>NC_083229.1:110035221-110659888 GCF_032191835.1 Heteronotia binoei
AAGTATGCGCCTAGTCTAGCTTCCACGGCAGACTGGTGATTTGAACCTGGGTGTGATGCTGTAATTGCTACCACCTGTAATTGCTGCCACTAGGCAAACTAGACAATTGCCTAGGGCGCTGGCCTTCTGGGGGCACCAAATTGGGCACCTCCCGTGGCCCTGGCTACAACACACTGGCTTTCATGGTGACTGCTACTAAACAGCAGCAAGCAGCCGGGCCTAGGTAGATGATGCAAATAGCAGGTTGTCTGGTGGTTGCTGCCAGGCTTGGCTCAATGAGTCCTCCGTCAGAGGCCAAAACAGTCCTGAGGAAGGCCCTGCCCTCCCCACCCCCACCCCGCCTTTTACTGACAGAAACCAAGCCTAGAATGCTGTGGTTGCCTAGCAATGGCCTCTAAGGGCTTCTGTTTCTTAAAGCTACAGGTGTCCCTTTAATCATCCTGGATTTTTTAAAACTCCCAATGAGTTTAAATTTTGCTGCAAAATTGGGGCATTTTTTCCAGGTTTTGTCTGTTCACAACTGCAATCACTGGATTTTAATATCTTCAGATCTGGCTAACTTGGCTACTAGAATATACAAGTGATGACCCACAGTACACGTGAGGAGGGATCCCTCTGTTGGGCTGCTCCACCGCTTCCCCCAGCACAGCTCCCCAGGGCAGCTGCTTCCACCATTGGGCCCAGCAGCAGCGGTAGAGCCCAGGAGCTCTGCTAGGCCTGGCAGCAGCCATGCAGCCCAACTCCTGGTTTGCACTGCTGCTGGTGGCATGCTTCATGTGGTTCCCAGGCTGGGCCCAGCAGGGCTCCCAGACTCCTTCAGTTGCTGAAGGTATTACTTGTTTATTTTGGGGTGAATTTATCTCCCCCGCGTATTTTTAAAAAAACGTTTCAGATTTTTCTGCATACCTGGGGAGTCTCCCAAGAGTGCAGAAAGATCTGCTTAGCCTCCGTGTGGTCCCAAGCAATGCTCCCTCTAAGCTGTGGAGTCTAGTGAGCAAAAATTCTACTTTGTGAGCTGCTGGCATTAAAGTTTTGAGCTACTGCATGGATTAGTTTGCTCTGGGGCCATTTTTCCTGAGCTAAGACAAAAATGTATGAGCCGGAGGCTAAAAAACTGTGAGCTAGCTCACTCTAACTCAACTTAGAGAGAACACCGGTCCTAAGCCATTGATTTAGATATCCACAGATCGCAGCCACAGGTGGCTAATGATATATAGATGATTATGGCTATTAGAATACATGATAAGATGGGTAGAAGTCTGTGACATCCACCACTGGATAGTACTGTGCCATTGAACCACAGTTTTTATCAAGGCATAAAACCTGTATTTTTTAGCTTTAAGAGCACTTAATCCCCCCTCCAAACAGGAAATGACTGGCTGAGGTTCTTATCTTAAATCACAGCTAGTGGTCATCATGAATCTTGTGCAATTTCAAGTTAGAACTCTGAAGCTGAACTGTGTAACTTGGAAAAAATAAATCAAAGGAAGGGAGGAAACTAAAACAGATGCCTTTATAGTAGACCATTGCTATTTGTGGATTTGTGATTTGTAGTTTCATGTGTTTACAATCCACAGTCCAATCAGGTCTTCAGCCTGCTTTTACTTCTATTGTGCAATCCTCATAATTGTTGCTGTAAAAGCATTCCCTTCCCCCCCTTTCTTCCTGCTGTCTTTGCCCAAGAAGCAAAGGGGAATCTGAGTGCGTGAGAGAGGGCTTCTCCCAACCAGCATGGTCCTCCTGTTTCTTCTTTCACTTGTTGCCACCACCACCCATACTGTCCCCTTCCATTTTCTACCCATGGCTTAAGACTCAAGAGGGGGGCTGCATGCATGCATGTGTGTGTGTGTATGGATGTGTGTGGAACAAGCAGTCAGGTGCCCTAGATGAGATTTTCTGACCACAGTCTGAGATCTTTAAAAGGACAAGATCTTTATTTACCAAAATACACATAAATACTATGACGGGAGGTGGGGGGAGATTTTGAATCCTGACTACTGCCCCCAATTAATGACAAGGAGGGACTTTGAATCCCAACCGCTGCCCCAATTATGCGATGAGCGTAATTGATTTAACCAGCACTTCACTAAAATCAATCACCCTGTCACTATTTCTGTTTTAAAAATTTACCATTCAGAAAATGGCACAGTAGGCAAAGGGAAGGATTAAACAAAAGTTGGTTTATTATAACAAAATGGCAGGGAAGGGACTTGGTACGTACATAGGTGTTTGGGCTTTAGCAGATGTAAACAGACATTTAAAACTGCACACTAAACAGGTCTGAGGTGACTGGCTACACGATACAGTGTTTCCATGAAAGTTGCTTTACTTTCCCTAAAGATCTCAAGTATCTTTCTTGTTTAACTATTTATGACTGGACTATATTTCTAGTTAATGTTTCCACTTCACAACTTCACACAAACTTGAGTGAGCTATGCTTGGTCCCTATGCGTGTAAGACCAATGTCCCTGCACTGGACCTTCTCCTGGTGGCATGATTGTTACTATTTGCCCGTTCAGACTAGTAACCTGGGTGTTTTGCACTTTTTGAGGACCTTTTGCTGTTGCCTCAAAATCCCTTTTCCAAAGCCTGATCTGCCAGCCTTTCAGTCTTTTCCCACTTTTGAACACTTAGCTTCATAAAGGAATTGTTTCTTCCTTCAAGATGTGATTTTGGGAGCAGTCTCTCATCAGTCCACTTCATGGGCTGTACATTAGACTCTGCTTTGTGACTTTTGTCACGCTCTCAAGAGCATCTCCAAAAGATCTCTGCTCTCTTCTCCAGTCAGTCTTCAACTCTCTTCAGCTCAGTAACTGACTTTTTCAACTGCCTAACTACCACTCTCCTTTGACAGTTTTAAACAGTTCACCAGTGAGAGTGAGTTCTATCAGCTGTCACTCAGTGGCCCTTAATGCTGCTGTTCATCACAAATACACGTGAAGCTGCCTTATACTGAATCAAACTCTTGGTCCATCAAAGTCACTATTGTCTACTCAGACAGGTAGCAGCTCTCCAGGGTCTTAGGCTGAGATCTTCCACATCACCTCCTACTTGATCCTTTTAACTAGAAATGCCAAGGATTGAACCTGGGACCTTCTGAATGCCAAGCAGATGCTCTGCCACTGAGCAACAACCCCTCCCCAATTCCAAGACACTAGAGCACAAGGGCATTGAAAAACTGTATCAAAACACTACAGTGTATTACAGAACTAAGAAAAGAAAACATATGAGGCTAAGTTGTACAGTCACTTGTTTTACATTGGCATTCTCTTCTGTAGAATGGAAACAAGCCCACTGGAACTTTGAAAAAATTGAGACTCTGGTCAAGGCAGACTTCATTCTATTGGCTCCTGCATTCCCCTGGTTTGCACACTTCTGACTGGGTTTCCAGATCTTTTAACCGTTCCTGGCCCAGCTGATAGGGTTTCACGTTAACATTTCATGAAACTGGGAGTGAATCCCCACATGTAAGTTTTTTCTAAATCTTTATGGCCCATCTCAGGATATCCAAATAAGCCATTTTTCTTGCCCTTTCCTGGTAGGTGGGCAAATTTTATCTATATTCTGCCTATTTGTCTCCGTAAAGGAAACTTGTCTCCTCTCAGCCTGAAATCTGAGACATTTATGGTTCTTTCCTCCAAATAAATAATATTTGGTTATATTGATTAACATTCATTTGGTTATATTAATTAACACTAAGAGCCTCCTTGAGTGTTAATCAAGGTATCCTGCATCTCTTTATCACAACAGTTGCATCACTAACTTTTGCAGGAAATGTTGTTTTGCTACTGCAAGGCAACAGATCCCCTGCTCCCTTCAATGAGTTTTGCCCTGTTGCGGATCTTATCATTTGCAGTAATCTCAGGAATGGATCCCCTGAAAATGGTGAAGATCTACTGTATGTCCACTTTTCATAATTAAACCCATGTTATCTTTTTTTTTTCCAGTTTGCAAGTATCCAGGGGTGGAATTCTAGCAGGAACTCCTTTGCATATTAAGTCACACACCTCTGATGTAGCCAATCCTCCAAGAGCATACAAAGAAGAGCCTTGTAAGCTCTTGAAGGATTGGCTACGTCAGGGTTGTGTGGCCTAATATGCAAAGGAGCTTCTGCTAGAATTCCACCCCTGCAAGTATCATTTATCAACTAGTGAATATACAACACACCTCAGCTCAGTTGAACAGAAGGGGATAGGGCTGTCAGTCTCCAGGTGGTGGCTGGAGATGTCCTAGAATTATAACTGATCTCCAGGCTGCAGGCTGCATTTTCTCACCTGGAGAAAATGGTCACTTTGGAAGGTGGACTCTATGGCATTATGCCTCATTGAAGTCCCTCCCCTCTGCCAGCCCTCTGCCAAAAATCTCTAGGTATTTCCCAACACTGGGAGACGATATGCAAAGCATGCCTAGTTTGGTAGTATAAACACATTTTTAAATGTTTTCTAGAATCTGCTTCACTTTGCCCTGTGTTAACAAACCCAGTGATATAATTGCAAATGACAAGGCATTGCGGTCACTAATGTCTTTCTAGCTAGATAAGTAGCAGCGAGAGCTCTTGTTTATGTCCTCTTCCCTCTTTGTCTTTGGCTCACTACCAGGATACCATTTCAGAGATTTTACCAATACTCTTTAGTCTGGTGCTCTGAAGGTGAAGATGAAGATTTGACATCCTCCTGTGTAAAGATGTAAAAGCAATCCTTGGCAGAAGGCTTGAAGTCAGTGGCAGGAATAGCTACAAAATCCAGCATGTCATAGATTTTACCCACAGACGAATTTAAGGAAGGATACCAGTATATACGTCTTGCAATTATAGCAGGCGTCCATAAATACTCTGGCATCTTCTCTTAAAAATCATATCCTTCCTGAGGTTACCACTATGCAGAGTCTAGACTGTTATGTCAATGTGCCACTGAAGAATGGTAAACAAAATAAGTTCAGGATGAGGAAAGTTTTCATGAGTGAGGGTGAAGGATGGCTCACTAAATGGGTGTTGATTCAGAATAGTCTGGTTAAGCACCTTAGTAAGAGTGTTGTTTGAAAGCAGGCCAAAAGGGACCTTTAGAACCATAATTAAGAACAGAGGACCCTCGACTGAAAATTACTAGCTAGAAGGAAAATGTTCTGTTTGTGCTTTCTTCATTTTTAGGAATACTTCTGCCTTGTTGGAAGTATATCTATATATGCATATATAACCGAAGGGCTGGGTAAAAAAGGGGTAGGAAACTCAACAACTTTTAAAAATTGTATATTCAAAATATTGCTTTTTATAGCTGTGATGTTTTGCTGTGGCAGTGCTCCATGGTATGATGTGTGTTTAGGGAAGAGAGGGAAAATTATTTTGATTTGGCAGCTTCACTAACTATAAGTAGCAAAAAAACATCAGCCAGTTTATAAATTACATAAACCTCTATAAGCTAGTCAGACCTGAGATAATTAAAAAAAAAAACCCATTTTGGTTTTTTTGCCCAAGACTTTGACAGTGGTTTTTAGTTAAAGAAATGTTTAGATTACATAGGAAATGTCGTAATCACTTGCAAAATATTCATCCTGTGAAAACTCTAAATATGTGGTCAGGATGCATTGGTTAAGAATAGTAGCTAGATATTTATAATGTGGCAGATGAACACTCTTCTTTGAAAAACAGCGGCCAGTTTCGTTTTTCTTGACAGCCCAACCTGTGGGCTAGAAATGTGACATAGAAATTCCATAAATAAATAAATAAATAAATAAATAGCTACAGTGCAAGCCGTTAAGGCGTATTTGCTTAGGTTAGAGTGGTACCACTTTCTTCATTCTGTATCATCTGTTTGCTTCCTGTACTTTCCCTTGCAGAGGCTCACTGTGGAGTAAAAATAGTGTTTATGTATATATGGATGCTGGGTCAGACCATAGGTCCTTTATTCCTGTGTTTTCTATTCCGGATGGAAGCTGCTGTCTGAGGTCTTTAGGAATGGGCCTCCTTTAGCCTGAAATCTCTCTGAGCATTCAGATATTTGCAGTGGAATATCTCTGCTGAGTTAGTTCAGTTAAGCAAATTGAAATCAAGAGAAAGATATATAAGACAGGAATAGGTAATTTTTTTTTCTTGCCTAAGTGTTTAAAAATGTAGTGTCTATCTGTGAAAATCTTGTCATGTCAGTATAAAAATGGGGGTGAGGGGGGAAGATAGTTTCAAGAAAATGTCTGTAGTATAGGATATTGTCTAGGGTGCCAGAGGGCTAGGGGGGGGGGGGCTGGGGTAACCCCTGGCCCCAGTACAGCTACCCTGGCCAACTAATAGGCCATCCAATGGTTCAGGACTGACTGCCCAGTGATGTGGCAGGAGAAAGTGGGGGAATAATTGTGTTGGAACCAAAAACTGATGGACATCTCTGTGGTAGAGATATTGGGTATTCCTAGAGCATCCTCTGGACATGGTGTCACCTCCAGTTTTGGATGCAATCTCCCCTAAACACAAATTTTCCCTCTGTATTGGTGGACAAGTAAGTTTTGAGCTGTCCAGCTGATTGGTGGCTTGGGCCAGGGGAGAATTTGAGGGGGAGAAGCAGCCTTGGAAAGGGGTCCTGCCTCACTCCAGCCCCCACCAAAGGAGGGAAGAGTCTGCTCAGCCAGCTCCAAGCAGGAGGTATCCAGCCAGTCTCAGCAGCCAAATGAAGTAAGGGCAGGCAGGCATGGCCCATCCCTCACTGTGGTAAGACCTTGCTGGTGCACTCTAATCTTTGCCATGGTGAGGCAGACGGGCATGTCTAGTCTTTCTTTTAAAGCACGTTCCATTCTTTGCTTTGATGAGGCTGGGCCAGCATGTTCTGTCCCTTGTTCGGGCATGTAGCAAGAATACCAAAAGTATCGTAACCCCAAATAATGAAATTGCTGAAACCATAAACAATGACTTTCATTCAACAGCATTTCAAATATAGAGATCTCTCTCTCTCTCTCGGCTTGGCTTCGCGAACGAAGATTTAAGAAGGGTGCAATAGTCCACGTTTGCTGCAGGCTCGCTGGTGGCTGACAAGACCAATGCGGGACAGGCAGGTCCGGCCACAGTAGCTGCAGGGAAAAGTCTGATTTGGGGTTGGTGCTGTAGCAGTGCGATTCTTCCTCAATCTCCTTTTGTCCTCAAGACCAGCTATGCGTGCGTTCTCAAAGGAAGAGACAGCCTGGTGGATGGTGTGCCTCCATGCTTTGCGATCTGAGGCTAGGTCAGACCTCTAGTCAGTAGAAATATCCACAAAGTTCATATAAATGTCCAAATAAAGTTCATTTGAAAAATCCAAAGGTGTAAGACTCTTTTCTTCTTCACAAACACATATGGTGTCTTTTCTTCCACTACAAACTTGAAAACGTGATCACAACTATGGAGCAAATTTCTTGTAAAAAAGTCCAACAGGAATGCCAAGTGACGGGATAATTATAAAATACCTCGTTTCCTACCCATGAAAATTCCATAATCTCTTTAGTCTTATCGGAAAGATCAGAAATATCAGAATCCCATCTCGATCAAATTCCCTTGAATATATCCATAGTTCCGAACAAGCGGTCGACTTGTAGCTTGTTTAGTTAACCATTTCTTCCAAGTGGATTCCTTCTCAAAAGGCGGCCATAATTAGTAAGGAAAAATTTACATAAACCAACTGAAATTCACCAACTATTATGCGTTATGTTCAGGGCTTTCCCCCCCCCCCCTTTCTTTTGTCTTTTTTTTTTAAAAAAGCAGGAACGCATTTCCGGCTGACTTGGCATTATGGTGTGTGGCCTAATATGCAAATGAGTTCCTGCTGGGCTTTTTCTACAAAAATAGCTATGGTTATGATTGCTAATATAGAACTTTGTTTCTGCCTTGCCGGTAGAGATTTGGATTTCAGCGTTGGCCAAAACAGGAAGGGAAGGAGTTGTGCATAGAGATAAGAAGACCAGCTTAGAAACTTAGTGCAAGTCTCTGACTTCATTTGTCAACAATAAAAGTACACAACATGCCTTCTGAAACAGTGGCAATGTTAAATGTAGGCCACTGCACTCTAGATGTAAGAGAAAAGGATTTTAAAAAGCCAAGAAAATGAAAACAAGACCAGCTAGCTAAGAAACAAATATAAATTATTTCACCTTAGTCATACATTACAGAGCACCCAAGTTGCGTCTGGAGCCCCTACCCTGTGTCAGACATGCATCACACAATCACATGCGAGTTTCACATGTGATGGAAAATACTTGGAGACTTTGAGGGTGGATTCAGGAGTGGGTGCGGTTTGGGGAGGGGAGGAGCCTCAGCAGGGTACAATGCCATAGAGTTCACCCTTTCAAGCAGCCATTTTCTCCAGGGGAGCTGATCTCTGCCAGCTGGAGATCAGTTGTAAAAACAGGAGCTCTCCAGGCCCCACCTGGAGGCTGGCAACCCTGGTAGTGCCTAGTTAAGAACAGGATAATGGTGCACATGGAGAAGGGACTTCAGTCTCTTCTCCCCCCCCCCCCCCCCGTTACATTTTCCTAGCATTAAACAGTCAGGATGAAAAAATAAATAAAGAAGAGATCATTCTATGAACTGCTGGTTTATCTGTCAATTACTTTTTTTATTTCTCTTCTTAGGAGCCCAGGATGGTGTATTTCAGTGCTCCCTCTAAGCTGTGGAGTCTTGTGAACCAAAATTCTTCTTTGTGAGCTACTGGCATTAAAGTTGAAAGCTACTGCATATATTAGTTTGCTCTGGGACCATTTTTCCTGAGCTAAGACAAAAATATGTGGGCCAGAGGGTAAAAAATTGTGAGCTAGCTCACACTAACTCAGCTCAGAGGGAACACTGGTGTACTTGTAAGGCATGCTGGGCTGAGTGTGTAACTGCCCCAGGGTCACAGCAGGGCAGGGACTCCTGCAGCTATTGTGGCTGAACCAAAACCGGAGCAGGGAGGTACTTATCTCTTTAGACATGCTCAGTGAAACAGAACTCTCCCTTAGTGATTTGAGCCAATTCCTTGGCCAGAGCTCTCCGGTGTTCTGAAACCACTTCTGCACTGCTGGTGAAGAATCCAATATGTGAGATTGCATGGAGACCACAAAGAAGAATCGTGTTTTCAGTCCTCTCTTGCTCAGCATGCGGGCCTTCTTTGCTTTTGAGAAGGTGATGAAGAAAGGCTACATGAGGTCATCGTGAGGAGTGGAAATCAGGCATGTAAAACACAGAGAGCTGCCAACTCTTTTATAAAACAGCTGCATAATTTAGAGTCCATGTATGCCAGTTTATTCTTTAGCAGTGGGTATTATGCTGTAAACAAACAGGTGCGAGTCCCTGGGGGGAGACTGTGCTTGCTGTTTTCAGACCAGCGCAGAGAATGTGGATTTGGCCCTAAATGGAAAAAGGCCTACTTGCCAGCCTTTCTGTAAGCAAGTGGGCTGCTTTTATGGTTTAAATGGTGTCATTTAGAATTTAGCATTTCATTCCCAAGAAAGGAATGGCTATTTGAAGTGCACTTGCAGGATTTCATACCATGAAGGTTTTTTTTTTTGCGGGGGGGGGGGGGGAGGGTGCATCTTCCTAGCCTGACCATCAGTGGGAGATGGGTGTGTGTGTGTGTGGTTAGGAACTGTTGATGATGTGTGATGCTTCTTCTGAGAAAAAAGAGAAGTGTCATTATGCCTTCCTAGGAATTGCTGAAAATTCTATGGTAAAAAAGATCGTTTCTAGTGATTCCTAGAGAGGACTGGCATCACTTCTGGGTTTCCGCCTATAAGTGATGTTATGTCATCTTCCAACAGCATTTTTTTAGATTGATTTTTTCCATGGCACTAGAGACAGGAAACAGGAACCAAGGCAGTGGATTGGCAAACCTAATCGTTACCATTTCCTAGGACACGAATTTGATCTGGTTTGGGGGTTTTTTATATTCAGAAAAATATCAGTAAAATATACATTTTGTAGGAATTAATGTTAGAGAACCGAAAGTATTAATGAAGAAGAAAAGAGATTGGATTTATACCCCTCCCTTCACTGCCCAAAGGAGTCTCAGGCTGGCTTGCAATCTCCTTTCCCTTCTCCTCCCCACAACAGACACCCTATGAGGTAGGTGGAGCTGAGAGAGCTCTGACAGAAACTGCTCTTGGGAGGAACAACTCTGCGAGAACTTGTGACTGACGCAAGGTCACATCAGCAGGTGCAGATGGAGGAGTGAGGAATCAAACCTGGTTCTCCCAGATAAGATTCCTAACACCAGACTGGCTAATGTAATGGGGCATGGGCAGTGGTTATTTCTACAAGTGTAGAAGCCTCTTGCTATTGTCCTGGTTCTCTGAAACAGGGGTCATTGTGCAGGTCTAACATGTAGTGATCTTGCCTGTCCTTTTTTGTTTTTGAATGAAGCTGTTTGTAGGGTTGCTAGCATCCAGGAGAGCTCCCACTTTTACAAAAGTGGAGAACTCCTACTTTTACAACTGATCTTCAGCTGGCAGAGATCAGCTCCCCTGGAGAAAATGGCTGCTTTGAAGGGTGGACTCTATGGCATTGCACCATGTGGACACCCCTCCCCTCCCCAAACCTTGCCCTCTTCTGGATCACCCCCAAAGTCTCCAGGTATTTTTCAAAACAGACCTGGCAACCCTATATGGGAGCAGGATTTGGTGGATTGCATGTAAATCCGAGTAAGTAACAGGCAGACCAAACCAAAAGAGTGATACAGGAAAGTATATGATTACTGTAATTCTTACAGTGACATTACAATCTGAGAACTGATTTAGGCCTACCCATGAAACAGAATGAGACAGCAGCTTTGAGTTGACACTTAGGGTTGCCAGGTCTTACCTGGCTTTTGGCGGGGGATTGTTGCAGGGGGATAGGGCTCAAGTGTTTGTGGAATAAAACTCTATGATTATCACAGAGTTTTTTCCAAATACTAGAGCGTCCCCCTGCAACATGTTGGCATGATAATGTTACTTCTGGATGGCACAGTGGTACTCTTTGGGGGCAGGGCTCCCCTGCCAGCCAGTTCGATGGCAGCAGGTTGGAGGCCCCCAAATCAGGGGAACTCCCAACCCCGGCAGGAGGCTGGGAACCCCATAGACTACCGAGGCAGAAACCATTTTTGAATATTTTCCTTAAAAAAAAATCCCTGCCAAAAGAAAGCTGAACAGATTAGCTGTTTCAGCACTTGAAATGCATGATGGGGGGGCAAAAATAGACATGGGGGGGTGGGACAGGATCTGGCCTGTGCAGCATTTTTAACTTGCCCTTTTATGGCTTTAAATGGCAGTGGCGGCCTCATGTTGGGCATGAGGACCCTGTCACATCGACTTGGCCCTCTATGGTATATGTAGATTCAGCCCCAATACATTATTCAGAATGAGGTGAGTTTTAACATTTCAGTGGGAATTCTGAGCTGTACTACTTCAAATGAGTGGATGTAGGGATAATATTTTAAAGCTCCCCTTAAAAAACTCTCTACGTGAAGTAAACCAACATATCATAGAGGGGGAAAAGTGTTCCTCTCTCTAGTATAGTGTTCTACACAATTCAAAGAGGTTGTTGAATATGAAGAAGTGTTTAAAACACATATTTTCACCTGTAGTCCAAAATGGAAGTTGATTACCTTGTTCTATATAACAAGTGGAAGACAGGAGGGCCTGGCGTGACTTGGTCCACGGGGTCACAAAGAGTCGGACTCAACTGTGCGGCTGAACAACATATAACACGTAGGTCAATTCTGATTCTGGGATGAGTGTCCATGTAGCTTGTATGAGCATACATACCAATCACTGAAGGCCATGCCATCTGCATCAGTGTTAACTACTAAGCTCAGAAGACTGGGGAACCGCAGCATAGAATCTTATATGAATTAGGCCACAGGAATGGTTCACACATGAAAGATGAGTGTCCAAATGAAAGAGAACATCTGATGTGGAAAAATAATTAATGCCGATTCAAACAGGGAATTTTTATCTTTGGGTCACCAACACATTGCTCCAGATAACCAAAGTGTTATGTGAATGAACGTAGTGAGAGTGACTTTGGATAAAAGGCAATTATCAAACTGTATCTTCCCATGGGAAAGAACTCTCTGGTTGTATTCCAGTTCATAGGCATCATTTGTGCTCATTCTCGCAATCCTTCTTAAATAAACATTTTAGTCAATTTGCAAGAGCGGGTTATTAATGCTGGCAATAGTTTAAGTCAGCAACTTAGCAGTTAGGGCTTAACTATGCATGAAAGAAAGAGATGTGTAAAGTGTGACAAACCAGCTTTGGATGAGGGGAACTGGTTGTGTGTGTATGTGTATATCATAACTCTTTCCTGACTATCATTCAGACCATCACTATTTTCCTTCTTACAACATACATTGAGATCCATACAGAGGGGACAGTAGTGTAAGAGGAGCTTAAGAGGGGTTTGAAATATAGAAATTATGGGCAAAGAAATGATTAAGCATGGTCCAATACTACCCGCCTAGCTGTTTTTCCCTATGAAAAAACAGCCATTTCTTTTAGTGTTTAAAATTGGGAAAGTGTGGATCCACAGACCAAACGTAGAACTTAAACACTAACATTGAGGTTCCCAGTGTATCTGGCCAAGAACAACCCTCATATTTCCTTCCCCAAGTTGAATACTGGTATAGAAATACCTTCACAGGTAGATTCATGGGTTTGTTTGCACTGGGGCCAAAAGGTTTGCCTACCCCTGCTATCAGCCACTAATTTTAAAAATTCAGGCTTCAGTCTCTATTATTATTTTTGTCCCATTTGCAAGGCTTTTTTGTAGCAGGAACTCCTTTTATAATAGGCCACACACCCCTGATGAAGCCAATCCTCCAAGAGCTTACAGGGCTCTTAGTACATGGCCTACGGTAAGCTCCAGGAGGATTGGCTACATCAGGGGGGTATGGCCTAATATGCAAAGGAGTTCCTACTACAAAAATAGCCCTGCCCATTTGTGTTTACTTTTGATTGCATCATCCCCTCTCCTTATAGCCAAATATAAATGACACCATGCTGTATACACATACTCTTATAAATTTGAATTTAAGGCAGTAATGATATTATACTGACAAATGTGATTTTTTAAAAAACACATTTCCCTCCTGCTTGTACTGGAATGACGAAAGCAAATAGGAAATTTGGATGAGAATAATAGTGTCGTATTCTTCATGTTTCCGAGTTTCTACTTTTTGAGGTTTTCCCCCTACTTTTCCTTTCTCAGAGATTCCAATCTGTTTTTGCTGGATACCAGAGCGGTCTGGGCCTCAGAAGAAGGCTGGCTAGAGTTTGACATCACTGCCACCAGTAACATGTGGGTGATAAACCCCCAGCACAACTTGGGACTCCAGATGAGCGTGGTGACCAGGGATGGTAGGTAACAGGAAAACATACTTGAGACATCTGGCCAATGACCTAGTCATTAATTGGAAGCTGTGTTTATAGCATTCAGCTGTGATGTGATGGTCTGACTAATGCAGCCAAACATGCAGCTGGGATGCGATGGCTGAGCTCTGGATCCAGAGGCTCAGATTAAAACCTGTTCCCTGTCAATGGCTTGTCCCATGCTTGTGGGTGTGAAACTCTGGGAATGCCTGACGTGTGGATATTGGGGGTTATTTTTGCCAAGGAATCTAGTGGAGCTACATTGAAAAAAAATCACAGTTCTTCGTGTATTGGGACTGTGGAAGTGCTTTCTAGCACTTGAGCTCTTCCCCAGTGGGTTCCAACCTCAGCTCAGTTTTTTATGCCTCTCAAACAAGTTTGCAGATCTCCTAGGGAACCTGGTGCTGATGTTACACCAAAATGTATAGCAGGTTATGTCCCTGTGGGGTTTAATGTTGTTAGGGAAAGGAACTTGAACATCGGTGAGTGAGTTCTCACACTGCCTTTTGACATCAGGCCCCAGGCTTTTTTTGTAGCAGGAACTTCTTTGCATATTAGGCCACACACCCTTGATGTAGCCAGTCCCTCCAAGAGCTTACAGGGCTCTTAGTACAGGGCCTACTGTAAGCTCCAGGAGCATTGGCTACATCAGCAGTGTGTGGCCCAATATGCAAAGGAGTTCCTGCTACAAAAAACCCCCTTGATTAGGCCATTAGAACCAAGCATGTTGGGAGAATACCTTTTACTGGCTTCAGGTAGAGATCATTCCAGTGGAAGATTTCTCTGATGGAAATAGAACATGTGAACCTTTGAAAGCACCTTACACTGACTCTCAGACCATTATTCCATCTAGTTTGGTGCTGTTTGCTGTGAGTGACAGTGGTTCTTCATGGCTGAAGGCAGATACCAAGATCCTTTTAACTGGAGATACCTTAAAAGATGCTATCCAGTCCGTGAACTTTCTTTGCAAATTAGAATATCATATATTAACGACGGGGAGAAGGAATGGAGAAGGGGAAAGGACAGGGCAAGAGCATTTGGGGAGGGACGGTGGCTCAGTGGTAGAGCATCTGCTTGGGAAGCAGAAGGTCCCAGGTTCAATCCCCGGCATCTCCAAAAAAGGGTCCAGGCAAATAG
This sequence comes from Heteronotia binoei, assembly GCF_032191835.1. Taxonomy (NCBI): domain Eukaryota; kingdom Metazoa; phylum Chordata; class Lepidosauria; order Squamata; family Gekkonidae; genus Heteronotia; species Heteronotia binoei. The sequence continues at coordinate 110,049,691 of NC_083229.1, forward strand.
GTGTGAAAACCTCAGCTTGAGACCCTGAAGAGCCACTGCCAGTCTGAGAAGACAATACTGACTTTGATGGACCAAGGGTCTGATTCAGTATAAGGCAGCTTCATATGTTCATATTCTACTTGTAGGAAAGATGCTACATTGCTCAAAAGAGTTGTTCAGAATTACTGTGCTCTTTTTATAACTCATGGATTTTTTTGGGTTTGTGTGTGTGCTTAATTTATAGGCCTCAGTATAAACCCCAGAGAAGCAGGCTTAATAGGTCGAGATGGCCCTTCTGACAAACAGCCTTTCATGGTGGCCTTTTTCAAAGTGAGTGAGGTTCATGTTCGAACAGCGAGGTCAGCCCCCGGCACGCACAGGCAGCAGAGTCGGAACCGTTCCACCCAGCCTCAGGATGTTTCCAGAGTATCCAGCAGCACAGGTAACTTCTTAAATGCCTGCTAGGTCATGTGGAAATAAAATATCGTTTGGAAGATTAATGATTACTATTTCTGTAGCCCTTTTGAATTGCTTTTACCTTTAAAAAAAAAAACAGAGGGGATTTTGCCAATAAAGTTGGAGAGTCAGACAAGTGAAATGGACTTAGGGCTTCCCCCCCCCCCCCCCCAGCAGGAACGCACAGGAATGCAGTTCTGGCTGGTTTGGCCTCAAGGGGATGTGGCCTGATATGCAAATGAGTTCATGCTGGGCTTTTCCTACAAAAAAAGCCCTGTATGAAACAATGGCGACAGGGGGTGTGGCCTAATATGCAAATGAGTTCCTGCTGGGGGGGGGGTGTTTAAAACCAAAAAAGACCCTGGGACTTAGTAAGGAAATCTTGAATTATATGTGACATATATTACATTATTTATGGTCCACCTTTCTCAGGGGAGGGGAGTCTTCAAAATGGATTACACAGAGTGAGTCGGTACAGTCAACAGAATGGGACATTCAATAACCAACATATAGGGATTTTAGAAGTCTGCAACCACCAGAAAGAACTGAAGCGTAGCATAAAAATCAACATGGCAAAAATTACATAAATAAGATCCTATTTACAATAAGCTGAACGCAGCAGTGCAGACTGCAGTCTCTAATCATTTATCCAAGTAAGTTCGTGAAACATTTTGTACAGTTTAACCCTATTAGTTACGCAGAATAGCCCTCTTGAATAGTTCAGTTTTGCATAACTGTGTTTTGCATAGTTTGCAGAAAGCCCGGAGAGTGGGAATTTCCCTGACCTCATAGGGCAGATCAGTCCATAAGGTGGGGGTCACAGCAGGGAAAGCATGTGCATGGGCAGAAGATGGGCTCTGCTGGTAAACTTTGATTTATTTAAATCATTTATTAGCAGCCTTTACCTTTTGGGGCTCAAGGTGGCTCACAATGTAAATAATAACAAAATACATAAAACCCTCTAAGTTAAAATCGGTAATTTAAAACTGCTGGTAAACAGAAGAACCAGGGGTGGAATTCTAGCAGGAGCTCCTTTGCATATTAGGCCATACCTCCATGATGTAGCCAATCATCTAAGAACTTACAAAAAAGAGCCTTGTAAGCTCTTGGAGGATTGGCTACATCAGGGGTGTGTGGCCTAATATGCAAAGGAGCTCCTGCTAGAATTCCACCCCTGAGGAGAACTAATCAAGTGCCATCAAGAATAAAACTATCTTCAGCTGCCTTCTAAAAATTGAGAGTGAAGGGGCCAGGAGCACCTCCATGGGGAGATGGTTCCAAACCATAGGGCTGCCACTGAAGATGCCCACCAGACAAGCTTCTTTGGTTGATGAGGCTGTCAAGAGGGCCTCCCCCTGTGATCTTAATTCCTGGGCAGGAACATATGGGAGAAGATGGTCCTTCAGATGCCCCAGTCTCAAGCCATGTAGGGCTTAGAAGGTCAAAACCAACACCTTGAATTATTGCATGGTAGTTCGATAGTAGACAGTTATGGTAACTAGACTTTAGATAAAATGTTAAACTTTTTTTTTTAATTTGGAACCTTATATATTTGTATTTTCCTTTTGCATGACTGGTCTAAGGACCATTATAATAATAAACATACACCCTGAATTTGGCTCAGGAGCAGATCAGAAGCCAGGCTAATTGCTGTGGAATTGGGGTCACATGATCCCGGTAACCGGCCCCGACCAGCAGTCTAGATTTAACATTCTGCAGTAGCTGTAGCACCCAACGCGCTTCAAGGGTAGCCCCAAGCAGAGCACACTGCAGTAGTCCAGTCCAGATGTAACTAAAGCATGGATCACTGTGGCTAGATCAGATTAAGCTGGTGTACCAGGCCAAAGCTGGGCAAAAACTCTCTAAACCACAGCAGCCAGCTGATTTTCTAAGGTACCACTGTGTCAAGCAGCATTCCCAGTCTGCAGACCTGGTTTTTCAAGGGGAGTGTAACTCCATCCAAGACAAAGGAGATCTTAAGTCCTCCGTCAGCCTTTCTACTAACCCGGAACACCTCTGTCGTGTCAATATTTTCATATTTGACCCTCCCCACAAATGCTGGATGCCGCCGTCTTGAAGAGTTGCATTTATTATTACAATATCTCCTTCCCCCTTCACATTAAAATGAAGTGTCTCAGTCCTATTTGATTATTATGGTGTTTGTTGAGTTATGTGGCTGGGAGTTTGAACCTTGATGTTATTTAGCACTGCATTGCAGCTGGCTGGAAAAATCTCTGAAATATTGATGGAAATAAAGCAAACATTTTCCATTTGCTGACCGGTCCTTGTGCCTTATGATTAACTGACACTCTCCTTCTGACATACGTTTTTGCTGGATTGTGTTAGCATCTGTTCCTGGTCTGTGAAAAAAGTACTTCTCCATTTGTAGAATGAGTTATTATTTTACTTAAACTGTCCTCTTCTTTCATAACAAGCTCCTGGTTTTTCCCCCCCCTCCAGATCCATAACTTACTGTATTCTCAAACAAACAACGGATTAAATGCATCCCTTCCCTTTCATAACCATTAAATAAAAGCTGCAATAGGTGAAAGAATCAATAAGCCACCTAGATAGGACCAGACCAACAGAGGCAAAGTAGGAAACAGTTTAGCGGGGGAAACTTCTGTGAGCTGAGCTAGGTTCATATCTTGGGAGTTAGAGAGAGGGAGAGAGCACGCACACCACTGCGCTTTCAGAGGAGGCAGAGAGACAGCCTTTGGCTGGGTGAATATCCTTGAATAAATATTTTAAATATATATATATTTAAAATTCCAAGTTCAGCTGATGGCCTCCTTCATTAGAGTACTCAAATGAAAAAAAAGAGAAACAGTAGTGAAAATCCTAAGGAATAACTACAGAGAAACTGCGTTCAATATTGCTACAAAATAATGCAAATAATATTTATAAAATATCTACAACACATAACAAACCAATAACAAGTATCAAAAGTCCAAAAGACTCAGTTATAAACAATGTCCTTGAGATGTGGCAGGGAATTTTCCTCCAGGTATCTTGCTGGCAGTATTCCCAAATAGGTATAATCTGATGTATAGAAGCCTCCTGAAATATACGTGATTTCCGGATGTCTTTGGCGCGTTTCAGAGCGTAGCCCTTCATCAGGCAATCTTATTCCACTTAAGGATAATTCTGTTGGTCTAGTTATTCACACTCATACAAGAAAACTTTCCTTTTCGGGGTCCTGATTAATACATTTAATACATCACAGAATTCAAGCTCGGGCTGTAGATATTGTATTGTAAAAAATATTATTTGCATGATTTTTTAGCATTATTGAACACAGTTTCTCTGTAGTTCCTCCTTCATTAGAGGGCAGAAGGGCTACTGCTTCAGGATCAAGAAGGAAAGCGGTTGCATAAATTACAAATAAGAGTGGCAAAGCAGCTATTATGCTGCTCAAACTTACAGGGAAAGGGGATTTTAATTTTGCTAAAGCTATCAAACAACAACAACAATTTTTATTTGTATCCCGCCCTCCCCGCCGGAGCAGGCTCAGGGCGGCTAACAACATTATTTCATACATTAATCATACAATCAATAAAACTACTACATTGACAGTTTAATTAAAATTCTAATTAAAATTCTAAAATTAATAAAATTAATAAAATATATACTGGTGGTATGATTACGTTTACATTTATGATGGCGAGTTCTTTAGCAGTTTCCCTCTTAATCGGTGAAGGCCAACCGGAAGAGGGTAGTCTTGCAGGCCCTGCGGAACTGTTCAAGGTCCCGCAGGGCCCGCATTTCCTCTGGAAGTTGGTTCCACAGGCGTGGAGCCATGGTAGAGAAAGCTCGGTTGCAGGTGCTTTGTAACTTCACCTCTTTCGGCCCGGGAATGTTCAGCAGGTTTTTCCCAGGTGACCTCAGTGCTCTCTGGGGTTCATACAGGGAGAGACGGTCCCTAAGGTAGGCAGGTCCTCGACCATATAGGGCTTTAAAGGTAATAACCAGCACTTTGTAACGAATCCGGTACACATGTAAAGCTATGAAATGCTCTGTATTTTTGTGTGTTAAGTGCCATCAGGTCACTTCTTGTTGGGTATGTGGACGCCTGGCTCATTGGAGCCTTAGGACTGAGCTTGGGGAAAGGGAAACAGTGGGAAGCAAGATCCAAATCCCTGCTTCCCCCAACCAATCGCCAGCCCCCTGCTGGTTCAAACAACCCAATGACATTCTAGCGTGGGAACTTTAGAGTGTATATAGTTGGCCCCGTTGGCCCAATTCTCCAGTCTTAGCTGCCTATTACCATGCTGTCTCCATAAGAAGTGTTAAATAGTGGGTTCGATACATGAGGACGCTCATTGCAGTTGATTACAGCTCTTCACTAATGAAGAGCTGTAATCAACTGCAACCAGTGTCCTCATGTATCGAACCCACTATTTAACACTTCTTATGGAGACTACTTGAATTAATGACCTTCAAAATGTCCCATTGTTAACTGCCTTGCTGAGACCTTTGAGGCCCCTGGCTTCCTTGATTGTGTCAGTCCATCTCATGTGGGAACTTCCTCTTTTCCTGCTATTTAATATATTTAAAAATGTATGCCTTGCTTTGCTGGAACTGCTGTCTTTCGATAACAACCCTGATCCAGCTACACGTATCAAGCAGCACAGAATACTATTATAATCCATTATCTGCCAGAAAGTCAATTTGTTTATTCAATAATTACAGGAATAGATTCAGATCTAGTGTAATTTGTTCCTCTCTTGTAGCTTTGATATAATAAGCACTTGCATAATGTGTGCACCAGTCCATTTTTTTTTTATTATACAACTGTAACTTAGTTGATATCTTGTGTTGGTGATGTCTAAGGCAATATAGATTTTCCCTGCCTCTCCCTGCCACTCACTATAAAGTTTTTACTGCAGTGAAGGCAGGCGATAACTCAAAGGCCTGGACAGTGCAGTTATAATGAGCACAGAATTGCCACTTTTATATGGTCATTTTCTTTCTGACTACAACCACACTTCAGATGACAGAAAATTAAGAAGGGAAGCAACATAACTAGCAATTTTGTTGTTTCAAGCTATTTTTTTTAACGTTTTCTTTTACCTCAAAGCTTAACTTAGCCGTTTCAGATAAAGGCTTTAATACATTATTTTGAAGTTAAAGCACCCTCTCCCCAAAAATTTGAGAAACAGTGTTGTCAGTGGTGATAAGCAGTGAACGGTGAATCATGTGTAACAGAAGGTATTCAATAGATTAGGCTGTTGAAAGTTACAACAGGATGGGGCAAAGTTCTGGCTGAAACCCTACAAGACTGAATTCGGCTTGAAGAAGAAGAAGAAGAAGAAGACATTGGATTTATATTCCGCCCTCCACTCCGAAGAGTCTCAGAGCGGCTCACGATCTCCTTTACCTTCCTCCCTCACAACAGACACCCTGTGAGGTGGGTGGGGCTGGAGAGGACTCTCTCAGCAGCTGCCCTTTCAAGGACAACCTCTGCCAGAGCTCTGGCTGACCCAAGGCCATTCCAGCAGGTGCAAGTGGAGGAGTGGGGAATCAAACCCGGTTCTCCCAGATAAGAGTCCGCACACTTAACCACTACACCAAACTGGCTCTCTGAAGAGTTTTGGGGTGGTGCCAACGTAATGTAGCACAATGACACTGAATATTTTGATGCTAGCAAGCCAAGTCTTATCTGCAGGGATGGCCTAACCTCCATTTTGCAGACAATGAGTCGGGGGTGGGAAGGGGGGAGAATCAGGCACCTTGGTCAAGGTCATATGGCAGATCTAGGACAAGAGAGTTCAAGAATAGCATATTTGAGGTCAAAAAGATTTTGGCCTTTATTTCCCTGTTCCTCTTCTAAATAAATTCCCATTGATGCATTTTGAATTTTCAAGCTATTTTTTTTAACGTTTTCTTTTACCTCAAAGCTTAACTTAGCAATTTCAAATCAAAGCTTTAAAACCAATAGTCGACAAGGGGGCTTCAGGCAATGGTGGATCTTGAAATTTTGTTTAGGGAGAGGGATGCAGAAGATAAGTGATCTGATGTAGCTTGCACAGCAGTTTTTACAGCCACGGATTTAAACTGTGGTAAATCAACTAATGGAGTGCTAGTGAGATCAACAACCATCTATTCAAAGACCTTGAATTGGGATGAGAGGCAGAATACCCTGCTGGTGCCCAAGTGCCCAGCATTATTCAGTTAGCAAGTGGGCCGTTTTAAGTCCAGTTGTCTTTCAGGAAGGAAAGAAGGAAGGAAGACAAGAGAGGGAAAGTAACAATGCAGATGCCTCTGAGAGCAAGACCAGCTACTGCAGAGAACAATGAAGGAAAGAACAGGGATTTTTGAAGATAAGATGGATATATTTTCATGCAGAATGTTTGAGGTGTTATAGCTGAATGGCCCGTTCCATAGCCTTCAGCAGCATTCTGTATACTGTGGACTTTCTTTGGACTAATCTTAAATGATATAGGAATTCTCTAGACAGGGAAAATACAGATAGGAGCAGTTTTGTTATATTCAGGTGACATTTATCTTTATGGTTAAATACATGAGACTAAATAGGCTGTTCTTAAGAATGTAACCTTTTTTTAAAAGTTTAATTAAAAAAATAGAATGATTAAAAAAAGAATGTAACCCGTTTATCTAGCACTGAGAGGTAAATAAAAAGAAATCCAGGACCTCTCGCATTGGCAGGCTGCAAACTCACATTTTGTTCTTTTGCTGCATCAAATAATACTTAAATCGTACCACAAGAACATGAGGATTCTGCAAAGTTTTATTGAAATTAAAATAAATTACAGACCTATATTCATTAATATTTTATAGGCAGGTTTAAAATTTAATCAGTTGTTGAATTTTTAAAAATAATTTTCTAGCTTTTAATTCTCATTCTGTTACAACTAATACAAAATGGATCCAGCCAAGCCTTGGGGGCAAAATGCTGGTTTTATTAAGCTTAGACCTGATTTCTAAAATTTTGCATGAAGTACTGTGCAGGATTTTCCATCTACAGTCTGATCCACACCATGTTAATTCTCCAGATCGTAGTTTGAACTGAAACCCCCTCACCCCAAACAATCCATTCTATCTGGTCAAATACAAAGGTCTCAAGTTCAAAGCGGAAAGTTTATGTAGAAAACTCATCCAGTTTTTAATACAAAATTACTGGTGGGAGGGAGGGCATATTTACACAAGCCAGAGAACAGCATTTTCTAGTATAACTTAGTTAATTTTTTTGATTGTAGGAAATCTATTTTAATGCCTGACATACAATCTTTTAAAACTGAAAAAACTAAATCCCGGACTGCTTACAGTTCTCTCTCTTTTTTTATAAAAAAACAACCTATTCTTAATTTCTTGTAGTTTTGAGGTAGAAGGCTGGAGAACCATATTGCTAACTGTACCCAGTTATTAAGTTACAGTCCCTTGGATGGGCTTTTAGCATTAGGCTTTTTCTTTAAAATAAATATCTGCATTTAGTTTTCAAGCCAGAATCATTAAAAGTTCCATAGAGACTTGTGGAAATAATATTTTCCTGTCCAAACAGCTGCACCTAAAAATTTGCCTCATCCTCTAAGCACTGTATGCGGCATGACCAGTGTCATATTTACGTGAAAGGAAGATGACCTTGAATATAAGACAATTCTAAAAAAGAGGGAGGCAACTATACATAAAATAGATGAATTTAAGACCCCCCCCCCCAAAAAAAAAAAGAGCTGAGCCAGCCAGCAATATTCTCCTCCAGTGGTTAAGTGCACAGAGCAGACTCTCATCTGGGAGAACCGGGTTTGATTCCCCACTTCTCCACTTGCAGCTGCTAGAATGACCTTGGGTTAGCCATAGCCATAGCTCTTGCAGGGCGGCCCTTGAAAGGGCAGCTTCTTGTGAGAGCCCGACCTACCTCACAGAGTGTGTGTTGTGGGAGAGGAAAGGAAAAGGAGATTGTTGGCCACTCTGAGATTCAGAGTGACGGGCTGGGTATAAATCCAGTATCATCACCACGATCATCATCATCCTCTTCTTCCCAGTGCCCCCACCCTAAGATACAAAATTTGGATGGCTCCATTGCCACAGCAACCATGGCCCCCAGGACTGACTGTTTACTGGCCCAGCTGATCCAGAGTCAGAAGGCACAAAGGAATAGGGTACACCCCCCCCCCCCCCCCACACACACACTATGCATTTGCACAAGTTGCTTCCAGCCCCTTCTGTAGCTGACTGGGCTTTCTCTCCCTTTTCATTTTCTGGCTTAGCCAGAAAGCATTAAGGAAAAGTGCACGCTGGCAGCACTTTTGAGTTGTGTGATGGAGCTGCAGGCCCTCTTGCCTCTCTCAAGTATTTGTATAGATTTGGATCCAAATTTAAGATGATTCTTCCCCTTTAAAAGGCTGCTGACGAGTAAAAATTAAAAAAAAAAACCCTCCTTGCATTAAGGTAAGTGATAGTGCCATCCGAAGCAGAGTTATACCTTTTTTCCGTCCACTGAAGTCAGTTCAGCTATGAAACTGTTAGTGAAATATGAAGACTAGTGGGTAGCATTTATAACCATCCTGACTCACAAATGCAGCTGTTTAAAAGATCCACTCAAACTGTGTAAGGCAATGGAGTGGTATCTTGGTGGATTCCATAATCACCAGTGGTCTGACCTAGCCTCAGATCGCAAAGCATGGAGGCACACCATCCACCAGGCTGTCTCTTCCTTTGAGAACGCACGCATAGTTGGTCTTGAGGACAAAAGGAGATTGAGGAAGAATCGCACTGCTACAGCACCAACCCCAAATCAGACTTTTCCCTGCAGCCACTGTGGCCGGACCTGCCTGTCCCGCATTGGTCTTGTCAGCCACCAGCGAGCCTGCAGCAAACGTGGACTATTGCACCCTTCTTAAATCTTCGTTCGCGAAGCCAAGCCGAGAGAGATAATTACTAGTACTTTATGTGAACAAGAACGTGGCAGCCTGGAGTAAGGCAATGGAGTGGTATCTTGGTGGATTCCATAATTACTAGTACTTTATGTGAACAAGAACGTGGCAGCCTGGAGTTGGGAAATACATATTAGTTCCATGTGGGGAGGGAAAGCAAGCACAAGTGCACTGGCCCCACCCATAAGGAAGGGGTGGGGTTGCACTGCCATTGTCTTTGCACAGTCACACTCTGCAGACAACCAGGCAATTGTGGAGACAGGGCAAGGCCAACAGTTGTGCGTACTCTCCCTCCCGGCACACTCAGTCAGTGTGCAGTAGGAAGAGGTTGTCTGTACATGGCTGTTGATGCTAGTTAAAACCTCTTGTCCAATAACATGTTCAGTACTTCTTTAATTCAAACAGAACTTTGACAAACAGAGAACAATTCATACTAGTGGGCACGATATGTGAAAGGTCCTAATCTGTTTCGATTTTGTTGAGTAGAGTGGTAGGATACCAGCCTCTGACATCAACCAAGGGGATCTTAAGAACCATCTTTCCCCAAGGGGAGAAAGAACAATCTAATAAGCTCTCTACTGTGCATCTCATGGTGACTCCATCCACCACTTTCCTACTATGCTACATTCAAAACCATCTAGCCTTGAAGGAAGAAGAGGGATGAACATCCTGTCTGTCAGATAAGCTGATTGAAATGAGCAGCATGAAAAAGACTTGGTAGTAATTTAAACTTAGGGCCACAAAATGTCTTCAGCAACACTGATGCTAAGAGTTTCCAAGACACCAATTTTATGCATTCTCTCTCTTTCTTACGTTTCCTAACAGATTACAACAGCAGCGATTTAAAAACAGCTTGCAGAAAGCATGAACTTTATGTTAGCTTCCAGGACCTGGGATGGCAGGTATGTTTGCTTCTTGCTCCATAGACACATTCCTAAAACAATGGTCACAATACTGACAAACATTTCTACCTCTATTTTATAGTAAGTAATTTTGGTTTAAAATTCTAGTCTAATTTTTTTTGTAAGCCATTTTGTTAAGATCAGTGCATTGGCTGATTTGCACTAAACACATTAGTTCCCTGGGCAGCAGACATATAATCTTAATAATCCTTTGTTGCTATAGTATTTGAAAATCCCTAAAGTACTGTTTTGGGGTTCAGCAGAATCATACTATATTGTGTTTTGCATCCAAAAACCATACAGTTCTGGATCCGTTCTTCCTAAAAATGTGCCCCCCCCCATTATCAAATACCATCAAAATTGTAGTTTGAAATACTGCATATTTGACTGATTCCCCACTAGCTTTAAGCCGCTCTCAAGCTCCTCTTCTCCATGGGACTGCCGTTGGATTTCACACTATTCAATGGGACAGTAGATCATACCTTTAATATTGTATACCTGCAACAGAAACTGGCTTTTAGAGGATCTTGTTTGCTGCGCAAAAGAGGCGGAGCAAGTTGCAGCCCCAGGGCAGATAGTGTGAAATCCAACGGAAGCCCCGCAGAGAAGAGGAGAGTGAGAGCGGCATAAGGCTAGTGGGGAATCAGTCTATGTTTACAGTGGTTCAATAGCTAGCGGAATTCTCCCAGACCCATAGGTATTTTCTTATTTGGATAGTTAAGATAACAGCATCCCATTAATCTCTGACACTTCATAATTCTTGTTTAAAATTTACCTATTTCCTCTTTTAATTTCTCTATTACCTTGTTGAGGCTTATCCTTATGATTTAATTCATAAAGAACAAGAATCGTTTCCTCTTTTCCTTGCTCTTAATAAGGGCGCCCTGGTGATCAGAGAGAATGGGGATCTCTTCCATTTTAACCTCTTTGCTGTTATGCCTTTGCATGTCCCAGTATATATGATGTGGCAGTGTGTTTTCCCTAAAATATGTGTTAGCCAAAGCAGTCTTTAGGTTGGCTCCTATTCACAGCATTTAAACTCTGCATGGTTCTCCCGCTGCTGGAGTTGGACAGCAGTGAAATGATTTTAATTTAATGTGTGCATTGAAAGAGTTTCAGTGGATTTGTACACTAATTGTGAATGGTTTGCCATGACTCTAGATGGCAACTGAAACTTTACAACACCCTGGTATGTTGCATCAAGTACTAAACCCATCATAGGCCAGCCTGTAAAAATATACAGTAGTGACCAAGTATAGGGAAGTATTCATGGGCATGATCCAGACTGTATCCTGTATGTGCTGCTGAGTACATGCAACTATTTGCACATGGAAGAGAAACAGACAAGGGGAGTTGACAGATGGGAATTCTGCATGTACATGGGAGGGAATTCAATGAGACTCTAAATCATACCTTTAATATCCTATACCTGCAACAGCCAAGACTTGCTGAAATTAATGAGGGCTTTAGTGGCTATATAAGGAGTTATCAGTACAATTTGTGCTTCCCTCTTACACTGTATCAATGCCAGAAAATCTGATAGTTATTTTAAGTATAACAAAAATACCAGACCTTCATAATATAATGATAACCTATAATTTGACACAAAGAGTTCTGATGGTTTACTACTGAAAGTGTGCACATCTATTAAGAAAACCACCCAGCATTAATTATACGAGATACATATAATATATATAATGTTTTTGTACTTAAGGACTGGATAATTGCACCAAAGGGCTATGCAGCAAACTACTGTGATGGAGAATGTTCCTTCCCACTTAACGCTCACATGAATGCCACCAATCATGCCATTGTACAAACTTTGGTAAGCATAAAATTTAAGTCTAGCCCACAACAGTAATTATATAGTTCATTGCCAGTGTTCTACAAAGTAGAGTTGGTAATGTTTGGGGGGAGGAGGAGGAGGAGGAAGAAGCTTCATTTCATCTCTGTCTTATATATTAGCAGTATGAGATTGATGGAAGGGGAGACAAGAGAAATAATGATTTCCCCAGCATATGCATTGGGTATGTTACAGTGCCCAAGAAAAAGAACTTGCAGTATATACTCAGGATTCTAATTCTAGCCAATCAATGTAAGCTGTTGTCAACCAGGTAGTAAGTAGTAGAGACCTGAGAGGGGCAGTAAGAGGGAAGTATCAACCTAAGATAGGAGATGTAGATTTGGGAATTTTAATTTTGTATCCCACTTTCCCTCTGTGGAGCTGAGAACAGTTGTTTGGCTTCACAGCAACCCTTTTAGGGTTTAGGAAATCTTGCCTAAAATGAGAATATGAATCTAGGATTTTCAAGAACATCAATTTCCTAAAATTACTGATCATAGGATCAGTAATTTTAGGAACAGAGACCAGTTTAGCTTTCTCTCTTTCAGTGTAAGATTTTAAATTTTTTATGTACTGTAGTATATATTTTTGTATTTATATATATATCCATCATGAAAAAAGGAGGTAAAGTGGACTAAGGAAGGGAAATAACTAATCTGCACCTCTCAGGGTAGCTATGAAGATAAAAACAGGAAAGATTAAAAAAAAATAGGCTACAACGACAAATGAGACTGGCAGTTTTTCTTTTCTTAAACAGGTTCATCTTATGAATCCCAAGTATGTTCCTAAGCCATGCTGTGCTCCAACGAAACTTCATGCAATATCAGTCCTTTACTTTGATGACAACTCCAATGTCATTTTGAAAAAATACAGGAATATGGTGGTAAGAGCATGTGGGTGTCACTGACAAGACTGACTCAATATGCTGTATTTAGTAACTTTCATCCAGTGCCTCAAACAGAAAATCAGGTGCTTCTAGACTAGTATCGTGCCTTAAGGAGCAATAAGCAAAACTCCAAGGAACTCCAGCTGTACTTTACTCGCTTCTAAAGTGATTGCACAATGGCGGCTCTTCTGGTTTTACGACTACGGTAATAAAATACACCTTGCATGAATGGTAAAGTATGGCTCGTAGTAATACAGCAAAAAGGTACAGATACACACCTGCCTGCTTTGATCTTCAGTTCAGTTGCACTAAGCAAACACTCATCAAATTCTGTGAGGATTTTCAGTGAGGATTTTCATGCCACAAGGACAAGAAATGTACAATTCATGAGGGGGAAGAAACAAGCTCTGATCACGTTAGCCAAACTAAGCTATTCCAAACATAACTGTAAAGGCATGCAAATTATATCACTTGGATTTTCTCCTGGAAGCTCAAGCAAAATAAATAAATAAACGCTGTTAACAGCAAGTTCACCTTTTGCTGGATTCTTACATGCCCCCCCCCCCCCCCCAGAACAATGTAACTGAAATGTGCCTTTGGTGCCTGATTATCAAGCAAATGATTACTCATCCATACCTTCTGCCTTCCCAGCAGTCCAACTGTTCACTGGATAGCAAGAAGCTGCTTTGTATATTTTTTCACAAGGCAGTTTTTGTATTACTCACTGTTGCTACTTCTGATGACTTTGTAAATCCTGCCACCATAACTGCTCTCTCTTTGTATGCCTCAAGTGAACAGCAAAAATGCATGTCGAACTACTCAACTGTAAAGTGGACACCTGGCTAAGTCCCTACCATTGCCTAGTGGATGTGCTCCAGACACGGGTTAAAAGTGAGAGTTCTCAAAACATAAAACTTTGCGACATCCCTGAGATGAGAGACAAAAATGGATTCTCCCAAGTAATAAAAGACAGTGTCAAAAGAAGGCTGCTATTCGTTGCTCTCCTGTACAGTCTTGCAACATAGAAAGAGAGAGGCAAAGTTGTGGGGCGGAATATATAAGCTTTCCACTGTTGATAGGATGACTGAATACTCTAGCCTAGCAGGCCACCGGAAAAAACAGACAAATTCTGACCAGGTAGAGGTGAGGATTGGATTAACCTGTCTTCTTTCATGTGTTTATACATTTTAAAGTGATGCCTATCTCTTTGAGCCATGATGAATGGTTTAATGTATATGATATATTGCCTTAGACCTGGTTCCATATAATGGAATATTTCCCCAAGGCATAAATGACAAGAAAAGTGCACTCCTCCCCCACCCCCCCTTGACTACTTGCATTTATATAAGACTTATTGTAAATAAATGAAAAGCTATAATTTATTGCAACTGTCAGATATATTAGTTTTATCATTTAGCAAAACAAAGAGGGGGGGTGGTTTTGTAAAAAAAAAAAGATTTTATTCAGAAAGTATGTGTGTAAACAATTGTACCACTTGATTTTGTACAAGAAACTCATGGGTCACATCTCAGCGTGCTCACGAAACTGTGCTTCATTAGAAGGTTTAAAAAAAAAAGCCGTCATGAATAAAGGCTCCCTTTAAGGCAGAAATCTACAAATCTACAGGGTGATCTGATGCATCTGCCATATGTCCAGCTTTCACTCTTAAAAAAATTGTGCAGGACCTGGGCCTCGGAAAGAATGCACTACAGTACAAACAAGTAAAATGTAGACATGGCTAGTGAAAGTTGTATCATCCCACCTGAGACAGAAACACAGTGCATTCACATGACACTAAATAATGTATTTCGTAACTGGATTTTTACTTGTAAGAACAGCAAAAATCCAGTCGCAAAACACGTTATTTAGTGCAGTGTGAATGTACCCATAGTAATAGCATCTTTCTACACATAAGTGTCTGTATGCAAACAAATTGCAACTCCTTCCCAAAATGACGATATATGTTCATGAAACAACTAGAATTAAGTTATGGAAACTAGTTTGCTGGTTTACTTTTTATGAGTACCTGCACTTGAGATTCTTTGGCTTTGAATCTGTCTCTTACACGGAATACTTTCATTATGTCCTAGGCCATTTCTGCATAGGTTATCTGCCTCATGTTCAATGGTATGGGGGAGTGGGTTCCCTCTCCCCGCTTTCACACAGCATCATGGTCCATTCGTACACCCTCCTGGGGTTTTCCCAGCTTTTCTCCAATCTTTCTTAAACCAGATTTGCTCTGAAGTTTTAGAAAGACTGCAGTAGAACCTCAGCGGCTACTAATGTAGGTGAGAAAATTCAGAGCTTCTCACCCATGTGGCAGCCATTCCCCCTAACCCTATCCCCGCAGCAGCCATTTCCTCCCCTTGCTAACTTTTAATTTTTCTTTTTAAAAAATCAGCTCTAGAATATAATTTATACAATATAACAACACACCAATATGTTTACCAGGTTCTCTAAATTCCCAGTTTTCATTGAAAGAAGAAAGTAAGTCTCAAATTTCTTCTTTGGGGAGAGACAGTGTCTCAATGGTAGAGCATCTGCTTGGGAAGCAGAAGGTCCCAGGTTCAATCCCTGGCATCTCCAGCTATAAAGGGTCCAGGCAAATAGGTGTGAAAAACCTCAGCCTGAGACCCTGGAGAGTTGCTGCCAGTCTGAGTAGACAAAACTGACTTTGATGGACCAAGGGTCTGATTCAGTATAAGGCAGCTTCATATGTTCTGTTGCAGAGACATTAGTGTAAAAGCATCTCTGAAATGAAAGACTTGCTTTAAAGAAATGAAGCTGATAGTACACGTATTGTAATAATGTTGTATCAATACGACAATATTCTAGTGCTTATTTTTAATTTTTTTTCCCTTGCAAAAGTGGTAGTCCAGGGGAGGGGTGGTGGCCTTGCTGGGGAATCAGGCAGGGAAATCTGCCATGTGGCTGCTACACTTTTCAGCAGGCCCCCCCAGCAGTGGGAAAACCATAGAAGCCCATTCTAGTAGGGAAAGCATCCTAAACTGAAACATGAGAAACAAGTGAGAATGTGTTCTAAATGAAAAGTGGAAAGATTCTGCAGAGAAGTCTGATTGCACTGATTCCATCACAGTACCTGAATAATCTTTAAGACAACAGAAGGCTTGTCATGAGCTCTTCGTTTTGCTCAATCGAGAATAATAAAGCCATGGATTCTGATGTACCTCTAAAAACTCTCGATTCTGGCTTATGATTCCAAGCAGGGATTTTTTTTTTTAAAAAAAAAATTCAGATCTTGGCATTGTTATTTGATCAGCTAAAAGAATGCTGATTATACATGAAGGGAGCCAAACTGTTTTGCAAATGACTAAAAGGGACTCACAGCTTTTGAACTTGATGAAAACTACCTAACAAATGGCATGATTCAGTTGAGTACCATTATGTTTCCTTGCCAGTCTCTCCTGACGAGAGAAATCAAGCAGCCCAAATTGAACAGGAATATCTTCCTAAAGGGTGTGTGTGTGTTTCCTTTTTAAACTTCCTTTCTGAATATGCAACTGAATGAGATGCATTAAAGGGTACCAATTTACCTGTACAATCGAAGTTACGATGTGCAATTTTGTGAGCTGCATGAATGCAAGTTTTCAAACTGGATTCACCCACAAATGAAAATAATCCACCACCTTTCATTTTAACCTTTCCTCACTTATTTTTGTCTCAAAGAGACAATTTACTTTTTTCAACACAGGAAGTTCATTAATGCAAACCGATACTGAAAATATTCTCAATCTGAACAAGTGACTACTTGTTACAAGCCTTCCTCAAAGCCAGCGCAGCAGGGCTGTAGGAAACACACACACATGCTCAGAAGATAACCACGCTTTAGTACATTCAGTTTCCCAATAACCACTACTGGAAAACTGGTAACATTACCATGATTCAACTCCCATGTTTACTGGGCAGACACAGCCAAGGGCAGCGGTATCCAAGCAGGTACATTTTACAGTTCATCCCTTGCCTGCCGCAAAACAAAGTTATGCAGTGTTTCAAGATCTCTTGCTCCGGTGTGTTCGCTCACTTTCTCCCCACCACGGAAAAGCATCAGTGTCGGGTAGCCACGCACCTTCATGAGGAAAGCAAAATGTAAAGAGTGTTAGAAAGCAACAACAGCCTCCTCAGGCTACATTATTTTTCTGGTTACATCTGCATCACCTGAAAAATCACTGTTTTTAGCCCCTGCACTGCACAGTACTTGCACAGATGACACTCAAGAGCAACACCTGAGCTCTTGTTCATCACCACCATGGCCACAGCCATCTTGCCGCACAACATGTCAGTCATTTAGTTGTACCTTGCAAGAAAGATGATCAGGCTGTAGTTCAGTTTCCAGGAAGACGTGGTGAGAATCAAGGCTATGGCTACGATCCAAAGGGTGAAGCATTAAGTCCTACATATCCCTTCTGAAACCAGCTAGCAAACCACACCCCAAATTAATTGATAGCGGGGGGGAGGGGAGGGGCTGGTATAATTTTGATATATGTACAGAAGCTTTTTCAATCCCAGCCTATGGATTTCACACATGTACTCATAATAAACTTGTTTGCCTTCTCCTCTGAGAGAGAACCTACAGCTGCCTTCCAAATTACCCCAATGTAAAAGGAACAATGCACACTTACAGAGTATTTGTTACAGACATTGCGTTCGATGGTGCAATCTACTTCTGCTATCTTGACATCCATTCGGCTTGGAAAAGTCTTTTTTGAGAGGTTCTCCCAGGTGGGAGCCAGGTTTTTACAGTGACCACACCTAGAAGGGGAAGGAAAAGAACATGAAAAATGCACATTTTCCATATTAGTTCTAAATTTCTTTAATAATATTCAAGAGAGAATGATTGCAAATACAAAGCCTCATTACACTCAAATGCCATAAAATAAGAAACACTGATCATACAGCATAGCAGAACTGGCCATTCAATACAGCATGCAATATAAAATATTAATTTTTCAGACCTACTTCAACTATTCTCTTCCGCAGAACTGATTCGTTCCAAAAACAGACATCCTTCCACTGTAAATAAATGTTGTGTCACACTAGTAAAGGTACTCCCCTATGCAAGCACCATTTGTTTCTGACTCTGAGGTAACGTCGCATCAGGACATTTTCACGGCAGACTTTTTTACAGGGTGGTTTGCCATTGCCTTCCCCAGTCATCTACACTCCGCCCCCCCCATTTTACCAACCTTGGAAGGATGGAAGGCTTGAGCCAGCTACCTGAACCCTGAGACCCTGGCCCCCTGAGACTCTGGACCGGAGGAATTTTTAGCTGGAGCCCCCGTGCTCCAGAGGGCAAGTGTCACTGCCTGTCCTCTTTTAGCCCTCAGGACCGATGGTACAGCCCTACCTTCTTTGGTAAAAGATAGAAAAAGGAAGGAAAAAAACCTTGCTTTTCTCAAGCTGGGAAAAGACTTTTTTACAAGATGGTTTGCCATTGCCTTCCCCAGTCATCTACACTTTTCCCCCCAGCAAGCTGGGTACTCATTTTACCAACCTTGGAAGGATGGAAGGCTTGAACCAGCTACCTGAACCCAGCTTCTGCTGGGATCGAATTCAGGTCGTGAGCAGAGAACTTGTACTGCAGTACTGCAGCTTTACCACTCTGCACCATGGGGCTGCTATGTGTCACACTAGAGATCCACAAGTGTCCTTGGTCTGGTCACCACTGGCAAATGCATCCTTTAATCTCGCAGTCCAAGTTCATACTGAGGTCACTGAGAACCCCTCCTCTCCCTGCAGGAGAAAGAGATCTCAAGTTCAAGGAGCTCTCCCTGACCTCACAGACGGCTGGGTAAGTAGCAAAAAGTTCTCCTTCCTTCCTTCCTTCCTTCTTTTATATGTATGTGTGTGTGTTTTCACACCTGGAAGTCATGGTGACTTCTAGTGACTGGCCCCTACTGAGGGCCTGGAGGATATTTGGAAAGGTGGCTGAATAAAGCCTGCCCCTGTCCTCCTGACTGCTGGTATTTCAAAGAGGTCTCCTATCCAAGTAGTTGCCAGAGTCGACCCTGCTTAGCTTCTGCTTAGCTTCTGAGCCCTGCTTAGCTTCTGAGCCATCATGTAGTAAACGACAAGTCCGTGCTCCTCCTACATTTGGCAGGTGGGAATGCAGAGTCAGTGGCAAGCACAAATTTCAGCTGGCTACCAATGTCAGCCAAAATATGTCAAATTCTTAGGTTGAATCCGGTGGAAATGTTCACAGGATGAGATGGCTGGAGAGCTTTCCCTGCCCTCCCTTTCCCTAAGCAGCCTGTTTTGTCCCAAAATGCATCTCTTGAGGATCTGGAAAGCTTTGCAAGCAAAATGCACCGAAGAATAGGGAGCTGCAGTAACAAGGGGAAATCAGGAAAAATCACCTCCTTTAGCTCAATCGTGCTTTCAGTCCTTAACTATTTGTTTATTTACATTATTTATAGTCCACCTTTCTCAGCCCCGTGGCGCAGAGTGTTAAAGCTGCAGTATTGCAGTCCTAAGCTCTGCTCACGACCTGAGTTCAATCCCCGGCGGAAGTTGTGTTTTCAGGTAGCTGGCTCGAGGTTGACTCAGCCTTCCATCCTTCCAAGGTCGGAAAAATGAATACCCAGCTTGCTGGGGGGAAAGTGTAGATGACTGGGGAAGGCAATGGCAAACCACCCCGTAAAAAGTCTGCTGTGAAAATATGAGAGCAACGTCACCCCAGAGTTGGAAACGACTCCTTTCTCACAGGGACTCAAGGTGGATTACATAGAATGAGTCAATACAATCAACAAAATGGGACAATCAATAACCAATTCATTAGGATATCTGAAGTCTGTAACCACCAGAAAGAACCTGCAGCACAGCATTAAGTATTACCACGACACATTAAGCAATACAGAAATTATGTAAGTCAGGTCCTAGACTGGGCTTGCATATAGCAGAATACTGCAGGGCTTGATTCAGGGCATTGTAATAAAAGTGGTAAAAAATAATCTATTCCCCACCAAAAAAAACTAAGATGACAAATATCTTAAAGCCTTCATAGTGAACATTAGAAGGGCATCTGATACAGAAAACTACTAAGATGAGATGGGGTTTTTTGCTTGTCATGCAGCCTGATGTTAATATTTACTTAAAACACAGTAAAGGGCAAAACTAGACCTCAGCACACTAGTGGCTACTTAGACAAACATAAAACAGTTGACATGGAAGAGAAAAAGGTCAATTTGTATACAATGATCTAAAATTGTGTACGTAATTTTGGTAGCCAGGAATAGGATTCCAGGTATTTGTGCAGTAAACATTAGTCTAAACTGCAGCTTTTCGTGGAAATAACTGCTGCCAAAAAGAGGGAATTGGTTGGGTGGCATTTAGAGTATCCTTTAACACAGCCCTCACTTCTGGATATTTAGCATCGTGGCGTGCCCTTTTTTAGAACAAAGCCCGGAGAAAATGGAAGTTATATTTGGAGCACAGATCTGCTCTAAAAGTTTGCTTGAAGAATTCTACAACTACTCTGTTGCTTTCATATGTAACCTCACCCTCGGTAGATAAATACTGGCATAACTCCTTCTAATGTTATCTGTCCCGGTTGGCACTTAGAGCTGCTGTGGCAGACTTCAAGGAAACAATGCATCAGGACTTCTCATGTGTCGACTGCTAACTGCATGCAGCTAAATGAAGCCAAACCAAAGTTCTTCATGCAAGCATGTTCGTATATTCAGCGGTGTGTTTTCTCAAATGATAAGAAATCAGTGGTTAAAGTGAACATGTGAACCAGCTCCGTGTCTCAGAGTATGGGTTATGCAGCTGTATGCTCTCTCTGCTCTCGCATTTGATGCCTCAAATTCAAATGCGATCTACTTTCTGTACTACCACATAGCACAAACAGCTCCCAAAATTTGTAGTATTACTACAGGCAGATCTGCAATTTACAGCATGTTGTTCTTGGGATTTATATAGTTTAATTTCAGCCATGAGATAAAAATGTCAGCGCAGTGTTTTAGGAAGCAATGTTCTGGGATTTTCTGTAAGCCTATGGATGACACTGTGCTTGCTACAGGGGTTTTTTCCCCCTCCAAAGGACAAGTTTCATTTACCAAAGAATACACAGCTGACTAAAGGGCACTTTTGTTCACCATCCTATGAATACAGTGGATATAATTCTCCCAGTAACCAAATGAGGATCATTTTCGCTGATGGGCAATAATCAAACTGAGTAGGATGGATTTATTGGCTCAGGGAAGGAACAAAGTAGTATTGACAAGATCTTTTTTAGACTTCCTTGCTTTTATACTAAATTTAGATGTTTATAGTTTTAAATGGCATTTTCTTTTATAATATAATTGTATAATTTGCCTCCTCCTTCCTATTATCTGGATTCTGACGAACAAATGCCTAATAAAGGTTTCAGTTATCAGATGAGGATCAGCAGAAACGTGTCAGAGAGACATTCCCAAGAGAATTCTCATGCCCCCATTTGTGACTCTTGGAGCTGTTTCACAGACTACCTTTTGTACCCTGGATCCAGTTCTCCACTGCAGTACACATGCACAAAGCATACAAGTAACGCCTAATCCATACACTGAGGAAAATATCCCGACCAAACCAATGTGTGTTCGTTGTACTATGGAATCTTTCTCAAAGTAAGAAAGGTAACATACAAAGTAACCCTTAATCTGGCAAATCTGAGTCTGCTGAAAAAACGATACCGTAATCCTGTCCTCGAAGCAACTACCATGCTGGGCCAATCCATTGTTCACACCAAATGTTAGCAGCAATTAACAACAAACTAAAGAGCTCTGTGGTGTAGAGTGGTAAAGCTGCAGTACTGCAATCCGAACTCTCTGCTCACAACCTGAGTTTGATCCAGGTGGAAGCTGGGTTCAGGTAGCCGGCTCAAGGTTGACTCAGCCTTCCGAAGTCGGTAAAATGAATACTCAGCTTGCTGGGGAGGAAGTGTAGATGACTGAGGAAAGCAACGGCAAACCACCCTGTAAAAAAGTCTGCCGTGAAAATGTCATGATGCAATGTCACCCCAGAGTTGGAAACAACTGGTGCTTGCACAGGGAACTACCTTTTGGGGAAGGCAATGGCAAACCACCCCGTAAAAACGACGTGATGCAACGTCACCCCAGAGTTGGAAACGACTGGTGCTTGCACAGGGAACTACCCTTACCTTTTTTATTAAGTTATTGAAAGAACTAAATGTAATGCAGCCAGGCCAATCACTACATTGCAGCCACAAGTAATGTGTTGCAACCAAGTTAAGAGTTTGCCAGGAGTAGCTTCAGCTCATCTCAGCATGACATGATGACAGGGAACAACTATTACCAGGTGAGATTAATATTTACTTATGGGTAAAGGCTGTAAAGAGATATTGAGTGCACAGTTAGACTCAAAAGACTAAAGTAGGTAAAACAAGCATTGCAACGAAAGAGGGAACATAGAGTGCTAAATACCAGTAATCCCCCAAAATTTTGTTTTGCTTACCATGGAGCATAGAATTTGATGAAGGTGATCCCTTTGGAAACCTCTTTCTCAAAGTCATCTTCAGAGAGAGAAAGGACCTTGGCCTGGCCAAAGAAAGGGATCACAGTCAAACCACAACACCAAGCAGCTCGTTCCTTCAGCACTTCTCAGCAGTGAACCCAAATCTTTGTTCCTTTAAAACTACTAAAACAACAGCGTTTTGTAAGGTTCTGTATGCACAGGCTCAGCTATATGCCCATTCTCGACTGTTACAGGTGTAATGAAACCTTTCTTCCTGACCCAACTGTGCAGTTTTCAGACATGAAGACAGTGCCAATATATTAATGTCAATAAGCAAACCTGGCCCACTATATTAGACCTAAATGTGGAGACATAAAATGCAATCCAACGCGAACCCACCTCCATCTCATGACCCTTTCTCTCTAGCAATAACTGGCCAAATCCTGCCCACAGCGACCTCTGTTCATAGTGAGTGTGGAATTTACTCCCTGCTGGCCCAGCTCCCAAGGAATGATAACCTATATCCAGCATAATTATTTTAACTACATTCACTAGCAAAATCCTATCGAAGATGAAACACTACCAAAATTACAATTTTTTCATTACAACTGTTTTGAAAGATTTCCATTTGCCATTAATCTGAACTTCCTGGGCATGTGCCAGTTGCACCCGCATTTTAAGGAACAATTCAGCTAACAATTTCATAGTAAACCTTGCTACTCATTAACTTCTGCTTTTACTACTAAAGCAAGATAAAATGAAACCTTTAGAAGGAAAAAGTACAGAAATGGCCCAAAATTATAGGACCACTATTTTATATCTTATGGTTTTACATGGGCACTTATTTCCTAAACCCAAACTTTCCATCTATTAGACTTACAATGCATCAAAACTCAGAAGATCTTCCCTATTCAATAGATCAAGTAAGAGGCAAAAGGTTTTGTGATCTGAAGATCAGTACCAATCATCTGCGAAATAGATGACTGGTACTGATCACCTGGCATGTGTTAGGGAGAGAGGTGCTCACAGGAGATGACTGCTCCACAATCCCCAAATGGCAAATGGAGAGGATTTTTTGAACACTATGCATCCTTTTAACACATGCAGAATGGCAATCTGCAGGGATAAATTTGATTCTCTGCATGTACCACCCCAAGCGGATCACATGATCATCAGGCAAAAGTAAGATCAGATGTGAAAAGCTGTATCCCAAAGAAACGTGCAACTATGATCAATTCGTGTGTCACAGCCATTTCTGTGGCAATCTGTACTACACCCCTTAAAAATCCAGAATATGAACAATGCAGGTGCAATGAACAGTTCTCTTCCTCTACATATATCTTGATCCTTCAGCACCTCCTGGTTTATGATATCTTTCCTGTCCATTTCTTCTGTGTCTCCAGGCTGTGAGACTATTCAGGATAGACAATACTGTGTGACTATTGTTTGCCCCGGCAACACAGAGTGATGTCACAAGGGTCGTAACGGAGTGAGGAGACAGCAGGAAATGGCTGTACCACATGACGAGAAACGATCACTCAGTATTTAACCATCTAAATAAAGTTACTTTGCAGAAAGGGCTGAATAACTAAGAACCGTTTTGTTTGGAAAAGCATCTGAAGGATAGCATGAAAACAAAGCAATCGTGAATTAATTATTTCACTGAATGCTCAAAGGGATATCCACAGCCACAGCTGAGGTGGAGCTGTGGCACCCCAATCACTAGAATAATTTTTACTCTTAAGAAATTTATTTAAATAAAAATTCAGACCCCCACCTCTCCCTCAGGAATTATTTCTCGGGGTAGTGGTGCCTCAGTAGGCTTCGCATCACCTGAATCTTCTTCGGGATCTTTCAGCTGGGAATCCACATATTCCTTCAAGGAATCCAAGTCTCTCTTTCCTTTGTACTGGTCAGCCTGCAGACAGATCATGGACGTTATTAATTCAGGAACTGTTTCCTGGAAGTTTTCCCATACAAAAATAATTCTGCAAAACAGTTGCAGAATACTGATTTACAGTATTAATTAAAACTGATTTATAGCCTCTTTACAAATTTACTAATGGTTACAGTCAATATTCCCTCTAAGCTGAAGAGTCTTGTGAGCAAAAATTCTACTTTGTGAGCTACTGCATAAATTACGGTAGTTTGCTCCGGGGCCATTTTCCCTGAGCTAAGACAAAAATCTGTGAGCCAGCTCACACTAACTCAGCTTAGAGGGAACAATGGTTACAGTCATCTTGCTTACGGGCCTCCTAGAGGCAGCTGGTTGGCCACTGTGTGAGCAGAGTGCTGGACTTGATGGGCCTTTGGTCTGACCCAGTATGACTCTTCTTATGTTCTAGCTTGATTCACTTACTTCCACAGTTTAGGACTTCTGATGGTTATGGTGTTGGGCTAGGATCCTGAAGATCTACTCTGACATGGAATCCCTACTCTGACATGGAGGCTTGCTGGGTGACCTTGGGTCAGTCACACACCTTTAGCCTACTTTATCTCATAAGGTTGTTGTTAGGATAAAATGAAAGCAAAGAGAACAATGTAAGCTGCTTTGATTGTAGAAAAGCAGGGTATACACAAAATAAGTAAGTAAGTAAATAGCATATATAATTAAAAATGCAAGCACATTCAGAATGCTGTCCCAAGACAAGCTGTGTCAGAACAAATCACACTGGAACAAAAGTTAACGACTAAGGTCATCTTAAATCCAGGCAGATAGCTATGGCACAATATTATAAGGGGCAATATTTTGGCTATAGCAGCAGAAAGAAGGCATTTTTGCGGATTGTGGTGGAGGTAGACTTGATGAGCCAAGAATCAGGTGAGCCTTATAAAATGAACTGCATGTTCCATGGAATGGATGACTACTCTCCTACATGATCCTCATTGACATTCTTCTGTGAAGAGTATGATCCTCAAGCATTCAGTGCTACACTGAACTGGTGCTGTGATTTTAGTCTGAATGGAGCACAATAGCTTTTCAGCAACTCTTTGTGAAACTGGGGTAACACCAGGGTTATGGTGGTGACACTCTCTCTCCTAGGGCTACCATTTGTCTCCAACCTTGGGGGAATGAGGTAAGTCACTTTAAGGCCATCCCAGGAACTCCTATATTGGTAATGCAGTGGGTCAACAGATCATGGTCAACCATATCAAACGCTGCTGTCAAGTAAAGCAATAGCAGCAGTCCAGATATTTGTGAAGATCATCCATGAGGGTGACCAGTGCTGTCTCCATTCCATGGCTGGGGAGGAAGCCAGACTGGAACAGATCGAGGCTTGAAAGAAACTATGAAACTATGGAGCTCCTCTGCCACCACTGCCTCAGTCACCTTACCCAGAAACAAATGGTTACTTAAAACATCAACTAGAGGATCAGATTTTCCACAGTTACAGAACTGGGCCTGGGAGAAAGACTGATAACATCTTTTTATCAGCTGAATGAAATCTGTTCTTCCTCTATTGCAGGTACTTGGC
The DNA here is from genome assembly GCF_032191835.1 of Heteronotia binoei. Lineage (NCBI taxonomy): Eukaryota > Metazoa > Chordata > Lepidosauria > Squamata > Gekkonidae > Heteronotia > Heteronotia binoei. Next base: position 110,075,595 of record NC_083229.1, read on the forward strand.
CTGGGTAGGGTGGTCAGAGGCATAAGTCTTTGGTATAGACCAAAGGGCCTTTAGATCACTTCTGATCCTGAATAAGCCAAACTTAGTAAAACTACAACCAGCCCCGGGTTTTGGAGAACAGTGCTCTATATGCCTATATTTAAACTGTACTTTTGCATTTATTATGTAAGCACCTTTGAGCCCCCAAATGTGGAAGGAAAGTGGAGTACATGCTTAAATAACAGAAGTCTTGTATTAAAAGTCAAATCTGCTACATAAAGAATGTGGAAGTTCTAATCTCTCACCTTTTCTCCATCTTTGAACCAAAGAAGGGTTGGATAGCCTCGCACTTGGTATGTCGTGCAGATTTCAGAATTTTGCGTGCAGTCCACCTAAATTACAGGATAATTGAAATCATTCTCAAGTGCAAAGTAAGAGACTGTAGTAACATTTGTTTCAATTTGACTGTGATCACCGAATCACACAATGGACACAATGTGAAGGTTTCTTCTCATCACTGGACTGGAAGATATCCTTAATACTGGGTTATGCCTCCTCCTTGCGCTGTGGGCAGGGCTTATGAAAATGAGTTTTGGAAAGCTTCCTTCATTCTTCGGATTTGGAACCCTACTCTTGTCTTGCCAACCTTCCAAGGAAGGACAGGTCCACCTCCATGTAGAAACTGCTAATGGACAGTGTCTTTGAGAAAAAGGTCTTTATCCCAATAGGAAAAACAGAGTTCCCCACCAATTCTGCAACCACCACTGAAATCAGAAAAGGATACTTCCCAATCCACTGATAAGAAGAAACCCTCATGGTAAGTCCAACATTTTGTTTTCAATTAACGGAGGAAGCAGGGCCTTTTTTGTAGCAGGAACTCCTTTGCATATTAGGCCACACACCTCTGATGTAGCCAATCCTCCAAGAGCTTACAGGGCTCTTAGTGCAGCCTACTGTAAGCTCCAGGAGGATAAGTTACATCAGGGGTGTGTGGCCTAATATGCAAAAGAGCTCCTGCTGCAAAAAAAGCCCTGGGAGGAAGATATTCTTAATAACTGGGATGTCGAAAAGCTGAAGGAGCCCAGGTAGGATATTCAAGAGGGGGAGAAATCAGTGGAGAACCTCCTGTTGGAAAATTCCTCTGCTGAAAGGGCTTCAGCTGAAGCAAACATTTCTTCCATAAATATGTTAGTGGAAAGGGCTGTTGAGCTACTTGCTGCCCCCTTGATGGAATGTGCAGTGACTCCCAAAAGTGCTGGTAGGTGCTGGATCCTGTAGGTCAGGAAGATGCAGGCCTTGATTCACCTGGCTATAGTCAGCTTAGATACCTTCTTTCCCATAATATGCTGGAAGAAGGAAACAGTCTGACTTTCTGGAGGTAGCTGTACACTAGATAACATGGTGTTCTCTCGAGATCTAGTCTGCACCAGTCTCATTCTTTAGATGACTTGGATAAGTTCAGAAAAAGGGGAGATAGATCTCTTTGTCTTTGTGGAGCATGGAGTTTACCTTCAGCATGATGGAAGGGTCTGTGCACAGGGTCACAGAGTCCTGGAAATAGGCTCTTCCTAACTGAAAGAGTATAGATAGATCCAGGTGGGCAGCCGTGTTGGTCTGAAGCAGGAGAACAAAGCAGGAGTCAAGTTTCACCTTTAAGACCAACAAAGTTTTATTCAGAATGGAAGCTTCTGTGTGCTAGAAACACATTTCATCAGATGACTTCATCTGATGAAGTGTGCTTCTAGCACACAGAAGCTTATATTCTGAATAAAACTCTGTTGGTCTTAAAGGTGCAACTTGACTCCTGCTTTTAGAGAGCATAGAGTTATAAAACCCGATAAACTCTGAGCACTGTATGGTGGACCCTGTTAGAGAATTTGCACGCAGCAGAAAACACTGAAGGAGAGGGACAGGCAAACACAGGAATTAATAGACAAGAGAGACAACTGTATGCAATGGTAGAATATATTTACCAGGACAGTATCCAATATTCAGAGTCGTTGCCAGGCCAAGGTCATACACAGTAATCAGTACACACTTCAGTAGATAACAGTATACACTAGTAAGTATACACAGCACGATCCAAGCACAGTAGCACAGGATCAACACAAGCAGTGTTCGCTGCCACCCGGACGGTGAGTCTCACAGTACCCACAATCCTTACAGGCAGACAGAGCAAGCTCACTGAGCTTCCCTAAATACACGTACCAATCATGCAAGCTCACCAGAGGTTGCATCAGCTCTGTGAGTCAGCACAAAGCCTAATTACAGGTGAGGTCATTCCACCTTACCTCAGTAACAGGTAACAGCTGGGCCATGATGCAGCATGACTCAGCATGACATTGCAGAAACAACATTTACTATTTCTAAGATGGAGTCAGTCAGCCATTTTAGGACTGAGTTCCAACAGACCCACACAAGGAATGTATGTTTAAACATGAGATGTTCCTTTGAGGAAACACTTGATGTGGCTGTGTCTACAGATGGGTTGGCCTCCTGTCAGCCTGAGATCCAAAGACAGGGCATCCACATGTTGCCAGAGAGAGGCCAGAGGTCCTGCTCTAGACCATGTTGAGAGAAGAACCTGTGTTGCTTGATGAAAGGGCCTTAAACTTCTTCCTGCAACATGAGGATTGAGGTTTCATGGTCTTGAGAGAAAACTCGTTCTTCCTACCACTGGAATTTTTGAGGGTGTTGTCCTTATCCTTGGAAAGAATAGTACCTACTAGAGATAAGACCAGCCACTGGGACTTCTGGTTCTGGCTTAGCCAAGAACGACACTGTGGCTATGCTCTGCTTTGCAAAGTGTATAGTTTCATTGTTAATTCTATCATATCTGTCTGCTAGCTCAGCTGGCTGGCATTTATATTACTAAGGGAGGCAATAATAGGAGTTTGTTGCAGTGACTCCCCAAAATCCTTTCAGAGCAAGCTTGATGCTGAGGGAATGTTGTAACCATCCGCTTCTTGAGAGGTGATTACGAAGTCAGTGGGTGGGTGAGTGGATAAAGCTGTTTTGCACTCCTCACCTATGAGCTAAGCATTTAATGTAGAATTTACTACAGAAATCTCTCTCCCCTTTGTCTTGGTAGGGTGTGGCAGAGTGATGAGAAACCCGAGTAGAGAAAGAGGGAATTGGTTAAGTTAATTTGAAAAGTATTTAATTTGAGAAGCTAGAGTCTGTTTTACTTTTGTTTCAGTTGTTCAGTTTTGTTCTTTGCTTTGTCTTGGCTCTATAGTTCTGCTCCTTGTTTTCATTTGCCTCATTCAAATTTAACCCTCATAACCCTTTCAAGGTGTTTTCAGTTAGGGCTCTTAAGACTCTAGAGGTGCTGTTTTTAAGATTTTTAATAGTTCAAATGCTAAGGTGAAACGGAACTTTTTATATTTACCTTAGACATTTTAGATACTTGTAAATGGATTTGTGTTATATAATAAATTAGATAAATTATATAAAATTAGTATAAGTTAGGGGGAAAAATAATTAATTATAGATGAAGTAGCTAAAAAATCCTCTTTTAAATTGATTTTAGCTATCTAGTTAAAATTGATTAAGCCTTACCACAGTAAGTGACATATACAATGGGGATATATAAAATAATGGGGAGGAAAAGGTTGTGAGATACTAATGAAAATGTACCCGCCTCTAAGCAAATTAAGATGGAGGAATTTTTTGCCATAAAAACTTCCAATAGATCTGCCTTTTTCACAAATTGAGATATGACCACGCCGCCCTCCCCCCCCGCCCCAAGTCCTGTAAATATTTCTTCAGATGCCCTCTTTCCGTTTTCCATCCCACATAGCCATTTTAAAGGAACTTTTTTTGGGGGGAAAGAATGGAAAAAACAACAAACAGATTTGGAAATGTTGGCAACTCAGACACTTTTAATTTCTGATACTGTGGAGGGAAATGTTGAAAAATTAGATACGTTGAGAAAACAGAAGATTTTATCGTAAAAGAGATAAGGAAAATAAGGAAAGCAAGAGTATAGAAGTGAAGGCAGCAGTACTATCTACTTTGCCAATGAGAACACAAAAGTTATATAAACAGAGAGATGAAATGTTATATCAGCCTAGGGGCAAGAAGGGAAAGGTGGGGTGTCCAAAATAGAAAAAGCGACGGGAATGTAATTTGAAATTTGAATCAAATTTGGATCCGCTTTCACATTCTTTGACACTTGAACATAATAAAATAGTGTTAAACACCCTCCCCTACAATGGGCAGATGATAAATTGGATGAGTGAATGGGTTGCTAGAGAACTTCATTCTTATCTGTTACATAAACACCCACCTTCTATTGACTTGTGAAGCATATCCCAGGTCTTTTAAGGGGTGATAGGCTCCATTTCTATCCCACCCCCCAGATACCAATATTGATTATTTTCTATGCAGAAGTATCTTAAAAGATACCAGGTGTTTCCTGTACAGTCACACCATCAGAAAAGGAGGACATCTCTATTAACAAATTTGGAGATTTTATCCCAGAAAAGGAGGAATAGAGCAGAATATGCCCCTAAGCCTGGCCAAATAACTGAAGAATGTAAACTGCTTCTCAATTTTACATTTTTGGAGTCAGTACCTGAGAGGGGTACTGATTATATAAATAAACAACTGTATTTTCAAGACTCTAAAGAGCTGTTACTTTAAAACGACCTGCCTCTCAGGAGGCAGCCTGTCCCTCTTCTGCAGACTGTCGGGACGCTCCTGGGCACTCCTTTTCTGGCCGGCTCACTTCTGGGTGGGCTTGATGTCGCCCTGAGCCAGCCGTCTCTTAGCAGCCTAACAGTTGCAATTTTTTTTCTACTCCTCTTCTCTAGTGAGTGATAAGTGATTAATAAGAACTATCCTTGCTCAAGAGCAATGTTATCATGGAGCTTTTAATAGAAGAAAGGAAAGGAATAGCAACATCAGTGGAAGCCAATAACAAAAAACATAATGGGAAGGATCCTATGGATTATTTCTGCTGATGGAAGAAAGGGTGGTTTACATTAATATTGCTGCACATCTCTGACTCTGCCCTCATGATGTACCTTGGGGGTCCCATCCCCTAGGAACACCATTTTAAGGAGGCTGTATTCTGCTGATGGAAATGTTTGTCAGCAGAAATCTAGAATGATCCAAATAATAAAAATGGAACATGATTAAAATGGAACAAAAGAAAATTTAGCAAAAAAAGGTTGAGAGTATGGCTAACGAGTCGTAGCCAAATGCCATAAAAGAAACAGGAAGAAAGCAAGCCAAGGAACTGGGAACAGAGAAGTCTTTTAAGTATTTTGGAACCTAAAAAACCAGAAATCGGACAATGGCTGAAGAATATTTATTTATTTTTATAAAGCCTTCCCACCTGATCAGGGTTCCCAGGGCAGAATATCAGAGTAGATCTTTTTCAGAACTGGGGGACCAACAGGATGTATAAAGTGCAAAGGGATAATTCCAGAACAAATTGGAAAAAAAGTTAAAGGTAGATGATAAGAGAAAGAACAGAGAAACATTATGAAAAACGGACCCAAAAGACAGAAAGCAATATCACAAGAAGAAAATGGACAAAAAAGATCAAGGAAAAATGTTTATGGGTACAGAAGTAGAAGGACTAAAGCAGATGAACAGGTTGAAAGCATTAATTTTATGTGAACTGTGTTGGATTTATGCCAAAGATGTTCACAACGCAAAGGAATATATATTCCTGACACAGGAATAAAATAGCAAAAGAAGGGAGACAATCAAGGGTGGGGAGGAGTGAAAATACAGAAAACTGAAGGAAACAGGAGTGACAACGTTGAAATTACGGGAGGGTGCAGAACTAGATGCAACAGCCAAATCAGAGGTTATGACATACATGATTAAAAAAGAGAAGCTGAGAACTGATCAGTCTTTCTACAGAATTAAAAACCTTTGGAAACTCTAAACACTGAGCAGAAAAGTTTAAAGCAAAGAAGAGAGTGCTGTAAAGCAGAAAATAAACAGAATCACAATTACAGAAATAGTAATGTGTGACTAGGCAAATTAGAGTACAGGAAGACAAAAGACAGAAAAAAAATCTGAAAGAGAAAGAAAATACTAAACAGAAAACTCAGAATATGCATTAATATGGATATTTAAACAGGCATGAGTGGGAACAAAAGAAGAAATGGAAATCAAGACTCATTCAGAAAAGGATAAATACAATGACCATCACACTTATTCTTTAATGAAAAGGAGCAAAGAGACAAACATAATGAATTTCAAAACCAAAGCAGGAAAGAAAGAACTTGAAACTGGAAATACAAGATTAACCATCACACTGTAGAAAGGAATAAGAAAATGTTAATGAACCATAAAAGCCGCCTTGAGCCCGCCTTTGGCGGGGGAGGGCGGGATATAAAAATAAATTTATTATTATTATTATTATTATTAAAAGAGAAGCCTTTCCACCGAATGTGGGTTCCTTACACACATTTTGCATATAACAGTTTTTTCATTTTCCACAGTTTAAGGCTAAGCACACTGCCACCTGAGCATAATTTGTTTTACTGCACCATCTTTCAATGGTATACTATATTCACACACACTACACAAAGAGGGGTGCTACAGAACTCTAGTCAGGATGCTATGGACTGATAATAAAATGACACAATTCAGAACAAGAGGTCTGTAATTAGCTTGTGGCATGGGAATCTTTCCCCCAACTTTACTCTCTCGCTGATTTTAGAATCAGGACATTATTACAGAAGTGTTCACCACTTGTAATTTCTACTATCAAAGATCAGGGTCTGGTATCTAATTTGCAAAACTGTCACTGTTTGATCATAGAAATTCTGTGTTCAAAGAGTTTATGTTTGGAAATCTAAAGTACTTAATGTTTCAGATTATGTGCTTCTGTTGATATTTCTGTTCTTTAGGAAGCACTTCCCAAAATCAAAGTATTCAGTGTCCTGCTTTCATAGCCTATTTTTTCCCTAAAATACAGCAAGGCACCAGGGAATTCTAAAGTGAAGCTACAAAGATTGGTCATAAGAAAGCACAGATCCAGCAGTTAAGTGTGGTTAATGAGGCTTTTGCAAATAATGCGTCCTCCATATGACAAGACATAGCTACCTGGGTCAATCAAACTTACCTTGCCAATCTTGACAGTCTCAGAATTTTCAAGGAACAGAGCCAGCTGCTCCCATGTTGGAGCCAATGCCTTGCAGTGGCCACACCACGGGGCAAAGAATTTGATAAAGTGACTGCCTTTAAAAGAAAAAAAATGCATACATAAAAAAACAGCCTTAGGCAAGTCACTTTCCTTCAATTTCCTTTCCCATCTTAGTCTGCAATACAGGAATAATTACAGTGTCCAACCTTAATGGGTTGTTGTAAAAATTGCTAAGCGTGTAATTAAGAAGTACTCTGAACACCCTAATATATATTAGCCGCCCTGAGCCTGCTCCATCAGGGAGGGTGGGATATAAATCTAATAAATAAAAAAAATTAAAATATATATAAAAGGTATTTCTGTAGCACCTCATTACTGTTATCTTCAAATACACTCTAACAGCTGGAAACAAAGCACACTAGCAGTACTTTGCAAACATAATGAGGTATTATATCATTGCAAGATAAATTTTTATAAAAATGTAAATTCTATATTTTAAAATTTCAACATTTTCATTTCAAAGGACTTTAGTCTTCATTATATACTTTGCACAACTCTGACAGGTAAGATACTATTACCAATTATGAAACACCTTCCCCAACGAATCTGTTTGGTGCTCATTATTATCCTTTAGGCAGCATGAGGCAATTTTCCTTTTCTCCTAAGGCTGCTGGCAAGGGACATTTACAGAATGATTATCATGCTAATGCTTTTAATCTTTTAATAAAAATCTATCAACCATTCCTCCACAGGCCAAGAGTCACCAACTTTCCAGGACCATACAATGAGTCCCTGGAAGAACTAGAATCCCTTTAGATCTGAGCCCAATGCACTTGTTGTTTGGGCCACACCAAAGCTCTGTGTGTCCTAGAATTACTAGAGTTAGTACTAAAGTGCACATTATTAAGTAACTACCTTCTGCTATATGTGTTTTGAAATTAGCTGTTGAGAGCTCGTACAATCCGTGCTTTGATTCTGGGTCTTTTGGAGGCTCTGATTCAGATTCTTGCTTCTATTTTTTAAAAAAAATCACATTGAGAGAATACAAGATTAGGCTTACATAACAAAGAGAAGAGTTGGTTATATATTATAAAAGCTTTGTTAACTGACACTCACAGGGATTGGCAGCAGCTGATTATTTAAATGTGCTGGGTACTCATGCTACTCTATCTTGCCTCCTACCAGAGGAACTTGCAGTGACCAAAGCCCACTGAAAACACTCTGATGGGACGCTTTCCCTCCCCCTTAAATCAGAGCCACCCTATACAGCAAGCCATGCAGACGAGGAAGCCCAATCACTGGGACCTGATGGTTTGAGAAACAGCAACGGAGGAAGGCATCAAGATGGCTGGAGAGGCAGGAGTGGAGCATGCAGGTGCCCAAAGACAAGTGATAGGATGGCCAAGGGGATAGAAGTTGTCCTCTAGCATTGCCAATGGCTGGGGCTGATGGGAGTTGTAGGCAAAAAACATCTGGAGAGCTACCGTTGGCCACCCCTGCTCTAGGCAATGCTGGTTAACAGAGCATTCTGGATAATTAAGTGCCAGATAACAAAGTTTCTACTAGTGTAATGATGCTGTAAGTCATAAACTGTAACTATAAATGCGATGATCATTTTAGTCTGTTTCTGGAAAACAAACTATTGATAGAACTGAATTCAATCATTCATGTATTTTGGGCAAAAATTACTTTCTTTTCCTATGGGAAAAATGTTACAAGCATAGATAAAGCAATGCACCTTCTTATGCTATCATGCCTGAGACAGCCAGGCTGTGGGAGTTGACTCGGCAAGAGCAATTCTTATAACAGGAAGGGTTGGAAACGAAGAGGCAGATCAAGAGCAGCTGAAGCCCCAGGTTCTTTCAGTGTACCCTACTATCCCACAAATAACATGGATAGTTTGTATTGGGCTGAATGCAGAAATAAATGATTGACAATAACAAAGGTCTCACTGTCCACATTAACCAGTTATTTCCCTACAATGGAAATGGAAGGATTTTTCTTACATGTGGGCATTTATTGTGAATTATTTCTACTTTATTAATACTTTTTTGTCATTACAAAAAAATTCTGCCACGACCTGAAAAAGCACATTCTGTTAACTTACAACAGATTCCTCGTTTAGATTCTTCAACATCCAGTTTTCCAGTGACTGAAAGTCTCTACCTCCTTGATACTTCAGTGTTTCTCGGTCTGGTCTAAATAATTTTAGACTGCAAACATTTGAAGACAATGAGACAAATGGGTTCAAGGTCATAAAAGCTTGAAACATTCTGAAAACAATCACAGTTATCGCATTTTGACAGAACTCAAAGAACATTCGTCACAATGGTCTTTCAATCCCAAGTTTTGAGAGTTCCGTCAATTTCAATAACATAGCATTATGCTTTCCAAGTTCTGACTTCTGGTATTGTTCCGTAAACTTCCAAAGGGCTTTCGAGGTAAAGACAGATTTAAGATTGTAACTGTAGAAGTGGTGATTTGAATATAAGTCTCTATTAAGACAACATACACACATTCAGCTGTCCTGCATTGAGCTCCAAAATAATCTGGTTCTTCAACTTTCTATCACATTGAAGGAATAGCTGTGTGAGAAAGGCACCTACTGGCTAGTGTTTGTCACGGTACCACTATACTTTCCCAACAAAGCTCACGAGCAGTTTTTAAACTGATAACATTAAAAGGGGCTGTATATATATATATATATATATATATATATATATATATATATAAAGGCTGCTTTAAAAACTACAAGGAAAGAACACACCGAAGAAGAGTCAAGACAGAGCTGATCCAGTATTTAGTTTACAAGACATCTATATGTGCAACATTACAGGTGATGAACCCACTGTGACCACTGGATCTGCATTTATATTGCTTCACTTTATATTAATTAAGAGTGAGTCTTCCAATCTGACCTGCTAGTAAGGATTTCTGGTCTTGCTTGCTGAAATGTTTACAGGATGGTCAGAGTTTCTAACAAGCACACAAGGTCTATCGAATCAAGCAGACAAGATCTCTGTTGTCTTGTTGTTCCAAAAGCTACTAGCCTATTTGGAAGTGGAGACACTACTGGCTGAGAAACAAAACCAGGAATTATTTCTAATAGGATCCATTAGGCTACTTTAAAAGTTGTTTCTCTGAACTGGTATGTTGTCCGAACTGTGACTTGGTTTGGTCAACACATGATGTGTACATTTCTTTCTCAAAAGTATGCTGACCAGTCAAGACACCTGTTAATCATTCTTGCAAGTTCATATATGTAACTTTAAACATACTAGGAAAAACATCCTTTCGTTTAACCTAGCCTTGTAGCAATATAGCAATTAACAGACGGCTTTTATTTACTCTTATTGGTTTCCCATGCAAATGCTATCCAGGCCAAATGTTCTTTCCATTTGTTTATTTCACTATTTTGCCATTGGATTCCAACCTTGTATCACTTTGTATTATTAGCCATTGCCCACCAACTATATGTAGTTCTGCTCCCTGTACCCCATTCCTTTGTCTGAAGAAGTATGCACGCATACGAAAGCTTACATTCTGAGCAAAACTTTGTTGGTCTTAAAGGTGATATTTGACTCCTACTTTGTTCTACTGCTTTAGACCAACACGGCTGCCCACCTAGATCTACCTAAAATATGATGCATACAAAACAACCTCCCCCCCCAAACCCCCCCCCCCCAACAACCTCTTGCCAAAATACATACAAAGGGAATACAGGGTTGGATCCACTGCAAAACCCCTTGATCTTCCAGGCTTTCTTTTCCCTTCCATCAGCCATTTCCAATTTTGGGAAAGTTTACTTCAGGGCTGAGGGACTCGACCATGTGGCTCATAAGACTAGAGTGGAGAGGGGAAAGGGGAAAACTGTGGACCTTTGCTCACAGAACAGGCAAGAGGAGCAAATTTTACTCCCTCCCCCCCCTCCCTTCAGCCTCCTGACCCTCATAGTTATGCAAGTCTCATAACCCCAGGAATAAACTTTCCTGAAGTCAAAAATGGCTGCTGGGGAAAGAGAAAACCCAGGAAGATGGGAGACTCTCACCGCTTTCCACTGACATTGCAAGATCCAATCCATGGTCACTTCCGCATCACTCTTTTAATGGAGACAACCAATCTTTCATTTGTACCATCTGATACCTCCCCTTTATAAGCTGAGAACCCTGTAGCTGTGAGTCACACAGCCTCAAGAATCACAGATTGTTAAGATGATGTATCCCTGTGCTTTTTCTGATGACTTCTGTTAAGACTGTTAAACCAGTTATGCAGAATACAGAACGCTGTATTTTATATTACGAACCTCAAGACTCTTACATGAATAAAAATGCTAGGAAGCGGTCCAGAAACTGACTGACATACATGGCAAGTTAAGCCCTTGATAGCTGCAGTTTGCCAGTAAGTGTCAGATAATTTACAGTAAATATGAACCTGAACAGCTGTCAGCCTCACACAAGTTCCACTGGGATGGGCTAAGGTTATATAAATCCCATAACAGGGAGGAAGTCCGCAGAGAGAAGCTGTCTCTACAGAATCATCTAACAGGCTGCCCCTGCCAAGAAGTATAGATGGATATTTGGAATTATAGTTTGAACTTTCAGGGTTTCATTAATCATTTTGTTCCTGACTAAGCAATAGAAAAATGCACTGAAGGAAGGAAATGCTTGACAATTGCCGTACCAGATCAGGTGTGGTCTGTATATCACCGCCCAGCGGAGCAACTGAACAGTCACTTCTGCTAGCTATAAAACTGTTACATCAGTCTGGTGCAATTACACAGCTGTTCTTATCCTGGCATATGCAAACAAATGGGCATGTTTATTACACTTCTTGCTATAATCTAGGAGCGGCAATAAGCAAATATCATGCATATTTTATAATGCAATGTTATTTTTATTCATTTGAGCAAGGCTGATTAAAGCAACATATAACGTTAAGAGGAGTTTTAAAAATGAAGAGCATGTCCTTGCTGAATTAGCTGTTGCTAGCATAAATTCATATTCACAAGAGGAAAAACTGAATTCTGTCTGTGCCACATATAAAACTGAATCTAGTGCAACAGTATGATACCTCTGCAAGGTGAGCCTGTTGAAACTGAGCCTTTGTTTACTAAGATGCTGTTAAACAACAATAAAATGTAGTTACCTTCATCAAGTTCATCAGAATCATCCAGAACCCACCCCCAAAAGAAACTGATGGAAAAAGAATAAAAGTCCAGTTGTACCTTAAACACTAACAAAATCTGTGGTACGGTATAAGTTTTTGTGAGTCACTGCTCACTTCTTCAGATACTCTTTTCTGCTGATATAAACAACTAACATAGCTACCGATCATGATCTGTCGCCATGGAAAGAGCAGTAGAAGAAAGATGTAAGTTTTAGACTTACGTTGGGTATCCTCTGACACCAAATTCAGAACACAGTGGAGCATCCTTAGTGCAATCCACTTTCACAACATAAACATGTGAATCTTCCAGATTGTTGTACTTGTCTCCAAGTTCGTTCCAAGTTGGCTGCAGACGCTGACAATGTCCACACCTAGGAGAGAAAAAAAATGACCAATACTTTGGAGATAAGTTCTCCACGGGTTTCAGCTTACTCTTGTATCACTGCAGAAGAATTGCAGATTTATATCCCGCCCTTCTCCCTGAATCAGAGACTCAGAGAGGCTTACAATCTCCTATGTCTTCTCCCCTCACAACAGACACCCTGTGAGGTGGGTGGGGCTGGAGAGTGCTCTCACAGCAGCTGCCCTTTCAAGGACAACCTCTGCCAGAGCTATGGCTGACCCAAGGCCATTCCAGCAGGTGCAAGTGGAGGAGTGGGGAATCAAACCTGGTTCTCCCAGATAAGAGTCCGCACACTTAACCACTACACCAAACTGGCTCTACTGCAGTACAGAAGAGCTTTGCATGCATCCTATTTTCCCTCTAATTCTCACTCATGCTGTTTCATGATAACCTACGGGGCTTTTGATTTCATCATGCAGGCAGTGTATTTCAAATTGCATTCTGAGGGAAATCTGACGTTTCTTCTTCTTAAAACATCTTCCTGGGTGTAAGCCCCACTAAATAGACATGAGTAGGATTCTGAGCAGCTCTGCTTAGGATGGCAGTGTTAGAAGTTTTAAGTTCTGCAATACATGGTCACAGGACATGATCTGAAAGCACACGCCAGTGGATCTGGGTCTAGTTGGTACCAGCGTTCCCGCTAAGCTGAGTTAGTGAGTTAGCTAACAGTTTTTTAGCCTCCAGCTCACACATTTTTTTGTCTTAGCTCAGGAAAAACGGTCCCAGAGCAAACTAATTTCTGCAGTAGCTCCCAACTTTAACATCAGTAGCTCACAAAATAGAATTTTTGCTCACAAGACTCCACAGCTTAGAGGGAGTATTGATTAGTATCTGTCTGGAAATCCGCCTAAGAGTGCAAACTGACCATCCTAGTTTTATGGAAGAAAGATACCAATCAAATAAGGCATGAACAGAAGGGCAAGGGAGAATAAATCATGCTGTTTCTTTTTGTGCTTTGAGTGTGACATGTGACGGGAGAGCCTGTGGCGGAGATGTGTAAATTCTTATCTTAATTAGCTCCCCAGAAAATACATTATTTGCACTGTATTAGGCAAAGATTAGAAAAACCCTTGAACATCCTTATATGATTTCAGTGAATATGATCCAATTTGGGTATGGTGGGGAGGGGGACAGCATGAAACTGCTAGTGCTGACATTAAACTTTGTAAGGTTTTCCATTTGTGGGGCCAAATGAGTGCCCTGGGACCACATGATGTCACCATACTGTTGAAGCTAAGCAGGTATAGATCTGATCACTCCCTTGTCTGTGAGACTACTGGTCATGAAACACAAGGATAACGAACAAGTCTGTTAAAAGTGTTTTCCCATTCATATATTAATGAAAGGGAGAGACAGAGGATTGTTCCAGGCATGCATCTTGTTTTAGATTCAGCATTAACATGCCACCTGGTTGCAACTGGTGATCTGAAATTCCCCACTATGACCAGTTTGCAGCACACTGTTCGCAATGAACTCTTTGTAACAAAGTGCTACCATCTGCCATACTTCTTGGAAGATTCCACAAAACTCCCTATGCTAATAGATTGTGTACTTGTGCATGTCCAGAGATAGAAACTTTAGAACATGTGTTCCTAAACTGTACTTTTTACTCTGACCTGCGCTCCATACTCCTTGACCCGTTTGAGCAAACAGCGAATCCCGACAAATATAATACTGTCTTCCTGTTGTCAACTCTGAACCCAACTGGTAATTGAAACTGTTGTAATTTTTTTATATCTATCATCTAGGAGGCGCTTAATGTATTTGCAAACTGCCATTTGATGGATGGATTGGTTCCCTGTTATGTTCGATATCATGCCAATAAATGTTATTGAATTGTAACTGTAACAGAAATTTTAAAATCCATTGGATAAACTCAGCATAGTGCTGACTGAATTGGTTACAATTATGGAGATTTTTTAGCACCATCTTGCTTTGTTTTGCAAAGAGCTCAGCTGTTTGTGCCTGGTTTGTCCCTGGGAAAAGCTCTTATCTACTTCAAAGGTCCAGTGGTACCTAAGAAACCAAAGACATTTTATTCCAGAATGAGGTTTCATGAGAGAGCTCACATCATCATCATCACCACTATTAAAATCAACTTCTGCATACCTTTTTCTTGCTCTAAAACTGACCTATAGACAAGGATCTAAAGTTAGCTCCGATCAGCAATTTGCATTAGCTTTAAAACAAGCTGGCACCAGTTTTTATATGGAAGATATCTGAGGGCTATTCAAGAAAGCTTAAGAGGAAGAAATAGGTCACTTGGCTAATGTTAAAGAGCTTCTATTACTTATTATGTCTTTGGAGTGAACTCCTGCCTGAATTCTAGCATCCTCTTGGGGAAGAGGGGAGAAGAAAGAAGATATGCATGTTTATTACCAATAGCTAGCAGATTTGAAAGAAATTCATTTTGTTTTGGCTTTTGTTAGCTAGACTCTGAAAAAAAAATAACTTAATGAAAGGGATGTAATTGTGGGCATAGTTTTTTTTCTATAGGCTCATCTGAAGTTACATCAGGGTACAAAAAAATCCTAATATACATTTCCCATTTCCTTTTAGCTTTGTAATCTCAGAACTCATAGGTTTTTCAATCTTTGTTTCATAAGTTCTGCAAATATCAAACAATAACAGAAAAGTGATTTTAAATTAGCATATATATACTGATGTTACTAAATATTTCTTTAGGCTAGAAAGTTATAAACTAATTTGCAAGGCTGACAATGGCTGAGTTCAGACCGCTAGCTCAAGGCGGCAGTGTGCCAACCTGGAAGTGAGCCGGTGGAAACTGGAGCACCCAGGAGTGTCTAGATGCAGAACATGGGTGCCTGCAGAACATGGACGGGCTGCGGGCACCCTGGGGGAGCATCTAGAGCAGTCCTGCACCCTGCTTGCTACTCCCCAGGCACCTAGATACCAGTTTGCAGGTGGTAACTTTTTAAGCCAGCTCCAAGTGAGTCGAGAGTGGGACGGCAGGGAGATGTGTGTTCGGACAAACTTTTTTTGTACACTCACCTGCCATCTCTAGGGCGGCTTAAACTGCCCATCTGACTCCAGCCCTTGTGAATTTTGTAATCACTGGAATCTTCCATGTATCCCACTTCAGACATTCCATTGCTCTCATGAGCAGATTGCAGCCACAATACTTTCTGGATGTTAGCTAACCCCGTTGCCTTCCTGCCATACACACAGGATGTGTGTAGACACCACCGCAATTAAGTAACCTTTGCACCTAATTGCACAAGTCATGTTAGAAGGGGGACACAATATTCACAGCAGTGCCCATTACTGGGGAGGGGTCTTCCACACATCCCCACTTCACACAAACATTAAGTCACAGAGGGAGAAAGTCTGAAATATTGTAACATCAGCATCAGCTGTCAGGCACATCATATTGCGCTTCCAGTCTTCCATGTGAAGTGACCTCACTTCCAGTGTCAATTTACATGCTGAAGGCAGAAGGTATTGGAAAATTGTACGATTAGCATGAGCCTTTGAGCCACCACGCCCCTTCCCACCTTAGGCCACCCTTCCATAAGTTCATGCTTGTCCTTGAGACACAGGGAGGTAGCCACAGCTTCACTAGCCACTTTCTGCCAGGTGGAAATGAACAGCACGAACCTAACCAGATTTTGAAACCAGTGGCACCCTTTTAGACCAACAAAAGTCCATTCAAGGTATCAACTTCCATGTGCAGGCACACCTGCCCACCTGGATCTACCATCCTAAGCAGTTACACCCTTCTAACTTCAATGGACTTAGAAGGGCGTGACTCCACTGAGGACTCTAAGCATGCGTTCCCACTACACTAAATAATGTGCTTTGCAACTGGATTTATATTCTTAGATGGTAAAAACTCAGCTACAAAACGCATTAGTGTAGTGCGAACGCACCCTAATATAAGGCTGCTGAGGGCAGGTTTAGCATGCCCTTTGCATCTACTGGAGCCCTGAAATTCCAGAGGGAGATAAGGGAGGACACATGATGTGACGGGAGGGAAAAAATAACAGCGGGTCAAATCCCGTTGTGAGGAGGGAGGGACAACACGCGGGAATGCAAGTGCAGGGAGAAACCCGCCCCCCCCCCCAATAATGGGAGAAAATCTGGTTGTGAGAAAGATGGGACTACATGATGTGTGAAGAGGGAAACCTGTACGTTCCCTCTAAACTGCAGAATCTTGTGAGTAAAAATTCTACTTTATGAACTACTGGCATTAAAGTTGTGAGCTACTGCGCTCCAGGGCCACTTTTCCTGAGCTAAGACAAAAAAATGTGTGAGCTGGAGGCTAAAAATCTGTGAGCTAGCTCACACTAACTCAGCTTAGAGGTAACATTTCCTGCGAGGTGTCAAATCCAGGAAAAGCAAGCACAGGGCAGCAACACACGTGTATAGATCCAGAGGATGTGTTGAGGGGGGGAAGGAAGACCCCTCCCCAGTAAGAACATAAGAGAAGCCATGTTGGATCAGGCCAGTCCAACACTCTTGTGTCACACAGTGGCCCAAAAAACCAGGTGTCGTCAGGAGGTCCACCTGTGGGGCCAAGACCCACTGTGCCCCCCGCAGGAATACAGAGCATCACAGCCCCAGACAGATAGCCACTGATGGACCTCTGCTCCAGATGTTTATCCAGTCCCCTCTTGACGCTGGCTATGCCGCCACCTCCTTTGGCAGCACTTCTCCTGGGGGACCCGGCCCAGCCGCCCTCGCCGGGTCTCCCTCCGGCTGCTGCCACGTCAGCGGGAGACCGCGGCGCGCCCTTTTCCTCCCAGGCCGCCGGCGCTCACCACGGGGCGAAGAACATGACGAAGTGCGGGGCGATGCGGACGCCGTGCTTCAGCATCTCGGCGTCGTAGAGGTGGCGCGCGTGGGGGTCCGCCTCGTCGCCTCCCGCCGCTTCAGCCTTTCCGTCCTTCGGGTCGCCGGCCCGCGCGGGGAGCCCGCACAAGAGCAGGCAGCAGCCGAGCAGCGAGAGCGGGGCCAGGGGAGAGGAGGCGCCAGAACGGAGCGCAGCAGCCATGGCGGCGGCGCGGAGGGAGGAGAGAGGGGGGAAAAAAGGAAGCAAGGAGAGGGGAAAAGCCGGTCCGACCCACGTCTCTAGGCCGGCTGCCCGCCCCTGCTGCTGGGGCCCAGGCGGCGTCTCCGCCTCCAGCCCGCCTTGGCGAGTCAAAGGGCGACGGGGAGGAGCTGGAAGGGGAAGGCGGCGGGCTGCAAGGCGGGTTGCTGGGAAACTTGCCTCGCGTTTCATTTGGGGACTAAACGCGCCCGCGGAGTAGGGGACTCGTCGCGTTGTATAGTTCAATCCAGAAAACATACCTGTAGCTTTAAAAGAAAAAAAGTGATAACGGCATAGGTGTTGTATTAAAGCCAGCCACGGGACACACAACTGAGTTTCCCAGTTCTTTTCAACTTTTAATATCCAGACTGATGAAGAGTTCTGGCCTGGAGAACTTGCAAATTTGCACATTTATTTTGGTTGGTCTTGGTAAAAGGTATTGCAGGACCTTTTTTTTTTTTTAAAGTCTAAACAAAGAGTTTTGGAAGTTGAATCCATTTGTTTAGTACATTGTTATGCTGCCTTTCCTGCTTCCCAAGGAGCTCAAGGTAGTTCATTCTCCCCTCCTCTGTGTTATCATTCCAGCAACCTGTGAGGCAGTTTTAAGAGAGGGCCCAGTAGTCCAAGGTTACCAAGTGAGCTTCACAGCCAAGTGGGGATTTGAATTTGGGTCTCCCACAGTCCAGTTTGATGCTCTTAACACTGGTCCTAGCCTATGAATATGATTACTCAGAAAAGTTCAATGGGGCTTAGCAGGGGTCATTTTGTAGGGAAAAAAAGGTGCAGGAGTTCAGTCCCCCACAGCCTCCAGTACCATAGAGTTTCCCACCCAAATTACTAGAGCGTCCAGGAAAACTAGAGTTCCCAGATGCTCCTAGAGCGGCCAGCATGAGATGTCACTGACTCTATGATGTCACTCATGAGTGATGTCATCACACAGTGATGTTGGGAGGGGATCCCCCACTGGCCTATTGCGGGCCGGTGGGTTGGGGACCTCCCGAGTGGGAGAAACCCCACCTGGCCTGGAAGCTTGGGAACCCTAGTTCAGTAGCATATCTCATTTGCATATGCCCCCCAGATCTGTGTACAGCAGGGAGAGAACTCCCCACTGCATGCAGACCCTTGCTGGAGGTTCAGGAGCTGTACTCCTGTGAGCTCCTGCTGAATTCAAGCCATGGGGCTTAGTAGCCCTACAGCTACTCTTACTCCATCCCTAGACCTTTAACTGCTGCCTCCATGATTCAACAGTTTTTCCCCTAAAGCAGCATTGCACTAATGGGCAAAGGGTTACTGGCAGGGATTTTTTTTTTAGAAAAAGCCCAGCATGAACTCATTTGCATATTAGGTGACACCCCTGATGCCAAGCCAGCTGGAACTGCATTCCTGCAAAGAAAGAAAGAAAGAAAGAAAGAAAGCCTTGGTTACTGGAGAGGGAAACACATTATAGGTGTCTATATGCCAGCGGTAGAAATCTCTGAGCCACAATGGGAGAGCTGGAGTGCTTGGTGTACAATGCCAATTTAGATATAGTGGGTATTTCAGTAGCTTGGTGGAATGGGGGAAATGGTTCAGGCTTGAACTAGGACTTGGGATGTCTTTTTCATTACAGCAAAAGCTGGAATTCTCTGCCCATTACAGAAACTATTTAAAACCATCCTTAAAAACTTCAGTTCTTCAGTCCTCCAGTCTTCTCACAGGATGTTCTCAACTGACCTTGCATGTCTTCCAGCTGAAACTCTGATTGATAATCTTCAGAACAGAGAATTGAGCTGGGTTGTTGATTTTCTGAGGAATTGCTGGAAGTAAAGTGGCTAAGATGCTGCTAGACCACAGGAGGTGGTGGAACACATAATGAATCCTACTGAGTTTTGCTTAGAGACTCATGTTCAGAAACAGAGTTGGCAGCAAAGTTTGATTCCGGTGGAAGCTGGATTCAGGTAGCCGGCCCAAGGTTGACTCAGCCTTCCATCCTTCCGAGGTCGGTAAAATAAGTACCCAGCTTGCTGGGTGGAAAGTGCAGATGACTGAGGAAGGCAATGGCAAACCACCCCGTAAAAAGTCTGCTATGAAAACATTGTGAAAGCAACAACATCCCAGAGTCGGAAACAACTGGTGCTTGCACAGGGAACTACCTTTACCTTTTTACAGCTATTGCAGGTAGTGAATAAGCTTGTGCAGCCTCCCCAAGGAGAACACATGAAATCAGCTGCAGCCCAGTCAGACTAGTTTTTGAAGCATTTTGTAGATTGTCACTTGCATCCATTTCAACATCAATACCCAATCAATAAACAGAACCTGTACCTGAAGCCTCCTTACCCTCTGCTAGTTGCAGTTGCAAGATAAATCAATTTTACTTAGGAATCGGGACAGTCTCTTTGGGAATATCCATGATATGACATGCTCATTCCACAGCACTGGCAATATCACTGAACAGAAAGAACTGAAACCAGAAACATTGGAAAAATCAGATGGGTTGGTGTTGGTGTTGTACATCAAAGAGGGGACAGAATCAAATAAGTCAGACATCAGGAGAATGAACTCTGCAACAGAAGTTATATGGGTAGAAATACTAGGCTTTAGGGGTTACTTAAAATTGGGGGTGTACTATCACCCACCTGATCAAACCCTTGAGGCTGATCTTGAGATGGAGAAGGAAATAAGGGAAGTGATAAAGCAGATAATTTTGTTTGAGAAGGGCAGGATAGAAATGTGAAGAAACAAATTAAAAAGTAATTCAAGAAGGGTAGCCATGTTTATATGTAGAAGTAGAACCCCCCCCCCCCACTTAAAGTATAGGGTAATGGGATTTGAACTTGCTGAGAGTGAGAGGGGTCATAGTACTACCTCTAAGCTGTGGAGTCTTGTGAGCAAAAATTCTACCTCACGAGCTACTGGCATTAAAGTTGTGAGCTACTGCATTAATTAGTTTGTTCTGGGGCCATTTTTCCTGAGCTAAGACAAAAATGTGTGAACTGGAAGCTAAAAAAACGTGAGCTAGCTCACACTAACTCAGCTTAGAGGAAATACTGGTCATAGCGATAGCTCAATGAAAGTGTCAACGCAG
This sequence comes from Heteronotia binoei, assembly GCF_032191835.1. Lineage (NCBI taxonomy): Eukaryota > Metazoa > Chordata > Lepidosauria > Squamata > Gekkonidae > Heteronotia > Heteronotia binoei. Next base: position 110,096,371 of record NC_083229.1, read on the forward strand.
TGTGCTGCAGCAGTAAAAAAGGCCAACTCTGTTAGGTATTATTAGGAAAGGGATTGCGAATAAAAAGGCTGATATCGTAATGTTCTTGTGTAGATCTGTGGTGCAGCCTCATTTAGAATATTGTGTAGAGTCCTGGTCACTGCATTTCAAAAAAGATCAAGATGATTAGGGGGCTGGAGCACCTCCCCTATGAGGAAAGGCTAAAGAGTCTGGGACTTCTCAATTTAGGAAAGAGACGACTAAGGGGGCGTATGATAGAGGTTTATAAAACAAAGCATGGGTGGAGAGATTTGACAAAGAAATTTTTTTCTCACTCTCCCAAAATACTAGAACTCAAGGACATCCACCGAAACTGATGGGAAGTAGGTTCAGAATGAACAAAAGGACATAGCTGTCAGAACGGGAACGAACTTCAGACGATTCCAATACTTGTTACAAAGTTAGGATCTTTATTGAAGAACTACAGTGCTGAAGCAACGAGATAACAGTAATGCCGCTTCCTGGCATTTGGTTACATTTTATGCCATCAGTAAAGTACAATAAAGCTATCATTCACACGGGTTACAGACAAGTGTCTCTTTTCCCAGGCTTCGTTATCAGAAGGGAGGATGCCTCCCTGTGGTGAAGGCCAAACGGCCCGGCTTCAAAAGGGCACCTGTGGATGTTGAACAGAGACTATCTGTCGCCCGTCTCGGAGCCCTAAATATTTGGAATAGCTATGAGGGCAGGGTTAATTGCTCAGGCTATGGGCTCTGTGTTAGTGTTAGGTTACAGCATGGAGTCGGTTTGGCCAAAGCAGGCAGAGAGAAAGTTACAAGTTCTGACAATAGCACTTCACACAGAGAATGATTAAAATGTGGAATTCTCTACCAAGGATGTCGTGACGGCCACAGGAATAAAAAGCTTTAAAAGGGGATTTGATAAGTCTGTCAAAGGCTACTAGCCATGGTGGATGAGGGGAACCTCCACATTGAGAGGCTGTTATGTATGAGGGTAAATGCTGTTATTGATGGTGTTCCCGCCTGGCTCATTGCAGCCTGAAGGACTGAGCTTGGGGACTTAGGAACAATGGGCAGTAGAATCCATATCCAAACTGCCCTGCTCCAATCACAGGCCCTCTGATGACCCAATAACGTGCTGTATATAGTTGGCCCAAAGGGCCCTGTTCGCAGTTGAGTTGGTGCAGCCATCTAACATGCTGTACTCAACAAAGAGTTTGTTATCACTACCACCTCGCCTCTTCAATGCCTAAAAACCCACTATATCATAGAGACACCAATCCTCTGAATCCCAGGAGGCCACATTAGGGGAAGGCCTCAGCCTCTATGCTCTCTTAGCCATCCAGAGGAACTTTGTGTGAGATAGGATGCCGGAGTAGATGGCCCATTGGTCTGATCAAGGTTTGTGTTGCTTCCTGTCAAACTGAGGTCTTTAAAATCGAGCAGAGCCTTCATTACACTCTCATCTAGTATATAGTAGAAAAAAAACCATTAAAAAAGTTAGAAAACAGCTGTGTAACTAGCTGGCCCTGTCCAAGAAAGGAAAATATGCTGTGCTGTTGTATCACCTTGCAGAGCTCTGTCAGAGTCCGTAGAATTGTGCCACTTGCTACAAGGCTAAATTTGATCCCTGGTGACTCTTAACAAATATTGCTAATGTTAACATGCTATTGCTTGTGATGCGGACACCAATGATATAATAAGCCAATTATATGTATAATTTAAACTTATTCTGCCTTTAATTCACCTTAAAATTCAGAGATAATTTCCAAAGGAACACAAAATCGTGTGCATGATCGCTTGTGCCTTCCAAATCTCAGAGTAAGCTTTATTTTGACAGCTGTCTTTGAATGAAATGCTGGCCTCTAAGGAGAGATAAGATGATGTAATATTCTTGACAGCCCAATTGTCATTGGTTAGGATGGAAGGATATTGTGATTTCAGTTGGGGGGAAAAACTGATTCTGCCATCTCTGCGCTTCTATCCCAATTACTTCAGTGGGTTGGGGTAGAAGTGGAAAGTACGACAAGCTGTTGAATAAAGTGACATCAATTTTGCCACCCTAGAAAGATTATGCATTTGACAGTCTGAAAGAGATGATAATAGCAGATAGTGCAGTCTTTTAACAAGGGGATAGATGTTTTTGTTTGTTTTCCTAAGGGCATATTTACAAACACATGACAGTGTGGCATCATTATTCTTGAACAGATATAGAACTGTAGCATTAGGAAAAAAAACAGCTTTCTCAACAGTTCTTCATCCTCTACTCAATATTAGGTATCTATGGAAAGATGTAAAATGATAAAGTAAGTAGGCGTAAGCCATGGCACTGTAGCAACATCTTGTTGAAGCTGCAAAACCAAAATGTATGGCAGTAATTTTAAACAATGCGTTCCCCCCCCCTCCTTACCTCACTTTTGTTTTATTTTGCATTTGCCTTTTGGGATTGTTTATTATGTTTTGTTAATAAAAAGCAATAAATAAATAGATATAAGAACAACATGAGGGGGGGGGGAGAAAAGAAATAGCCACTTTTCTTTCCTTTGGGACAGTTCACAAGCACTGCCAAATCAAAGGCCAAGCAGATTATCTGCCACATCATCTTTTCACCTTCCATGCCCCACACTTTATATTTCCCATTATATCCATGCCAGCAATCTTCACTCTTTACTCCTCCACCTCTGCCATCCAAAAATCTGTCTCTTTTTGTTCACTCTACCCATTCTTTTTTGCCAGTTCTTATACCTGCCCTCTCCCTCAGACCGCCTACACTGTGCCACCTGTTTCTTTTCCTTCAATTTCCACCTCAAAATCCACCCCGTTCTGCTGCTTACACACATCAAAAGCATTTAACTTAACAACATTATTATTATTTTGCTTTAGGGGTCGACACTACCTGCTTTACAATCCAGTGGGAATACTGAGGCTGCAATCCTAAAAACACTTCCCTGGGAATAATAAAACAAAGTTTGAATCCAATGGCACCTTTAAGACCAACAAAGTTTGATTCTGGGTTTAAGCTTTCATGTGCACACACACTTCTTCAGGTGTGTTGAAACAGTTTTCCTCAAGCCTTATATCTAGGAAGAGAGAGAGGAATCAATTGTAATAGTGGGAGATCACCAGCAACCACCTGGAGTTTGGCAACCCTACAAGAAACTTGTTAGGATTGCAGCCACACAGATCCCTGAGGGGAGGGAATCCAACATACCTTCCATGAGGCCATGCCACCAACACAGGTAAAACAGTTTCTCATTTGGCGCTAAGGTTGCCAACCTCCAGGTGGTGGCAGGAGATCTCCTGGGCTTGCAACTGATCTCCAGGCAACAGAGATCAGTTCATCTGGACAAAATGGCCTCTTTGGAAGGTGGATTCTTTGACATTATGCCTCACTGAAATCCCTCCCCTCCCCCAAATCCCACCTTCCTCAGGCTCACCCCCCCCCCCCCAAAAAAAATCTCCAGATATTTCCCAGCCAGCTGCTGTTTGATCCTGAATATGATAGAGACTTACCGGTGCTGCTCTGCTTCCCAGAAAAATGTTTATTCACAAACTACAGAAAATATCTGGTACATGTTTGCCTTCATGGTTCCTACTGGCCCACAATGTTAACCATGCAAAAAGAAAAGGAAATTTCTTGTCTTTTAAGGAGGCGGGGGGGGGGGGCGTGATGGTCCAAGAGCTAACAAAACACAGCATAATGGTCCCAAAGCCAACGGCATAATGAAATCACTGGCAGCTGACATACTATGCTATAGCTAGATACTATCACTAGATTATGCAAAGCAATAGTAATAATGCAATCCTAGGCACCCTTCTAAACCCTCCAGTAGAAGAGGGGATTGGATAAACATGGAGCAGGGGTCCATCACTGGCTATTAGCCACAGCGTATTGTTGGAACTCTTTGTCTGGGGCAAGTGATGCTCTGTATTCTTGGTGCTTGGGAAGGGCAACAGTGTGAGGGCTTCTAGTGTCCTGGCCCCACTGATGGACCCCCTGATGGCACCTGGTTTTTGTTTTTGTTTTGACCACTGCGTGACACAGAGTGTTGGACCTGATGGGCCTTTGGCCTGATTCAACATGGATCCTCTTTGTTATGTTCTTAACATACCATCAGCAAGTCACAAGCAAAATGTGTAGGCATGTAAGTTGAAATAACTCAAGAAGTGTATTATAAAAGCTCCCAAACAGAATGGTTATACTGGAAACTAGTGAAGGCTCGAGATGTACTTACAGGGACAGAGAAAGAAGGAAATATTCTATTTCCTCCCAACTTTCCTAGAATGGGTGATACCTAGGATGTGATGGTTCTTGATTCCGGTACTAGTTCGGTGAGTGCTGGCAAATACCCACTGCGTGGCTCAGGAACCACCTGTGGCTCCTCTGAGCACCGTTCCCTGTGACATCCACTCCATGTTCCAGGAAAGTTGGCGACTTCTTTAGAAATTGGGATAACGTTATCATTATTATGGGCGCCAAAGGAAACAAACAGCTATATTTTAAAAACACGACACAACTTGCCTGTGATAATTATATATGTGAGGCTGGCCAGCGTGGAGCTAAATGAGGTGGTGGAATGGGACAGACCAGTGTTCAGTGCTAGCCCACAGAACAAAACTCGTTGCAAGTGGAAAACGTAGCAAAGAGAGAACTTATAAACACCCCTTCTGCTGCAGAACCAGAGAGTAACTTGAAGGGAACTTTTAACATAAAGAAGCATTTATTTTTTTTAACATCCAGCCTAGTCAAGAACTCTGGAGAATTCAAAAGCTTGCACACTGTGTCGTGTCATAACTCTGACTTGCAAGACCTTCTCCTCACCACAGATACACAGGGGCTGGATCATTCAGCAGTACAGTAGGGTTGCCAGCTCTACGTTAGGAAATTCCGGGATATTTGGGTATGCAACCAGGGGAGGATGGGACTTGGGGAGGGAAGGGACCTCAGCAGGGTATAATGACATGAAGTCTACCCTCCAAAGCAGCTATTTTCTCTAAAGGAACTAATCCCTGAAGTCTGGTAATCTGTAGTCTGGCCGTTGTCATCTGGAGATCTGTTGTAATTCCTGGTGTTTTCCAGGTGCCACCTGGGGGTTGGCAACCCACCTTGTGGCTCTTTTGGCTGATGGGAACTGTGAACGTGGCTTTACACAGTCTACAGAGTTCGAACACCTTAACTGAGGATACTATAGCTAGATTATGCTAAACTTTACTAATAATGTAATCCTAGGCACCCTTCTAAACCCTCCAGTAGAAGAGCGTCACTCTGGTTAAGACAGCACTGATAGTGTGTTGCCACTGGAATGACAAAAGGCATACTCTCCTGCACAAGTTTCATCAAAATTAATGGACACTCTGGAACAGAACTTTTTTTTTTCTTTGCCGCTGTGAAAGACAAACCACAGCTGCATTGACAGTTGGCTTTTGAATAACAAAAGAATTTGATCTATAGCAAAGAAATCTAAGTACTGTGTGTAGTGTCATGTCAGCCTGAATGAAATGTATATTTGTAGCATTTAGACCTTTGATGGTTCTAAATCAGCTAAAACCAAACTACTTTGATTTAACAGGTTTGAACAAGGAACAATAAGCTGCACATGCTTATAAATCATGAAAGTCCTGAAAGTGATTAAGTATCTGGAACGTAATGTCTGTAGTGGGCAGAAAATGCTTGCTATAAATCTGGTGAATGCACCAACAGAAACATAAATTTATGGCAGTGATAGTGTAAAGCTTCAAAGCTGCCTTAGTATTCTGAAAATATCATGATGGATTAAAAATACTAGGCTCTACTCATGCATAAGGATATCACTTGATAGTAACTACAACTAAGAAGTACAGAAAAATGAATGAGAATTCAACTTCTTTAAGGAGATGTGGCTCAGTTCAGAGAAAGTTGTGCCTTCAATGGTTCTTAAATGCATGTTGTTTTTACTGTTGTATATTGTTTTGAACTTCAGTTCTAAGTGATTTGGGGGGGTCCTGTACAGGATGAAATGTTCAGTAAATAAATAAAAATATGTGGTAAAAATCCATTAAGTCCTGAAGAAAGAACAAATGAAGACTTGCATGGTATAGTTCTCGCTGGATAATATTATTCTGTCTATAGATGTGGGAACACATGTTTGAACTTCCACTAAGTAAAAGTGAAATTTGTCATACCCCCCCCCCCCCCAAGTCCTGTTGTCAGGATTTGGAAGCCACTTGCAAGCTTGGCTTTTTAAAGGGACACATACTTTCGTGATCTCCCTGGGGCAATTTACTGATGGAAGTTGCTGAACGTAACCATCTGCTGTATTTCAACCCGCTTCTTCAGATAGGAACAAGGCAGGTAAGCAGCCTAGGGATAGAGTTATTCTCCATCCCATAATCAGGTTCTAGCTAACTCTTATCCATTTTACTATAGAAATGACTTCTGAAGTGAATGCAAAACAAACAGGGACTGTGCTGACTTCTTTGCCTTTCTCACAGGCTTCACACAGTCACGGAGAAGAGAGATAATCCTGTGCAACTCTCTTCCAGCTGAGATTTAAAGGCACACACACATTTGAAAACAGAAAGAGTTGCAAGTGTCTCCTAACCCTATTGACATTTAAAGGCACATGGAGGCTGTTTGAAATCTGCCACATATACATTAAACACCTGGCAAAGATGTACCGCCACTGGCATTTTGATCAGTGTGATGCAGTGATTAAGAGTGTTAAGACTAGAATATGGCAGACCCAGGACTGAGTTCCCACTTGTGCCATGAAAATTTCAGGGTGACCTTGGGCCAATCAGACTTACTCAACCTAACCTACCTCACAGGGCTCTTATGAGGATAAAATGGAAGAGAGAATGATGTAAGCCACTATGGGTTCCCACTGAGGGGAAAGGTGGGATAAAAAAGAATTTTTTTAAAATAAATACATTTGGTTTGAATTAACAAAATCTAGGGATTGGTATGGTTACTCTTATTTGTGGCTTAGCTCAAGGAGGAATATTTTCTTACTGAAGTTTCTGTCAACAGTCTGGATACTTGCACAGAATTTAGAGAAGTGTAATTTTAAATTGCACTTATTTAGAAAACATTCTTATAAATGGAATGCCAAGAACCATTGGAGTCAGCCAGGTGGCTTGGATAGACTGAACTAGGTGATGAAAAGGAACATACATCAACCTAGAGAGAGAGAGAAACTGCTTGACGATTGCTGTTAATCTACCGTGTTACTTTGCTGCCTTAGTACTTCAGTTGTGATGCATCTGTTAAATGACAGTGTATGTTTTTATGGAAAGAGGGTACGTGTTTTTCCATCTGTAGTTCAGAGGTGCCTTGCACAGATAAATAAATTACAATGATCGTGGTTGAAGCCTCAAGGGATTACGATTAAAAAAACCCATCAGCGTAGATCTGAAGACAACAACATCGTCTTCAGTATTAGGTACAGCCATTCAAAACTCAGAGGAACAATGTACACTGAAAAACAGGTCTCTGCCAAGAGAAGTAATGTGTAAACAATAAGATAGCCTTTCCAGATTGCCACTCCTCCGGGTTCCTTATTGCCAGTACTAAATCTATCTTCTTTCATTTATGCACTGGCTTTGTCACCATGAAATGGCACTTCAGAGGAGATCTACCTGTTATGTACAGTTCTGTGGGGTTTTTTTAAACATGATGCTTATTTTGTACAATGTAGTTGTCAAGGTGGCAATTTTAAAAAGAAAGACTGGGGTGAGTGGGAGGAGCGGTTTAATTTTTGCCCTGTTTTCTTGCTGGGGGAAAAGAAATACTTCCAAGCTGTTTTCGCCTGTGCTTAGGAAAACTTATCCTTGACTCGGATAACCCAGACTATCCCAGTCTCATCAGATCTTGAAAGCTAAGCAAGGTCAGACCTGGTTGGAATTTGGTAAGTAGAAACAATAGCGACACAGTAGAAATAGAAATCCAAAAACCAACTGCGCCAAAAATGCCAAACACTTAATGTAAAATACAAAAATTATATCTATTATAAGAGTGCATAAGCATCCAAAAATTCATACGTGAGTAATAGAATTAATAGTCCTATACGCAAAGTCCCATGCAGAATAAATCAATTTCACTGGGTGACTCTGAAGAAATTCACAAATCATCATTGAGTAATACTACTCCAAAGTAATCCAAAAAGCTGAGTCTTTCCACCGATGTCGGCTTCCATGGGAAAATTCACCTACACGTCGTCACTTAAGAAATTGAAAATGGGCGTGTAAGAAAACTAGTCTGGAGGACTTTGTAAATTGGCTTATAAAGAAGCTGCAGTGCAGCAGAACGTGGTAACAAGCCGGTGATCACATGAAGGTGAATTTTCCTTTGGAAGCCAACATCGGTGGAAGGACTCCACTTTTTGGATTACTTTGGAGTAGTATTACTCAATGAAGATTTGTGAATTTCTTCGGAGGCCCCCAATGAAATCGATTTATTCTGCATGGGACTTTGCGTATAAGACTAGTAATTCTATTACTCATGTATGAATTTTTGGATGCTTATGCACTCTTATAATAGATATAATTTTTGTATTTTACATTAAGTGTGTGGCATTTTTGGCGCAGTTGTTTTTTGGATTTCTGGCTGGAATTTGGACAGGAGATCACTTGAGAATGTAACAGAGGCAGGCAGCCCTATGGTGTCTTCCATTTTTTTTTTAAAGTGTGAAATTTAGATGTATCCATAAATTTCCCTATTAATGCCAAAAGTGGCTGGGAAGAGGGCAATTGTCACCTTACAAAATTGAATAAAATTTCAAAGCAAAATGATTAACTAGAGGTCAGAAATAAAATTACAATCAGGGCTTTTTTCCCTACAAAAAAAGCCCTGTGTTGAACAATTGTGACATTGGGGGTGTGGCCTGACATGCAAATGAGTTCCTGGTTACCATGCCATCATGTCGAAAACATGTCTAAATAACAATGCTTTGGGCTTTGAGGAAAGTATTCCTCAGTGTTCATTGATTTGGTATATGAAGTTTGGAAAAGGAACTCACCCCAAAATCCATTTAATATATAATCCTCAAACAGAGGACGTATCAGATATTAAACTGATAAGAACAGATGAACTTTTATTTAGAGAATGCTTAAAACACAACTACAGACATTAAAAAGTGGAGTATATATGAGCAAGTCTCGGAAAACGCAGGTGCTACTACAAAAGGCCGAGATAGGATTTAGCTAATCCTCCAACAGTTTACAAGGCTCTTAGTACAGAGCCTACTGTAAGCTCCAGGAGGATTGGCTACATCAGTGGTGTGTGGCCTAATATGCAAAGGAGTTCCTGCTACAAAAAAAACCTGATGCAGCTTAAAGGGGGAAGGGTTTGGGGAGGGGAGGGACTTCAGCTGGGTATAATGCCATAGAATCCACTTCCAAAGTGGCCATTTTCTCCAAAAGAACTGATTTCCAAGTGAATGTGTGAAACATGAGCACATGAAGTAGGCAAAGGCACATATTTATAATGCAAGTAAATACTTCTGAAGTGATGGAAGCAGTTTAAGGCAATAAAGTTTTGTGCAAGTTTCTCTCTTTCCCGTATCCTGAAGTTTATCTGTAACAAGCAAATGGCCCCTCTGTTCTTCCAGAACTTCAGAGCTCTCACCATACCAAGTGATAAGTTATGCCCCAAGCCCTTTCTGCCAATTGTTTTTGGCAAAGGGGCCAAGGAAGACTATTGTTGTTGCTGACTTGTTATCTCTGCCTCCAACTCCACTTGGCTGAAATTCAGACCTGTCTCATTCGTGTTGGAAACCAGTTTTTGAAACTCTGGATGAGTCAACTCATTAACAAACAAGGAAACAGGAACTAATCTTAACAAAATATGTGCATAAAACAGTTTATTGGATGCTATGATGTTTGTCCTTGTAGCTGTGACACTGTTTTATCTCATTCCACAGTCTTCCTAACAAAGGACTGAGGAGGTCAATGGTTTATCTAATGTTAATCAGCTTCACTGTTGATGTATTACCTACAGAGTACAGAAAATATTTTAAGCATTTTTGCTGGTAGGGGTGACTGTGCTCAGGAATGTCTGTGTTATGATTTAGTAGAGCGCTGGCTTGGTGTAGTGGTTAAGAGCAGCAGACTCTAATCTGGAGAACCAGTTTGATTCCCCACTCCTCCACATGAAGCCAGCTGAGGGACCTTTGGCCAGTCAGAGTTCTCTCAAAATTCTTTCAGCTGCAAAAAAAAAAACATGCGTAGCTTGCCTCTAGCTAATGGTGCATAAAGCTAAAAAAGCTAGAACTTCTGGCTGCCAGATAATCTTAGGATCTTTTGACTATACCACACACCTTCCATGGTGATCCAGTAGGGCAGCCTTGTTGGTCTAAAGCAGTAGAACAGATTTTGACTCCAGTGGCACCTTTAAGACCAACAAAAGTTTATTCAAGCTATGAGCTTTCATGTGCATGCTCAGTTCTTCAGATAGAAATGGAAACCAACGTTCCCTTCCAATCAGCAAGGTGAGTTTGAGCTAGGTCAGGGCCTTTTGAGTTTAATTTAATTGTTCAATTTATACCCTGCCCTATCCAACAAGCAGGCTCAGGGCAGCTTACAGCATTAAAACAACATTAAATTGAATCACATCAAATGAAACATCATAACCACAGATATGTCAATCAGATTTGAGCACAGTAATTTATACAACAAACCACACAACATCATATAAGCTGAAAACTGTCAGCACAGCTTAAGCACCTTGGTGGTAGGATGCTGGGGGAGCGGTGACATCAGGTTCAATAGGGTAGTTTATTCTATAAAGTTGTGACTCTCAAATAAACTACCCTATGGAACCTAATGTTGTAAGCCATGTACAGACAGTAACATTTATGTTACTCATGGCTTCTAAGTGTGTTTGAAAAGGAGTTCATAGTTCTGAGGATGTGAGAAGCCTCCAAAGAAAATACAAAGTTTTGCCATGGAAACCATGTGTTTTCTTATTATAATTATCTTCATTTCAAGCCTACATTTCTCACTGAGACTCAAAGTGGATTACAAAATATGAAATGTAGCATTTGGGGAGTATGGTGAAAATAATTAAAATGGGGGTCCTTGGTTTGCTAAAGTTTGAGAATCACTGAGCTACATGGTACCTATATTTCTATTGGATAGCTTCTACATTGTTTAAACGTCTCATGTTTAAATGCTCATGCTTTGTCTTAGCATTGTTTCAGCTCTCTGTCAGCTCTCTGCTTGTTCTCAAAATTCCAGACTCCAAATCCTATTGTATTGTTACTTCATGTCTCAACTACGGATCATATTGACTCACTCTGTGTAATCTGCCATGAGTCTCAATGGGAAGGGCATATAATAATGTAAGCAAATAAATCAAAATATATACAATTCCTAATATTAGGTGGACAAGTGGACAGAATCCCATGCTGCCTATAGATGCAGTAGCCAATAATTTATTTTTAAGACTTGACTTCCTGATAAATTTTCATTTGTGAACTGCTTGTATGATTCAATCTTTATATTTAACCGGTGTAAAAACTCTATAGCATGGCCACAGCTTGATTTAAACTCAGGATTTTCTTTTTAGCACAAGTAAGCACAGGTAAAGGTAGTCCCCTGTACAAGCACCAGTCGTTTTCGACTCTGGGGTGACATTGCTTTCACAACATTTTCACAGCAGACTTTTTACGGGGTGGTTTGCCATTGCCTTCCCCAGTCATCTACACTTCCCCCCCAGCAAGCTGGGCACTCATTTTACCGACCTCGGAAGGATGGAAGGCTGAGTCAACCTGGAGCCAGCTACTTGAACCAGCTTCCACCGGGATTGAACTCAGGTCGTGAGCAGAGGCTCCGACTGCAGTACTGCAGCTTTACCACTCTGCGCCACGGGGCTCTTTAAACAATAGATGGCTTCACCTTAACGTGAAAGTGGCTTTACAGGTTAATAAGCAATTTTCTTATCCGAAAGCCTGAGGTTACCCTCCTCATCTCCATACCCAAGAATTGGCAAGCTCTTCCTGGCAAGCTGAGTGATTTGGGTTTTGAAAGAAGAAGGGAAAACACCTTAAACTCCCTCACGTGGTCTATGCTCCAAACAGCCGAAATAACAGCAGATATCCTAACATTTTCCAATAGCAGTTTGGAAACCGCTTGATCCTGCTGCCAACTTGAATTGACAATAAACAATCTTGCCTTTCCTTGCCCTCTCTTCCTGCCCTATCATTACAGGCATTAAGCTGAACAAACAGTCAGTAAGTTATCTGATCCTTCCTATTAAGCACTTCTGCCCCCTATCAGTATAATGCCTAGTGATGTAGAAGGTACTTAGGAGTTTGGCCAGCATGAAATAAAATAGAACAACTGAAAGATGGCCTTGAAAACCCATCAGTGGCTTCACTGCGGAGAGACAATATGGCATAATGGTTGACTTTGCACCAAGGAGACTAAGTTTGAACATGAACATATGAAGCTGCCTCATACTGAATCAGACCCTTGGTCCATCAAAGTCAGTATTGTCTTCTCAGACTGGCAGCGGCTCTCCAGGGTCTCAAGCTGAGGTTTTTCACACCTATTTGCCTGGACCCTTTTTTGGAGATGCCGGGGATTGAACCTGGGACCTTCTGCTTCCCAAGCAGATGCTCTACCACTGAGCCACTGTCCCTCCCCAAGTTTAAACTAATTTTAGCCATGACACCTTCTGGCTGACCTCCCTCCCTCCCTATCACTGTCTCACAGTATTATTTTAAGAAATTAATAAACTAATGTGAGGCATGGAACATGCCTTCAAGTCACAGCTGACTCATGGTAACCCCTTGATAAGAAACAAATAGAGGCAGTTTGCCTTTGCCAGCCTCTGCATAGCAAGAAGAAGAAGAAGAATTGCAGATTTATACCCCACCCTTCTCTCTGAATTAGACTCAAAGCGGCTTACAATCTCCTTTATCTCCTTCCCCCACAACAGACACTCTGAGACGTGGGTGGAGCTGAGAGGGCTCTCACAGCAGCTACCCTTTCAAGGACAACTCCTATGAGATCTATGGCTGATCCAAGGCCATTCCAGCAGCTGCAAGTGGAGGAGTGGGGAATCAAATCCGTTTCTCCCAGATAAGAGTCCACACACTTAACCACTACACCAAACTGGCTCTCTGGACTTCCTCGGTCTCCCATTCAAGTATTGCCCAGGGCTGACCTTGCTTAGCGTCTAAGATATGATGAGACTGAGCTGGCCTGGACAATCCAGGTCAGGACAATAATTGTGTACAGGGGTTGTTTTGTAGAAAAATAGGTGAAGGAGCTCATTAGCACAACTCATTAGCACATGCCACTCCCCCAGCCAAAAGCAACCCAACGCAAGAAAGGAGAGCCCTGGGCAAGTGAGGCCTGCTTGGGCTGGCTAGAGATCCAGCCATCCCAAGCAGGCCTTGCTTGCCTGGGGCTCTCCTGGGCTGCCCCCCCACACACAGTGAAAAGGCCAACAAGCCACCTGCCGCCCAAAATTACATAAGAAGTGGAGAAAGGATGGTGCGGGCTTCTCCAGGAGTTAATGAGAGCTGCTGGTGGTGTGGCAAAGCCCCTGGTGGCTGGCTGGCTGCCGCTCTCCTAATCCAGGGATTGTTACGCAGCTGCATGTACTATTCAATAGACAAGGTAGGTGGGGAGGAATAGGGGGAACCCTAAGAAAGATTCAGGTGCTGCACTCCTGTGAGCTCCTGCTGAATCTGAGGCCTGATTGTGTACCATCAAGTCACAACCAACCCATGATTCCAGGACCATGGGCTTTCCAAGTCAAGAGATGAGCAGAGGTGGTTTGCCATTGCCTTCCTCTGCACAGCAACCCCAGTCTTTCTTGGTGATCTGGTCTCCTGTTCAAGTACTAACTATGGCCAATCCAGCTGAGCTTTCAAGCACTTAATTAAAAAAAAAACCCCTGTTACAATATATGTTCAATAAATACTTCTGTACTACAGCATTCATAAGTGGAATGAAAACTTCTTAATGGCACAACAATCTCTGGCATTGCAGTGTGCATGTGAATTGGCGAAGAGTCTTAAGTGCATACCAATGGCTGATTTAAAAATGTCCATATAAATATAATTAATGCAACATCAACTTACAATATGTATTATCAGGGCTTTTTTTTTAAGTAGGGACGCACAGGAATGCAGTTCCGGCTGGCTTGGTGTCAGGGTGTGTGGCCTAATATACAAATGAGTTCCCGCTGGGCTTTTTCCATAGAAAAGTCCTGTGTGAAACAATGGTGATGTCAGGGGTGTGGCCTAATATGCAAATGAGTTCCTGCTGGGCTTTCCCCATAGAAAAGTCCAGTGTGAAACAATGGTGTCAGGGGTGTGGCCTAATATGCAAATGAGTTCCTGCTGGGCTTTTTCTACCAAAAAAGCCCTGTGTTTTATTGATTACACAGTTTAATACACTTTTCCTTTGTTAAGCAGTGGACAGTTTTGAAGTCAGCTTGTGTTATGAACCAAGTGGGAAATCCAAGTTTTCTGGATCTGAGTCTCAGACACCCATCTCCTCCAGTTTGCTGCGGTAGTACATGTGAGTCTGTTCTCTCAGATCTTCCATGTTTATAGAAATCAACATCTAACAGAGTTCCACAAAATCACAGTGATTCTCACTTTCCACTTGCTCAGTGCCCTAAGAATTCTGGTCAGCTTTTACTGTGTTTTTTCCCAATCTTTATCTCTTCTGTACTCCCCACTTCAGCAAATGGCAAAAGTCCATTCATGGTGGCATTGATCATAGCAATGCCCTCATCATCCATTGAAAATTGATATATCAGGTCTCATTACTGACCAGTTCACTCACTATTTTGATTTTAAAGTTTGGATTTAGAAACTGCATCTGCTTTGACTATAACTGGAATAATAATCACAGTTTTTCATGGTTAATAAATCCAAAGTTTTAAGTGAATGCCCTGTGGGAGAAATGCAGTAAAGGAGTGTTTGAGCCCCAACTCCAATATCTTTGAGTGAATGAGGGTCTGTTATTGAAGAGGGCTGTGCTACCCTGATGATGGCTCTGTGCGAGAGGGCCTGAGGTGTAAAATGGTCATGGCTCTCTCTGCATTTTAAAAGAGATTTGAAGGATGGTGAATGTGACTCCTGACATATGTGTACCCTGAACTCAGGTAAAGTACCCTGCCACTAGGTAAAGTAGGTGATTGCCTAGGGTGTTGGCCTTCTGGGGGCACAGAATTGGGCACTCCCCCCATGTGACTCAGTGACATTATCAGTGCAGAGGGGGGCACCAGAAGCTAGCCTTGCCTAGGGTGCCAGACAGCCTGAGGCCAGCCTGAGAGAGAGAGAGAGAGAGTGAGGTTGTATGGGGCGGTAGGCACTCTGTGTGAACGGAGAAGGGTGGTACACTACAACCGTTTTCCCACACAGCTTACCTTGGAGTGACGTCCCTCTTCACCGCACAGCGTCTGCTCGGATTTCCCACCATCTGCTCCACAGAAGCAGGAAGAGCCGCGGCTTTTGCGTCGCTAACGTTAAGTGGGTTTTAGCGATTTACATTTGTGATGCAGAAGCCCTGGCACTTCCTGCTTCTGCGGAGCACATGGTGGGAAATCCGAGCAGACGCTGTGCGGTGAAGAGGGACGTCACTCCAAGGTAAGCTGTGTGGGAAAACGGTTATTTTCATGCTTTCATGTCAAGTGATTTCAGATATTTTCAGGGCTTTTTTTTTGAGCAGGAATTCACAGAAACACAGTTCTGGCTGGCTTGGTGTCAGGGGGTGTGGCCTAATATGCAAATGAGTTTCTGCAGGGTTTTATCTACAAAAAAAAGCCCTGAATATTTTACTCTATGTATATCTTGCTCAGCACACACGTTTAGCATTAATTAATACTGAGAAGAAAACGAATGATCCTGTCATCCTGTAATATGAACATAGCATATAATCCTGCCACAAACCTGTGGGGGGGGGGGAATCCATTTGGCTTCCATCAGTCCTGCAAACACATCAGCTAGAATGGTCCCATCATGTATTCTGTTTTTCCACAATAGCACTGCAATTCATATTGTCACATGGCAAATAGTGGACAAATTTTATACCAAGAATGGTACCTAATGGAACTCTATGTTGGCACCTTTCCTTTTCAGTATCACATTTTACTGGCTTTGCAGATGTACGAAGGGTTCTTGGCTAAGGTAGATCTATATTATAATTCAGTGGAAACAACTTTAGCATGTGTGCGCTAAAAGGTAACACCCAGACTGCCCACCTACCATTCATCAGAGACCATGTGCTAGCATTTGTTGACATATTCTGCTATCTTGACAGCCTGCTGTTGATACATGCATAGCTACCCAGGTAGGTGAAGCAAGTATTTCCTTTAGAAAATGGCCTCACTGTCTTTGGGATAACCACTGAATACTGAATAGTCCAACCTGGAAATTTGCTGTGAGGTTGGTTCTTTCCATGATACAGCTGCCAGAAATGGACATGGGGATTCTGTCTCCATTCCACTTTGAACCACAAGGAAAGGTGGAGTATAAATGTTCTAAGAAATAAATGCTAATAAATTCCCTGCAATTATTTTTACTGGGGATTTTTACTGTCTGTAATAATATGTTTCCAAATGAACAGATTAAACAGCTGAGCTATTATAGGACTGTAGATATACTCAAAAAACATTGCTGTAGGGCCATAGCCAGACACCCTATAGAATCTGCAGCACCCCCACCCAATCTTCCCTAATGTTCCTTTTCAGAGAAAGGGAAGATCGGGTGGGGGTCCCAGGTTAGAGTCCACATATTCTAAAGAGGGAACCACCCCTGTGCCTGGCTACAGCCCTGTATTGATCTCTTCTCGAATCAACACCTACACCCTGAAGTCTCTATATAAGCAACCTCCAGCCAAAATCTGAAGTCCCTATATAAGCAACCTCCAGCCAAAATGTGAATTGCTTGCAGCGCCTCTTTATGAAGATGAGCAGAAACTTGTCTTAGACATGTGACTTGAATTTAAATGCTTCTTTGCACAGAGAATGGTCCAGTAGCACGTACAATCAAGGACGACGACAATGATGATATTGGATTTGTATCCCGCCCATCAATCTGAATCTCAGAGTGGCTCACAATTTCCTTCACCCTCCTCTCCCACAACAAACACCCTGTGAGGTAGGTGGGGCTGAGAGAGCTCTCCCAGAAGCTGCCCTTTCGAGGACAACTCTGTGAAAGCTATGACTGACCCAAGGCCATTCCAGCAGGTGCAAGTGGAGGAGTGGGGAATCAAACCCAGATCTCCCTGATAAGAGTCCACGCACTTAACCACTACACCAAACTGGCTCTCATATGAACGAAGCTACACTTAACATAAGGAAAGAAACACTTTTTCTAATACAATGATTTGGCTGTAAAATTACTTACCTCTCTTAACAATTCTAGATTGTTTTTACATGCCTGTCTTGTAGAGGTCTGTGTGGAATATCCAAATGCTGGTACCTTCTGGTCTTACATAGGTAAGTGAAAAGGCACACTTTCTTCACTGTACTACTGATCCAATTGTGTGTGTGTGTGTAAAGTTTGCCATGCACCAGAGAGTAGGCTGCTGTTCAAGAAAAACAAGCCGAAAGCCTCCTTGGGCTCACAGAACTACTTTTATGGGTCTTTGGATCCTGGCCATTATCTAGAATTATAGGGCTGTAAATGTCCTCTTTATTTTATTGTCTCTCAGAGCTCTTAAATATTTCTCACAACAGGCAAGGCTATCAACCGATTCAAAGAAATCTTAAATCAGTCAATCATATGTGTTTTAGCCAATTAACTGAGCAGTTGGTCAATTAAGTCTGTGTACTGCTACTACTACTATCTATAAAGCATCTCACAAACTGCTATACAGTAATCCTCTTAACCCTGACAACAGGCCGGTGCTCTAAGATAGACAACACAGTAAGTAGAGGGGAGAGGACAAAAAGAGAGAAAAGGAGTGGCAGAGGTTAAAAGCATTCTTTAATTTAAAGTGATCCAAGCATATATCACAGGAGGCATTTCCGCTGGCATGCCACAGATGGGGATTGCCCTTTGAAAATGGCACCCATAGCTTTTGTAAGTTCTTACAGAGAGCCAGCGTGGTGTAGGGGTTAAGAGTGGAGGACCTGATTCCTCACTCTTCCTCCGCATGAAGCCTGCTGGGTGACTTCTGTGCCTGTCATGGTTCTCTCAGAACTCTCTCAGCCCCACCTCCCTCACAAGGTGCCTGTTGCGGGGAGAGCCTCAAGACTGTCTTGCGACGGTCACCTCAAGACTGGACTACTGTAATGCCCTCTACATGGGGCTGCCTTTGTGTCGAACCCGGAAGCTGCAGCTAGTGCAGAACGCGGCAGCTAGGCTGTTAGTAGGACTTCCGAAGTGGGAGCACATACAGCCAAGGCTGCGCGAACTGCACTGGCTGCCAGTTACATACCGGGTTCGCTACAAAGTGCTGGTTATTACCTTTAAAGCCCTATATGGCCGAGGACCTGCCTACCTGAGGGACCGTCTTTCCCCATACGAGCCCCAGAGAGCACTGACGTCAGCAGGAAAGAACAAGCTGACTATCCCTGGGCCAAAAGAGGCCAAACTGCAGAACACCCGCGCACGGGCCTTCTCCATCGCAACTCCATGCCTATGGAACCAGCTCCCGGAAGAGGTGCGGGCCCTGCGGAGTCTTGACCAATTCTGCAGGGCCTGCAAGACCTTCCTTTTTAGGTTGGCTTTTACAGATTGCTGATTAATGATCACTAAACAGATGGATCCGCCAAAATGATTTTGCCTCAGGGATCTTCGCTATCACGTAAACTGACAGAAATAGCGCCAGGAACATCACTGTTACTGTCAAATTATGTTAAATGTGAACTGTGAATGGGAACTTAGAATGGTTTTTAGATAATGTCGATTTTAATGTCTTGTATAACCACTGTCTTGTATATTTTATGGATGTTGTTAGCCGCCCTGAGCCTGCTTAAGCGGGGAGGGCGGGATATAAATAAAATTGTATTATTATTATTATTATTATTATTATTATAGAGGAAGGGAAAAGCAATTGTAAGCTGTTTTGAGACTCTTTAAAGTAGAGGAAAGTGGTATGTGTATGCAGGGCTTTTTTTAAAGAAAAAGCCCAGCGGGAACTCATTTGCATAGTAGGCCACACCCCCTGATGTCACAGGGCTTTTTGTAGAAAAAGTCCAGCAGGAACACATTTGCATATTAGGATACACCTCCTGACACCAAGCCAATCGGAACTGCATTCCTGCTCAAAAAAAGGCGTGTGTGTGTATATTTTCAGCCATTTTGTCAATTTCTAGTCAATGAAATGTAGCATTTAGTCAATGAAAAGGTTCTTCAGTTGACTAATCATATTGATTAAAAGTTGCATCTGGAGCGCAGGAGGAGTTTGTGATAATCATCTGCAGAGAGAAACAGCACATCCTCCACCCGGCCTCTCCAACACTGCATTGGTGCTTCCTCCTTGGTCAATAGCTTGAGGACAAAAAACACCCAAGATGACGACTCCCCTCCAAGGAGGCACTCTCTCAGCTTTGGACCTCACTGGCAACACTTATGCTAAAAACATAGGCCACCACTGAAAGAGGAAAAGAGCACTTACAGCTAAGTGCAGAGCAGACAATCACATACTCGTTTGTTTCACTGCATGAAATACAAGGCCTATCTACATCCAGGCGTCTATTGTAATGACCACAGCCCCTCACTCCTTGGATCTTCCAGAATGGGTGTTCTCTCTTGTACTGCAAAGGGCGATATGCTTTGAAATATGGAAAACTGCCTACCTGCAAGCAGGTTGGAGTTTTACAAAAAGCATCATACATATTTGACCCACATCGTCCGCCTGAAGTTGTGGCATCTGGCAACACCTCCCAGGCAACACCATCTTCTCCCTCTTTCTGTATTAAAAAAATAGTGACCCCCTCATTCTGAGACTCTATCTTATAGCAGTTAGTCCCATATTTACAAAGCTTCACATTTTATCACCCCCCCACTCAGCTCCTGTACACTTTGGACCTTTGTTTTGTGTGTGGGGGGGGGTAGGGGGAGGTAACTGCACTGTAAATTCTCATATTCAACATCCCTTGCATCTGGAGAGCCAGTTTGGTGTAGTGGTTAAGTGTGCGGACTCTTATCTGGGAGAACTGGGTTTGATTCCCCACTCCTTCACTTGCACCTGATAGCATGGCCTTGGGTCAGCCATAGCCCTGGCAGAGGTTGTCCTTGAAAGGGCAGCTGCTGTGAGAGCCCTCTCCAGCCCCACCCACCTCACAAGGTGTCTGTTGTGGGGGAGGAAGGTAAAGGAGATTGTGAGCCGCTCTGAGACTCTTCGGAGTGGAGGGCGGGATATAAATCCAATATCTTCTTCATCTGTATTGATTGTCACCAAAGCTTCCAGTAGACATTTGTTGGGGTAGAGAGAAGCAGGGAAAGGATTGCTTTAGACGTATGAAAGAGTATGGTATATCATGTCCATGAGCTCTCCCACCCTCACGGTCCAGGCAACTCAAGAATGTTTAAGCTGGCACTGTTGATAGGTATGATAGAATGACAGATTCTGAAATGATGGCTGGTGGAGGGGAGAAATGAAGAAGAATACTCTTTTTTATTTGAGCTACAACTCGCCCAGGTTATATGTGGTTCTTCAGTTAAGGTCAGTGGTTCATTTGGTCAAGGTTGTGTTCCATGGGGGCCATTACGTCTGTCATCCAGTGGCCGGACATGGGAGCAGACTGAGCCCAATTAGCGGAGAGCGTGCCCATCCGGTTGGCTAGCTTCACTGTCTCGCGCGTCCTACACATTACCGCAACCGAGCCTCAAAAACAGAAAACCTCTCAGGGCATCGGAAGTGCCAGCAGTCAACTTGTTTCAGCTGTTTAGTTTAATTACACATGGGTGGGTTGGGGTGATTGAGCTTTTTCCTTTTTGGCCTTTTTTATGACTTGGTTTGAACTCAAGCAGTTGGCAATGGCTACAACAGCAGGGTTTTGTTGGGGTTTTTTTGCCCTGAGAGAATATGAAACCTCCTTTAGGACATCTTTGGCTCAAAACTGTGGTTGGCCCTCTGACTTCACCAGAAAGCATGACAGTGGCTTGACCAAGAAAATGGCTCAAGGACTTTAGTCGTCTTTGTGCGTCCACCCTTGGGACGTCTTGCCTTAAGCACTCTTAAGACCTTTACCTCCCTCATTCATGTCTTTTTCCAGCTGCCCTTCAGGCTATACAATGTAGTCCTCTGAGTTCTGACATTCCTCATTTCCACCTTGTCTCTGACTGTGCTTTCTTTCAGTATGCCCTAAATCAAAGCCTGAACAGCTGAGTTCTGTTTTTGTAGAAAAAGAAGTGGAAAATGTTGCACTTTTCTTTTTGCATTATATTAAAAAAGAGATTAATCGGGGAAGGTGGATTTGGAGCCGTTTTCATAGACAAAATTAACTGCAGAAAAATTCCTTCCCAAGTCAACAGCAGTGTTTTTAGAACTGTGCCAGGGAAGATTCCACCAATGAAAAGACAAGTAGAGGCTGACAAGGAGGGCTGTAGCCAGTAAGGGGCACTAGGGGCAGTGCCCCCCTATAGAATCTGCAGCACCCCACCCAATGGGAAAGATTGTGTGAGGGCACTGCAGGTTCTATAGGGGACATTGTCCCCATGCTCCCCTACTGGCTGCATCCCTGCAAACAAGGTTCCCTGAAACATATCTTACCCACCACTTCCAATCATACCTAAAAATGAGCAGCTGCAAGGCAATACTGCGTATGCACTGAGGTGCGTTCTCAGTCTACATGGAATGATTGGGCATCCCATAATGCTGCCCCAAATCATCTGCAATGTGAAGGGCACCTAATGCAGTATTAGGCACTCTTCCTGTAGTCAAGCCTCCAGCTCAAGGAGCCTTCCTCTGATATACTTCTTTCTTCCCTTGGAGAAATCCTCTCTAGGTTGGAAGAAGGCTTCAGACTTGGCCTGGTGGTATAGTAGGATCACGGTCGGCCCACCCACTAGGCAAACTAGGCATTTGCCTAGGGCGCTGGCAGGGCGGGGGTGCTGAATTTGACCTCCTCCCCCACCCCGCCCCCTAGGCAAATCCCTGTTTGCCTCTCCAGCCTCCGCCTCCCTCCCTTCTTCACAATTTTAATGCCCTGGATTGGGCAGTGAAGCGCTGTGCTCCTGGGCTCTTTAAAGGCTGAACACCCCCCCCCCCTCGATCAACTGATCGGCAGGAAAAACTGTGCTGGAGGCTGGTGCCTGCTGCCGTCCCCAGTGCTGATTGTGAGCATGCTGGAGGGGCATAGGAGTCACCAGCCTCCGGCGCAGTTTTTCCCGCCAATCAGCATTCCCGGGCGTTAAAATTGTGAAGAAGGAAGGGAGGAGGAGATGCCGTGGGGGGGAGGCAGGGGTGCCGCTGTGCTGCATTGCGGAGGGGGGCGGGGGCAGCAAGGCTGCCTGGGGTGCTATAGCAGTGGTATCCCTGAGTAGGATAGTGGTAGGATCCAGAGCATCGCTATTATTATCAATAATTATCCCTGCTTAGGCATACAAGAGTTTCTTTGCAGAAAAGATAATGAGAAGGTTCCTTGAAACCAGTTAAGTTTGAGAAACATTGGCCTACACCGAGACTGGCAGTGCTTCCTGTGTTTACTAACAGATTTGGCATGAAGTTAGCAGCAGTGGGGTGCTTAAATACTTGGATAAACAGCACCAGCACAAATATTTTGTTAGCTTTCAAGAGGATTATGAGGACAGGAGGGCACTGAAAAAATCTGGAAAAGAGACAGCACAATGGAGGTCGGACTGCAGAGCAGCGTAGGGTGTTCTCCAGCATCAGCTTTTGTTTTCTAGTGTGTAGCAATAGTTTTAAAGCCCCTGGAAAAATGGATTTAAATCTCTTCTATAATTCAATGAAACACTCTCCACCCAAGCTAGCCAGGAAGTTAGTATTAAGAAAAGAGCAGAGAACAATACATAAATTGCTCTATAAATAGACACCCATATTTAATGTATTTTAAAATTTGGTTATTATGTCACCAACCCCTGATGCTGGTTAACTAGGTCCTAAAGGAAGTGCTTTCTATGTAGGAAGAGCATAACATATAAAGCAGCCAATGTGTTTAATGTGATCTCCAGCAGACAAAGTGCTGGAGCCCCTTAAACCCAGGGGGTTTTTTTGAGCAGGAACGCACAGAATGCAGTTCCGGCTGGCTTGGCGTCAGGGGTGTGGCCTAAGATACAAATGAGTTTCTGCTGAGCTTTTTCTACAAAAAAGTTCTATGTGAAACATTGGTGACATTAGGGGATGTGGCCTAATATGCAAATGAGTTCCTGCTGGGCATTTTCTACAACAAAAGCCCTGCTTAAAACTCTTTCAGAAGACACTAGTATCAACTAGAATGAAATGTACTAGAGAAGTGGAATTTATGAACAAATTACTGAGCAAATCTCACCAGTGAACTACACTAAAACCAAATAACCACTGAACTAAATCTCACCCATTCCCTATTTCCTTTACATCTAGCAAGAAAAGTCCCAAAGATAAGAAAATAAAGAAATTACTGATGATAATGCAGAAAGTCTGAGGTATTTACTCTGAAACTGCCAGTTTTGCAAATAACCCTCCTTCCTCCATCTCAGCAGAATGTCCTTTAGAATCGCCACTGTTACAATATCAGAGCTCTATTCAATGAAATATTCAACGAATTAATGATCCTTTAAGACCAACCACCAAAGACCAGCAGCGTGTGTGTCTTGTTGAACTGTGGATGTGGTCAATGGAAGGTACTGCATTTTCTTTGAAGCTCTCCTGACAAAAGTGAGAGATGATTTGCTGATGAAAAAAAAAAACTCAAAGAAAAAACTGCTCTTTTCCTCTCATGGGGGAAAAAGGTTTAATTTGTCCCAGAGGTCATGGTTGGTATCACATTATATAAATGACCTTAGTCCCATATTGTGACAACTTCTATTCTAGGGATCGGGCTACAGCTTGGTATTACAGCATCCACTTTGCATGCAGGGAGGGGATGTGACTCAGTGGTAGAGTAGCTGCTTGGCATACAGAAGGTCCAAAATTCAATCTTCAGCATCTCCACTTAGGAACCAGGGAGTAGGTGCTGTGAAAGAGCACTGCTTGAGACCCTGGAGAACCACTGCCAGTCTGAGTAGATAATACTGACTTTGATGGACCAAGGGTCTGGTTCAGTATAAGGCAGCTTCTTCCCAGCTGTATACCTCTATCAACTCCTAGCTCCAAACTTGCGCAGAGCCTTTTCCTTGGCCAGATTTAACGTTCTTCCCTCAGCCATTTTATCTGGCAGATTCCAAGAGATTCCTTACTCTAGCAGGAATGAAGGACTGTGTTGAAACTGTCTCCCATCTTCTTCTTCAGTGCTCTTTTTATCTGGTGTCCCGTCGTGATTTTTAAAAATCTCATATTAGCCCAACTCTGATGATTTCTGATGATTTTAAGGTTCTTTTCTTGCTTAATAACCCAGACACTGAAATAACTGAAATAGTGGCAAAGTTTCTTCGTAGTGTTATGGTTACACGCCCTGATAAGTAATACTATGTATTATCATTATGCTGTTGTTTGTTTTTATCTTGTACTTCTAATCTTACTGTCTATGTACTCTGTACTCTCCTAATTTGTAATTTGGCTGACCTTCTATTGTATTTGTCTATAAATGCAAATAAAGTCTTGTCTGATGATGTCTGGTAATGATAATAAGCAGGGTCTTTTTTGTAGCAGGAACTCCTTTGCATATTAGGCCACACACCCCTGATGTAGCCAATCCTCCTGGAGCTTACAGTAGGCCCTACACTAAGAACCCTTTTTGGCAGCAGGGAGGAGATGTACAAAAAAAGCCCCGATTTTAAGGCAGCTTCATGTGTTTAGAAGTTCCCAGATTCAGTCCCTCCAGTTGAAAGGATCAGATACTACAAGGTTCTACCTGAGACCTTGAATAAAAGCCACTGGAGCAGGCAGTTTTGGCCTTGAGAGACCAAAGCAGTATAAGGTGGTTTCATATCTTTGCAGGTTAGTGTGCTAATTTTATTTGATGGGGATGAAATGGAAGACAGATTATCTCTCTCCAAGGCTTACTGTGTTATTCCTGTTTCTCTTGCTGGCAGTTCAGATGATTACTGTGAAAAGACCATGACAAGTGAACCCAAGCATGTCATCGTCAGGGAGAGATGGACACAAGCTGTTCATTGTCTCTGCACTGAAGAAAAATAACGTGCCATCAGCAGCTTCCTTGCCCCACCTCCCTTTACATCTCCTCCTTGCTGCCAAATATGCAGTAATTTATTGCCTTGA
Source organism: Heteronotia binoei (assembly GCF_032191835.1). NCBI lineage: Eukaryota > Metazoa > Chordata > Lepidosauria > Squamata > Gekkonidae > Heteronotia > Heteronotia binoei. The sequence goes on from NC_083229.1 coordinate 110,121,645, forward strand.
GATGTCAAATTCCAAGAGAAGGAAGTAAAGGAAGCCGAAATGCTGTACTCATAGCTCCGTCTCATGGAACTATTTTTTCCGGATTCTTGGGAAGTTGAACTATTTCAGAAGAATATCAGGAACTGTTGTTTGAGCTTGTTTGGTAAGTAGATAATTGCCTTCCAGCTCTACATATTTTCAGGAAATGATGTGAGTATTGTATTGTTCTTAGATGGGGGCAGCAGTGTATATATTTTTTAAAAAAAACCCAAAGCACATATATGTATTTTTAAAAGAAACAAAACACGACAAAAGTACACAGTCTAAGTCTCTGCAGCTGAATCAGACAGACTCAGTGTAGATAAGGCTTTGGTCCCAGACAGATTGTTCATATGACTGAAAGCGTTCTTTAGACGGGATGTAAGCAACATTCTGCTATGTGGGAGGAAAATCCAATCTAAAACAAAACCTATTATGATGTGGGCCTAAGAAGGTCATTTATATAATGTGATATTAGCCATGCCCAGAAAGTGTCTCTGGAACACAGTGGACCTTTTCCCTCTTTTGTGATCCTAACAAGATACTTTGGATACCAATAATTAAAAAGGTAAAGGTAAAGGTGCAAGCACCAGCTGTTTCCGACTCTGGGGTGACGTCACATCACAACATTTTCATGGTAGACTTTTTGCGTGGTGGATTGCCATTGCCTTCCCCAGTCATCTACATTTACCCCAGCAAGCTGGGTACACATTTTACCGACCTTCGAAGGATGGAAGGCTGAGTTAACCTTGAGCTGGCTACCTGAACCCAGCTTCCTTCAGGATGGGACTCAGTCATGAGCACAGCTTGGACTTCAGTACTGCAGCTTTACCACTTTGCACCACGGGGCTCTTGTAATCAAAAGTAAAGGTAGTCCCCTGTGCAAGCACCAGTCGTTTTCGACTCTGTGGTGACGTTGCTTTCAAAATGTTTTCACGGCAGTCTTTTTACGGGGTGGTTTGCCATTGCCTTCCCCAGTTGTCTACACTACCCCCTTATAATTGAAAGCTCAAATGAAACACTTCATGATATAGATTTATCATGTTATAGTTCAGCTCATCAGATTCTTGATGGATGCCTAGAATGCCAATGATTCGTGTAAAATCAGCACCAACCTCCTGTGAGGCTGTCTTTATAAGCACTTCAGCACATTTTGTTTATACCAACACACAAATATCAAACCTTTGTGGATTTAGCCCACTGTCCTCTCTGCACTAGAATTACTATGGTATAGCCTGTGATACATCCATACATATTGTGAGGTACGGAGGCTTCAGCACCACCCTTGTTATGCCTTGACAGGTGTCAGTCCAGAAAGAAAGGAGGCTGAAGGCATCTGAGATCTCCTCCTCTCTCCTTTCCTCCTGGTCTTATTTGATTGCAAAAGAACTCAGGTATCTCACCAGCTTGAATCTGTGCTCTTAAATGAAGGCAGTGATGCTCAGGGGTGGAATTCTAGCAGGAGTCCCTTTGCATATTAGGCCACACACCCCTGATGTAGCCAATCCTCCAAGAGCTTACAAGGCTCTTTTTTGTAAGCTCTTGGAGGACTGGCTACATCAGGGTTGTGTGGCCTAATATGCAAAGGAGCTCCTGATAGAATTCCACCCCTGGTGATGCTTATTAACACCCACCACCTTAGCATTCCCAGACTTTTGTGAGAGTTGCCTCCTTTGCAAGATGTTTTGAGGAAGAGCGGCTGTCCTCCTGGCCCAGCCATGGCCCTGACTGGCCACGAATGAAGGTGCTTGCCCAATAACTGCCTGGAACGTTGGCAACATCCCAAGGCAGAACCCAGCACTGGCAGCATTTTGGCTGGGGGCAAGACCCATGATGGGTCCTGAGCTGGATGTCCCAGGCTAGCCTGATCTTGTCAGATCTTGGAAGCTAAGCAATATCAACCCCAGGGCTTTTTTTGAGCAAGAATGCATAGGAACACAGTTCCGGCTGGCTTGGCACCAGGGGTGTGGCCTAATATGCAAATAAGTTCCTGCCGGGCTTTTTCTACAAAAAAAGTCCTGATCGGCCCTATGCGAAACACTGATAAAGCCCTATGCGAACCAGTGGTGCTGTTGGAGGTGTGGCTTAATATGCAAATGAGCTCCTGCTGGGCTTTTTCTACAAAAAACCCCCGATCGGCCCTTGTTAGTAAGAACATAAGAGAAGCCATGTTGGATCAGGCCAATGGCCCATCCAGTCCAACACTCTGTGTCACACAGTGGCCAAATATATATATGCTTGTAGCCGCCACCACCTCCTGTGGCAGTGAATTCCACATGTTAATCACCCTTTGGGTGAAGAAGTATTTCCTTCTATCCGTTTTAACCCAACTGTTCACCAATTTCATTAAATGTCCATGAGTTCTTGTATTGTGAGAAAGGGAGAAAAGTACTTCTTTCTCTACCTTCTCCATCCCATGCATAATCTTGTAAACCTCTATCATGTCACCCCGCAGCATTTGGATGGGAGACCGCCAAGGAATATTACAGTCGCTACACAGAGGCAGGCAATGGCAAGCCACCTCAGAACATATTTTGCCTTGAACACCCTACAGCAGGGATCCCCAGCATGGCACCTGTGGGTGCCATGGCACTCGCTGACACCTTTTCATGTGAAATGTCACCTGTCAACACTTTTATAGGAAGAGGGCAGAGCCCAGTATGGCTTTTGCCCAGCAAGGCTTTTGATTGACAATTAGAGATCTGATTGGCTGTGCAGATTTTTAAAAAATGTTGCTTTGACAGCAGCTGCCAGCACAGCAGAATGATCAGCACTGTGTTACTGAAGTTACCCATGGCCTGGCCCTCTTTGAACCCATAGCCAGGGCCAATTGAAGAAGAAGAAGAAGAGTTGGTTTTATACCCCACCCTTCACTACCTGAAGGAATCTCAGAGCAGCTTACAATCACCTTCCCTTTCTCTCCTTGCAACAGACACCCTGTGAGATCGATGGGTCTGAGCAGGCCTCAGATTCAGCAGGAGCTCATAGGAGTGCAGCTCCTGAACCTTTCGGAGGGTTCCCCCTCCTCCTCCTCCCTACCTACCTTGTCCATTGAATAGTAGGTGCAGCTGCATAACAATCCCTGGATTAGGAGAGCAGGCAGCCAGCCAGCCACCAGGGGCTTTGCCACACTTCCAGCAGCCCTCATTAACCCCTGAAGAAGCCCATACCACCCTTTCTCCACTTCTAATGTGATTCTGGGCAGCAGGTGGCTTGCTAGCCTTTTGACTGGGTGGGTGGTCAGGAGAGCCCCAGGCAAGCGAGGCCTGCTTGGGCTGGCTGGATCTCTAGCCAGTTCAAACAGGCCTTGCTCGCCCAGAGCTATCCTTTCTTGTGTTGGGTTGCTTTTGGCTGGGGGGACGTCATATGTTAATGAGTTATGATAATGAGCTCCACCACCTATTTTTCTACAAAACAACCCCTGGGGCTGAGAGAGCTCTGACAGCCCCATGATCACCCAGCTGGCTGTATGTGAAGGAATCAAACTCAGTTCTCCATGTTAGAGTCCACCACTCATAGCCACTACACCAAACTGGCTCTCAACTGCAATAGGCCATGCTTATCTTCCCAGGCTGCTAGTTAAAGGCTGCTGCGTTCATGATGCCCCCAGACATACATAACTATCAGATTCCTGAATGCTTTCCTCCAGTCTACTATGCAGCAAATATTTTCAGAGAAGGGATTGTGCTAATGGATCCTGACAGAGCTGTTGTAAACAAACAAACAAACAAACAACCATGGACTCATCCAGTCAGGTAGTGAAGGGTGCAGCAGTTAGCTTCCCTTTCTCAAATATTGGGTATATTTGTAATTTTGCTTGCAGAAAAGTAAGACTCTTATACTTTCAACTCTATACATAATGCCAAGTACAATTTTATAAGTTACACCAAAAGATAAATCAACAGAAATCTGACATCAGGAATCACAAGACAGAGAAACCTGTAGAACAGCCTTCCAGGATATTCAATGAGGGACCTCAGAGTAGCTGTTTTATTGCAAAGGAACTTCAGGAGCAGATTAGAAAGGGAAATTGCTGAGTTACAAGTTATTACAATACTAAGAACAATGGAACCCCCAGGACTTGACAGGAATACTGGTTTCTTATCTCACTACATACACAAATATCTTTCAGTCCTTACATTCATATTCTCACCAAGCCCCCAGAAGGGCTATTCATCCTCTTTATTTCATTTTATTTCTTATTTGGAATAATGGATTGGAATAGTACATTGTAATGCAATGAACAGTAGAATGTAATGTAATTTAGAATGGCAGATTGGAATGTATTTCTTTGTTCTGGGAACAGAGGAGGTATACTGCATAGCTAGTTGCACCATCTCAAAGAAAAGGATGTTGTATGTACTGTTGCTTCCATATTTGAGAGGAGATGGATGGAGTGAAATGGCAGGGTCTCAGTTAATTACTCTCTGCATTCCGCAGTTAAGAAGGGTGCATCTGCGCATCAGTCTTTGATTTTAATATATTTATTTCCCTCACTATGCTTTCCCCTGGAATTAAACCCAAACAAATGGTGACCATATACACTAAACCTGTTATTCAAGCTTAGTTTGGTGTAGTGGCTAAATGTATAGTGGTTAAGTTTGGTGTAGTGGTTAAGTGTGTGGACTCTTATCTGGGAGAACCGGGTTTGATTCCCCACTCCTCCTCTTGCAGCTGCTGGAATGGCTTTGGGTTAGCCATAGCTATCGCAGGAGTTGTCCTTGAAAGGGCAGCTGCTGTGAGAGCCCTCTCAGCCCCACTCACCTCACGGGGTGTCTGTTGTGGGGAGAGAAGATATAGGAGATTGTAAGCCATTCTGAGTCTCTGATTCAGAGAGAAGGGTGGGGTATAAATCTGCAGTCTTCTTCTATTCCAGATTGTTTTTTGAATCTGTTAAACACCTCTATTATGTGGCATGCTAATTTGCTGTTCACCCTCTACCTATATATGATAACTTCCATTTCAGTGTATCTGAAGTAAGTGTGCATGCACGCGGAAACTTATACCTTAAATAAATCTTTGTTTATCTTAAAGGTGCCACTGGACTTGAATTTTATATGCTTTTGGAAATATTCATTTTTAGTTGCTGTAGCAGTAAAATAATTTTGATAAGTTTTTCAGTGCCCCCCATGGCCTCAAAATTTCCAGTACTTTTTTCTCTAGACCCATGCATGCTGCTTTCTCCCAGATGGGTGCACTTGTGATTACAGCTTTACAGGCCCACACTATAGCTACCAGTTGGATTTCCTCGCACTTGAGCTAACCGTAGCCACCTGCAGACTCCACTAAACGCACTAGAGGGAAAAATCTCCACAAAAGTAAAGATGGAGGGATAGAGAAGAATGTTTATTCAGCACATTCATTAATGAACACATTTCCTTCTTCAGGTCATAAACTGACAGCTCATTTATTAAAGGGAAACTGGAAACCAATTTTTAGGAAATTTCATTCTCATGATACTCTCTGTAGGTGATGCGTGAGGTACATGTTTGAGTACTAGTACTCCAGCTTGGGAATGAAGGCTGAAAGCAAGCCTTTCCTCACTACTGCCTTGGGATCAACACTGGCAACATGAGAGCTTTCCAGATCCAAGTAACTTCAGGTGATTCCTCTTTTCAAGTAACTCTGAGGGGGCCTTGGTGTAGGCCATCTGCCTGAATTAAGAGCTCAGTGCCTCAAGAATCCTTAATTTCTACGATGAAGTGCTGCTGGACTCAAACTTAGCACTAACCAGTCACCCACTTTCAAAGGATCTTTGATTCTGTATGAAATAAGAAAAGAGTAGGGAGGGTGCTATTTTATTATTTAAGTATAATGACCCTCTTACCACAAGACAGGCCTATGGAGATAAGCAGGGGTGCAATTCTAGCAGGAGCTCCTTTGCATATTAGGCCACACACCCCTGATGTAGCCAATCCTCCAAGAGCTTAGAAAAAAGAGCCCTGTAAACTCTTGGAGGATTGGCTGCATCGGCGTGTGTGACCTAAAATGCAAAGGAGCCCCTGCTAGGATTCTACCTCTGGAGATAAGGACAACACCTGTGCGCTAGCCATTTCTCAACATTTTAGTTAAGAGAAATTATCAAAATATCATACCACCAGTCTTGAGCCATGCAGTTCAGAATTCTACCACCTTATTCTTGCCAGGTGAGCAGTGCAATGACTAACTTATTTGGCCACTGGCAATGCTCCTCATATCACTGGTAGAGTTCAGAATCACAAAAGCAAACTCTTCTATCTGGGATGGTTGTCCTCTTCCACCGAGCATGCAGCTTTGGGAGGGACGCACATGGCGCAGTGAGGGAGGTAGGGGACACCCGCCTAGCCAGCCAGATCAGCCGAATCAACCCTGGCGATCAATGGGGTGACAGATGTCGCAACCAGATCGCCCTCACACCCAAAAGCAAACTCTTATTCTCAGCTTAGCTTCTCTGATGCCCTTTCTTCTGGGACCAGATGTATTTAATACAATTCAAGATAAACTTTGTTTTATCCTATATGGTTTTCAATAGGAAAAATGTTATCCTTAAAAAGGACATTTAGGGCGTTTTCACACTGACCTTACTCCGGAGCGACGTCCCTCTTCACCGCGCAGCGTCTGCGCGGATTTCGCACCAATTGCTCCGCAGAACCCAGAAGAGCCGCAAAGTCCCGCGGCTTTTGCGTCACAAATGTAAACCGCCAAAACCCAGTTTACATTTGCGACACAAAAGCCGCTGGACTTTGTGGCTCTTCCGGGTTCTGCGGAGCAATTGGTGCGAAATCCGCGCAGGCGCTGCGTGGTGAAGAGGGACGTCGCTCCGGAGTAAGGTCAGTGCGAAAACGCCCTTAGTCTTCACTGAAGTACTTCTAAATACTGTTTGAAGACTGGGATGGTAAACAGCAGGGTGTAAGTGCAGCTAAGGTTTCTTCATATTGAGACAGTCCCTTAAATGATAATACTGACCCCTGCAGGCAAGCACTAAGTCATAGGGTAATCACTGTGTCCAGAAACTCCCATCATTTACTAAAAGATTAATCACTTGCAACTGCTTCCTTTCTGCATTTACTTCTTTTTGGATATACTGTTGGGGAAGCAATAAATGAAAAAAAGGGGGGAAAAAACCCTTAAACAAAAAGCTATGAAATTGTAGATTTCAGGTTCATCTGATCCAATATATGAGGAAAATTTTGCCCTGACTCATTTTGTTAAGTAGCAGCATGGTGATAATGCATGAATTGTAACTGAGCACCAATTGGTACACCAAATGGTCTTTTGCCATTGTCGAATACAAGGAACCTGATTCTAGGAAACAAATAGCATGAATTGGGCTGTGTGTGTACTTGGACTTATTACTTTACATTCCGTGTTGCAGATAAAGGACCTATTCTCACATTAAAGGCAGTCTGCGTAGTGGTTAGAATGCCTGCGTAGGATCTGGGAGACTCTGGATTGAATCCCCATTCTGCCACAGAAGCTCACTTGGTGATCTTGGGCCAAGCACACCCTCTCAGCCTAACCTTCCTCACAGACCTGTTGTGAGAATAAAATGGAGAAGCAAGCAGCTTTGAGTTCCCACTGGGGAGAAAGGCCATGAAGTAACTAAATGTAATGTTACTGTCTGCTGTCTCGACTAGACTTGACTAGACAAACCAATCCACGGGTCAAGGTTTGTGCATGAACTGGGCCAATTCATGGTTCGTTTTTAACCAGCTTGGTCCCTGGTGATTTGTTTGGTTCAGTTTTGTGGTTTGTTTCCTCAGACAGCCTGGCACCAATTCAATCAGTTCCTAGGCATCACTGTGGGTGGACTTCTGGGAGCCCTAGGAACACCCATAATAGCTGTCCATAGCTTGATTGCCAGCTGTGGGAGCCAGTGACAGTGCTCTCATTCTGCAGCATGAAGGAAGAAGAGTTAGCTGTGAAAGCTGAAGCTGAGCTTTCCTGGGGATACCTGTTTTGGAGGGCTATAACTCAGACATTCTAAATCCAGTCTTCACCAAACTTGGAAGGTGGGTGGAGGAGAGCCTGCTTAAGGCTCCTGGTGAGTTTTACACCTCTTGAACCAAACAAACTAGAAACTGGTTTGGGCAACCAACGGATCATGAAATGAGCCACCATTTCCCCATGTGCCCATGCCTAGTCTTGACCAATGCAAACAGCCTATTGATGTGAGCAATATATTCAGTACAGTTGCATCAACTCATAGGATGGTGAAGTTTTTGATTAGAATTTGAAATTAATCAGTAATATTTATGCTGTTTGGTATACTCTGTACAAGCCCCTGTCTAACACCATTTTTTTCAAGACAGGCAAGAAGGAAAACATAGCTATCAGAATTTCTAGTACACATTTACATTCAGATGTTCAAATGTTGACCAAAGGTATGCATAGCATAGAGAGGCAGTCCCCTGTGCAAGCACCAGTCGTTTCCAACTCTGGGGTGACGTCACATCATGACATTTACATGGCAGACTTTTTACAGGGTGGTTTGCCATTGCCTTCTCCAGTCATCTACACTTTACCCCCAGCAAGCTGGGTACTCATTTTACCAACCTCAGAAGGATGGAAGGCTGAGTCAACCTTCAGCCGGCTACCTGAACCCAGCTTCCTCCGGGACAGGTCATGAGCAGAGCTTGGATTGCAGTACTTACCAGCTTACCACTCTGCGCCATAGGAAAAAGCCCAGCAGGAGCTCCCCTGTGCCTTCCCCAGCACGCCTACCATAGCGGGCACATTGGAGAAGGCTAAAGCATCGGAGAGCACGCCTTCCCCAGAGTGCCAGCCGAAGCCCTGGCCAGAGTGCCAGCAGAAGCCCTGGTTCCGCTCCTGTGCACTCCTGGGCTGCTGTCTATTGTGAGGAGAGGAAGGGATTGTAAGCCACTCTGAGACTCCTTTGGGTAGTGAAGGGCAGGGTATAAAACCAACTCCTCCTCCTTCTTCTCTCCAAGAACCAAATTACATGCGCTTATCATGCAATATTAAAATAGACTTAGAAGTTACACTGGAACTTGGGTCCTGGAGTCGATATTAGAGCCAAGGAGTCAATCTCTTGTATTTCTTTAAAAATTACACTAATCCTCAGCATTAATGTGATCCTCATTAATGTGATCTATTTAGAATTTTCTTGGCATCGTGGGAATAAACTTCCCCATTTTGTAACAAGATGGTTCTGTCAATGGTTCTGTTAAGACTTTCCTTAGTTTTCTTTTTTCCCTTCCGTCTGTGAAATGCTTTAAAGCCGTCTCCCCCCCCCCCCCGCTCCTTCCCAAATCCACCAGAGAATTAGCAACATTCCAGCATGCCTTGGTGTTGGCAAGTGCTCTTTTCAGCCCAGGTACCTGATGATGATTGATGAAGCTGTCAGCCTTCTGGTAGTGGATGGAGCAGCTTGGCAGAAGTTCAGTGTTATTGAAAGAAATCACAAATACTTATTCCATCTCCTCTGCTTGCTTTAATCACATTATCAACAGGCTGCCAGGATGGAGTTTTGACACATCGCCATACATTCACACAGGCCGCCATTGTTAGCCTATTCGCAAGACAGATAATGAGCAATTTTGTTTTACATGTTCCTATTTTACACACTGTTTAGCAGTTAAAATAACATTTGATTTTCCTGCCCCACTATTTAGCCTGCTCCAACTTTCATCCTGTTATTGATGTTTCTTTTCTTTTTTTTCCCTCAGTTGAAGTTCGATTACAAAAGGCTAACCAAGAATCTTGCCATCCGTTATGTTAATATTTAGTACAAGTTATTATGGTGAAGACAAGAGCTGGCCATGCTCCATAATACCATCTCTTTGCAAGAACACAAATGAATACACAAAGTCTGTCATCTGAAACAAAGCACTTGCATTTGCAGTGTTAGCAGAAGACAGAGGTTATCCCTCCTAAGAAGGCTGAGTTGACTCTGACAGATTTCAGGTGGACTCAGTGTGGTGGACATGCCCTTTCATGTTGAACTCACAGATGGACAAATACATATGATTAAAACAATTGATATGTTTTAAACACTTTATTCTTTACTGAATGGCAACAAGTGGTGACACAAACATGTTCCTTCCAAAAGACCTTATGGCTCTCTAGTTAATTAACCAGCAAAGCATAAACATTTTAAGTATCAACCCAAGATTATTTACGTCTGCCATTTTGTGGCATCCAGAGGTTTTTATAGCTTCATTTTCACAGTTCATACAACAAACCTGTCTTCTTGCAAAAGCTTCTCCCCAAAGCCAAATTAATGCCTGGCTCTGTGCTCTTGCAATACAGATCTCATTATAACGACTGCAGGAAAAAATCAGATATACTGGAAAGATGGATCATTCAAATGGATACAATCAAACAATCCTCATTTGCTGGGGCAAAATACTGGTAGTGCACAACTCCTTAAGTTTTTTTTTTTTTTTAAACCCCACTGATTTAAAAAAAAAAAGTTGTTGCTAATGCTGTTGTGTTGTCTAAACGGAGATATGGTGTTGGCAATTCTGTGATGGAGGATGTTGGAACCAGACAAGCAATGATTCTGCAAAAGGGGAACAGTGCACTAGGCCAAGTCCTTCTCCATTATGGCATACTGTTCTTTAAGGCACTCCATAGCTTTGTCATGCTCTTTATCCACAACTGCTTTTAGGCTGTGCTGTTCCTTCAGAAATTCCTCCCACTGGGCTATCCATCGTTTTTCACCAGCCATTAGCTTCTCAGTTTGAAGCTACCAAGAGAAAGGAGGCTGTGTCGCTTCTACACAGTTACAGGTGGTTTAGAATGAAGAGTTTGCAATGAATAGCAGCACACACACCACTCCAAAAAAAGAAAAGGGGGAAAAAAAAAAACAGATTTTACTTCCACAGTGATTCTTAAACTTTATTGTAATGGCACTTCCTTAGGTAAGGAAAACCAACTTCTAAAGGTGTATTTGTCCCAGGGTGCCTCTGTTCCACATTCCTTTCAATCTTTACCTAGTAGAAAGCAGCTTCACAACAGAAAACACACAAGAAACAAATTGTGCCAATTAAATAGGCAGGAATTTTTCACAGACAGAGGTGACAGTTTTCTGCTTGAAATTACAAAGAAGGTGGGAAAAGAAGACACATGTCAAAATGTTATGGGATACTATGTAAGTTCTGTTTAGGTACATGTATATATCCCATATACTACTGCTTGAAACCACAGTCACATGCACCCATTTTGAAGTAAATTCACCTAGAGATGGCCTTAGCATAAAGCTTTGAAACTTCTGCCCCATGAAGGCCACAGCAAGAAATTAGTACGTCTCTAATGCACAAGCAGTTTTCCAATGACAAAATTTAGAAATCAGTCATGGCTTTAAAATACAGCTCGTTCCCAGTGCATTCTGGAAGATATCACAGGGAAAGGAACTGATGCAGCTGTAGCTCGAGAATAATAAAGAAAAATGGTTTTACAGGTAGAGTATGTAGCTCTAGCAAGATTCATCAAAAGAAGAGGGAAGAAACATTGCTCTGGGGGAATGGAGCTTAGAAAACACAAAAGCCTGCGACCGGCACTTCTCTCATTGCCTCCTAACACTGATGTACTGTGAAGCATACCACTTCCTATAGTGTACTACTGGTAGGGTTGCCAAGTCTCCCACAGCTGGAAGTGGGGGACTTTTTTTTTGCATGCACACAGCATGTGCAGCACGATAACATCACCCGGAAGTGACGTATCACGCCGGGCACATCACGTGGGAATTTGCAGAAAACTCTAGAGTTTTCCCGCAAATTCCTAGAGCATCCCCATGCAAAACCATAGGGTTTTCCTCAAATTCCTAGAGCATCCCCATGCGACATGCCCGGCACAATACATCACTTTTGTGCGCTGCACTCACCACGTGATGATGGAATTCTTTGGGGGGTGGGGATCCCCTGGTGACCTCCTCCCTGCCAGCAGGTTGGGGCCCACCAAAGCGGGGGATCTCCTGCCCCTGGCGGAAACTTGGGCAACAGAAAAAAGTCACATGGATAGAAGACAGAAAAAAAGCAACAGCTCCGTGTAGAATACACCTCTTGTCAGTCTCTTATCTTCAAAAAGTCTGGATTTGCAGGCATAATGTAGGCATAACTGGTCTAAATTCTCCTGTTTTGAAACTGCTTTATCCAAGCCACATTTTCCAATACTTTGCTTATACTTCTCACACTTCTATGTCATTCTCATTAAGTTTTCTTCAACCTTCACTGTTCAACAGTGTTCAACCTCCAACAGTGAAGGTTGGAGAAAATTTAATGAGAATGACATAGAAGTGTGAGAAGTATAAGCAAAGTATTGGAAAATGTGGCTTGGATAAAGCAGTTGCGAAACAGGAGAATTTAGACCGGTTATGCCTGTAAGCTGATACTGAAAGTGTATTGGAGTACTTTGTGCCTACATTGTGCAAATCTGGACTTATTTTGAAAAGTAAAATTTGAAATAGCAAACCAATATTTTGAGTGGCTTTTTTGAAGTGACTGACAAGAGGTGTATTCTACATGGACCTGGCGGGAACTTGGCAGCCCTAACTACTGGGAATTTTCAGAGCCATAGGAACCATCCCTACTTCCCCATAGGAACCATCTCCAGAGAAGTCCATCTCATACTTTGAGAACCACTAAGGAATAGTCTTTAACTTCAAGAAGCCCAGTCTTGACTGCTTTTAGCCTCTTCAGCTGTTCAAGCAACAAAAAGTCAAAGGTATTTGATTGTATGAAGCGAGTTTTTTCCCTACCCTCACTAGGCTTGCCAATCCCCAAGTCCCAGCGGGGGTTCTTCTGCTTTCCCAGGCTCCTTCCTGCCCCCAGTCAGCTGGCCGGGGGGGGGGGGAGCCCCGCCCCCACAGCCACCATGTGACTTTCCACCTCCAGAGGCTTCAGTCTCAGATTGGAAAGGCTTCCTCTTGGGATGGTGTGTCAGTGTTACTTTGAAGAAGTTGGCCGCAACTCGTGAGTAGAGATGCCAATCCCTCGCTTCAGAGTCACCAGAAACGGGGGGGTGGGGGATGGGGAATGTCTGCTGGGCACTTCATTATTCCCTATGTGGAGATCGATTCTCATAGGGTATAATGGGGAATTGATCAGGAGGTATCGAGGGCTCTAGAGGGGCCTGTTTTTTAGAGGCACCAAATTTTCAGTATAGCATCTAGTGCCTCTCCCCAAAATACCCTCCAAGTTTCAAAACAATTGGACCAGGGGGTCCAATTCTATGAGCCCCAAAAGAAGGTGCCCCTATCCTTCATTATTTCCTATGGAAGGAAGGCATTTAAAAAGGTGTGTTGTCCCTTTAAATGTGATGGCCAGAACTCTGTTGGAGTTCAATTATGCTTGTCACACCCTTGCTCCTGGCTCCGCCCCCAATGTCTCCTGATTCCATCCCCAAAGTCTCCTGGCTCCACCCTCAAAGTCCCCAGATATTTCTTGAATTGGACTTGGCAACCCTAGCTCCCACACAATATTCATTTTCTTCTGCTGTGAGTAAACTGGGAGGGTACTGTTTTAATTTATTTTCTGTTTATATTTGAGGTGGGGAGGGGATTTTTTTTAAACGGCTCCTTCTCTAAACTGCCTTTAGTGCTTTCGGAGCGCAGGGTAAATTTTAATAAACCAACCACCCCTCCTCTGTGCACTGAGTAATCCCATTGAACACTTAATATATAAATACAAATAACCAGACAAACCCAATTAATGCTTGGATTGACTCTGTTCTGGCAACTCATCAATATTTAGCTTGGAAGATTAATAATAAGCACAGCCTTCTGTATTCAATCATCTCCCTTATGCAGCATCAACAGCTAGCTTCAGCAAAACAGGTGAGAAGAACCAGTGCTTCTGCTGCTAATCTTGATATGCTCACTTTTAAAAAGGGACTCTGATTCACTAGAACCCTGTATACGGTACTTGTCAGTCTTCATCATAGGTAAATTTTAGAAACACGTAGTGTACCCAGGACAGAACAGACTTGTTCATGTAGTAAGGAACTGCCCAGTGACGCACATAAACCTAGGAAAGCCATCAATTAAAAAATTAATTTTTGGCATTCCCTGGAAGATGTAGAGGTTGGAATGGAACTATTTGAAGTAAACTAAAGCTGATTCTTTTTTTAAAAAATCAGCAACCCTTTCTAGCTAAGCCATGCAGCAGCTCTAAAAGAGACTCTTCTCACTGAAGAGATTCATATGTAGCCCTATGGGTTGCAGCAAATATTCAGCACAGAAATGCTAAATTTGTTAACATTCTATATTTGAGAACAATAACAAAATTGTCATTTATGCAAAGATTATGTTTCCATGAAAGGGAAAAAAAAGCTTCTCCATATAATAATATATAGCATCATGCTGGAATTTGGAAGTGCATTCAAGAGGATCTTTCTTGGGAAGACTTAATGCATGGATCTCGTTTGTAAATCAAGATCTGACATCTGGAATCAGAGAGGAATCTCCTCTGGGCAAAGTAGCTGGGAGGTTTTTGCCTTTTCCTATAGCATATTTCTTATAGCTTTGCTTGACATATGCTGTGATTTGAATTGCACAGGTTAGTCTGTGAGGGGAGTGGCGGGTGAATGGCTGTAGTAGGCAACAGTGCCCTGAAACTGAATAATCCTTTGGCCCCATTCAACTCTACAATACCAGGTGTTAACACTCATTTTTATTTGACACTACTGCATCATTTACTCCCTACTAAGAGCTGAAGGGGAGCTGAATTTAAGGCATGAGCTGGCAAAAAGTTTTGCTGAACTATGAAGTTGCAACTGGAATTTAAAGTGAGTTTACTGTCTCTGGTAATAGTGACAATAATCTCTGCAGATGTTAGCACTGAATCATGTTTAACTCTTAAAAGGGGAAGGGAGAGGAAATTAATGCATGAAAAGCAAGGTGAAAGTATGCAATCACACACAGTAAATAGTGCACTTTCAATGCAGTTTCCAACTGGATTTTGCCAGTTTATACAACAAAATCCGGTTGGAAACTTCATTGAAAGTGGTATGAAAGTGCATTATTTACTTTGTGTGATCGCAGCCTATGTGAACCTAAAGAACTTGGAAACATGGTATCTACTTTGAGCCCAATGGTATTTTGCTGCCATGTTTGGGCCCCATGGTATTTTGCTGCTATTATTGTGCTCACAAAGAAATAAAAGCATTAGGTATAGCTGCAACCTTCTTACAAAATATTTCAACAGACCTGAATGGGTTGCCTACCCATACTAGTGGAGTACAGAACTAACATGGAGAATTAACTTCTTGCACAGTTTTTCCTAATCCAGAGGTTTTAGAGCTTCTGTATTGCAAACAAGCAACGTGCAGCCATGTGAGAGATTCCAGTGAGTCACATGTTCTTATAATATGTCCTTTCATTAAATAACATCCCCAAGTATGAAACACTTCCATTTCTATAAGCCGTATTCATAGTATGTTCATTGTTTTCATCTAACCAGGAAAGATTTACATTTCCATTCTGTTGGGTATTTTTTGTTCCACAGAAAGAGGGATTTTAATTTCTTTAACCATATCTTTCCCTTTTCTCTAGCTGTGAAGGAAATTCAATGAAAAAAGTTTCCACATACAAGAAAGGCGGATCTGGTAACTCTATTAGTTTGGAAATTCTAAAAGACCCACTAATGGCAGCTTTACTCAGCTCCTTCCTACAGCTGTTGAAGTTATTGCAGAGGAAGGTGTGCCTCAGAAATTTTATTTACTGATGGATTCTGCAGTAACATATGGACTCACTGCAGGGGAGTCTGTGAATCTCAAAGCTCATCAGTATTCCATGCAGGAACACAACTTTATCTGTGGAGTGACCCAAGGCAAACTAGAGACTCACACTGCTTGTATATGTCAAGGCCAAAAAAAGATCAAATTAGTATGCGTCTTACCAGGGATCATTTTGTAGAAAAAGAGGTGCCGGAACTCATTAGCACAATTTGTTTGCCTAAGCCACACACCCCTGACATTACCAGAAGATGTACTAAATTATAACAGCTCAGCACCTACCTTAAAATGCTTCTTGAATTATAATTGTCATAATAAAACCTTACTCCTTTAATAAAACCCTACTTTTTAAATGACTTTCTCCTATGTGGCCACAGTGGCATGATGATTTCCATCTGTCTGCTTTAAGTTTTTTGGTTATTTTCCCATTTTTTGTGGGGGGAAAAAATTTACGTTTGTCAAATCTTAAGAGTTCAGCAAAATTCTCACAGGGAGTATGAACAACGGAGCCCAGAAGCAAATGGTGGTGGTGGTGGTGGGGGGTTAGGAAAGAAAGAGCACAATAAACTTTAGAGGTGCCCAAAATGAGGCCTGCTGCTTACATTTACAATTCAATAAATTGTTTGTAGGTGGAAATCGTGCATTAATCCCAGAGAACTGTACTACTGCCCTCTGATCTCAAAGTTGTTACTTGTCTTGCCTGTGTGATGCACTGACCATAATATTCTAACGTCATGCAGAGATTCACAGCATAACTCTGTCTTGCTAGAGATTTTTTAAAACTTACTTTCTATGGCAAAATCATCCACAGGCACAAGTGGGGGGGGGGCGGAAAGCCTACATTGCACAGACAGGAGAAAAAAGGCAAATATTTTGAAGGTGTGCCATGTTGAAAATCAAGATCAGACAAAAGACCACAAGGATAGCTTGCAGGATAAACACAGCCTTAGCTAATTTACAAATAAGTTACACGAAACTTTACCTGTTTTTCTTCCCGCACGCTCTGCTGGAGCCTGCTAATCATCTCATTGCCAGCCTGTACTGGAATACAGAGATGACAATTGTTTCACTGGCTATTTTTGCTCCAAAAACACAATGCTGTATCACTTTATTATCCTCAGTAACTCGTTTGCTTATGAAATGTGTACTTGCCTTTCTGCCCTATCAGGGCCAGTGCTGGAATGAAATGGGCTGTATGAATTACATTTTAAAAATTCTGTTCCAATGCAATCCAAATTTTGCAACAAGAAAAATGGAATTCTGTAACCTGCATAAATCATATATATTCCATTATTACATATAATCACATTTGGCATAACACTGTGAATGCTTTAGGCTTCCCAATCCCCAGGTCCCAGTGGGGGATCCCCCATTTCCACAGGCTTCTCCCCACCCTCAGCCAGCTGGCCAGCGGGGGAAGCCACCCCTCCCCCCCACAATCACCATGCAGTTTTAGAGCTCCTGCAGGTCCGTTTTTAAAATATGTGCCTTTAAGGCTGAGCAGGAAGCAGGAAACAGGAAGGGCTTCGGAGAACGGCCCCTCCCTTTGTTTTGCTTTCGTTTTTAGATCAAGTGAAGTTCTGCAGGAAC
Source organism: Heteronotia binoei (assembly GCF_032191835.1). Lineage (NCBI taxonomy): Eukaryota > Metazoa > Chordata > Lepidosauria > Squamata > Gekkonidae > Heteronotia > Heteronotia binoei. Next base: position 110,138,928 of record NC_083229.1, read on the forward strand.
AAGAGGCAGTAAGTATTTGTGTGTGAGAGAGAGGGAGGGGGCAGGGGATTCCCTGGTTTGGAAGCCCTCCCCCCGCTTTAGAAAGCGTGGGGGGGAGGGAAATGTCTACTGAGCACTCTATTATTCCCTATGGAGAACGATAGGGAATAATGGGGAATTGATCCGCGGGTATTGGGGGCTCTGAGGGGGCTATGTTTTGAGGTAGAGGCACCAAATTTTTGGTATAGCATCTAGTGCCTCTCCAAAAACTACCCCCCAAGTTTCAAAACGATTGGACCAGGGGGACCAATTCTATGAGCCCCAAAAGATGGTGCCCCTATCCTTCATTATTTCCTATGGAAGAAAGGCATTTAAAAAGATGTGATGGCCAGAACTCCCTTGGAGTTCAATTATGCTTGTCACACCCTTGTTCCTGGCTCCACCCCAATGTCTCCTGGCTCCACTCCCAAAGTCTCCTGGCTCCGCCCCCAAAGTCCCCAGATATTTCTTGAATTGGACTTGGCAACCCTCGAATGCTTTGATTCTTTATTCCAGCATCTGACGTCTTATAATTTTTTCTTTATACTGTCCTCCTCTTGTGTGTCTTGTTTAAGTCTGGTCAAGGCCTGCGTCCTATCTTAATTGGTGTATTGTGTCTGCCACTCACATTGTGTGCTGAATTTTATGGAAGCCACTCTGGGAGACAATTTTTTTCTGAGAAGTGAAAGAAAAAAATATAACACCAAAGCAGCACATTCACATCTATAAACAAACTACATGCACAGCTGGAGTGATCTTTGTTGGTTTTGTGAGAATATCTCCTACTGCTGAAAAGGCGAATCGATTTTTAAATTCAAGAACAGCAGATCTCCAAGAAAAGCTCAGGTTGTAAGAGTTGTCCACTCATATCTCTCTGCTTCTTCCATCACTGGCCATTAATGATTCTAAAACTGGGTATTGCTGATGTCAGCAGTCACTCAAATTAAACTCCAGTAAGGTGTTTAGGGAAAAGCTGGAACAAAAGCCTCACAATATAAAGATCTAAGTAAGTGAATAAATTAAGAACATTTCATTAGCCTGATGTGTAAGATCAAAAGTCTGTGTTTGTTTTACCTCAGTAATTTCTGTGTTTTATCTCAGTAAATTACTGTGTTTTACCCCAGTAATTTCAAATCCTGATTTCATCTGATCTTACCCTTTGATGTTAAATAAAACCTTTTGTTATTTTGAATGTTAAAAGTACCTCAAGTGCCACTTTCAAGGATTTTAACTTACGGTAAATCCTTAAGGGGTGATCCTATCACTTCCCTCGGATTCCTGGGCTGAGCAAATAGTCAAAATTTATATTACAGGGTGAGACAGCCAAAGTTTCTTCATGTGAGAAGAAAATAATTTACCAGAGCTGCTCAGTCAGTGAGGGGACAGAAAAATGGCGGGAAAATCTAGGGAAGTGGAAGGGGTGCATCATATCTACATATAAATACTACTATATGAATAATTATATATTAAAGTCAACTGGGGGGGGACCCTTTAAAACCTTTACATTTTGGTGAGATTGTGTGATCATTACAACAACCACATGGGAAGGAAAATCGCTGTGACAGATTGAGAGTTACTTTCTAGTAGTCAGGTTCTGCCAGCTCCTCTTCCAACTATATAATTTCTTAAAGTTATGCTGCCATCTTGTGGAAACAATACTGAACATGACAATTTTTTTTCACTGTGTGTTTTTAACATTTAAAAGGACAGTTTTGGTTAGATTCCAGGATATATTTTAGACACTTTTAAACCAAAGGGACTTAATTAATCCAACTAAATAACACTGTACATACCATATATGGCTGTTATTCTCCCCATTAATGCTTTTTGTAGACTCTTGCTATAGCAGTTTTTAATTTGGACCCATCTTTTTGTTCCACCTACATAGATTTCTCCTGTTCTTACCCACAGCAACAGTAATGATGCTCACTTCCCAGCTGTGCATTAAAGCTCACAGAAAAAAATCCCACAACCTGATTTTTTATATTTTAAAATGTGCATTTCTAGTGTTTGTGGTTGCAAAAGGATGCAAACGGGCATCCTTACTTGCGGTCGAAAAATAACAACAAAGAAAAGGCATGCACCTGCCTCACAAAGTGTGCAAAGACTAAAGCTTGCGTGTTGGAACATCAGAACCATGCTTGACACAGTAGGCAGTGGTCGCCCTGAACGACGCTCTGCTCTAGTTGCCCACGAACTTCTCAGGTTGAATATCGACATAGCAGCTCTCAGTGAGGTCCGTTTCCCTGAGGAAGGTAGTCTTCAAGAACACGGTGCTGGCTATACCCTCTACTGGTCGGGTAAGTCAAAGGCTGAGAGCCGCCTTTCTGGCGTTGGCTTCATGGTCAGGAACTCCATTGCCTCCAAACTCGAAAACCTTCCAACAGGTCACTCAGATCGCATCATGTCCATGCGCCTCCCACTTCAAAACAAGCAGCATGCAACACTCTTCAGTGTGTATGCCCCAACCCTTCAAGCAGATCCTGCAGAAAAGAACAAGTTCTATGCTGATCTACGCAACCTCGTACGGAAGACCCCTACAGAGGACAAAGTGATCATCCTTGGCGACTTCAATGCCAGAGTAGGTAAAGACTCGGAAGCCTGGAAAGGAGTACTTGGCAAACACGGCATTGGCAACTGCAATGACAACGGGCGCCTCCTGCTAGAATTCTGCATGGAGCACCAGCTCACCATCACCAACACTATCTTCCAGCAGAAGAACAGTCTGAAGACAACCTGGATGCACCCACGGTCCAAGCACTGGCACCTTATCGACTACATTCTGGTGCGCCAGAGAGACCTTCGAGATGTCTTACACACCCGAGTAATGCCCAGCGCAGAATGTCATACGGATCATCGTCTTGTACGCTGCAATCTCCGTCTTCACTTTAAACCCACACCCAGGAGAGGAGGTATCCCTCGGAGGAAGTTTCAGGTTGGCAGCCTCCAGTCAGCCGAAGTTAAAGCTGCCTTCCAGGCAAAACTCCAGTCAAGAATTGAGGACCTCAGTTGCCCCACAGACCCTTCTCCAGAAGCACTCTGGGAACACCTAAAAACTACCGTCCTGCAGATCTCTGAAGAAGTTCTCGGGTTCTCCACAAGGAAGAACAAGGACTGGTTTGATGAGAACAATCAAGAGATCCAAGAATTACTGGCAAAAAAGAGATCTGCCTACCAAGCACATCTTGCTCAGCCCTCCTGTCCTGGGAAAAAAGCAACCTTTCGCGCTGCATGTAGCAACCTCCAGCGCAAGCTTCGAGACATTCAGAACGAGTGGTGGACCAAGCTTGCAGAGAGAACCCAGCTGTGTGCAGACACTGGTGATTTAAGAGGGTTCTACGAAGCCCTGAAGGCAGTATATGGTCCATCATATCAGGCTCAGAGTCCCTTGCATAGTGCAGACGGCCAAGTGCTCCTCACAGACAAGGCATCCATACTGAACCGGTGGTCGGAGTATTTTCAGGTTCTCTTCAGTGCCAACCGCGTAGTTCAAGATTCAGCAATCCACCTCACCCCACTTCAACCGGTGAAAACAGAGTTGGATGAGATCCCCACCCTAGAAGAGACTGTTAAAGCCATCAAGCAACTAAAAAGTGGCAAGGCAGCAGGAGTTGATGGAATTCCACCAGAGATCTGGAAGCATGGGGGCACAGTACTACATAGCTCACTTCACAAAGTACTTGTCACCTGCTGGGAACAAGGCAAATTACCACAGGACTTTCGCGATGCAATCATCATCACCCTATACAAGAACAAAGGGGAAAAGTCAGACTGCTCCAACTACCGGGGGATAACCCTGCTCTCCATCGCAGGCAAAATCCTTGCCAGAATACTCCTGAACAGACTGGTGCCCACCATTGCAGAAGAACTCCTCCCAGAGAGCCAGTGCGGCTTCAGAGCTAACAGGAGCACCACCGACATGGTATTTGTTCTCAGGCAGCTCCAAGAGAAATGCAGGGAACAGAACAAGGGTCTGTATGTGACTTTTGTCGACCTTACCAAAGCTTTCGATACCGTTAGCAGGAAAGGCCTGTGGCAAATCTTGGAACGTTTAGGATGTCCCCCAAGGTTCCTCAGCATGATCATCCAGCTACACGAAGACCAGCGAGGCCAAGTCAGACACTGCAACGACCTCTCGGAGCCCTTCCCAATAGGCACAGGTGTAAAGCAAGGCTGCGTTCTCGCGCCAACTCTCTTTACGATCTTCTTTAGCATGATGCTTCAAAGAGCCGCAGTAGATCTAGATGAGGACGATGGTGTCTACATCCGCTATCGCACCGATGGCAGCCTATTCAACCTGAGGCGACTAAAGGCCCACTCCAAGACAATGGAAAAACTCATCCGAGAGCTACTGTTTGCTGATGATGCTGCACTCGTCTCCCACTCGGTATCAGCTCTGCAGCATATGACGTCCTGCTTTGCAGAGGCTGCCAAGCTATTCGGCCTAGAAGTTAGTCTGAAGAAGACAGAAGTTCTCCACCAGCCTGCACCCCAGGAAGATTATCACCCTCCCTGCATCACTGTGGGTGAATCAGTTCTGAAGACAGTCCAGCAGTTCAGCTACCTGGGGTGCATCATCTCCTCAGATGCCAAGATCGACAAGGAGATTGACAACAGGCTGGCAAAGGCAAACCGCGCATTTGGCCGACTGCACAAAAGAGTGTGGAGCAACAAGCATCTGAAAAAAGGCACAAAGATCAATGTTTACAAAGCGGTTGTGATGACAACCCTCATCTATGGCTCCGAATCGTGGGTTTTATACCGTCATCACCTGCGACTCCTTGAGCGCTTTCATCAGCGCTGCCTTCGCACCATCCTCAACATCCACTGGAGTGACTTTGTGACCAACACTGAAGTCCTCAAGCGGGCAGAGGTTACCAGCATCGAGGCACTGCTGTTGAAGACGCAGCTGCGCTGGGCAGGGCATATTTCTAGGATGGAAAACCACCGCCTTCCCAAGATTGCCCTGTATGGCGAACTCTCCACCGGCCATCGAAATAGAGGGGCACCAAAGAAGAGGTACAAGGACTCCTTGAAGAAATCCCTTAGCACCTGTCACATCAACCATCACCAGTGGTCTGACCTAGCCTCAGATCGCAAAGCATGGAGGCACACCATCCACCAGGCTGTCTCTTCCTTTGAGAACACACGCATAGCTGGTCTTGAGGACAAAAGGAGATTGAGGAAGAATCGCACTGCTACAGGACCAACCCTAAATCAGACTTTTCCCTGCAGCCACTGTGGCCGGACCTGCCTGTCCCGCATTGGTCTTGTCAGCCACCAGCGAGCCTGCAGCAAACGTGGACTATTGCACCCTTCTTAAATCTTCGTTCGCGAAGCCAAGCCGAGAGGGTTGCAAATGAAGCCACAAAAGTCACAACAACAGCAACAACCACCACCTTAGGCCACTCACAGTCTCTGACTAATCCAGGGTGGCCAAACTCAGAGCACTATTTAATGCACCAAAATGTACATCCAATGTAGTCTTAAGACAAGAGGCTGGGATACCAAGAGTGGAGCCACATGTGGCTCTTTTACACATCTTGTGTGGCTCTCAAAGCCCCCACCATCCCATTGGCCAGAAGCTTGGAGAATGCATTTTTAAAAAGTTGCTTTCTTTCTACTTCTCCCTTCCTCTCCATCTAGGTCTCAATTCAGTCCAGGAGGATTCAGTCCAGGAGGATGCAAAGAATAAATGGACATAAGTCTGACATTAATAACCACAACATTCAAAAGCTAATGGGGGAACATTTAACCTAGAAGAATATTCAGCTGCTGACCTAAGAGTAACAGTTCTCCTACAAATGAATTTCAAAGGGAGATTAGATTACTTTTGCGTAGCAAATGTAAACTGGGTTTTAGCGGTTTACATTTGCTACGCAAAAGCTGCGGCACTTCCTGTAACTTCAGCGCAGATGGTGGGAAATCCGACCGGACGCTGCGGAGGGAACAGGATTGTGGCTGTGAGGTAAGCTGTGTGTGAAAACGGTCCTAGTTTTCCTGTCTCATTACCAAAGCTGCTATTGTCATTTGGCATCTGAAATCACTGCAGTCTTCAAGATATAAGGATCAATGGACTTACATTCTAGCTGTATTCAAAGAAGTGCGCAGAGACTCATGAAAGCTCATGCTGTCCCACTTCTGTTAAGTGCTACTGGATCCTTTCCTCTAATAAAGATTGCAAGCTGTGCTGTTAGGTTTCTTTTTTTTATTCATCCGTTTAAACTGGAGAGGGGTTTTTTCTAAATGAAATAATGTGTTGATTTCAGACTCGGCAAAATCTGTACTAGTGCATCAAAAGCAAAGAGGGAATGAAGAAAAGCAATCAGAGAGGTAGACATGTTGGACTGGAACATATGGAACTATAAAGTTATTCTAAAACCCCCCAAAACATTTAGCCATCTATTTCCAGTCATTAAACAATGTAATCCAATCCAATTGTTCTAATCCCTAATCAGGGTCTTTAAAAAAAAAAAAAAAAAAATCCCAGAGAAATCTGATCTAAAAAAAACCCCTTTTCAGAATAAGCCAAAATATTTTCCTATTAATTCTCCTTTCCTCTTATCCCAATGCGCTGTTTCCTTTTAACCAGGCCTTGAATTCAGCAGGAGCTCACAGGAGTGCAGCTCCTGAACCTTTCTGAGGGTTAAGAACATAAGAGAAGCCATGTTGGATCAGGCCAATGGCCCATCCAGTCCAACACTCTGTGTCACGCAGTGGCCAAAAATTTATATATATATACACATATATATACACACATATATATACACACTGTGGCTAATAGTCACTGATGGACCTCTGCTCCATATTTTTATCTAACCCCCTCTTGAAGCTGGCTATGCTTGTAGCCACCACCACCTCCTGTGGCAGTGAATTCCACATGTTAATCACCCTTTGGGTGAAAAAGTACCTCCTTTTATCCGTTCTAACCCGACTGCTCAGCAATTTCATTGAATGCCCACGAGTTCTTGTATTGTGAGAAAGGGAGAAAAGTACTTCTTTCTCTACCTTCTCCATCCCATGCATAATCTTGTAAACCTCTATCATGTCACCCCGCAGTCGACGTTTCTTCAAGCTAAAGAGCCCCAAGCGTTTTAACCTTTCTTCATAGGGAAAGTGTTCCAAATCATTCTAGTTGCCCTTTTCTGCACTTTTTCCAATGCTATAATATCCTTTTTGAGGTGCGGTGACCAGAATTGCACACAGTATTCCTAATGAGACTGCACCATCGATTTATACAGGGGCATTATGATACTGGCTGATTTGTTTTCAATTTCCTTCCTAATAATTCCCAGCATGACGTTGGCCTTTTTTATTGCAATCGCACACTGTCTTGACATTTTCAGTGAGTTATCTACCATGACCCCAAGATCTCGCTCTTGGTCAGCCTCTGCCAGTTCACACCCCATCAACTTGTATTTGTAGCTGGAATTCTTGGCCCCAATGTGCATTACTTTGCACTTGGCCACATTGAACCTCATCTGCCACGTTGACGCCCACTCACCCAGCCTCAACAGATCCCTTTGGAGTGCCTCAATCCTCTCTGGTTCTCACCACCCTGAACAATTTAGTGTCATCCGCAAACTTGGCCACTTCACTGCTCACTCCCAACTCCAAATCATTTATGAACAAGTTAAAGAGCATGGGACCCAATACTGAGCCCTGCAGCACGTCACTGCTTACCGTCCTCCACTGCGAAGACTGCCCATTTATACTCACTCTCTGCTTCCTATTAATTAGCCAGTTTTTGATCCACAAGAGGACCTGTCCTTTTACTCCATGACTCTTGAGCTTACTAAGGAGCCTTTGATGAGGAACTTCATCAAAAGCTTTCTGGAAGTCAAGGTAAACAATATCTATCGGGTCTCCTTTGTCCACATGTTTGTTCACCCCCTCAAAGAAATGTAACAGGTTAGTGAGGCAAGATCTTCCCTTACAGAACCCATGCTGAGTCTTCCTCAATAACTCGTGTTCATCAATGTGCCTACTCATTCTGTCCTTGATGATGGTTTCTACCAACTTTCCTGGTATTGAAGTCAGACTGACTGGCCTGTAGTTTCCCGGATCTCCTCTGGAACCCTTTTTAAAGATGGGGGTGACATTTGCTACCTTCCAGTCCTCAGGAACGGAGGCAGATTTCAATGAAAGATTACATATTTTTGTCAGAAGAGCCACAAGTTCAACTTTGAGTTCTTTCAGAACTCTTGGATTCATGCCATCCGGACCTAGTGACTTATTAGTTTTTAATTTGTCTATTAGTTGTAGGACCTCCTCTCTTGTCACCTCAATCTGACTCAGGTCTTTCAACACCCCTTCCAATATAAGTGGTTCTGGAGCAGGCAAACACTTCTCATCTTCCACAGTGAAGACGGAGGCAAAAAATGCATTCAGCTTCTCAGCCATTTCCCTATCTTCCTTCAGTAATCCTTTGACCCCTTGGTCATCAAAGGGCCCCACTGCCTCCCTGGCTGGTTTCCTGCTTCTAATATATTTGAAGAAATTTTTATTGTTGGTATTATATGTTTTTTGCAATATGCTCCTCATAGTCCCTTTTTGCCTGCCTGATCACAGTCTTGCGTTTGATTTGCCACTGCCTGTGTTCCCTTTTATTAATCTCACTTGGACTAGCTTTCCACCGCTTAAAGGAGTCCTTCTTACCTTTTACAGCTTCCATTACTTTGTTTGTTAACCATGCAGGCCTTCTCTTATACCTGTTTGTGCCTTTCCTAACTTGTATATATTTTATCTGAGCTTCTAGGATTGCAGTTTTAAATAGCCTCCAAGCTTCCCCAAGGGTTTTGACTGTATTTACCTTTCCTTTCAGTTTCCTCTTCACATGCCTCCTCATCTCAGAGAATTTACCTCTTTTAAAGTTAAACGTGGTTGTGCTGGTCTTTTGGGGCAACTCTCTATTTATACAAATGGTGAAATCAATAACATTATGGTCACTGCTCTCAAGCGGTGCGATCACTTTTGCATCTCTCACCAAGTCTTGGGCATTACTTAGGACCAAATGCAGGATCGCCCCACCCCTGGTAGGTTCTGAGACCATCTGCTCCATAGCACAGTCACTGAGAGCATCTAGAAACTCAATCTCTTTCTCTCGACCAGAACACATATTGACCCAATCAATCTGCAGGGTAGTTAAAATCACCTATGACGACACAGTTTTTACATCTAGCCACTATCTTTAAGCCTTCCATCATATTATAGTCCTCTATCTTTTGATTTGGTGGGCGATAAACAACTCCCATAGTTAAATTTCCTTTTGGGCCCTCTATTTCAACCCAAAGCATTTCTAGAAGGGAATCTAATTCTCTGATCTTAGTCTTACTGGACCGTATGCCCTCTCTGACATACAGAGCCACCCCACATCCAACCCTTCCCTCATCCTTCCGATATAACTTATATCCGTGTCCCACTGATTCTCCTCATTCCACCAAGTTTCTGAAATTCCCACAATGTCTATGTTTTCTCCCAACACTAAACATTCCAACTCACCAATTTTACTTTGAACACTTCTAGCCTTTGTGTACAAACATCTATAATTTCCCAGGCAAGCTAGGCCCGCCACCTTCCTCCTGCCGCCTCAAGACTCTGGCAGGCAGTCCATTCTGTTTGTCACCATCTCAGTGGACAACTCTGATTCATTACTTGGTAGAAAAGTAACAGCTAACCCTTCATCTCTTTGAGATGAATCCTCCCGAACCAGAGACATTTCATCTCCTGTTGGCTTTCCCCCAAGATTTAGTTTAAAAACTGCTCTGCCACCTTTTTGATTTTAAGCGCCAGCAGCCTGGTTCCATCTGGGGACAAGTGGAGACCGTCTTTTTTGTACAACTCCCGCTTGTTCCAGAAAGCATCCCAGTGCCTAACAAACTTAAACCCTTCCTCCTTACAACATCGTCTCATCCACACATTGAGACTTCTAATTTGTGCCTGTCTCTCCAGACCTGCACGTGGAACAGTTAGCACTTCTGAGAAGGCTACCTTGGAAGTCCTGGCCTTAAGTCTCCCACCTAGCAGTCTAAATTTTTCCTCCAGGTCCCTTCTGAGGGCGCATTCCCCTTATCCTCAGCCCAGTGCCCTGTTCCCTCTTGATCCTCATGCTCCCTGGCAGCAATGGGGCTGCCACGTTCAGAGCGGGGCTCATCTAACACATCCCCAAGAGTCTTCTCCAAGTGCCTAACTGACTGTCTCTGCTTCTCCAGGTCAGTCACCTCAGCCTCAAGGGTACAAACTCATTCCCGGAGGACCAGGAGCTCCTTGCATCGAGCACACACCCAAGACTTCTGTCCTGTGGGCAGATAGTCATACATGTGACGCTCAATGCAAAACACTGGAAACCTCCCTGGTGGCATTCTACCTTCATGATAGTTTTTTAAAAATATACAGTCCCCTTTTAAACCCTGTTTGTTTATGTGGCTCCCCGCCTGGAGAATCTACTTACCTTATTGGGAACACAAGGAATCTGGGTCCCTGGTCCTTACACAGCCCCCAGGCTAAGAGCCACAGGCCAAGAGCCCTTTAGCTCTCTGGCAAGGTGCAGCTTAATAATGCAAAGAGGGTGGGGAACACAGCCACTCCTAATCAATCAGCAACAATCACCTTCACCTTCAGCCCTTCACACGAACTCAGAAGTTTTCAGCAACCCCCCCCCCCCCCAGCTGCTAAGCCACAAACCTCACGCTTGTAGCACTGTAGGTGCGGCTGTATAACAATCCTAGATGAGCTCCACCACCTATTTTTCTACAAAATGACCCCTGCTTTTAACACACATACAAGTGTGTGTGTGTGTGTGTGTGTGAGAGAGAGACCAAGTCTCAAAGAAAACAGCAGAGCAGGGCGATCTCAATGTAAATTGTACTTGGCAGAAGAATCCACCCTCCCTCTTTTCCTCTGAAGAAGAATAAGAATAAAAGCTTGTACCTGAAATAAAACTTTGCTGGTCTTAAAAGAGCCATGGGAGCAAAGGTTTTGCTCTTCCTCTTGCAAGAGCACTCCCTTTCTCTTTCTCTCCCCTCCTCTCCTCCCAAAGGAGGAGCGCTCAGCCAATGGAGGGAAGGGGAAGTGTGGCTTGGTTCTCTTCCACATGAAGCAGAAACCAGGAAGAGGGAGCTGGGCAAAAGTGAGCTGCTATGTAGTGGCAGCAGCAAGCTCAGAGAAGGAAGCAAGAGAGAGCTAGTTGCTCGTGGGTTGGATCCAAGCCCTGTAGAGGCAGGTCTGGTCTGTGGGTCATATGTCTGGCACTGTAGGGATGCCATCTTCCTGGTGGGGCCTGGGGATATTCTGAAATTGCAACTCATCTCCAAACTACAGGAATCAGTTTCCCTGGAGAAAACAAATGTTTTGGAGGGTAGACTCTCTGAGATCCCTGTCCTCCTAAGGCTCCATTCCCAAATCTCTTGGAGTTTCGCAACCTAGATCTGACAACCCTAACCCCCATCCCCAGCTGGTGGCCAGGGGGACTTGGCAACCCTATTTGACATCCCTGTTTTTGTCTGTTACTGGTCACCCATCTCCAGCTGATACCTTGTAATTTATTCACAGTTCCTGACTCTTACTAGCCTGATGCTATACACCTAAATTTATTGATTAATGAATTGGCCTAATTCCACAAAGGATCAGACTATTAGGATACGAATATTAAGACCACCTACTTCCTAAGAGATAAAACCAGGCCTGCAGCTGGTGGAGGGATATTTTAAAAACATTTTTTAAAATAACATTTTTTTAAAAAGCATAAGCAGCTTTGTATAGGGGCTGCTAAGCTTTGGGGCCCCCAATTCCACTGGCATGGAGCAGACCACTGGGGGGATCCCCATACCCAAAGAGCTCTGTGGTTGTGTGAAATGGGATTTTTCTTACCGGCCCCCCGTAGTCTTACAAGCTTCATGCTGTGAACCTAACATTCATGATGTGAACCTTTTGAAGTGTTAATGTCTTGTAACAGTATGCATGTGTTTAGTTTCCTTTATAATTCAAGTTTCTGAATGCACTATACCTTTACAACAACTGACATAATACAAGTATTGCTTATATAATTTATTTGTTTATTTCAGTTTTTATATATAAGTACTTGTACATGGTGCTTTAGTATTCCAACAAAGCCAGCTGGTTGGCTGCAAAAGTCTCTTTTCCATCTTTTCCCCCCTTCACTCCAGCCAATAGGATTTATCCAGGGGTATCCTGCCTGGCCTCTGAGTGGCAGATTCAGTTCTTTTCAAACCTTTCTGGCTGTGATGGAGAACAGCTGGACAGGAGTGTAGCCACTTTATCAAGCCACAGAGGAAAGAAAGAGAATACGCATGGAGTTTGGCCATGGTGGGTGCAAGTTTCCTTGATTAAAGAATACCGGACATTTATATGCCCGGTATTTTCTCAGTTTACTTGTTGGGCAGAAAGGGAAAACACTGGACTCTCCAGTTCAAAACTGGACAACCCAAGAACCCTAATTTCATTTTGTGTGGGTTCTGATCCTCAATCAGGTGATGGCAAGGAACTGGACGTTACTAAGCTGATCGAAGCTGAATTCTGTCAAGAAGTAACAATGCTTGGCAAAACCTTCCCCCCAAAAGGAAATCAGACATACCTGACTTGGGGCTGACTGAAATTAATTATCTTGTCATGTCATCATAAAGCCAAAGTGGGCAATTTTAGACTGGTTTTGTTAATGCTGCTTGAAGATGCTGCTCTTTTAAGCAATGTGCGAATGTGGTGAGCTGTGGTGAGTCTCAACAGATGTGCAGAAAAAAAAATCAGAATAAATGAGCTATGCTCTATGCCTGATTTTGTGTCTGAAATATACTTGGCATGTTTCAACTAGAAACTTTCATAAACAATTGTGCTTTTTTTTAAAAAAAATGAACAGATATTCAGATGTTACACAAGGTCCTGGTATTTTTCCTCCAGACGGTGTTTCTGGTGCAGAAATACTGTATTTTTCCAGCAGCAGGTGTATTGTATTATTTGTTTGTTTTATAACATTTCTATGATACATCTCTGAGAAACCTGCTTAAGGCAGATCACAAGTACTTGGAAAAATCATTTTTCCACTGATGGTTCATACATTGTCCTTATGCTTTGTTTTCCCTGGATAGGGAAGACAGTGGTTCAGCAGCAGCTGTCTTTCCCACCTCAAATGGGCTAAGCCTAAGGCAAGATCTGGGGGCAGCAGCGTAGTTACAAAAAAATGGGTATGTAGAAGGCTAGGTAGAAGGGTACCGTTTGTTAGTTGGCTACTTATTGTGGCAAATGGCCACTTGCTTGCTTGTCCTACCGTATTCTGTTTTATTGTTGCAATAGATCTTGCTATTTGTCAAGATGCTGATCTGTTTGACTTCCTTCTTCTCTTAAGTGGGCAATAATTTCTGGGTGTTACGACATGTTTTGAGAATGCCTTTCCTACATCATTGAACAATCATATATGATTTTACCACCACATTGCTTCCAAACACTGAAAAAGATATTGGATTTATATCCCACCCTTCACTCTGAATCTCAGAGCGGTCACAATCTCCTTTACCTCCCCCCCCACAAGGTAGGGCTGAGGTAGGTAGGGCTGAGAGAGCTCTTACAGCAGCTGCCCTTTCAAGGACAACTCCTACGAGAGCTATGGCTGACCTAAGGGCATTCCAGCAGCTGCAAATTGTTAGGCCAATTGCCCTCAAAAGAGGTTTTGGGGAATTTATATTGGTGGGCAATCAGCCTTTTAGTGAGATCTAAAAACCTGTTTATACAGAAGGCGTCTGCTTTGAGAGTTACCCTTCCAGTAACGAGTCAAGATGGTCTAATAATCAATGGGGTGTTTTATTTAAGGAATAAGGGCAAACATACAAGGGTATAAAATCAAACAACATACATACAGGCCTAAGAAAACAGATATGAAATTGATAGAGGGGTAACATGAGGGTAAAAACATAGACAGGGTATACGACCTGATCCTGGTGGCTTAGGGTCCAGTCACAACTAGAAGATATAGACATGCACTGCGATGTGCCATGCCTGATGCTCCTTACTTAGAGTAGGGAGGGAGGAACAATCTGGTTACATATTGCTCAGGCAGAGAGAGTGAGCGAGCATGGCTTGCTGTCATGCATATAATCTTAGGAGGGGGTGAGGCCCTCCCAGAAAAGGGGGTGGCTTGCAGTGGGCAGTGATGCTTCTTTCCTGGGTACCTGATTGGTTGCTCACCTTAAGCCAATGAGCAGAACTGACTCTGGTCACCTGAATGGATCTCCAGGTAACATTAGATAATGCTGGCTTAGTAATGTCCACCCAATAGAGGTTACAACAGGTCAGGATATGTGTTAATGGTTTGGGCGGTTCAGCAAAGATTCCCCTGAGGAGAGGCAAGTATAGAAATTAAAGAATCTATCCAGGTGTCAGACATTACCATAGCAGTAGACAAAGAGAAACTGAGTCGCAGAAAGAGCCAAGGAGATGGCTGATTAATCAGTAGCTGAGGATTAGAGTGTGAGTGATACTTACCAACAGTCCCCATCGCTATTATGCATCCTGTTTGGGTGGAGGTGCAGGAACTGGGTGGGGTTGCACTGAGAGGAGGCCTCCAGGGGATGACCAGAACAAACTCTCTGCTGGGTCCACTCCATTTTAGATGGAGTGTTTTCTTGGCCTCTATCTGGTCAGACTCCATTTTGTTTTCAGATATAGGAGCCCCACTCTCTCTCTCTAGGTATTGGGGTGCTCCATATTAACAGGCAGTGCCTCTCAGTTACAAAGTGGAGGAGTGGGGAATCAAACCCAGTTCTCCCAGATAAGAGTCTGCGCACTTAACCACGACACCAAACTGGCTCTCAAACTGAACTGTAGAGTAAACCATTCTTTGACGCTGGAGGCTGCCGCAGCCATCCCATTTCTTTGCAGGAATATGCAGCTGTGGTCATCACACCTGCATGAGGATCTGCTTTGCACTGGCACATAGATCAGGCAGTTACAGCTACCGATGACAAAATGAACATGCTATTTGTCACATAAACAATGTACATACTTCTTTTTTAATTTATTTTTTTTATTTTATTAGATTTGTATCCCACCCTCTCCACTGAAGCAGGCTCTGGGAAAAATATAACAAACTACAGGACTATACTACATCAGGTCCAATCTTATAGCATGCCAATGATGAGATCTTTTCCCCTTTAAGAAAATATCATTGCACACGTACACGGTAAGGTTGTTTTGCTTTCACATCGGATGCTCATACAGCCTTCCTGTTATTTAATTGTGGAACTCTGCGTGTGTAATCCGTATATAAGCGGAAGAGATAAGAGGCAGCGGTTATGAAAAGGCAGTGTTTTTAGATCCACTACCTGTCAGTTTGTAAGAAACAGCCATCAAGTCATAAAGCTCTGGGAATATTTATGGCTACAAGCATGAAAATCAACATATGTAGTCATCACACAGAGTTTTGGGGAGGATTTACTAAATAAATTGTGTCACTTTTGCCTTGCAATGGAACCCGCTTTCTCTTTTAGGGATCATCTTGCCATTTCTGATTAGCGTTAGCGGCATTCTGGATTGCAGAAGCTTCAGATGAACATGCCGAGTCCTGTCGTTTGCCCCACAGGCTGTCTAGCAACGATAATCCACTAAAGGATTGTTTCATCCAAGTGGCGGTGTTTGAGTCAAACGTCGGCAACAGGCAGGGAAACTCAAACCTGTTGAGGCAGACTTCTCGCAAGACGCAAGGAATTAGAATGACATCCTTTAAGGAAAGGGGGTTGCAGGGGGTGTGGGGCGGAGGATAGCAAAAAGGAGACATTCTTTGCATGAACAGAATAAGTCCATGGGCACGGCAGCATCTGTGGTGGAAGAGTGAGACCCTGGTTGCGATTGTGGGGAGTTTGTGGGTTGCGATGCCGATCCTGGTCAAAGGAGGCCTGCGGCTCCGCTCTTTGGAGGAATTGCCTTGTCAGATTAGTCATACGGTTGCTGTATTTGATGCTCAACCTGGACAGACAGGCCTGCCAGGCAAGAGCTGCTCAGGCAGATGATGTTAGGGGAGGACAAAAATTATCCACCGCAAGACTAAGAAGACAGATGACACCCAGCAGGAACAGCAAGCCAAATCTGCGGAATCCACAATACAGCTGGCTGGCCCTAGGCTACCTGCCTCTTTGAAGTGGAATAGACATCACCCAAGAGCTGTCACATTAGATCACGCGGCTGCAAAAACGCTGAAAGAGATTTAGTTCTTCCAATAAAAGGGAAAGTTTAATGGCTCCAAATCTTCCTAACAGCGTCTAAGGTAACGTAGTAAAGGGAAAGGGGAATCCTTAAGGTGTAATGACAATAAAAGAAAAAAAAGAGAATACCCACCTCCCTTCTTTCTCTAGAGTGAAGGATGAGCCGGGTTGTGCTCCAGCAGCCGCTGAAATTATTGCAGTCGCTACCGATACGGGAAATAAAGGTTGCGCCTGCAGGAATGCAAGGCAAAACAGCAACAAGTAATCGCTGCTGCAAAACCCAGCTCCTTCTCCTATCTATAACATGGTTTCTCTGTTAGTCAAAAGCGCAGGAGCTCAAGTGTTTTAAATTCACCATCCGAAACACGTAGCACTGAGATACAAAGCCCTTTGTACTGATCCAAACTGTGGAACAAGGCAGGAAGATTTCACTGGTATTATTTTCCTACAAATGCTTTCTCTGTCCCCAAAACATTTTTTAAAATTACGGATTCATATTACATTCTCATATATTGCGTGTCAAAATCCATCACACATTCATATTTATGGCTCATTAATATATGAAATAGTCTTACAAAGCAGAAAAATAGCATCAAATACAATCCAGAATTCAGTCACACTCAACTGAAAAAACAAAGCTTGAGTCCAGTAGCACCTTTAACCAGGGTTTTTTTCTTCTTCTTTTTAGAAAAAGCCTGGCAGGAACTCACTTGCATATTAGGCCACACCCCCTGATGCCAAGCCAGCTGGAACTGTGTTCCTGTGCATTCCTGATTTTAAAAAGTTCTGCCTTTAACAAAGTTTCATTCAAGGTGTGAGCTTTCATGTTGCACTTCTTCACATACAATTAAATGGAAATTAACAGTCCATACATATAGGTAGAGGGCGAGCAGTAAATTAGCATGCAGCATAATGAAGATGTTTAACAGATTTAAGGACCAAACATGGATAACAAGCTTATTTATATGCTTACCATTTATTTAGGTTTAATTCCAGAGGAAAACATAGTGAAAGAAATATATCAAAATATATTTACAAAATATATTTATCTACAGAGATTTGGGCCCTACCTGGCTTATTAGCCTTTCGTAGGGCCTGTAAAACAGAGCTGTTCTGCCAGGCTTTTAGTTGAGGCTGTGGGTGTCTATTCTTGATCTGGTTAGCCTCCCCTGTCGGTACTGTCACCTGTAAGATATCATGATGTGAGACGGCCAGGCTGGGTAACTTCTCTGAGTGCTGTTGAGCTGTCTGTTTTTAAAATGTTTTTATTATATTTTATTGTTTTATCATATACTGTACTCCGCCCTGAGCCCTATGGGGAATAGACAGAATAGAAATATACTAAAATAAATAAATAAATAAAATAGGAGATTAATGGGCAGATATATCCTTAATTGTGGAAAGCTGAGAGTAATTAACTGAGACTCTTCCTCCATGCTTGAGAGGAGACGGATGGAGTGTAATGGCTCCTGCTTCAGACCAACATGGCTACCTACCCATCTGAATCTAACTTAACTAAAAACAAATTCTACTATCACAGGGGCGGCCAATGGTAGCTCTCCAGATGTTTTTTGTTTACAACTCCCATCAGCCCCAGTCATTGGCCATACTGGCTGGGGCTGATGGGAGTTGTAGGCAAAAACATCTGGAGAGCTACCATTGGTCACCCCTGTACTATCAACATTGCTGCTTATAAAGAAACCTTTCATTAGCACTATATTTATATGTACTAGAACCCCTGCTTAGGTATATTTATGATTTCTTCATATTTGGATCTATATCAATCCTAGAACTAGATGATCCTACAAATGCTTTCTGATAAAAGTTCAAGCTGAGAAAGAAAGTGGAACAGGCATAATGTAGTGTTATCAAATCAAGAATGAATGTCTTATTACCCTGCCCTTTTATTGCAGCCTTAGACATAATTTCATTACTTTAAAAAAACCCAACTAAATAGATCAGAACAATGATGTTTCTTTTCTCCTCTTGGACCATGAACCTTAGATCAGGGATAAAGCAGCCAGATTCTGTGCAGCTGCTAGAGTTTATCATAGTTCTGTATAAATTTGCATTTGCAGTAATCATATTTGATTATTTTAATGCAATCAATGTAACAATTTTTATGCAACATTCCTTGCAGGACTTTGTTTTTGTAGCAGGAACTCCTTTGCATATTAGGCCACACACCCCTGATGTAGCCAATCCTCCAAGAGCTTACAGTAGGCCCTGTAAGAAAAGCCCTATAAGCTCTTGGAGGATTGGCTACATCAGAGGTGTGTGACCTAATATGCAAAGGAGCTCCTGCTACAGAAAAAGCCCTGATTTCTTGTAATATGTACATGTAACATGTATTGTTTTTGGACCATAATAAATAATTCATTATTTTTTTTTAAAAAAGTATATATTAAGGTTGTTTAGTTATTTATTTTATTAGTCTTATATCCCTACCCTATCCTAAAAATGGGCTCAGGGCAGCTCACAGCAGTTAGGTTATAGATAAATGAGAGTTGCATATAATAAAAACC
Source organism: Heteronotia binoei (assembly GCF_032191835.1). Lineage (NCBI taxonomy): Eukaryota > Metazoa > Chordata > Lepidosauria > Squamata > Gekkonidae > Heteronotia > Heteronotia binoei. Next base: position 110,157,676 of record NC_083229.1, read on the forward strand.
AAGCTAAAACAATGAAATAATCAAAGCAAGATGGCAGAAAACAAGATAAAATTCCAGGGTAGTCCTTAACGTCTCCTGTGCAATGATTAGTCCAATGATGTATTTTTGTGGGGCAGCAGAGGCCAAGATGGATTGAACATCCACCACCCCAGACAAAGGTTTGGTGAAACAGCTCAATTTCACAGGCCCTACAGAACTGTAACTAGTCCCATGGGGCCACGGTCTCACATGGGAGCGTGTTCCACCAGACCGAGGGCAGGATGGAGAAAACCCTGGCCCTGGTCAAGGCTAAGCAGATGTCTTTTGGGTCAGGAACTACTCATAGGTGTTGATCAGCAGAGCGCAAGGCTCTCTGAGGCACCTACAGGGAGAAACAGTCCCTTAGGTATGCTGGTCCCAGCCCGCATAAGGTTTTAAAAGTCAATACCATGACCTTGAAGCAGATCTGGTACTCAACTGGCAGCCAGTGCAACTGGCAGAGCACTGGCTGAATGTGTGCCTGTATAAATGTTGCAGTCAGCAAGTACACTGCTGCATTTGGCATTAGCTGCAGTTTTCAGGTCAGGTTCAAAGGAAGCCCCACGAAGAGCGAGTTACAATAATCTAGTCTGGAAGTGACCATGGTATGGATCACTGAAACTAAGTCCCAGGAGGTGAGACAGGAAATTAGTCTAATGCATAGAAAGGTGTTCAGTGTGCAAAGAACATATGAAATGGTGTGTTCTGATAACAGGCAGCTGCAGGATTATCTAATGATGGATACAAAGAAGAAATATTGCTCCCAAAGAGCTATAGTTAAAAGATGCTGATCTATTAAACTACTGGTTTTCCTACAAGTTGCTGATTGGTACTGAAATTCCATAAGAAGAGTTGAGACAAAAAATTGAAACAGAATATGAGAACCATTTAACACCTATTCATGTTTAGGTCCAAAAAACTGTCATTAAAGAGTGAGAATCTTTCAGAGCAAGGGTAATTACAGGGGAGTTAATGGAATCTCACTTTTTAACTGAAACCTTCATTTTCTAGAGACAACAAGCTGTTAATGACTGTGCAAGCTCTTATCCAGTCTACTGTCTGATCTCTTGGTCCTGTAGCTATTGATCATTTCATCGTTTAAAAGAAATAATTGGTTTGCTTTTAATAAATTACTTGAATCAGATAAATATTACTGAAACATAATGTAATCAAGAACTTTTCTTAAGAGACTGGCTTTCATGACTCCCCTAGGTGATGTCACAGCCACCCACAATATTCTCGCTCATCCTCGGTACACAAATTGCAATCTTTTAAGCCTAAATTATCGTTTGAAATTCATTTCATCACAGGGCAAGGAACAATGGTGGGATGACAAGCATATAGAGTTGCCCTTCAGGAGAAAAACTTAGGGGGCTCCAATGGGCTGTGTATAGGGGGCTGCCAAGCCATTAGAATCCCATCCCATCACACACTACTGAAATGCTGCTGAAATCTTCGGCTAGATGAGTTGCATTATAATCCTTCTTTTTCCATCCTTGAAGACTGGGTTGACATTAGCCTGTCTTCAGGCTTGTGGTGCCTCAAATACGACAGAGAGGGCTTCTCAGATAACATCAGCAGCATCCTAGAGCACATGGATAATTTAGAATTCATTTTAAAGAGCCATGTATTGTTCCATCCGTTTCTTATTGCCCTTTGGTTACAATCTAGCCCCCTTACTAATCATGCTATGTTTAGGAGGTTGCACATAGCATTCCCTTTTGGGAGAAGATAATGGCAAAACAGGAGCTGGACAGTTTTGCCACCTTTTCGCTTTTCATCGCCTTTTGTTTATGGGTGACTCACAGGGCTTTTTTTGAGCAGGAATGCACAGGAACGCAGTTCTGGCTGACTTAATGTCGGGGTGTGGCCTAATATGCAAATGAGTTCCTGCTGGGCTTTTTCTACATAAAAAGCCCAGGTAACCCCTTCTGCTGTTCTGTGCTTGACCATGGTATCTGCTAGAGGGAACCAGCCGTGAAAATGCTGTGGCATGTTTTGAATTTGTTGGTGGCTTTGCAGCAGCTTGCTCCATCAAAACCTGTTATTCAGCTTTCCCCATAGCCCTATTGGCGGGTGCTGGGGTGGCAGGGAGTTTGGAATCACCTTGCTCCTGATCGTCCCCATGTGCTAAAATACATTTTGCATTTAACCCTCCCTCCCAGAAGCGTAAAAGGAATGTCTCATTCCCTCCCTCCACTATTGCCTTGAAGCTGAATAGGATAATGCAACAAATTCATGTTCCCTCTGCCCATGTGCAGAGTAGTTGAGATTTGTCTGTTCACCCTGCCGTAAGGCTATCAAGCGTACCCTAGAACCATGAAGGCAGCAGTCCTCATGAATTGAGAGACGGATTGTGTGTTCCCCTTTTAGTAGCAAAGGGATGCAGTTATTTTCCTGCGTACCTTTAGGATCCCATAGGTATAGAGGCACCTCCTTCTGGGTTGAAGGCTGCATCCTGTTACTGCAGTGCAGAGGTGGGGAACCTTTTTTCTGCCAAGGGCCATATGGATATTTATAACAACATTCGCGGGCCATAAAAATTATCAACTTAAAAAACAGGCCAGCAAAATTAATGCAAATAATAGTTTTTCTATTTGAAGTCATGTGGGGAGAGCCTAATCTGGCACACACACACACACGGCCCGCCGCTCTAGGCAAATGCATAGGCCCAGGGCTTTTTCTGCGAAAAAGCCCAGCAGGAACTCAGTAGCATATTAGACCACATCCCCTAATATTAGCATATTAGGTCACACACTCATTAGCATATTAGGCCACACCATCTGGGATAATCAAGTGCAAACTGAACTGTGACAGTAACTTTTCCAGGCCCTGCAGCAATTCTGGCTGGCCAGTCAGGCCCCGGCGAGGCTGCCGCACAGTACATCTGGGCCCTGTGATCCCTGCCTGGCCCTGGAGATGCTGCTGCACAGCGCTGCTGGGCCCCATGGTCCTCGCTGGCCAGCTAGGCCCCAGGGAGGCTGCCCATGGCTCGGTTCAGTCCAACAATCCCTGAGGGCCACATCAAGTGACCTTGAGGGCCATATACGGCCCCCGGGATAGAGGTTCCCACATCTGCTGTAGTGATTGGCATGAGCCATCAATTTTGTTAGAAAACTGAAGAAGCCAATTTCACTGCTGGACAGGCATTAGGCTTCCCAACCTATTCAATAAAGAGGCAGAGACTTTTCTGCTGGGATTACAAATGGAAAAATTTCCAAAAGAAGATAGAACATTAATATGGTACTTGCTCTCAGCTGCTAGGACATTGTATGCGCAGTTGTGGAAGCAAGAAAAAATACCAGAAAAATGGGACTGGATTATGAAAGTTATGTCATGGAGTGAAATGGACAAATTAACAAGAAAATTAAGAGACTGTGATTTAGAACTTTTCAACCAAGAGTGGAAGAAATTCAGAAGATATGTAGAGAAAGAGTGGAAAATAAAAGGACATTGGACAATTTTTGAGGATTAAGATTTTTAAGATAACAATACAATTCTTGAAGGGGGTTCTTCTTCCCTATGTTTCTTTTTTGTTTCGTTTTTTTTCTTGATAGTTAAGGGTACCTTTAATATCTGTTTTTTTAAAGAAAATAACACTGGCGGGGGTCAAGTAAATGGGGGAGGGGTGGGAGAAAGTAAGATGTGGGGTAGAATGATGGTCTTTTTCTTAATATATATTAAGCTTTTTATAAGTTGTAGTTATAGTTCTACTACCATATGTTACTAATAAAATTGTTTATTCCCAACCCTCCCGCCCTGGCGGTGGACCCCAGGATTTCCACCCTCTTCCCCCGCTCCCCCAAAAAATGGGAGAGGGGGGAAACGGTGAGCCGCCCGATCCTGGAGTGGGCGAGGCCGCCGCGCTGCACCGCTGCCGCCCCCTCCCCGCCCACCACAGTTGCTCCTCCGAGATGGGCCCAGGCTGAGCCCATCTCGGAGGAGCAGCCAAGAGGTGGCAGCAGCGCAGGGGAGGGCGAGGCAGGCCAGGAGCGTGGCGACCCGCGAATCTGGGTCCTTCTAGGACTCGGACTCGTCACGCTCCTGGCCTGCCTCCACCACCTTCAGCGGGAAACATTAAAAATACTGTTCCTGCCTTTGGAAAAATATATATTAAAAACGTTCTTGCTGAATTGCCGCTTCAAATCTATTCCTGTTCGCGGTACTGCAGAGCTTCGGCTCTTTAAGCATTTCTGAGCCAGTGGCGAGGCTGTACAACTTTTCCATCAACGTTTAAGCTTTTTCCAAATCTGCCCTCGCTTCTTCTTTCTTTTTAGTGCGCCGGCTCCAAGCAGCAGCTTAGATTTGTGGAGCGCCTGGCCGGTAGAGCCCTCTAATTGGCTGGTTTAGGCCATTCTTAAGAGCGGCCTCGTTCCAGCATTTCGAATTTGTTCCGTTCCTTGCTCCGCTAAGCTCTGCTGAGCCATGTGGTTCCCAAAGGCTCCACTCAAGCACTTCAATGAAGCACCAAGTAAGGCGGAGGTGGGTTGCTTTTTCTGGCGGGGGGTGGGGGTACTGGGCAGGGTTGCGTTCTCCCTTTCAGATTCCTGCGTTAGCTTGTTTTCTGCGGGACTCGTGTGATAATAGACGCGGTCTTGGGTGTCTCTACCTTAGGGTTGCCAATCCCCAGGTGGGGGGCAGGGGATCCCCCGGGTTGGAGGCCCTCTGATGACCCTGAAGCGGGGGGAAGGGAGGGAAATGTCTGCTGGGAACTCCATTATTCCCTATGGAGACTTATTGCCATAGAAAATAATGGAGAATTGATCTGCTGGTATCTGGGGCTCTGGGGAGGGGGCTGTTTTTTTATGGTAGAGGCACCAAATATTCAGCACAGCATCTAGTGCCTCTCCCCAAAATATCCCCCAAGTTTCAAAACCATTGGACCAGGGGGTCCAATTCTATGAGCCCCAAAAGAAGGTGCCCCTATCCTTCATTATTTCCCATGGAAGGAAGGCATTGAAAAGGTGTGCCATCCCTTTAAATGTGATGGCTAGAACTCCCTTTGGAGTTCAATAATGCTTGTCACAGCCTTGATCTTGGCTCCACCCCTAATGTCTCCTGGCTCCACCCCCAAAGTCTCCTGGCTCACCCCCAAAGTCCCTAGATATTTCTTAAATTGGACTTGGCAACCCTAACAGGCATTCACTCGTGAATTTTGGTTTTGGAGGGTTATAATGATGAAATGGAATGCACACCTCACTGGAGAAGATAGTTTCAGAGGGCAGCCTTGTCGGTTTGCGGTAGAACAGTTAGATTCCGAGCCAGGAGGTACTCTAGAGACCAGCAAGCTGTTCATGCTATGAGCTTTTGAGAGTCGAAGCTCCCAAGGGTTGCCAGGTTTGACTCAAGAAATATCTGGGGTCTTTGGGGGTGGAGCCAGGAGCAAGGTTGTGACAAATACCATTGACCTCTGAAGTGATTTCTGGCCATCACATTAAAAGGGATCACGCTCCTTTTAAATGCCTTTTCTTCATTGGAAATAATGAAGGATGAGGGCACCTTCTCTTGGGACTCACAGAACTGGACTCTCTGGTCCAATCTTTTTGAAACTCAGGGATTTTTTTGAGGAGAGGCATCAGATGTTATACTGAAAATTTGGGGCCTCTCCCTAAAAAAATCAGGCTCCCTAGAACCCCAGATACCATAGATCAATTCTTCATTATACCCTATAGGGACTGGTCTCCATAGGGTATACTGGAGTGCCCAGCGGACAGTTTCCTCCCGCTTTCTGAAAACACTGAAATGAGGGGATGGCCTCCAAACCAGGGGATCCCCTGCCCCCAAATAGCAGCCCTAAGTAGCTCCTTTTGTCAGACACGGCAGCACAGAAGCGGACACAGATCTCTGACTTCTACTCTGCTGTGCTGACGAAGGCAGCTTTCGCTCTCAAAGGCTTACATTTTCTTGTTGGTCTCTTAAGGCGCTACTGGACTCAAGTCACCAGATATCAAGGAAGATGAAGACAAAACTTGGAAGCAAGATACTCTTTCCTTAGTTCTCTTCCTACACTGACACACCAAAGCACATAGCCATAAAGCAGGAAACGTGCTATAAAGCTGCTTGAAATAGGCTAACAAAAGCTTCTCTAAACTAGAAGTTGTGGCTTATAGTCTGTTGCATAATAGTTGGTTGCACACAGCAAGGTTTCCCCCAATTAGGAGGATGAGTCGCACAGGTCAGCACAACAGGGGTTGCTACAAACACTCTTAAATGGTTAACATTGAGATAATAAATAAGAAAATGCAATGAAAGTAGTCACAATCACAGATAGAATTCTAGCAGGAGCTCCTTTGCATATTGGGCCGCACTCCCATGATGTAGCCAATCCTCTAAGAACTTACAAGGCTCTTTTTTGTAAGCTCTTGGTGGATTGGCTGCATCAGAGGAGTGTGGCCTAATATGCAAAAGAGCTCCTGTTAGAATTCCACCCCTGGTCACAATGCGTGGTGATCTTTATTTTGACAGAGGAGAAAGAACCCACTGATATTCTAAAGAGCAGCTTTGGTAACATTTCAAGATAGGTGCATTTATCAAACCCCCTCCCCCGGCTACATTCTGTATGCATTTAATTTAAAAGGGTCTTTCAAACATAGACCATCCCATGTTTATTAACAATGTAAGTGACTCCCATCCAGCAAAAGCCAAGGATAATTATACATTAACAGAATGGTTAAAATTAACATAAAAGGGAGAAAGTTTAAGTTATCTGAATATCCATCTCAGCAGCATAATTCTGTTCTATTAGTTACATCCATTTCCTGACTCAGTCAAACTTGTCTCTAGTGCAGCCGGAGTGACAACTGGCAGTTTATTAGCACACTGATAACATTTATCCTGCTGCTGAATATCTTGTTGTGGAATATCATCACACCATATGGCAAAGACCTTGCATCCCAGAGGCACAGACTTGAGACAACATCATACCAGGCTCTTGAGTGCATTTAGATGCAGCAATTATGCAAATAATAATTCAATGACGAGCACTAACAATGAGCATCTTTGTTCAGGAAATGGTGTGAAAATAAGTTGGTTTTTTTGACAATCGTTCTCATAAATCTGTGCAGCAACAAAGCAAAGATAAGAAACGATCTCGTATTTATTACACTTAGGAAAAAACACTTTTAGGAAAGGGGTGGGGCTGGAGGACAAAGAAAAACACCCTATTGGAATGTAATGCACAACACACAGCTTAGATGAAACAAAGGGTTGGATACAAAACACTAGGAGTACAAATCCATTTTGGAATTGATTGTCCACGCCAATGCTCCCTCTAAGCTGCAGAGTCTTGCGAGTAAAAATTCTACTTCATGAGCTACTGGCATTAAAGTTGTGAACTACTGTATAAATTAGTGTGCTCTGGGGTCATCCTTCCTGAGCTAGGACAAAAATGTGTGAGCTGGAGGCTAAAAATCTGTGAGCTAGCTCGTGCTAACTCAGCTTAGTGGGAACATTGGTCCCCACCCCCCATACTTAACTTCCTGTTACAGATTCTGTGTGGAAAGCCATTAGATAGTGCTTGAAAGTCATTTATTTATTTATTCATACCTTCAATTTCTAGTCCTCCCCCCCCCCCCCCTCAAGTCATTCCTCCCCAACATCCCTGAGCTCATTGAACAGAGTTCAAATTCAACCCATTATTCCAACTTTAATCCAAGCTGGGAAGGTATCTCTCTTCACTCTGCAATCAGGTCATTCGTACCAACACCAGCTGTACGCATCCCTCGTTTCCTCAAAAGGCACTTCTTGTTCTCAGATATGCAGAACTAAAACCAGCCCCCGTTTAAATAAACTTGAAGATGATTGTTTGATGATTTCAGATACTAAGAAATGAAATGAACCAATATGAATGTTTTTCCTCACTGCACTGTGCTAGAAAACTGCTTTTAATTTTCCAAATGTCAAAATTAATGACTTAACAGGTTATAGTGTTTAATGATTTCCAGCCATCTTCCCATCCAGGTACTGCCCAGGTTACTTATAGTGATGAATGTATATATCATAACTGCATAACAATTTGCAAACAACAGTTCCCAAATGCAATGATTAAACATATATGAGGGTTCTTCTAGATACCTTCTTCTTTTACTAGAATGCACACAATCCTGAAGTGCAACAAAACCACTGTGTTGACTAAAATGCACATATGCTGTTGTTGTACATGATGGGGAACATGAAGCAAGCACACTCAAACAAAGTTGATCCCGGGCTCTTACTTGGGAAGAACTGTAGGGCAGGGGTGTCAAACATGTGGCCCGGGGACCAAATCAGGCCCCCGGAGGGCTCCTATCAGCCCCCCAAACAACTGTCTGTAATCTGCTTCCTTCTACATAACAGTTTGCTTTTCAAGGCCTGCTCAATTGCACAGGAGCTATAGAGCAAAACCTCTATTTTTCTTCATTGGCTGAGGCTCCTCCCTTGGGAGGAAGGGGGGGAGGGAGAGCTTGCTTTGCCAGGCTCTCTCAATTGCACAGCAGAGCTACTGATTCAAGCCTCTCTTCCTTCTATTGGCTGAGGCTCCTCCCCCTCCTGGGCCCCTGGAGAAGGAAGGAAAGAGCCAGAGCTTTCTTTGCCCAGTTTCCTGGATCTCATGGGAGAGATACAAAGAAACTGCCTTTAAGACCAATGAGTGCTAATGTTTTAAGCATGTTTTAAGTTTTTTTAACCTGATCTTAAATAGGTGAACATATGGCTTAACATGGCCCAGCCCAACAGGGTCTCATTAATGAGTTTGAAACCTTTGCTGTAGGGGCTTCTGGAGGACAGTGGTAGTTTTATATTCAAATGAAAGCATCCCTCCCCTTAAAGACAGCCACAACACAGCTGCAATACAGCTAAGTATTCTATGACTGGTCAAGTTTACCTGTTTTGGAATCAAAATATCGTTTCTCAACATGAATATTCTGGCATTTTAATCATTTCTATCAATTTGCATTTTGTTCAAGAAAATAAACCCCAAATTAATAATTTATCACATATGATTTTCTATCAATACATTTGACTTCTCTTTTCCAAAATCCTTGACACAATAGATTTTTTCCATAGTTGGTTTTACAGAATTAGTGAGAGGAGAAAAATACAGGCAAGTACTATGCATGATACAATTCAGACAAACAGCATGGCAACCTATATTGCCGTAATGTTGATTTATGTTTTCCTACAATAAATGCCAAGTTCCTACATGTCTGTATGATTAAAATGACAGCTGGCTTTCTGAAAGAAAACAAAAACAAACTTGATTCACATTTCACTTGTTGAATTTGCCAGGCAATCGTTTTGATGAAGTCCACATTCCTAGATAGCTACTCACTGCAACTTTATTACTTTAGGCAATGGCTGTTCAGCTTCACATATGATGCATTCTTATAAATGGATCTGAATGATGGCTTTCATTTCTCAAGACCACCAAACATGTCATTTGTGTTTTTAATGTGCATAGAGTTTGTTCTTGATGAGGACTATGCTGGACAGATGTTGTCTGATACCTGGATAATATGATTAAATCAGTGAGACACATTAAGGTCTTTCTCCTTCTCCTGCACTGTAATCAGCCTAAACAACTGAAGAAAGAGCCATTGTATCAACATATAACCACTTATGCATACTACACAGGGGTGGAATTCCAACAGAAGCTCCTTTGCATATTAGGCCACACCTCTCTGATGTAGCCAATCCACCAACAGCTTACAAAAAAAGCCTTGTAAGCTCTTGGAGGATGGCTACTTCACGGGGGTGTGGCCTAATATGTAAAGGAGCTCCTGCTAGAATTCTACCCCTGATACTACAGAACATTCAACCCATTAAATCACAAAATATGAAGCGTAGCCATTATTAGATCTTTCTATTTGGTTTCATTCCCTGTAAGAATGTTTCTGTACTAACTTACAACTGTGACCCAATACTCTCACCATAAAAATAATGCATCCTTATACTACTTGGTTTCATTTTTCTTAAGGTTACTTTACTAAGGTCTTACTATCATTAGACATACAAACTTGGCAACTTGGGTTAATTCAAGTTTTCACCCATATTAACATTTACTGACAATGTTCAACTAGATGTTTCATGCCATCGCTTGTTCTATTGATACATGTACTGGTGTAGCCTCTACAAAACAAGAAAGTATTTTCAAAAGGTTTAATTAAAAACAAATAAATAAGAATAGGGATGAATCATCACCTGCTCTTAGACTAGTTATTTTAGCATGATTAAAGAATGCAGTGGACTCCAATTCTTTACCTTTTTGCTTTCAACTTAAATTTCCACATCCAACCATGAAATACAGCAAATCTTACCATAATACAGAAGGTTGTCAGGAATTAGAAATAACTTCTGTTATAACACACGTGCAAATCCCCTTGGAACATTATGAAATTACATAAGGTTCTTAACTTTAAGAACATTATGTTCTTACAAACATAACTTACTTCTGAAATTACAGTTGTAGGTAGAATACAAATATGTATAGGGATAAGCAGGGCTTTTTTTTTGTAGAAAAAGCCCAGCAGTAACTTATTTGCATATTAGGCCACACCCCCTGACGCCAAGCAAACTGGAACTGCGTTCCTGCTTTTTTAAAAAAAAGACTGTGATACTTTTTCCTCACGATGATGTGGTACAGTCTATAACACATTAAGACATTTGCTAACATAAAGTTGTTTCCAGTCACATAGACTTTGTCTTCAATGTATGAATTAAAATTCTAGAAGTTACAATTGTTTATATGTACCTCAGACTGCAAGGAAATAATACCAAGCGATCAACCTGTTCTGTTTCTGTTGTTTTGCTCCCCAGCATTTGTGTTAATATGTACACAGAGAAGTGTACTAGGGCAACCCAGTAAACAGGAGGTCTGTGAATACTTCCTATCTAACCTGACCTTGCTGGCCCACCAAGTTATGTACTCTCTGGAAGTCTCATAACCTGACCAAAAGGCAGCTCAACAGCTGGGTAAGAATATACAAGGCTCCCAAACATCTCCCATTTGCTTTTTTATGTTGTCAGTATCTGCTAAACTAATCTTTCATAAAGCACCAGTGTTATTAAGCATATAGCTTATTTCAAATATTAGCAAGATTTCTGTAAGTGTTCAGGGAAAATGACCCTTTGGAATTCTAATGTGAAAGAGAAAAAAAGCAACTTTGAAAGAGGAGATAGTATTAGTATTCTCATTCAATGTTGTACTGCAAAGTTCTTCTGAAAATTTCTCACTACTACTTTGACTGAATTTATCTGCTGTGGAAAACATTTGATGTACCTTTCATTTAGAAATGTTCATACTACGGAGACCAATGATAGATAGATGATAGATAGATGATGGATAGATAGATGATAGACAGACAGACAGACAGATATTTCAGAAGTGGATTGAGAAACCTCAATAGGGATGTTTATACGTCTATTGGAAGTGGTAATCTTAAGAAAAATGAAGCTAAGAAGTATAAAGATCAATTATTTTTAGGATGAGAGTACTGGGTCACAGTTGTAAGTTAGTGCAGAAACATTCTTACAAGGGATGAAACCAAACAGAAAGATCTAATAAAGGTGAAGCTTTGTATTTTGCAATTTAATGGGCTGAATGTCCTGAAGTTTGCAGAAGTGATTATGTGTTAATATAACGGCTCTTTCTTCTGTTGCTTAGGCTGACCTTACAGAGCAGAAGAAGAGAGACCTTAATGTGTCTCACTAGTTTAACCATATATTTTAAATTTAGATGCTTACAGAAGTGGATTGAGGAACCTGCACTTGGCTCCTCTCTCCTGGCTCTCAAGATATTAAAGACCCCTTGTTCTTGGAGAAGGAGGTAAAATATCCACTCAGCAATGTGGACTAATATATAGATTTATAATTAATGTACTTGAAAGTGTTGTAAGTCACTTTGAAGACTTTATAATTAATAATCACAACATTAATGTAGTAAATATATTAACCAGGCCACTAATTTATGATGTGTCAGTGGCAAAGATCTAGAATCTGGGGGGAAATATTCTGAGACATTTGATTTTTAAAACTATCTGACGTATGAAGAAAATAAATGCTTAGCCTTCCCTAGACCACTTGCCTCCTGTGTTCTCTTTCTCTCTCTGTGAGAAGTCTGCAGTATGTGCACCATTGCTATAGATTTGAATCACAGGAAGTGAAATCTGAGCTACCCACGACCATCCATCAATGGTACAGAAAATCCTAGGTCTACAGAAACAATTTAAATGTGTAACACGCCCCCCCCCCCCGGCTCTGAAAAAAAACCCCTAGTTCTGTGGTGACTACCTCTAAATATGCCATTTTGAATTACTGTATCTTTTTTTTTTAAATTGAAAGTCTGTTAATGATCATGCCATCATTAATATAATGGGCCGCACATTTATGGGTATGCATCAATGCCAAAATAAGCTCACAATAAGAAACTTAACAGGTGGTGTTAGAATCTATTAACAGTAACTGTTACTAGGGTTTGTAGAATCTTTCGGGCTCAAGTGCCGTGTTCTACTGGAGAAAGTTTTTCTTCCAGACGTTTCGTTCTCAGCTGCGGAGAACATCCTCAGTGGCGTTGCAGCCGGAGCAGGCGCTCTGACCTTCTTGGCTGAAGGTCAGAGCGCCTGCTCCGGCTGCAACGCCACTGAGGATGTTCTCCGCAGCTGAGAACGAAACGTCTGGAAGAAAAACTTTCTCCAGTAGAACACGGCACTTGAGCCCGAAAGATTCTACAAACCCTAATGATGTTACCAGCCGTGAAAACCTGAAATCTTTAGTAACTGTTACATTTGGCCCATAATTGGATTGATTATAAATGCTAAATTAGAGGCTTTACAACACATAGAAGCATTTGTACATTGAAAGGAATCTTTCTTATAAAGAAGCCATTTCACTTTCCAAAGCAGAACAGCTAAACCTGTGTCCAGGAGCACCTTAGAGACCAAGATGTCCAGGGTGGATGGGACTGGGTCTCGAGGGCAGGCTCCCAGCTCTTGACAGAGCGCCACTGATACCATTGCCATCTGTCAAGAGCCTGGGCATGATGCTGGATACTTGCCTTTCATTGGAGGGCCAGGTAATGCATATTGCCAAACTGGAATTTTTTAATCTTCACCAAACTTGACAACTGGCTCCCTTCCTATTGCACCTTGACCTAGCCACACTAACCTGTGCAATAGTCACCTTCAGATTAGACTACTGTAACTTGCTCTGTGCTGGTCTCTGTGCTGAACACTGACCTGGAAACTCCAGCAGGTCCAGAATGTGGCAGCATGAGTCTTGACAGAAATGCCATGGACAGTAGATATTCAACCAGTGCTATACCAGCTACACTGGCTCCTGGTGGAGTACCAAGTCAGATTCAAGGTTTTGGTTCTGGCCTTTAAGGCCTTGAGTGGTCTGGGAGCAATGTATCTGTGGGGACGTTTCCTCCAGTATGTCTCTGGAAGAGTATTACACATGACTGGTAACAACTTTCTGGTGATCCCTGGCCCTAGGGAAGTCTGGTTGTCCTCAACCAGAACCAGGGTCTTTTTGGTCGTGACCCCAACTTCTCTGCCAGATAACATCAGAGTTCTGTGGGATCTTATGCAATGCCACAAGGCCTGTAAGGTTTTGCTTGAGGGCAGCAATGCTTTGTCATCAGCTGGCACCCCCCTTTCCCACCCCCAGATGCTTTATAAGTTTTTGTTTCCCATCAGTATGATGTTCTGGCAGTTCAGAATATAAGCAAAAACTCATGGGATACTATCTAGGATTTTTGTAAATTTTACTTATGTTGGTTTTAACTATATGTTGTTTTTATGATATATGTTGTACATCGCCCAGAGCCTGGCAGGAGTCAGGATGGGGTGATTAACAAGTCTCAACAACAACAACAACAAGGTATATGGCACAGCAACAAAAAATTATGAGGTATAGTTGAACTAACTGATATCTGTAAGGGGTATATAGGGTGTTAGCAGCTATAAAGCAAGAGGAATCTCAGGTTCCAGTTAACATGGTACATAGGTTTGGACTTTTTAATGAATTCTAATCCAGCAATTTTGCATTGGACTCTTCCTTTGAAATACATGGGAGTAATTATTCTCACAAAAGAATAAAAGATAAAAAAAAATCAGTCAAAATAAGCAAATCCTTTTTAAAAAGTCATAGACTGGTTTCTTTATGCTCTCAGCATTCTATATACCGTTTTTTTTTAAAAAATCCATCCACTTCTAATGAAAACTGCTCTGTCATGCAGTGTTGAGAATTTCATAAATACATCCAACTTTCCAGATGTCAAGATGTTTCTTAGTCAGGCGTTGCTCTTGGTTTTGTTTCTTCCCAGTAATTGTGCACAGGTTAGGATCTGTTATAAGAGAAGAACATTAGAAAAGTCTTGCTGGATCAAACCAGATGTTCACCTTTCACTTTCCCACTGTGGCTAGTCAGATTTTCCTGGGCATGAAACCAATAGCCCTTTCCCTTCTGTTACTTTGGAAACAACTGATATTGATGAGGCAATCTTAAGCAGACATACACCATTCTATGCCTACCCATCAACTTCAGTGGATTTAGACAAGTGCAGTTCTGTACAGGATTGCACTGTAAGGTGTATCTTGGCTTTGATTCTGGAGTCTCCATGTAGCTATTTTGACCTATCATCCATGAATTTGTCTACTCAGTGGTTAGCACTACATCCAATAGTGCCCAGCAGTCAATTTCATGCTTTCTTTTTTTCTAAGCACTTTCCTGTTTCTGTAATGTTACTTTGATTTGAAAAGTAGGTAGGACTCAGCTAGCCTTTGCAGCTAGTCCCAATAGGACTTTGGGCTTATCTTGCCCTAAGAGCAGCTCCTTCAATTCATGGAAGACCAAGGCTTTCCCCCCTTTCCCCATTCTTCAGTTTTGACAATACAAGAGAAAGAGCAGAACTTGTCCAAAGTTAATTTCAAGTGTTTCAGTATGAGAGTTAAGCATCTTTCACTGAAATTAGTGGACTGTAAAAGTGCTTACTTTTGGGCTGGATCATGTGTTGAAGTGTTATGGCTATGCCAAGCAATCCAGCCCCAAACATGCATGTTTATACAAAAAAAAAAAAATCCCATTGAGCTCAAGTAAGTGTATAACACTTCACTCCAAATCCCTTTGAGTCACCCCTGTGATCCTGCCATAGACAACACAGACTTCATTTCTGTTGTATATATTTCCATTGAACAGTTTCTATACAAGATACATCACGAAGGAGATGTGCCACTCGATAACTTTCATTTCATGTCATGTTAGCCGCCCTGAGCCTGCCCCGGCGGGAAGGGCGGGATATAAATAAAAGTTTATTATTTATTATTATTATTATTTGAATACATCTCTCTGCACACATGAAGGCAGCCAGTAGTAGATTTGTTTTGCGTGCTTGTACTGCCTTTTGACCCACATCGCAGGAAGAGTATATGTATACTCAATCGTGTCCCAAGACTATTAACTTACGTAGAAGGAGAGACATTGCAGCTACTCTGAGAGAATTCTCTTTGCAGTGTTGTGTGCCCTGTTTTAAAACACACTTTAGAGTGAGAGGTTTGCTGTAAAAGAAAAATGATCTTTATAAATGTATGAAACCAGAAATGTAAGATATCAAGGCCTCTGAACAGAGTGGCTAATCCTCTACTGTCTGAAGTGTAGTGAGTTTTTTTCTTTAAAAAAAAAATCCTGCACTTATCATTAAAATGGGGGTGGAAAATTAGGACCTTTTAATAACTGGATTTATATTGATATTCCTTTATTGCTTCTGTTTGCCATGCAGTTTGAAATGCTGCTCTGATACATGAGACACCCTTCTGGTTTGTCCATTATTGCTATAATTTTTTACTGTTGGGGTGAGACCAGTTTTAATTTGTATAATATTTCTTAATATATCAGTATAGGTTTATATTGTGAGCCACACTGACAGCTTGAGGAACGAAATCCAGAAATTTACCAAGCAGATAAATAATCGAAACTATTTTTCATGAGAATATTCGAGATACCATAACCAATCAGTACGACAGTTTCTGGTGTATTCAGCAGGATCCACATTCCTTCACAGAACAATTGTTTTCTTGGGTTTTCCATAAATTTTTGGACAGTGCATTTTTGAACAGTGAATTTCACTGTTAGGAAGCAGTTCTTTTGGACCAAATATCTTGCTCACATGCCTCTCTTTTTCAGAGTAAATTTCTCCTTTTTTCCAGTAGGTGGAGCTTTATGATTAAAGCATGGTAAGCAATTTGCCTCTGAGTATGAGACAATTCAGGGTGGTCATAGAGATGGAGGTCGATAGTGCAGTTGTGCATTGCTTAGAGGTATCAGTGTCCCACTTCATACACACACACACAAACACACACAGTCCATGTGAAGACCCTCACTCTCTGCAAAAGGAACTTGAAAAATCGATTCTGTCAAATGGAACACCACTCTAATCTACTGTTATCATAGTCAAGTTTTAACTTTAAAGTACCTGAGGTTATAAATTAAATGTCAGAAGCAATTAATTTGGCACTTGAAACACGAAGCGGATGACTGTCCTTCGGAGAAAGCCTGACAGCTTTATGGATGTCACTTTTGGGATCTGTTAAAATGAGTTTTGTATGCCAGCAAATTTGTGTGTCATATTGCTTTCAGCGGTACCATAATTTTGGTCAACGTAGCTTTGAGTCTGAAAATTACAGAAGCCGTAGCCAATTAAGGCAGAAGCTAAACAATATAACTAGATATTGTCTACATGCTTTCCCTGAGTTGTAGTGGAGATTGGTGATTCAATTATAAATCAAGAAGGCAAAGTTAGACTGCGCAAGAAAGGAAAAATTTGGAGAACAATGCATTAGGGCAAAATTTGCTTTCCATGTTAATCTAATCCTAGAACTTTAGCTATTGGAATGCGCGCAAAGCTGCTCTCTTCCATACTCACGAGGAAGTTTCCGTTTCATGCTATCTATGATTTTACTTATGATGGGTTGGATCCCCTAGAATTGTTCTGCTAACGGTGGTTTCTTCCCCCCGGTGCAAGAGGCTTTTCCGCTTTAGTCAAAGGAAGATGCCACCGTTAACAGAACCAACCCGTCAGATCCAATCTGTTATTTGTTTGCTTAAAACATTTTTGCTGCTCGCTGTTAGCTAAAATGTCAGCAAGGTGGCTTATGAAGAATAAAATAAAATTTAAATTTAAAATTAAAATAATCTAATAAAATAAAAATAAACAGCAACGTAAATCAACACTAAAATCCAGATTTTTTTTAAAAAAAATATGTTTATATATAAGGATGCTGTGAATTTTGCCATGAATGCAAAACCTATGTCTGAATGCACTGATCAGATGCGGGTCAATTACCCAATCCGTTTGATTTGTGCCAAACAGCTGTGAGCACCTGCCAAGCTGACTGGTGTTGTGTTTTTCATAAAACTGTGCATGCACAAAGATGCTGCTGATTCAGACTGATTGGGGGCCATTAGCATCACTGAGGACTACTCAGATGAACAACGAAGGATTTTATTGAAACACAGCACTTCCTTATAACCGATGTATATGATCTAATTGTCTAGTTGAACGATTGCCTATTGAGTGGAGCAATTACGCAGCTTGGATGGGGAAGTATTAGAATACTATCAGGTTGAAGCCCGTAGCGCTGTACTGCATGGTTAGGAAGGAATAGGGTGAAGCAATACAGTGAAGCAACCTGTCAAAACAGACAGATTGAAGAACTATCCGACTGACTGGCAAAAAAGCAGAACCCTGCTTGTGACCAGTGAACAGGATAGAAGCATCCCTAGTTACATACTCAGTCCTTCCCTGTGAGACCCATGGATCTGATCTAGACAGAAAATTGACTCCATAAAGTATCTTACAGGTGTTTTGCATCACCATTTCCGTATATGGCAGACGTGAGAAAGGCTAGTCACTATGCTGAAGTACAGCAAACAGATTGTTGCATTTGGGACATGAAGAGCCAGGACTGAATCCATATTCTGTCATGAAGTTATTATGGGGATTTTGGGTCAGTTGCTTTATCACAGCCTCACAGGGTTATTATGAAGATAAAATGGGGCAAAGGGCATCAAATAACCCATTGACTTGTGGGCATTTCAGTGGAGTCTGCCAAGTTCACGCACAGCACATGGGCACAATTCAGTCCAGCTTTGTTTTTTGACACCATAGTGGCTTGGGAAATTTGGAATTCCATCTAGGCTGGAGCAGTCAGCAAAATGGACCCCTAATGGTCAGGTGCATGCAGATCCCATGCTCTGTTTTTGTGGCCACTATGCCTTTTCCACTGGAAGAGGAGGCAATATTAGCAGATTTTCCCCTCTGGCTTCCAACCCCACATCACCAACCACTCTCTGTGTGGGGTCTACTGAAACTGGGTGGGGGGCAGCAGCAGCATTTTGCAATGTGAGTTGGAGACTAGAGCATGTGGAGGAGGCAGGGAAGTTCATCTCTGCTCATGGAGTTCCATTTATGGATGGTTGGCTTCAACTTGTTCTTTGCTGGCTATCCCCTATTAGCCTGTACATATCTTGTATTGGCTAAAACAGTCCTCTCAGGTGTTGAAAATATGACTGACTTTTTTTGCTTCTCAAAGTTCATTTTTTTTTTCTTCTGAAGCACTTCTGGAGAAGACCACTTGGATTACTATACCAAGTAAAGTGTGAAGATCACATGCTAGTAAATTAACTAAAAGAACATAAGAAGAGCTCTGCTCCATCAGACCAATGGTCCATCTAGTCCAGCATCCTGTCTCACACTGTGGCCAACTCTGGAAGGCCAACAACAGGGCATAGAGGCCAAGGCCTTCCCCTGATGCAACCTCCTGGCTGGCAATGGGATTCAGAGGCTGATTGCCTCTGAACTTGGAGTAGCCACTGATAGAGCCGCTGACCATGAATCTAAGTAACCTCCTTTTAAAGCCATCTATGCAGGTCCCAAATGCATCCCCTGGCACCAAATTCCACATTTTAATCACTCACAGTGTAAAGAAGTATTTCCTTTTGTCCATCCTGAATCTACTACCCATCAGCGTCACTGGATACCTTCAAGTTCCAGTACTGAGGGAGAGAGAGGAAAAGTTATCTTTGTCAGTCCTTTCCACCCTGTGCATAATTTTATAAACCTCTACCACACACCTCCACCCTTAGTCATCCCTTTCTATACAGCTTTCCACTATAGCTTTCCATAGAGGACAGCAGTTCCTATAGTTTCCTAAAGCCTTGCTTTTTGCCTCTTAACCAGGAAGAGAGACATCTGATCAGTAGCGGCTCGATCAGTAGCAGCTGTTGTTGTGAAGGAGGCTAGTGTGAGAGAAGCCAACATGTTAAAGAAGTGCTGTCAGCACCCGAGGCAAGCTCTGATGGCACATCTTCAGCACCAGGCTCCTGGATTTGCCTCACAGGATATGATGGCAGCTTGTCGTGAAATTTTTGTAATGGAACATCTTTCTGATGTTCTGCATTTGCCCTAGGAAGAGAGGTGACCTCGACATTGCCCTTAAGTGGGGGATCTAGTTAAGTTGCCAGAACATGTAATACTAGGTTCATTCTCTAATATATGATGCCCCCTCCAGATTGATTAAAAACCATATAATCACCAATGACAACAAACAAAAATGTATGTAGCCAGGGCTTTTCTTTGTAGCAGGAACTCCTTTGCATATTAAGCCACGCACCCTGATGTAGCCAATCCTCCAAGAGCTTACAGGACTCTTCTTACAGGGCCTACTGTAAGCTCTTGGAGGATTGGCTACATCAGGGATGTGTGGCCTAATATGCAAAGGAGTTCCTGCTACAAAAAAAGCTTTGTATGTAGCTAAGTGACAGTATTTGGTGTACAATATCTTAGTCATCTTTATGACACTCCTGTGAATTATAGCAGTATCATTGTGTCTATATTAAAGGAGGAGGGAGAAGGCAGCACAATTTAGCCTGATTGCATTAGATCTTGAAAGCTAAGCAGGGTCGGTGCCGGAATGGAGACTATCAAGGAAGGCTCTGCAGAAGAAGGCAATGGCAAATCATCTCTGCTTCTCACTTGCCTTAAAAGCCCCTTGTTGAGGTTGCCATATGTTGGCCACAACTTGCCAGTACTTTACACACACATAATAAAGAAGAGATGGGAGGGGTGCTGGAGGAGAATGATTGGTCTAAAACTACCCAGAGGGTGATCTGAGATTTGGGCAATGGACTTCCTGATCCTAACTCCTGCTCTTCAACACTTTTCTTCAAAGGATTGGCTTCATATAATGTTAACATGGGCACACTATATCCGTTCATCAAAGATGTGATCTGGATTTGTGAAATTTCCACATGAACTTTGTTTGTACTGGAGATTCATTGTACTTTGAAACCTCTTCAAGGCACGTCATAAACTCAGACATTTAGGAAATCAGAGCCTCTAATCCAGGGGTAGCCAATTTGCTTAATGTAAGAGCCACATAGAATAAACTTCAGATGTTTGAGAGTCACAAGACATGAACATCAGATGTCTAAGAGCTGTAAGACGGATGGATGGATGGATGGATGGATGGATGGATGGATGGAAGGAAGGAAGGAAAATGGGGAGGGAGGGGGAGGTAGAAAAAAGTAACTTAAACTTTAAATGCATTCTCCAAGCTGCCAGCTGGCTTGGTTTAGAGAAGTGATTTAAAGAGACAAATGCCTTCTGTAAGCTGGCCGATGGGGCGGTGGAGGCTTCGAGAGTCACGAAATATGTGAGAGAGACATATGGGGCTCCCAAGCCACAGTTTGGCCACCCCTGCTCTAATCCATGTGCTGTATACACCTTCTTGTTCTTCAAGCTTGTGCTGGTCTTACACAGGGACAGAAACCATTGCAGTTGCATATATGGATTTGTAGCTATGGCATTATTTGGGCCTTAAGGGTGTGTGTGTGTGTGTGTGTGCGTGAGAGAGAGAGAGAGAGAGACAGACAGACAGACAGACAGAGAGAAGGTTCAAGGTACCTGCTTTTATTTGTTTCACAATTTATAGCCCACATTTTTTTTTTAAAAGTCTAGATTACTAACAACAGAAATCATTTTTAAACTATTAAAAACTCAGTCAGCAGTTGAAAATTAAAATTAATGATAAAAATCCTTCACTAACTAAAATGAATGGAATACTCAGCTAACCATTGAGGTCAGCACAAGCTAAAACATATCTTACTAGACATGATGGTTCTACAGAGGCAGGGGCTACCTCAGGGAAGACCCTGCTCTGAGTCACAACAGCCCTTCCCCTCTTGTGCAGAATTACTCCACTTTGAGTCCTTTGCTTTCAGTGTGCTTCGTCTGGAGTCATTCTTCATTTTCATTGTGAAGCTCTTAACTATCAGAATGCAACATGAGCATGTAGATGTACCACCCACTGGGAATGTAACAGCCATTTAATTTGTAGTATCCACGGTTCTTAGCAGTGAACTGTTCCATTAGAGAATGTAAAATATATCAGTAATATTTCAGTTCTTTAGGTGGGGAACTTTGACAGAAGCGTTCTCTGAGGCCCTCCAGAGTATACATAGAAAAACAATGGTTTGAATCCTTGTCTTCAAAGTTTCTGCCACTGTTTCCCACACTTCGATTTGGGTTAATTGTAAAATAAAGAAATAAATAAATTTTAAAAAAATCATTTGCCTTGGAAGAACAGAAGCTTTTCCCCAGTATCCCCAATTTTCCACATTTCCTGGTTAAGGTGAAAATGCTGTTCAAACAAATTACAAAGTAGGGGATAGCGGTTGATGATTTTCTTACATCTGATGAGTGATATATCTTCAGATGTATTAAACATATGAACATATGAAGCTGCCTTATACTGAATCAGACCTTTGGTCCATCAAAGTCAGTATTGTCTTCTCAGACTGGCAGCAGCTCTCCAGGGTCTCAAGCTGAGGTTTTTCACACCTATTTGCTTGGACCCTTTTTTGGAGATGCCAGGGATTGAACCTGGGACCTTCTGCTTCCCAACCAGATGCTCTACCACTGAGCCACCATCCCTCCAGACGGTGAGACTGAGACTGTTGGAATTGGAGGAAACAAAACTATGCCCAACATACCCTTATATCTGCTCCCCAGCATCCTTAGGTCTCAATGTTTTCTGTGGCAAAATGCCCTCATTATCTAGCAGACTTAACCATTCCAAGTCATTGCAGGGCATTTATGTTGGCTAGACTAAATGCATTTCCCTCCCTTTATGTGATAGACTCTGTTCCTGTGAAGCGAATATTCCCAACTCAATTCAGCATAAAGATCTATTTTGCAAGCTTTCCTTCTCCCCAGATCTGCCTATTCTGCCACCCTGTCATTATTTATTGAATGATACTGAGTGGGAGGTTATCGAGGCTGTGGCAAATTTTTTGGCTGACATCCTTAAATTTAAATCTCATCATGTATGAATGCATTTGTAATCTCAGTTTCTTTTTGATTTTATCTCCAATGTTTAAATTTTTTATATTCTGTATATTCTCTTTTGCAACTGTTATGCCATTAAAGGTTTGGTATGATAAAGATGATCTGACTCCATTGGTAACAAGAGAAAGAAATTTTACTTATAAATAGATGCAATCTTACCTGACATATTCATGTAATTACATTTAACTTATCATGAACTCCAAAAAGGTTAACTTGCTACAGCTCCAAGCCCAGGTAAGAGAAAGAAGAAAAGAGGTCCTATATGCAGGGCTTTTATTTTTGTAGCAGGAATTCCTTTGCATTTTAGGCCATGTCCCCTTGTTGTAGCCAATCCTCCAAGAGCTTACAGTAGGCCCTGTAAGAAGAGCCCTGTAAGCTCTTGGAGGATTGGCTACATCAGGGTTGTGTGGCCTAAAATGCAAAGAAGTTCCTGCTACAAAAAAGCCCTGCCTATATGAGATGAAATACAGAGGCCAAAGAGGCTCAACACTAAACCGATGAGAGGCTGGGACCAATTGCCAAATGTACCTGAGTACAAATGTATCCTTTCCCTCCCAGATCCTCTTGCATCCATAGAGCATCATCATAAGAAGAGATATACCCTTTTAAGCCCATTGGTGTTGTATGGGCTCTTCCAGGGATTCTATTTATTACAGGGAAAAACACAACTCTTTGTCACAGCACATTTTTTTTTTAAAATAACCAGTTACCTAAAGAGCCATTTGGACTATCAAGCCCCCCAAATTATTTCACTGACATACAAGATTGTAAGAACGCTCGACATTTTGGCACAGAACAGTTGTTATATAAGCTCCCAGAACTGTGGTTGTCTGAAACCTAAAAACATCACATTGGACATAATTGCTAAGCGCAAACTTAGATTTGATCTATCAGTTTGCATAAGGGCATCAGTACGTTTGTCTCTATGCATTTAGGGCTGTGTCAGAGCATTTCTTCTGAGCTGACATGATGAACCCCAGCCAAGGACAAACACATCTCTATTGACATCAGCAGACACAAATTGCATGATGCATTTCTGGGACAGAATGAGATACTCTGCGAAAAACTGAAAAGCCAACCGCACCAAGGCTAAGAAAATATGGTCTCTCTAGAGCTCTCTGCCTTGCATAAATGCAACACCCACGTAGCGTAGCTTAAAGAATCAATTTTGCAGCAATAGAAAGAAAGCACATAGGAGTTAACCTTATTTATTTTATCCCATTACTATCTTTTTTGCTTTCTTGCCACAAAACAGCAGCTTGGCAGCCTACGAAAAGAACAGCTTAATGTAAAAGAATGGAAGGAGTCCACAGAGAATATGAATTGAGAGTTTAAGGCCGGCTGTGTTCCTGCCAACTAAATTGTATAGAATGATATCGCTTTTCTAGACTGCCTTTTATGATATTTCATTGTTGTTTTATTAGTGTGCATTTTAGTTGCCCTTTTCTGCACCTTTTCTAGTGCTACAATATCTTTTTTGAGGTGCGATGACCAGAACTGTGCACTGTACTCCAAATGAGGCCATGTCATAGATTTATACAGGGGCATTATGATACTGGCTGAAAAGCTTTCAATCCCATTCCTAATAACCCCCTTCTAAAGTTAAGGTGGTTGTGTTGGCCTTTTTGGGCAACTCTCTCTTTACATAAATGCTAAACATAATAGCTCTATGGTCACTGTTCCCAACTGGTGCTATCATGTTTACATCTTTCACCAGGCATTACTTAGGACCAGGATCATCTCACCCTGGTAGATTTTGTGATCATCTACTCCATGGCACAGTCATTGAGAGTCTCTACAAACCCAATCTCTTTCTCCTGACCTGAACACATATTGATCCAATCAATGTGTGGGCAGTTAAAATCACCTATTATGATACACAGCCTTTTCACAGTACCTTTCTAAACCAGATGGTATTCATTATTGGCCTATCATCCTTTAAACCGGTACAGGGGTGGTGGTTTCACACAGTGATCTTCCTTCCGGTAATGAGCCATATCTGAAGAACTGTGTCATTTTAAACCGTGCCACTTTCTTTTCCTGCCCTTTCCCCCAACATGTGTGATCTTCCTCAGAGGTTCCTTTAAAAAATGTTGTAAATCCAAATCCAAAAACCTTTATTGTCATAGAAGTAAAAAGTACAGCATGGCAAAGTTGCACAGAGTTTCAGTTATAAAAACTAGTCAAGCATCAAGAAGGGGAGCTACTCTTTTGCTCCCTGATTGTTATGGCAGACAAAAGGTACTTTGCAACTAGGCTAGTAGTATGGGAACATCGGTCAGATAACAGAAAGAAAACCAGCTTTGCCTCAGGTAATCCATAAAGGCTAGACAGGACAGGTTTGATTATACAGTCCCGCACTTCCCCATAGAAATCACAGTGAAGTAAGACATGGGTGACTGTTTTGAGGTGTCTTCCATTACATGGGCAGAATCTTTCCTGATAAGGGATGTTGGCAAACCTCCCAGACAGTACTGCTGAGGGTAAAAAAATGTATCGGGAGTGCTGTGACCCTAAAACCAAACCACAAATCGATGGAATAGTGCCACCATTGGGATGCCTGGCTTCCATGGTCCTATCTCAATGCCATAGAGCTTCCAATAGAATGGAAAGAAAGAAAGAAAGAAAGAAAGAAAGAAAGAAAGAAAGAAAGAAAGAAAGAAAGAAAGAAAGAAAGAAAGAACCCATAATTGCAGGAAGTGCTACAGCACATTTTACACAGCACCCCATAGCAATTCCAAAATGGAAAGAAAGATTGGAAAATGGAAGAAAGCAGTTTTCATTGGAAATGGCATAGGTACCCTTCCTGAACAGGACAGAAACCAAAACGGGATTGTTTGAAAAGCTAAATAAATTCTGCTATCAGCCACTTACTGTAATGGGGCTGTCTGAAATGACAGTGAAATGAAGGTCTTCACTAGTGACATGCTTAATCTCAGCTTCTTCTTGGGTTTGTCATAGACTTTCAGCTCATTGGGACCCATACTGCCTCCTAAAGGTTAAAAGCGTATCCCAGATCTGGAACAACCATACTATACTACCCTGGAACTATATCCAACCTTAGTATACAGATACCTTGTCTATCAACCTGGTGGTCCGTGACCATATTCTAAATCCAATTCTGACTCCTTTTCTTAACTCCCCTCATGTTGCACAATACTGATTTCTGGTGGGAAAATAAGTTTTCTGTGGAGATTTCAAAACAATGCTTGTAGCACAAAAGGAATATGTAAAAGGGGGGAAACATCAACACGAAGCATTGAGCCCTGGGCCCTGTATCTCAGGGGAGGGCAGGATACAAATAAATAAATAATATAATACAAAAGTAACATTTTGAAACAAATGCTTGTAATTTTATTCATGCATGGCATTTCACACTTCAGAGTTGGGAGACAGTAGGCAATACATAATAAAATAAATACAAATGAAAGTACTTAGAGATTTAGACTGACTTTTAAAAAAAATCTCTCTGTGTGTATAGAACATGAGCAGGTCTTCAATCCCTTTTCATTCAAGTCTATTTTCTGCCAGCAAAGGGAATTTAATCCGCTCGACCCACCAAATCACTGAGAGTACAGTACATTTATTCATTAAAGTAATCAATCAGTGGAAATAGGATTTTCTCCGTATATATATTAAATGGCAGAAATGATGAGTTCATAAAAATGTCAAAAAATTTTCATCTGTGTTATCTCTTTCTTAGGTCAGCCGTCTTCAAATAGATTATCTCATTCCTTTCTTTTGTCTTCCTTGTGGAAAGTAGAATATCTAAAGTACTACACTTGTGAAAATTAAGCAGAAATAAAAGGAATTGTCAAACACAGCAAGAATCATGATAAGCTGCTCTTTTGAACGAATAGCCTGGCTTTGGTAGTTGCTCATACTGGAAATGAATCTCCCAAAGTGTCAGCTGCTGTCCGTATTTGCTGACATGGGGCACAATCCAGACAAAGTTATGCATTATGAAGTCTCATTGATTAACAAGGGAGAAAGTGAAGT
Organism: Heteronotia binoei; assembly: GCF_032191835.1. NCBI lineage: Eukaryota > Metazoa > Chordata > Lepidosauria > Squamata > Gekkonidae > Heteronotia > Heteronotia binoei. The sequence goes on from NC_083229.1 coordinate 110,184,071, forward strand.
GGGTGCTTAATTCTCCCAGTGATGAAGGCATGGCTTAAAATTAGATAATTTTTTGGATGGATTGCTGCTATGTTCTTTTTGAGATAAGAGGATTTGGGGGTGGTTTTATTTGATTTTTTTTGGTGTGGTCTGCTAAGAAAATGACAGCACAATTGTAAGGTCCGTCTGTAACTGGCTAGGGGAAGCAAACGAATGCCATCACAAAGTCATGAGGAAATGTGCTAGCACAACTGGAAGACATGCTCGTCCTAACACTGCTACACCAGTGTAAACCTGAGGCTGCTACAGCTGCACTTGCGTAGTGGCTTCTTGGGGCTTTTAAACCTTCCCTGCCACGCTACCTGATCCCTTGTGAGGGAGAAGGCCTGCACAAGACAAATTCTTCTCCTTATTTGCAGGTTAATTACTAGCTTTTGCTCCACCTCTAAACATTAAGATGTTTAGGTTTTGTGTGCTTTGCAGTGCACTAACCACCCACTTGTCAAAGCATAGGTTAATTTCATTTGAGCCTAGTTAACATTGTCCTCTCTGGGAATTTCACAGTACTTGATAAAGGGGGCTTATATTACATAGCAAAGAAGCTCACTTTGGAGTTACTTACAGAGCCCTGTTGAATGTACAAAATGCTTGATTGAGGACATTTTGAGATGCTAGCTGCATCCCAAGGCACTGGTGCAATGATTTTTACCACTGGGATATACTACTAATAATTAATAATAATTATCATATGGCCTTACATACATACGAACATACGAAGCTGACTTATACTGAATCAGACCCTTGGTCCATCGAAGTTAGTATTGTCTACTCAGACTGGCAGCGGCTCTCCAGGGTCTCAAGCTGAGTTTTTTCACACCTACTTGCCTGGACCCTTGTTAGTTTGAGACGCCGGGGATTGAACCTGGGACCTTCTGCTTACCAAGCAGATGCTCTACCACTGAGCCATCGTCCCTCCCCTACTGTGTGTACTAAAGCCAGGAGATCCTAAGATTGTCTGGCATCAAGATGTCCTAGCTCTTTTAGCATTATTTATCACTAGGAGAGCCAGTCTGGTGTAGTGGTTAAGTGTGCAGACTCTTATCTGGGAGAACCAGGTTCGATTCCCCACTCATCCACTTGCACCTGCTGGAGTGGCCTTGGGTTAGCCATAGCCCTGGCAGAGGTTGTCCTTGAAAGGGCAGCTGCTGTGAGAGCCCTCTTAGCCCCACCCATCTCACAGGGTATCTGTTGTGCGGGGAAAAGACATAGGAGATCGTAAGCCCCTCCGAGTCTTTGATTCAGGGAAAAGGGCAGGGTATAAATCTGCAATTCTTCTTCTAGGTGGTGAGCTCGACTTCTTTTTTTGGGCAAGAGATGTTTCAGAGGTGGTTTGTCAATGCCTGCCCCTGCATTGTGACCCTGGTATTCTTTGGAGGTCTCCTGTCCAAATAGCCTGGGCTGACTCTCCTTAGCTTCTGAGATCTGACGATATCAGGCCAGCCTGGGCTATCCAGGTCAGGCAAAGGGATATACTAGTAACTTATGTCATTTGCTAAGCAAGCAATAGCAACATTCCTAAGATACTCACTTTCTTCATTTGATGCTAACAACACTCATGTGATAACTGGGTTTCTGGAAATGAATATTTGTATTCCAAATGAGAAAATTTGTATTTCAAATATTCTTCCACTCTCTCCTCCTACTAGTACTACCGCTAAGTACATAATCTTTCCCTTCCTTCATGGAGCTCAGAGGAGCTGTATGTTATTTTCTCCACATAAGAACATAAGCCCCAATGAATTAGACTAATAGTCCATCTAGTCCAGCATTGTGTCTTGCGCAGTGGCCTGTGTTCCTCTGGATGGCCAACAACAGGACACAGCAACATCGTAATAACGACTATTATAATTTTAATTCTTTTTTATCCTAAATAGTTTATATTGATCTTACATTGATTATCTGTATACTCATTCAAAAGCTTCTATGTTATTCTAATCTCTGTAAATTGTATCAGTTCTGTGCTGGTCGTAGACCATATTAAAATTGAATTGAAAACTGAATTGAGCTATCCACTATGATTCCAAGATCTTTTCCCTCTCAGTTTCAGCAACTTCAGGCCCCATTAGCCTATACTTGAAGTTGGGATTTTTTTTCCCTCCCAATCTGCATCACTTTACATTTTCCAACACTGAACTTCATTTGCCACATTGTCGCCTACTCACCCATTTGTCGAGGTCCTCTTGGAACTCTTCACATTCAGCCTTGGTTTCCATTATCCTAAATAATTTGGCGTCATCTGCAAACTTGACCGCTATACTACTCACCTGTAATTCCAGATCACTGATGAATAAATTAAATTACACCATCTTCAATCGCTAAATCCAGCCGCTATACCAGAAGACTGGTGTGTCGCACATGTGACACCAATTTCTTAAAAAGGGATTCAGAGGGGAACCAGGAAATGCAGGCCAGCCAGCTTGACATCTGTCCCAGGCAAATTAGTAATAAGATTTTGCATTTTAATATGTGATTCAGTTCCCTGACATGTAATTTATCTTAAAATATAATCCCTGGGTTGTAATTTAGTTTCTCATTTGGACTGAGGTCATGGCAATGAGGATATGGTTTTTAACTTTTGGCCTCTGTCCCATTTCCAAAATCGGCAGTGCCCCTAGCTGTTTTTATTTCTGGTTGGGGGAACAAAAAGAGACTTTACCATATAGTGTCCTTTTCCCTCTCTTGTGGCCAAAATCAGCTTGTGGGGGAGCTTCAAGTCTCCTACTTCATCAGGTTTGTAACCCTGATCTATATCTGGTCCCTCACCACAGGTGCCTTTTAAGGCTAGATTCTAAGGGTATTTCTTTAAAAAGTGGAACAAAAACAAAACAGGAAATCCTAGAGCTGAAGGTGGCAACCTGAATGCTTCATCCAGTTTACATAAACTTTTTTTTTTGCTGCAACTGAATCAAGAAAGTTCTAGAAAGGAAAATATATAACTATAATGGTCAGGTGATTAAAGGCTGCAACTAATGAGCCATTCTGTTTAGTATGCCTTGATTGCTCTTGCAAAGAAAATTAAAATGAATAAAAATTCTAAAAGCTTTTTGAGAACTTCTTTAAAAACTCCACCGCTGGGTCCCATGCTGTTCTGGTAATAACTGGAGAGTGGGATCACTTGGGTATTCAGCAGCTGAAACTGATAGGAGTGAGGGCTGGTGCAAGGAGTATCTGTGTACTATCCACAGGGAGTGTCTTCTTCCACTTGATTTAGTCTTGGATATAGGAACATAGTGGAATTGACAGGCATGCTTGCCATGGTAGGGCTTGAATCAGACCTATGTTCAATGTCCACAATCAAGAGACCACCTGGATCTGTCATTGAAAATGGGCCACCTCCATAAAGACTAGCAAAAGCTAGTGTGGTTCAGTGAACAGAATGCTAAACTAGGATCTGGGAGACCCAGCTCTGAATCCCCACTCTGCCATGGAAATGTATTGGCTGGACTTGAGCCAATCACTGTTTCTTAGCTTAATCAATCTCAGAGAATTGTTGTGATGATAGGGTTCTCATTCTCCAGGCCAGGATGGAGGACCCTACTTTCAACCCTGCCCCCAAAAAGCAACATCATGTGGCGACGTCCCCAATATGATGATGTCAACAGAAGTGACATCATGTCAGGGGATGTTGTGTGGTGATGCTCTGATTTTGGGGCAAAACTCTATGGTTTGAGGGAAATTTTACCATAGTTTTGCCCCAAAAGCAGAGTGTTGCTGTGCAATGTCCCTAACATGAGGATGTGTCTTCTGCATGACATCATCATGTTGGGGACATCATGCAACGTCCCCTCCCCCTCCAGGAATACCCTCCCCTTACTAGCTTGAAGGTAGGACCTGGCATTCCTAGGAGAATGGATTAAGGTGCTTTGGGTCCCCAATAGGGAGAAAAGCAGGGGAATAAATATATAGCTAAAGCAAAACAAATTATCATTCACCAAAGTTCCATAACTCTAGTCTTGGAAACAACAAATGATCACTGTGCCATTATGGAGACCATGGCTTTTTTGTAGCAGGAATTCATTTGCATATTAGGCCACACCCCCATGATGTAGCCAATCCTCCTGGAGCCCTGTAAGTTCTTGGAGGATTGGCTACATCAGGGGTGTGTGGCCTAATATGCAAAGGAGTTCCTGCTACAAAAAAAGCTCTGATGGAGAGTACCACGTTACATCAGTACTAGGTCAAAACTTCAAGAAAGTGATAATTTCCAGATGCTGAGGATCTGGCCTACTTATTCTGGCTTTTATACCTGGCAAGCCATGTTTGATTTGGCTTTGTCATTTCTAGCTTAGTGATGCATGAAAAATGAAAAATGCAGTACACCATCCATTGTCAGGTATTCTGTAGCTCAAAGCAGTGGGAGAAAAATATGCTGTTTTCATTTAGCAAGCAAAGAACTACCGTTGTTATTTCTCCTGTTTTATTGTCAGTATTTTTATTTCCACTGCCATGATTTAGACAGGCTTCCTTAACCAACAATCAACATCCATTCCTCTGGAGAAAGGAAACCAAACAAAAAGGGGCAGTGGGAGGCAAACTCGGCTAGTCTGAAGCACATCACAGTGTGCGGAGTGGAACTGACTCCAGGCTGCATCTAGAAAGAAGAATGTCTGTTCTGCATAGAACAGTGGGTGGGTGGGATTTGCCTTTAAATGATTTTGTTTGACACATCAACAACCTCTGGATCTTCTCCAGTTCTCCCAGATGATGCCAGTACAAAAATAGTAAGACTCAAAACAGTTTCAAAATGATTTTTTTTTTAAAAAAAAATCCCATATGACTTGCTTGTGGTACTGTGAAATTAAATACCATAGAGCTAGGCTTGGCAGAGAGAGGATTTGTGGATATGTAAGAGCTGGATGTTGCAAAGCTGGTATTAGTATATGGCAGTTACGGTTCTTACATGTTACTCTTGGTGTAGAGTTTCAGGACCAATTTTCCCCAAAGGAGTCTAAAGAGTATGACTTCTGCTGTTTAGTCTTAATGCCTCCAACTGGAAAGAACAGCCTTAGGGCCCACGGAAAGCTGAAGGTCAAGCCAGATGGGAGAGCTGTGAATAGACCCCTGCTACTTTTAACATTTTTAGCAGCAGGCGTGTGAGGCCAAGCATCAGACTGGGGCCTGCGACTGCTCTTAAATTCTGATATCTGACATCACTCTATGGGAGTGACGCTTCATGTAGGCTCTTTTCTCTCTCTTCTGCCTCCTGTCTTTACACTGAACTAGTGTTCCACTGTGTTGAAATGACTTAGTCATATGACACATGAAACAATGAAGGACACCTTCAAGCCAGTTCTGAGTGCAAAGCTCTCCCGGAGTAGGGGAGGGGGAAGAATTTGATATGGAATTGTGAATTCAAAGTGACTGGTCTCAGCTTCTGTTGAAAGCAAGCAAGCAAGGAAGGAAGGAAGGAAGGAAGGAAGGAAGGAAGGAAGGAAGGAAGGAAGGATCCAAGGTGTCTTGTTAAAAGAATGTGTTTGTGTGATAATAGCACAGTTTCAGCATGCTAGAGACAAAGAAGTCACAGGCTAAGGTCTGGGAGCAGAAGGGCCAATCAAAGAAAAGTTTTATCTTCCTTAATACAGTGGAAATTTTCCGCAAAGAAACTTGCTGTTAAAGAGAAACAGAGGCCAAGGGAACAGAAATTTGCCTGCTCATCCTCCTTTCATTAGGATTGAATTGTATGTGGGTCAAAATGGTTGTTTGCAGCTTGAGTACTTCCTTCTTGCCTTGTCTGGGGGGAAAAAAACTATCAGGGGATCTTGTGACAAAAAGTCCAATTTGAATGCACTTTTCCTCCACCCTGATTTTCATGCAGGGAGGAAGCAAATTCCTATATTAGCTGTGGCCATTGTACTGTTGGGCAATTACGCATCTGAATGAATGAAGAACTTTACATTTAGAATTTGTGACTGCTGGGAAATGCTTTATTATTTTGGCCTCTAGTTGCTGGCTCTCTGTTTAGCCAGCTGAGGACACTGTGGGACCATATCACAGCGAAGCATCCTACTGTTTTCCCAGAAAAGCAAGCACTTTGCCTGTGAAGGAAAGAGCAACTGTCGCAATGTAATCTTTACCTCAGTTTATAAAAACGAGGACTAACTGACGGTTGTAATTTTGATGGAGCTTTACCTGTAGGCAACACAGCAATCAAACTCATGCTGTTAAGGGAAAGCTGATTGAGTTAATGAATACCATATAATTGTTCGGCGCTACAGCCCAAGAACGGCTTTACATGTGCATGTGTTGGGGGGGGGGGAAGCAGTATGATTCAGGAGAACATCAGGTTTTTTTTTTTTTTTGGCAAGTGAATTGAGTTAGGCAAATTGTGTCTCCCCATTCTGTGGAAATATTTACAACCTATCCCCCACAGAAATGTTCTGAGGTCCAGTTCAACCGAATAGTCTCTCAGCTTTAAATCCAGACTAAGTGGATGCAGATTCATGAGGTAACCACATTTAACACTCCTATGAGTTTGTGGCATAATCAGCTTGCCTCTGTAGAAAACCCATGATGACCAACTTTGGGTTGGGAAATTCCTGGAGATGTGGGAGTGAAGCCTGGGCCCGGGGAGGGCAGGGTTTGTGAAAGGGAGGGACCTCAGCAGAGCATAATGCCAGAGTCCACCCTCCAAAGCAGACATTTTTTTCCATGGGAGGTGGGGTAGAATTCTAGCAGGAGCTCCTTTGCATATTAGGCCACACCTCCCTGATGTAGCCAATCCTCCAAGAGCTTACAAAAAAGAGCCTTTTAAGCTCTTGGAGGATTGGCTACATCTGGAGTGTGTGGCCTAATATGCAAAGGAGCTCCTTCTAGAATTCCACCCCTGATGGGAACTGATCTCTTCTCTACACTACAGATCTTGAATTGTAATTCCAGGAGATCCCTAGGTTTCATTTGAAGGTTTAACAGCTATACAGGCATGCTTTCCGGTATTTTTCAGGGGGAAGTGAATATGGTAGGAAGAATGGAAGGATAAACTGCCAAGACAAATGATGGTTAAGAATTTTTTTTCCTGTGCTGGTTTCCTCACCAGGTGGGATAAAAGTACTCCCAGTTGAAACCTACAGTTGCCACAGCTCCTTCCACATCTCCTCTCTCTGCCTTGGCTCACATACTCATTGTGGCTGGCACCTCAGTCTCTTCCATTTGCCCACCCCTTCCTTTCCACCATGCAGAAAATATCTGGTGGAGATCCACACAAATGATGAGTTGTGTGGAAACACAGCCCAGTTGATTCTCCTCTAATACCCCTCTCCCACCCATGCAAGATTGTAGAAGATAGCATTAATTGGAAGTCTGAGAAGTGGGGTATTCATAGGAAGATTTTATTTGTGTGGTGATGGCAAAGGGGGAGGAGAGACTGAGGGCGTTTTTGCACTTAGCGTTTGCTACTGTTATTCCGCGGAGGAATTCTGTCCGGACCATTTCCCCCATTTTCGCACTATGGTCTCTTTTGCGCAGTTGGTTTCCATGCAGCCCCGCGTCAAATCGTTTTCGCACTAGCATCGACTTGACTTCGAGGTCCTGTCAATCATTTTTTAAAGCGCATGGCTGGTTGCGTTACTGCGTAACAATGTAACACATCACCGCTGTTCCTCCCCCTTTTTTTTCGTGGGCAAACTGCATTACGTGTGCCACTTATGCTTAAGTATTGGCTACAGCTGTAGCATCCTCCACAGCCCTTTATGTATTGACAGAAGCATTTGCAATGGAGAATCTGGTTAACGAGACTGTGGCGTGCCTTTATTCCATAGTGGAGGTTTTGCTTTTGTGCCTGTACACCGGATGCCAACTCATTAATGCACATGCAAGGAGATCCTCATACAGCAGTCGCAATTCTTGTGAGATTTCCCCCCCCCCCCAACACTTATGTCCGCAGGGATCTACCCTGATATATGATAACGCTGCATTAAGGATATGACGAAATTCCGTAGTTGCGAAATATCACAGTAACGCAATCAAATAGAAGTAGCCGGAAAAAAACAGCAGGCACCGCCTAACCGGCAATGATGCACGCTTGCTTCTGACCACTGCCATCAACTTATGTGTGATCTGAAGGATGCGTATCAATCTAAGTAGTAGTAAGCAGGATTCCCCAAAACAAGCTGTGGATGCTGCCCTCAGACTTCGATCTAACGGAATGCATCATGCATGTGTTGTGTATGCTGTATGGCACCTCATTGATTCCTTGATTCATTGAAATTTCGGAATTTCGTAGCTGTGAAATATTGCTATTACGCAAGGAACTAAAATGAAGAAAAAAAATGGTCGGGCGGGCACGTTTCGGAAGCACCACGAACACACACTACTAGGTTATACAGCTGATGATTGGCCAGGCCAGCAGCGTACATGATTTGCATTGCATTGCATGTCCCAGGGGGATGGAGTGGGAGGACTGAAAGGCAGAGGAGGGTGCCGCCCCCAAAGCAGTCGATGCGGAACGGGATGAGTTTCCCACAGCAAACTCTGTGGAGTGGATCTGCAGGTTTTAGGAAACTCCGCTAACATGCGCATCCAGATTCTGCACGGTGAAAGTGCTGAAGCCACGGATCAAACCGTGACCGCAGAGCAACATGTGCGAAATCAAGCAAAAGATGTGGAGGTAAATGGGATGCCACCCCGGGGTAAATGCTAATGCGAAAACGCCCTGTAACTCTGCTTAGGAATGCACAGTACATGTCCTAGATATGTCACTGCTAGTAAAAAAGAAGAAAGGAGAGGAAAGGAAAGGAGGCCCATATACATTCTGGGGCATTTGGGGACAGAGCCCCACCAGGGATGAGCCCTGCCTCACCACAGGAGGACACCTGGCCCCCCACCCCGGTGCACCTTGCCAGGCAGTAACAGGAAGGTTGGGGAAGGAAAGGGAAGCCTCCCTGCCCCCTTTTGGTCAGTTTCAGTCCCAGTGGTTCAGCTGTTAGGCTTAATAGCTGATCAGAGAGGAGTGAAACTGACCAGAAGTGGCAGGACAGCTTCCCTTCCCAGTCTCTCCACCTCATCTCACGCTGCTAATTCAGTTCCCTGCTCTCTGCTCCTCTCCCCTAGCACCCCGGCACCTGCCCCATCAGCCAAGATTTTCTGGCTTCAGGGCTCAGGGGAAGGGGAGCTAAGAACTAGGGTTCCCAACAGGCTTGGGAAAAAATGTCCTCTCCTTTTAACAGAGGCTTATCATTTGTTGTCCTGACCTGGATGGCCCAGGCTAGTTTGATCTCATCAGATCTTAGGGGCTAAGCAGGGTTGGCTCTGGTTAGTATTTGGATGGGTGAACACCGTGGAAGACCTGGGTTACTATTCAGAGCTGGGCAGTGACAAACCTTCCAGAATGCCTTTAAAACCCTATGAGCAGGAACACACAGGAATGCAGTTCTGGCTGGCTTAGCATCAGGGGGTGTGGCCTAATATGCAAATGAGTTCCTGCTCGGTTTTTTTGTGAAGCAATGGTGACCTCAGGGGGTCTGGCCTCATATACAAATGAGTTTCTGCTGGCCTTTTTCTACAAAAAAAGCACTGCCTATGAGAGCCAGTTTGGTGTAGTGGTTAAGTGTGCAGTCTCTTATCTGGGAGAACTGGGTCTGATTCCCCACTCCTCCAATTGCACCTGCTGGAATGGCCTTGGGTCAGCCATAGATCTTGCAGGAGCTGTCCTTGAAAGGGCAGCTGCTGTGAGAGTCCTCTCGGCCCCACCCACCTCACAGGGTGTCTGTTGTGGGGGGAGAAGATATAGGAGATTGTAAGCCGCTCTGAGTCTCTGATGCAGAGAGAAGGGCGGGGTATAAATCTGTAGTCTTCTTCTTCATAAGTCACCTGTAGTTTGACAGCACATTACACACACACACAATTGTGTAGTAATGGGCAGTTGAAGCTTTCCATAGCATAGGGATAAATAACATCCCATCCCATCAACCTAACATCTGTTAATGGGACAGAGCATTTTCCCCTGTGCCTGTTTTCAACCACAGCAAAGACATTTCTCAATCAGGAAACTACTCCATGTTTTCTAGAATTCTTCGAACACGTCCCTTTGTTTTTATACCGTCTTTTCATGTGCAGCCAACGCAGTCATTTGCATCACCCAGGTGGTTACCAGCATTGCCACCAGAGTAGCTCAGCAGACCCATAACATTTCATGGTCCAACAGGTTCCAAACAATTACTGTTCTGAATTAAAAGGAGCATTTGGCATCCAGAAGTCCATTCATCCTGTTAACAATTTCACTCTAGAAAGGTTCCAGTTTGCTGCAGGCCTTGCATGTGATCAAGTTAGCATCTTCCTGTTCAAATTTCCAGTCTTTCCTGTCTTTCATTTAGCATAGCCCTTTCTTGTTTAATCCTTCAGTGTTATGTTGCATTAGTGGTAGGTTAGGTTGCTACATCCAGTTTTGTGTATCCATATTACATTTTTCTGACTTTATATGACAATACAGATTTCCCAGTATCTGTATGCCTGGACTTCCTTAGTTTCTCAGTGCGCCACCTGGAGAGTTCCATACATTTCTATTTCAAGCAGTTTTCCAGTCTGTTCTAAATTAGTAAGAGTTCTGATTGTGTTCGATGCTGCAGAACCTCAGCTGTGCCTAGGGAGTCCTTCTGTAATCATCTTGCAGCTTGCTCTCTGTGGGGCGTGAACTAGGTTCCTTTTTCTCCCTTTCCTAAAATACTAGAAGAAGAAGAATTGCAGATTTATACCCTGCCCTTCTCTCTAATTCAGAGACTCAGAGTGGCTTACAATCTCCTATCTCTCCCCCCCCCACAACAGACACCCTTGAGGTGGGTGGGGCTGAGAGGGCTCTCACAGCAGCTGCCCTTTCAAGGACAACCTCTGCCAGAGCTATGGCTGACCTAAGGCCATTCCAGCAGGTTCAAACTAGAACTTGAAGGCATCCAATGAAACTAAGGAGCAGTAAATTCAGGACACACAAAAGGAAATACTTTGCACAGTTAGTGATTAAAATGTGGAATTTGCTGTCGGAGGAGGTAATGAGGCTACAGGCAGAGATAGCTTGTAATAGGGATTAGACAGATTCATGGAGGACAGGTCTATCAGTGGCTACTAACCATGGTGACTAAAGGGAAGAAGAAGAAGACTACAGATTTATACCCCGCCCTTCTCTCTGAATCAGAGTCTCAGAGCAGCTTACAATCTCCTATATCTTCTCCCCCCACAACAGACACCATACCCTGTGAGGTGGGTGGGGCTGAGAGATCTCTCACAGAAGCTGCACTTTCAAGGGCAACTCCTACAGGAGCTATGGCTAACCCAAGGCCATTCCAGCAGTTGCAAGTGGAGGAGTGGGGAATCAAACCTGGTTCTCCCAGATAAGAGTCCACACACTCAACCACTACACCAAACTGGCTCCACAGTTGGAACCTCCACATTCAGAGGTACTAATCCTCTGAATCCCAGAGCAAAGAGGCAACATCAAAGGAAGGCCTTGGCCTCCATGCCCTTTTGTTGGACCTCCAGAGGAACTGGTTGGCCACTGTGTGAAACAGGATGCTAGACTAGATGGACCACTGGGCTGATAGAGCAGGGCTCTTATTATAAGAGAGTTCCAGACCTCTGATACCACTACAAAGAAGGTCCCAACAAGTCCAAAAAGTGATAGAAATGAAACATGGGTTATCAGTACTCAGGTTCAGCAGAATAAAGTAAAGACGCTATACTCCTATGCATGCTATGTGGTTTGCTCTTACAGCAGCAATATTTCCTAAGCTTCAGGGGAGATTTTTTGGCACTGAACAAAAATATGTTAAACTCCAGTCAAAATAATTAATTAAATGAAAGGGGAGATCAAGTATCAGAGAAATCTTTTAAGTTTCATACTATAATGTTTGCATGACCTACGGGATGAAATGTGAGAGCTGAATTAAACAGTTTTGTCCTGGTTTGGCTAATTAATTATAGAGAAGAATGAAGTCCCTTCATTACTGCAGTTGTTACTAAAGATAAATGTTTGAAACTCTGCTAATCTGGGTCACATAATTTAATCAGTATACACAGGGCTTTTTTGCAGAAAAAGCCCAGCAGGAACTCATTTGCATATTAGGCCACACCCCCTGACATCACCATTGTTCCACACAGGGCATTTTTGGAGAAAAAGCCCAGCAGAAATTCATTTGCATATTAGGCCACTCCCCCTGATGCCAAGCTAGCCAGAACTGTGTTCCTGTGTGTTCCAGTTTAAAAAAAAAGTGCTAAGTATACAAGGATTAAGTACGCATCCTTTGACTGTTTCCAATGGTTCACTAGCAACAATCGGCGTTACATTTGGGTCAGGTCTTAACTGGAGTCATACTAGGAGCAACCTCAGTGCCCGAGTTCAACTCCAGAGCCTAATTGTTACGTGCTTTCATCGATCTCTGCAGCAGACACTGGCATATTTAGGGTGGTTCGGGGGAAAAGCTGAGTTTTCAGTTAAACCTGAAACTCATTCACTTCAAACGAATATGCTTCCGAAAATTCTCCTTTGCAGATTTTGATGCTGAATGTTGTCCTAATGTTTTCTTCTTGAATACTTAGTGAATATTCTTGCAATATTTGGTATTTGTATTTGGTCACCAATGGTATTTGAGTTTAATATTTGGTAGCATTTGATGGTTGACACACAACAGTATTTAATATGTGAGCATATTGATAATGTATGGGCATGATATCACAGAAGTATTCAAAATGTGCCTTTGAGGATTCCTTTCCATGTCAGCTCAGGGCTCAGCTAGGTGATGTGTGTGACACAGGTCAGGTCAGGGATCTCATGACTTGAATCTCCTCACCTGTAACTCACCTGTAACACCAGGGAGCTAATGTTCCCATATGCTGTGGGGATGGATTCCACCTGCAAACATGGTGTGTGGAGAAAGGTGCTTCAGTCTTTCAGGAGAGCCAGTTTGGTGCAGTGGTTAAGTGAATGGACTCTTATCTGGGAGAACTGGGTTTGATTCCCCACTCCTCTACATGCAACTCCCCACCATGCATACTTAGAACCGCCTTGAATGTGGCAAAATGGACAAAAATTTATCTAATATTTTCACAATTAAGCACAGCTTATAACTAGCCACATAAATATGAACACATGAAGCTGCTTGATACTGAATCAGACCATCAATGTCGGTAATGTCTACTGAAACTGGCAGCAACTCTCCAGGGTCTCAGGTGTACCAGATTAGTTACAAGCTGCTGGTTATTACCTTTAAAGCCCTATATGGTCGAGGACCTGCCTACCTTAGGGACCATCTCTCCCCATATATTCCCCACAGGGTACTCTGATCTGGTTCTCAAAATGTGTTGGTAATCCCCAGGCCAAAGGAGGCCAAACTGAAAGTCACCAGGAAAAGGGCCTTCTCGATTGCTGCCTTCCACTGGTGGAACCAACTGCCAGAGGAAGTTCAGGCCTTGCGGGACATTGGCCAGTTCTGCAGGGCCTGCCAAACCATCCTCTTCCAGCTGGCCTTTAATTAACATGAAGCCACATCATAGATGGAATGCCATCGCACTGAAAAATTGAATAAGGCATAATATCTAGATCCTAGCACCAAATGAAATGAAATGTTGATTTTAATTATTGAATGTATTTTTTATAGAATGTACTATTTTTATAATATGTATTCTTTTAACTACTGTGATGTTTTTATGTTGTGAGCCACCCTGAGCCTGCTTCGGTGGGGAGGGCGAGATAGAAATCAAATCAAAATAAAATAAAGGTGGTGGTCTTTCACATCATCAGCTGTATGGTCCTTTAACTGGAGATGCTGGGGATTGAACATGGGAACTTTTGTATTTCAAGCAGATGCTGTACCACTGAGCCATAGCCCTTCCCTCCAAACATGCTCCTGGGTGTTCATTTCTATATTAACATAAACTTTTTCAGATGTCAGGGAACTTTCAGATTCTGGCTGTGGTGGTGTGGTCTGTCCATACCTCTATTTTATCTGGTGTTATTTGTTCTGGAGAAGTTTGTTCAAACATGCCACTCTTAACTTGCCTCACTGTGTGTGGTTGACTGTTCAGATTATCACTGCACAGTAATCACAGTGCGGGTGGGTGGCATCCTTTTTTGTTTGTCATTCACACATGTGTATAAGTGCATAGCTGAAGCACTGGCTCCTTTTTGACAGCTCCATGATCCCTCTGCCACTTGGGGATGGTGGTGGAACATAGTTCCAGAACCTCTTAATAGAAATAAAATTCTCCCCCTCAAAAAAAATTAATAATAATGGTTTTAAAGTTCATGAGGGGCACCCTTGTGTTTCTCCTTCCTTTATCCCTTGAGATTTCTGGCACCTCTTTCTCCAGAACCCCCCCTCCCCCAAAACCCTACCTCTATTTTATCTGGTGTTATTTGTTCTGGAGAAGTTTGTTCAAACATGCCACTCTTAACTTGCCTCACTGTGTGTGGTTGACTGTTCAGATTATCACTGCACAGTAATCACAGTGCGGGTGGGTGGCATCCTTTTTTGTTTGTCATTCACACATGTGTATAAGTGCATAGCTGAAGCACTGGCTCCTTTTTGACAGCTCCATGATCCCTCTGCCACTTGGGGATGGTGGTGGAACATAGTTCCAGAACCTCTTAATAGAAATAAAATTCTCCCCCCCCAAAAAAATTAATAATAATGGTTTTAAAGTTCATGAGGGGCACCCTTGTGTTTCTCCTTCCTTTATCCCTTGAGATTTCTGGCACCTCTTTCTCCAGAACCCCCCCTCCCCCAAAACCCTGGGCACAATAGTAGTCTCTGCTGTATCCCATACGGTACCTTTGAGAGATATGAGTTCATGTACATTGAGTTTGTGCTAAAATACCAAACCACGGTTATCAGAAACTCCTGTGCAGATACACTTTAAGAAAATTTGTTACAAAAGCAGTAACCTCTTCATAATTGCTTGTAGTCAAAAAGAGAGCAATCATGTGTAAATATTTAATTATTATTGTCATGATTACCACACTGAAGCAACCCCCCCCCCCCCTCAGCAAGCTGAAGGAAAAATGTCTGTGATTCGGTTGATAGCACTGCAACAGCAAATTATATTTCAAACCCCTCTTGTTCCCTTTTAGCACAGAAAGGTATCTAAAAACGAGTTTCTTTTTCATATGAATATCATAGCACAGGTCTTTTCTTTGAGCAAAATGCTTGCTAAAAATGTTTTGGTTTATGTAGAGGCACAAAGTAGTATTACCTGTGGGGCTGAGGGCTAAGAGGGCCTCCAGGCAAAAAAAAAAAATACTCCATGTGCTGAGGAGAAAATGCAGTTACCCAAGTCAAGTTTATGTTTTTTAACCTATTTTTCTTGAGATAACTTTGTCAGATTGTCAAACAAACTCTCCAATGGGATTTGAGCCGCAACCATATTAAACTAGAATCGAATCTTGTTATGCTGGCCTCAGCTACCAGATAGTCCCTCTGAGCAAAAGTACTCTGTACTACCCTGCCTTCTGTTTCTTAAACCCAAACTGTGAATGTATAATCATATTTCTTTTGGAGAATGACTTGTTTTTCTTCATTACAGAAGCAGGATTGATTTTCCTGCCGAGTGGTACACTTGTAGAAGCAGATATAATCAGATTCAAGCACAATGGTTTCTGGCAAATAAAACCTCACAATTAAAACTGTACCTGATTTGGAGACTGATCAGACCAGTAGGTGAAAGTACAGGCTGATATCAACAGATTCATGAACCTAATCGTCAGGTGGAATGAATGATAGTAAATACTACCATTAAGTTGCTGCACAGACTTTGGAAATGAGAATGGCTACACCCAGGGGTGAAATTCTAGCAGGAGTCCTTTGCATATTAGGCCACACACCCCTGATGTAGCCAATCCTCCAAGAGCTTACAAGGCTCTTTTTTGTAAGCCCTTGGAGGATTGGCTACATTAGGGATGTGTGGCCTAATATGTAAAGTTGCTCCTGATAGAATTTCACCCCTGGCTACACCCCTGAAGGCCTTCTGGATCAACCCTTTTTTAGAATGGCTTTGAAATAGATCAGTAAGAAGTAGCGTGACAGGGGAGTGGCACTAGCAGAATATTGTATTTTATTGATTTCTGAAGCGTTTTATTGATTTTACTTTTTAAAAACTGCATTTTTTACTCTGTTTTAAATAGCCTTTCATTGTATTTTACTGTTCTGTAAATTGCTTGGGGACTTCCAGTTGAAAAGCCATATAATAAACATTTACTTATGATTTTATACTATATTAGAAACCTGAAACTAAAGAAATAGATGGTTAGCTGAAATGAAAATGAGAAATTCAGCATCCTCCCGCTGTTGTTGGTCCCTCAGTGTCCCTCACGTTGTGAGGAGAAGCCACAACTAGACAAATTCCTCTGCCAAGATCTATCAGTCCTATGCCTTCTTGGTTCCCAGATCTTTAGTCTATAGTCATCCAAAAGTCCCATGACTTTCTCTCTCCTAGAGAGGTACACAATAAGGTGCACCCATAATTCTGCTTTCCTTCATTTTATTCTCACAACAGCCATACTGTGAGGTAGGCTAGACTGAGTGAGAGTGAGTTGCCAGTGGAAGAACTTCTGCTTTGCATGCAGAAGTTCCCAGGTTCAATCCCTGGCATCTCCAATTAAAACAACCAGGAAGCAATGATGTCAAAAATGAAACCTTTGAGAACCATTGCCAGTATGAGAATTAGGGTTGCCAAGTCCAACCCCAGAAATATCTGGGGACTTTGGGAGTGGAGCCAGGAGACACTGGGGTGGAGCTAGGGGGAGGGGGGAAACGGCGCCGGGGAGCGTGACTAGTCGCCCCGCAGCTGCCACCTCTTCTCCGCTCGCCGTGGCTGCTCCTCCGAGATGGGCTCAGCCTGAGTCCATCTCGGAGGAGCAGCCATGGCGAGCGGAGAAGAGGCGGCAGCGGCGCAGCGGCCTCGCCCGCTCCGCCTCTGGGATGAAAGCGGAGGGGGGGGGTGGAGGCGGGCCGGGAGCGTGGCGAGCCGCAAGTCCGGGTCCTAGAAGGGCCCGGATTCGCGGCTCGCCATGCTCCTGGCCTGCCTCGCCCTCCCCTGCGCTGCTGCCGCCTCTTGGCTGCTCCTCCGAGATGGGCTCAGCCTGGGCCCATCTCGGAGGAGCAACTGCGGTGGGCGGGGAGGGGGCGGCAGCGGCGCGGCGGCCTCGCCGGCTCCAGGATCGGGTGGCTCGGCACCGTTTCCCCCCTCTCCCCCCGCTTCCATTTTTTTGGGGAGCCGGGGAAGAGGGTGGAAATCCTGGGGTCCCCCGCCGGGAAGCCTAATGAGAATACTCACCTACCTTTCTGAGGTAGAATCCAGAGACTTCTCCCATTCCTCTTTGCGTCTATGTTCTCTTCAGCAAGGCACTGAGGCCCACCATCTCATGCATTACATATGAGTCAACAATGATAAAAAAACCTGTTTAACTACACTGGCTAGGGTTGCCAAGTCTAATTTAGAAAATATCTGGGGATTTTGGGAGTGGAGCCAGGAGACTTTGGGGTGGAGCCAGACTTTCCCATTTCCAAAATAAATGCATAAAAACACAGCAGTACAATTCACCTGAATAGTCATCATTTCCTCATCCCCCAATAGCTGCAATTCTAGTAAATGAATGTAAACACACAAAAAGCAGCCAAAATGCACAGAGTTTGCAAGCTCACATTTTTGTGATCTCACTGGGGCTTTACTTACAGGAACTGCTGTTCTTCAGCTTAACACAGGCAAACAAAAGAGAGAGAGGTGAAGTTTTCCTCAATCCCATAAACAGGCTCCTATACAAAGTGAAAACAATGCAAAACAAGCACAGAGACAGACACACACTGTTACTGCCTCTCCTACAAAGACTTCTGAAAAGTACTCTCTCTCTCTCTCTCTCACACACTGGGTCTGGTTCCTTCGCAACATCTGACAATTACAGGGGCTATGCTGCTCTCTCTCTCTTAGAGGCACGCACTACAGGCACGCACTCTTACTTGCTGTGAAACGAAAGCAAAGCAAATGGAGGCGCTGCTTCTGACTCTTCTCCATGAAGTACTTTCTGCTCAACTTTAAAGGGGCACACACACACAATGAGGCATTTTAAAACGGGACCTGTTTGCAGTTTTCTTAACCTGCAGGAGATCTAGAGGTACTGGTGGCTGTGGAGGGGGTGGCGGCTTCCCCTGCCGGCCAGCTGACTTGGGGTGAGGGGAAGCCTGTAAAACTGGGGGATCCCCCACTGGGACCTGGGGATTGGGAAGCCTAGCACTGGCTAAGCAATTATCCTTAACAGGAGCTTTAAAGATAGTGATCTTGGTGGCTTTCTGAAATATCCCCTTGTTTACCGATGCTTTTTTACATGAATACAATTCCAGTACTAAAGTAATCAGTAAAGATAATATTTTAGAGAATATCCCAGGTTTATTCCTGGCATCATTTGCAGGAATAGAGCAAGGAAACATGCAAGCATTTGTTGCAAGAGTTATATTTTCATTAACACTCACCCACCAGCTACCCTTCTTGATGGAGCAATATTGCATTTGTGTACTAGCAGTGGTCTTTTGTTTCCTTCTTTGCTTGAAAACCCCACTTTGATGGGCATTAAGGAGTAAAAAGTACTCACTGGCCAATATTTCCATCTTACTAGTGTAGTACTTTGCCAAAGATAAATTATGAAGATGCTCAGCTAAGACATGAGAACATTTTCAGTTTGAGCTACCATTAGGATGACACAGTTATTTCTCATGTTTTTCTGCAAATGGTTACGTTTTTAAAGGGCTGAATAAATGAGCGTCTTTCATTTATTTTGCTTGTAATGCATCTGATGGAAGGTAATTGTAACGTGTCTCCAAGCAGCATTACACCTCTTTTTCACAGGTGATGCTCACTTGGTTGTCTGCCCTGGATGGTTTGTGCCTCTCCGTTTTTCCTTTTTCTCATTCTTGTCAAATGAGAACAGAAAATACATACTGGTACTTATACGCACAGTGTAATATGATCCAGCCAACCTGCCTGCTGAGTGGGCAGCAGAATAGTTTTACCAAATTTCATTCTGATGACAGAAAGTGAAACTATGATGGTGCCATGAATTTATGCAGGTGTTCTGCTAGTGCAGGGGTAGGGAATGTTGGCTCTCCAGATGTTTTTTGCCTACAACTCCTATCAGCCCCAGCCAGTATGGCCAATGGCTGGGGCTGATGGGAGTTGTAGGCAAAAAACATCTGGAGAGCCAACGTTCCCTACCCCTAGTGGAATGTATGTGGAGGAAATAGGCAATAGGAGAAGAGCAGGACTTAGTCAGAGCTATTGCTCACTCAGGTGTTTGTCCTGCTCCTTAAACTGATGTTGCATCTGCAAAAGAGGTGCAAAAGTGGGGAAATATTTCAACTGGAGAAAGCAGAGAAGCTCCCCCTAACCTTGGTAAGTTCTCATAACCTGTAGAAGACTTGGGAAGCACAGGCACTAATGCTGGAGTAGTCCTTTTAGTAGCATGGCTAGCCCTTCTTGGGGTGCGGTCACACTCACCATTAAATACATCTGTAACGTGCCTCTATTATAATCCGCACAATGAATTTTCCGATCAGACAACAGCCAGGCTCCCGTTCTATCCCATTTGGGTC
Source organism: Heteronotia binoei (assembly GCF_032191835.1). Lineage (NCBI taxonomy): Eukaryota > Metazoa > Chordata > Lepidosauria > Squamata > Gekkonidae > Heteronotia > Heteronotia binoei. Next base: position 110,203,666 of record NC_083229.1, read on the forward strand.
CCATCGCTAGTCGATCAGAGTGCTCTACCGGACCTCGTTTCATGAGACGTCAATCTGCATTAGCGCAGGCACAGTGATGCCTGCTATCTGTAGCATGTCGTTTTTAAATGGGTTGGATCACTAACAGTTTTGCTAGTCCGTTGGCACTACTTTTCCAGCACGAGCACTACGCGTGCAGAAAAAACCCCAGGAATTCAAATCAGTTCACATCTAGTTTCAAAAGTGAGTTTTGTTTCTGGACATAGGGGCGGGTAAACAATTTATCAAACCAACATTCACTCGCTCATTCACTGGCACAGTGATATCATTTGCAGGGGGCTTTGGGAGGGAAGCGGTGGTGCGCTTCCGACGAGTCGCCAACGATGGAGCGTTCAAACAGAGAAATTCCGCTCAGGAACCGTCAGAAGAATTTTGTTCCAGATTTAAAGCAGTATCAAGTTAGTCCGCACCCCAGTCGTCTCAACACGGGACTCGAATGAGCTAACCACCATTCGCAGAATGGACAACCGCTTAAAATCTGACATGCTTCCGGACTCCACTCATGCCTGTAGCGGAATTTTCTGAACGTCTGACCTCACCCTTGCTATCCCTCCCCCCCTCCAAGCAAGTTGTTGCAAAGGTGGGTGGGTAGAAGAACAGAGGCAAGGAGGGCTGGCTGGCAATGAAACAGGCATGTAGACCTCATTACTAATGTCCATTGAGCAGGAATTATGAGCCAATTCATTGACCCAAGAGGCAGCTGGAAACTACAGTTCTTATGTATTTCATTGGAAAGTACAATTCCCATGTACTCCAGTGCAAGCCAACTCTCGGTTGGGAAATTCCTAGAGATCTGGAGGTGGAGATTGGGGAAAGTAGGGCACAGGAACGGGAGGGATCTCAGCATGATACTGTATTTTTTATTGTACTTTTCTACTTTGGTATTACATCTGATGAATTTTAAAAATATTTTCAACATTATATAAACTTTGTATGTTGAATATATCTCATTAATATTCCACAGTAATTTTGTTTAATTCCCACTTGGGGGCAGGGGATCTCCTGGTTTGGAAGCCTTCCCCCCGCTTCAGGGTCATCAGAAAGCGGAAGGGGGGAGGGAAATGTTTGCTGGGCACTCCGTTATACTCTATGGAGACCAATTCCCATAGGGTATAATGGAGAATTGATCAGTGGGTTTCTGGGTCTCTGCCAGAGCTGTTTTTTAAGATAGAGGTGCCAGATTTTCAGCATAGCATCCAATGCCTCTCCTCAAAATACCCTCCAAGTTTCAAAAAGATTGGACCAGGGGTTCCAATTCTATGAGCCCCCAAAGATGTTGCCCCTATCCTTCGTTATTCCAAATGGAAGGATTTAAAATGTGTGCGGTCCCTTTAAATGTGATGGCCAGAACCACCTTCGGAGTTCAATCATGCTTGTTACATCCTTGCTCCCAGCTCCACCCCCCAAAGACTCCTGGCTCCACCCTGAAAGTCTCTAGTTATTTTTTGAGTCAGATCTGGCAATTCTACATATGCTCTGCTCTACAAATCAGGCATTTTCTCCAGGGGAGAATGATCTCTATAGTCTGGATATCAGTTGTAATTCCAGGAGATTTCTGGGTCCCACTTAGAGGCTAGCAACCCTACCCAGTGCTGAGAATTACAAGCAAACATTCAGGGCTACAAAAAGCCTGTGCTGCCACTAGCTTACTTTTTCTAGCAACCCACACCCCCTTTTGTTTTCAGTAAGTAATAGAATCCAAATAACACAGAACAAAATTTCTCTCTCTGCAAGCTACATCTATAGAGGTAAAGTAATGTGTTTGTATACTTATCAACGGCTCAGGAAGGTGCTTTAATAAAAGGAATGGAGTGGTAGACTATACTATTGTGCATAGTATGTATTATCTGTTGCTGATCGTTATCATCTTGCTCTCATTGTGTTGTTTTCTACTTATATAATAGTTTTCTGCATTGTTTAACATATCGTGTGTAATACCTATGTTTGTTTCTGGGTTCTGTAGTCCCAGTCTTATTACATTGCTTATGAAATGCCACACCCAATTAAATGCATTGGTTTATATTGTGTAATCTGCCTTGAGTTTTTATAAGAAAGGCACCCTAAAAATAACTTGGGTAAATGTACAGAACACACACAGTGAAAATATGAATAATGTGTTTACACTTTCAGGATGTGTTCATTTTACACCATGGAAGGTTTATATCCAAAAAAATTCAGTTATGAAATGTCTGAGGGAGAAGCATCTGTGGAAATCTAGGGTATAATTTCCAGTTTGGTGTAGTGGTTAAGAGCGACAGGCTCTAATCTGGAGATTAGATTTCCCACTCCTCCACATGAAGCCAGCTGGGTGATCTTGAGTCAGTCACAGCTCTCTCAGACCTCTCTCTACCTCACAGGGTATCTGTTGTGGGGAGAGGAAGAGAAGGTGATTTTAAGCCACTCCAAGACTCCTTTGGGTAATGAAGGACAGGGTATAAAATCAACTCTTCTTCTTCATTTTATAATAGTAGGTAATGTCTAATAGTTTTGCTTTGTGTTGCAGGTCTGAAGTTAAAAACTGAGAAAGGACAAAGCTGTCATCATGGCATGAGAAGTTGTTAAAAAAAAAAGTACAAACTCACTCATATTGGCTGATCTTCAGCTTCTGATGATGACATGTGTCAGCAACAAACGGGTCAGCTGCTTATATCTATTAAATCTGAGCAGGGCTTTTTTTGTAGCAGGAACTCATTTGCATATTAGGCCACACCTGCTGACACCAAGCCAGCTGGAACTGCTCATTCCTGCTCAAAACAAGCCCTGAATCTGAGGATTATATTATTCTTATTGAAAGTTACTCTCACAGCATACAATCCTTTGCAAAGGAAACATGAAGTGTGGAAGCAGTGGAAATTTGGAAGATGGAAGCAGTGTTCTTCAAACATTAGTGAAACGATTTTCAAAGTATCATAAAATTGTCTCTTTTATCATCCATACAAAATGGGCAGTTCAGTCATGACTCTCCAACGTGCTATGTCAGTGTAAGATCAAATGAAGCACATGGGGCTTTATCAGGAGATTTTCAAGATAACAGCTATCAGTTTAGTGATGGCTTCCAATCCTTTCCAATGTTCCCAACTTTTCCACTGTTATTATATTCACACCATTTGATGCTTTGCTTAAAGTGCCAGATCCTAGCAAGCTAGAGTCAGTTTGGTGTAATGGTTAAGTGTGCAGACTCTCATCTGTGAAAACCGGATTTGATTTCCCACTCCTTCACATGCAACTGCTGGAAGGACTTTGAGTCAGCCATAGCTCTCGCAGAGCTGTCCTTAAAGGGGCAGCTTCTGGGAGAGCTCTCTCAACCAGTTTCATCTACCTCACAGGGTGTCTTTTGTGGGGGGGATGGTAAAGGAGATTGTAAGCAGTGTTCCCTCTGAGTTAGTGTGAGCTAGCTCACAATTTTTTAGCCTCCAGCTCACACATTTTTGTCTCAGCTCAGGAAGAATGGCCCTAGAACAATAATGCCAGTAGCTCACAAAGTAGAATGTTTGCTCACAAGATTCACCAGCTTAGAGGAAACATTGAGTAAGCCATGTTGAGACTCTGAGATTCAGAGTAAAGGGCATGGTATAAAGCCAGTTTGGTGTAGTGGTTAAGTGTGCAGACTCTTATCTGGGAGAACCGGATTTGATTCCCCACTCCTCCACTTGCACCTGCTAGCATGGCCTTGCGTCAGCCATAGCTCTGGCAGAGGTTGTCCTTGAAAGGGCAGCTGCTGTGAGAGCCCTCTCAGCCTCACCCACCTCACAGGGTGTCTGTTGTGGGGGAGGAAGGTAAAGGAGATTGTGAGCCACTCTGAGACTCTTTGGAGTGGAGGGCGGGATATAAATCCAATATCATCATCTTCTTCGTCTTCTTCTTCTAGAATGTTACTAGAGAGCAATCTTGGGCTTGTAAGTGCAAATCAACCCTTTGTACCAAGTGGCTGGTAATTGAGCTTTTCACTGAAATCTCATGACCCAGTGTGAGCATGATCCCAGCACTTCATGATACATTTCCTATATATGGCCTTCCTTGCCCAAAGTTATACTTTCCAAAGTGAATCCTGGACCAATTTCCCACTCACCTTACGCTGCTCTCATGTTCCTCTTCTCAGCGGGGCTTCCTTCCGATTTCACTTTATCTGTCCCGGGGCTGCAGCTAGCATTGGCTTTTTTGCGTGGCAAACAGTCAATCATGACTAGGCCTGCTAGCTCCAGGTTCAGAAATACATGGAGATTTATTTATTTATTTATTTATTTATATTTACATTTATATCCCGCCCTCCCCGCCTAGGCGGCTCAGGGCGGCTAACAACATTTCACATATTTAACAAAGGATAAAACTTTAAAATTTAACAATTAAAGAAATTAAACATAAAAACCAGTTAATTAAGTTAAAATATTTAAAATATTTGAGGGTGGAGTTTGGGGAGGGGCATCAGTAGGGTATAATGTCATGCAGTCCACCTTCCAAAGGAGCCATTTTCTCCAGGAGAAGTGGGATTTTTTAAAAAATAAACAAGTAATTTATGTGGTCTGGATGTCAGTTGTAATCAGGGCTTTTGGGATAGAAAAAGCCCAGCAGGAACTCATTTGCATATTAGGCCACACCCCTGATGTCACCATTGTTTTGCAGAGGGCTTTTTTGTAGAAAAAAGCCAGCAGGAACATATTTGCTTATTAGGCCACACCCCCTGACACCAAGCTCGCTGGAACTGTGCTCCTCCTTTGTGTTCCTGCCAAAAAGAAGCCCTGATTGTAATTCTGGGAGATCTCTAGTCCTCACATGGAATGCTCTCAAATGCTTAAAGATTGTGATTGGCAGTGGCGTTCCAGAGAGAATTTAAAAAATTCAAATTATTTTTATTTATTTACATTACACTTCTATCCCGCCCTCTCCGCAAGCGGACTCAGGGCTGCTCACAACATTCGTTTAAAAACAGTATAACAGTATATATAAAAATATATAAAAGTATTTGGAAAGCCAGGAAATGAATTATGGCACTTCAACTCTACTGAACCTATGAGTACAAAAAATGGTCCCTTGAAGAAGGATTCTCCCAAAACAAAATCGAGCGGTTCTTTCATCATTCTTTGGACTACAGTTTAAATGTTGCATGGTTCTTTGGACAGTAGTTGTGTTGTATATAGGATGGTTTGCTATCTGTATCACTGAACTGTTTACTAGCACCCAGAAGTTGTAAATTGTGGATTACACTGAATATTATTTTTCTACACGGAGTGTATGTGTTGTTTTTCCCCAGTTTTGTTTACCTCCGTGGTTCCGATCTCCGCTGACCTCACCTGAATGTTGACAGCCCTAATCATGACTTTTGTCATTTTTTAAAAAAAAATCCAGTCATTGGGGAAGGCCTCTTCTATGCTAGACAAGGGGGAGGGCACCACTTTTCTATAGGTAGAAGGTGTAGCATTTCCCCTCAAATTATATATATATATATATATATATATATATATATATATATATATATATACACACACACACACACACACGCACACACAGGGGTCTTTTTGTAGAGGAAAAGGTGCAGGAGCTCAGTAGCATATCTCATTTGCATATGCCCCAGGATCTGTGTGCAGCGGGGAGAGAACTCCCCATTGCATGCAGACCCTGGCTGGACGTTCAGGAGCTGCACTCCTGTGAGCTCCTGCTGAATTCAAGCCCTGTATATACACACTAACTAAAATGTGTATTGCAGAAGCTTCCATAATTACCACTCTTTTTCTTCAGAAAACTGGGTGACGATGTGATGTTCTTGTGGTTCAGAATTTAGACCCCACCCCCACCCCACCCAAATGTTTTTCATAAGGAGGTGGAAGAAAAAAAATTACTGGAGCGCAATAAAGTGTGGCAAGAAAGAGACCAATCAAGTTGAGAGATGGGAGGGGGAGGACCCACAATAATTGCTAGGAACTAAGTTTCTCTGAGTCGCCTTTCCAACTTAAGCCTATAAATAAAGGCAGAGATGACAACCAATAATAATGCTTTGCTAAAGAGGCAGGTCTAGGTCATTTCTGTATCAGGGCCGGACAAATCTGATTATCTGTGACAGACAGTGCTGAGTAATTGCTATAATCACTCCGGTAGGCCCTGTACCTTGGCCAAACAAGAGAAAGATGCAGTACACGACATCAGAGGATAGCTACCCTCTCAACCTGACATCTCTGACAGCGGCACTTTGATCTTAATGGGAGGGTTATTTAGAGTTTGCTGCCATTCCAATGAAAGAGGGACGAGCAAGACCCCAATAAGACCCCTTCCTAAGTTCGCCCGAGATAAGGGCCTCGTTAAAAGTGCATGGGAGTTCTTGTTTGCAGGTTGATTTGCTACAAGGATTGGTTGGTAGAGAGAAGGATAACAATGGGGGGAGCACAAAAACATGTCAGACAGAATCGACTGTGGGATTTTTTTTTAATGTTCCTGCCAAGTACAAACAATTAGGATGGTGTCTCTTCAAAAGTTTCACGTCAGTAAGGTGACAGGTCTAGTTTAAATGAGACCCCGTCAAAACTATTTAGAGCAACCGATGAGTAGGCACTGCATGCCACTTTTTGGATTGCCAGAAAATACATTTTATGAGAGAGCAAAAAAAAAATCTTTTTCTATTTGTTTTGTATAACATGCCGATGCAGCTGAAATTGGATTGAAATTTTGCTGGTAAAAGTTACAGAAAGTTTTTACAACAGCCTTATAATGTAAAGACAGTGGCTTTATAACAGCCTTATAAAGACGGTGACTCAGTGGTAGAGCATCTGCTTGGTAAACAGAAGGTCCCAGGTTCAATCCCCAGCATCTCCAACTAAGAAGGGTCCAGGCAAAGAGGTGTGAAAAACCTCAGCTTGAGACCCTGGAGAGCTGCTGCCAGTCTGAGTAGACAATACTGACTTTGATGGACCGAGGGTCTGATTCAGTAGAAGGCAGCTTCATATGTTCATATGTTCTGTACTTAAGAGTTTTCAAAAGCACTGTGGATTAAAGATTTCTAAGACTCCCTTTTATTTTCTGCTGCCATAGACTAGCATGACTACAACACTAGAATTGGTACAGTAAAAGAGGGTTCTGGTATTGGCCCTTGGAAATGGAAAAATTTCTTGTTTAATGCTTAAAGGATGTCCTCCGTGAGCAAACCAAAAAAGGAAGAAAGAAGTGAAACCATCCTCAGGACTTTCTGTATTCTGTAGAAGATGATGGGCATGTTAGCACATTGACATGATCTCAAACATCTGCCACAAGACATTTTTGTCCAGCAAACAACCTTTACAATATATGATTTTATTACTCGCTCACTGGATGGATGGAAAAAAGACCTTTGCTTACTGGAATACGACCCTTCTCAATATATCACTCTATAAAACATGACACTTGGTATTGAAACATATGCCAGCTCCTTTTGTGGTGAGACATGGGCAAGTCCCTTCAGAAGGTCATAATACTGATTTTATCTTAATAACACAGCATTATCCGACATAACAAGCACTGTACAAAGCAACTGTAGTTCTACATGTAAGTAAACAAATGAGCTGCTGTTGAACATTTACGCTTCCCATCGTGTTTTCATGACCTGGAACAGTCAAAACCTATTTGATCTGAGAAACTTCAAAGCCAATGTATGGAAAGGTCTTCTAAACTTCAAGGGTGAGAGTGATCAGGCCAGAAAACAAAGCCATTGGTTATAAAACAGGACAGTCATGGATTGGAAATTATTTCAAAGGGTGTACTGTGTAGTCCAATATACTGAGTTGGATCCTAACTCTTTCTTCTAGCACAAGGAGTCTTCTGCCAGCCTAAGAATTTCTTGCATCCATGACAAGTTTCTTGAGGAAAGCAACATAATCAGCAGAACAAAGACAATCCTTTGTTTCTAATAGTTGGCAAATAACTGGAATTCCTAGTGGGAAGAACCAAATATTCACAGAAAAATCTGTCACCAGTAGTAAATATTCCCCATTCCAGATCTAGAAAGCAAATCTAGAATAATGAAAGGATTTTTTTTTTTAAAAAATGTACACATTCCCTAGAAAATAATCCATTGGAAGAAATTGCATTCTGTTATTTTGAGTTTTCAAAAGCACTGTGGATTAAAGATTTCCAAGACTTCATTTTCTGCTGTCATAGACTAACATGACTACAACACTAGAATTTCTACAGTAAAAGAGTTAATCTAGACTAACAGTAATTAAATGTTTTTTTTAAAAAAAATTGCACACGTTCCCTAGAAAATAAATTAGAAGGAACTGCATTAGGACTCTTTCTACAATTATATTTTGCTCTTATCCAAGTTTGGAGCAAGGGAACTCATAATGACAAAAGGTCCAAGCCCATTATGGGGCCAAGGCCACAGCTATTACAAATAGGCTCAATTAACCTGGAATTGGCCAGCTCTCCTGTCAACCCAATATTCCCAAACTAATGTATCCTTGCAAGGGGGGAAACCAGCAGCAGAAATGATATTTCACTTCTTTTTCTGTTGCTCTCCTACCCCACCAAATAATAGCTGGGGTGCGTGAATATGTTCTCTGCCCATTTCCTCAGATGGGAAGTGAAAGGCCTGACGTATTCAATGGGCATAGTAGCCTCTGAGTACCCAAATAATGGGGCATGACGTTTGTGTGAAGTAGCTCCAGCAAAAAAGTACTTTCCTTGACCAATCACTGTCTGTCACACTTTACAGACGGGGGAAACTGAATCAAATAGGCCTCAGGAAGCTATTGAGTGGGAGCCGGCAGGGTAGAATTGGTGTTTTCTAGTTCTAGCACCTATGTTTTGGGTCAGAAGACTAGCTCTCTCGCATTCTCTTCAGTAATGCAGCAAAAGGAAAGGCAACATCTTGGTTTCTTCAGGACATCACTGTTAATTAATGTTCTCACAGAGTTCCCTCCCTTTTCTAAGATGAAGCCAGCTGAGGTAAAACGACACATTGTGGAGGAATGAATTTGTATATATTTTTTAAAAAGTATATCTAATTTACAGAATTTGTTTAACAAAACACAGAAAGAAATATTTTTTATAGAGAATTTCCAGGTAGTTGATGGCAGATAAATAAAAAAACCAAGGGCTCAGTTTGGATTTTTCTACACAATGGCAAACTGAGAACGCTGCCAAATAAATACTCCAAAAAGGCTCATTAGAAATGAACCTGTCGTCTCAATTTACCTGTTTACATGATATGTGGGATCTGAAAGGCACTTGCTACTGGAAGATTAAGAGTTCTTAAAAGTTGTTTTTTTCCCTTTGGGCTTCCTGTAGGGCCAAAATGTACCTCTTGGGGTAAATGCATTTTAACTACTTGGCATACAATAAAGGAAAGGGATGTGAGGGCATGGTGAAGGTTTCTTTTTTAAAACAACAACAACACCGGTTTAAAGTTTCTCTTCAGCAATTGGTGGTTACTTAGATTTCCTCAAAGCTGAGGTTTTCAGCTCTACCACAAAATTAGGTAGGTTCATTTTAGGCTTCACAAATATAAACGGACATCTCAGTTTGTGTGTGTTTGTGGATATGAAACTTTGTGTTCCTTCAGAATTAAAACAGTTGTAATATCAAGTCCCATCTGCCATTGCATGCATGTAGGGGGCATTTTAGATGGATGATGGCTGCTTCTAAAGGAAGGAAGAGTTATGGCTCCCTTCCCCTTTTGAGGACATTTGTTCTTGTTCTGTAAGGGTCTGTTGATGACCTTGTTGTCAGACTCTGTACATTTTTAATGTATATCTTTACAACATTTTCTGGCTTTTATGTATTTTGTTTTTAAAAGAAGGAGAGGGCTATGTCCTAGGTTGAGGTGGCCAAACTGCGGCTTGGGAGCCACATGCGGCTCTTTCACACATATTGTGTGGCTCTTGAAGCCCCCACTGCCCAGCTTGGATGAGGCATTTCTCTGTTGAAATCACTTCTCCAGCCACTTGGAGAATGCATTTAAAGTTAAAGTTGCTTTCTTTCCACCTACTTCTCCCCCTCCCTCTCCACCTTCCTTCCTCCCTCCCTCAAACATCTGACGTTCAGCTCTTGCAGCTCTTAAACATCTGATGTTTATTCTATGTGGCTCTTACATTAAGCAAGTTTGGACGCTCCTTTCCTAGACAGAGGAGTATAGGTGTGTCTATAGATTTATGCTGGTATAACAGCCCCCTTCTTCTCCCCCCCCCCTTTTTCCTTTCCTTTTCCTTATCTCTTTAAATATTATTTCTCTTCTTTTGCTCTTTTGACTTGGGTCCTCCCACTACTGAATACACGGTCATTTTCTTTCTGGTTTATGTGTTTACCTTAATCAGGACATTGATCCTTTCAATAGCCATTGCATCAACATTTATTTTTTTCTACTCTTATTCACAACCAAGGTTACCTTAATGGCAAGCTTGATTGTATTGTGTATAATAGCTCTTATTATCATTTTGCATCTTTTGGCTATTCTTTCTCTTATTTTGTTGTTATGATGCTTTCTGATTAAATAAAGCTTTTTAATTTTTATTTTAAAAAAAAAAGAAAATAGAAAATAGGTAAAGGTGGACATGACAGAGGTTTATGAAATTATGCATGATGTGGAGAGCGTGGACAGGGAGAAGAATTCCTGTCTCTCCCATAATACCAAAACCTGGGGTCATTTACTGAAATTGAAGGAAATAGTTCTTCACACAGCGTGTAGTTAATTTGTGGAACTCACAGCCTGGAGCAGTCAGCCTTGGGTTTGATCCAGCATGGCTCTTCTTCTGTTCTTAATCCTTGCTGCTTAGTTAACACTTTTCCCAGGCCTCAGATTTAGCAGGAGCTCACAGGAGTGCAGCTCCTGAACCTTTCTGAGAGTTCCATCTCCTCCTTCTGAGAGTTCCACCTCCTTGTCCGTTGAATAGCTCCACTGGATGAGCTCCACCACCTATTTTTCTACAAAACGCCTCCTGGCTCTTCCTGAGATTGGGTCAAGCGCTCTGATTGAACCCAGCTGCCAAGGAGGTAATCACAAACTCCTGAGTGCTAGTCTCTTAATTTTGTACTTTTAAAAAAGGCATTCTTGCCATTAAGAATGTACTCGAAGGGCTGTCAGATGGTGTGGAATTGTTTTCTGTGGCCCCAGGTAGGACCAGAACCAATGGGTTGAAATTAAATCAAAAGAGTTTTCGGCTCAACCTTAGGAAGACAGTTAGAGCGATTCCTCAGTGGAACAGGCTTCCTTGGGAGGTGGTGGGCTCTCCTTCCTTGGAAGTTTTTAAACAAAGGCTAGATGGCCATATGAGAGCAATGAAGATCCTGTGAATTTGGGGTAGGTATTTGTGAGTTTCCTGCATTGGACTAGATGACCCTGGAGGTTCCTTCCAACTCTATGATTCTATGATTCTAAGAAACTATGCAAATTGTGCATACATTTATTGATTTTTTTCATAATTCTTGCCATTAAGAAAATATGCAAATTGTGCATACATTTATTGATTTTTTCCCATAATTCTAATTCATGGCAATATTTTGCTTTTGTCAAGGTCTGGGGTTGAAGTCACTGTGGAAATAGAAAATGTAAGATGGTCAGGGGGTGAAAAATGAATTGAGAGTTGCCTGAGGAACCAGCAAATTCTGCAAACTCCATACAACGCTCCTTCAGGTTTTTCAGCCTTCACTTTCTACTTGTGTCAGGGTTTGGAATTTGCCTCCTTTAATAGTACTAATAGCATGGTCAAAACACTTCACAAAGACCTTTTCTACTCAGGTTATTTTCCTTGGGCTTGATGCTGATGGGAAGTGGGCTTCCCCCGTCCTGCTTCCTCACAGCACTTTGCATCCATTTTTCCTCTCTAGGTTTCCCAAACCTGATTTGCTGCAATGTTTTTAAATAAATGACTGCAGAAAAGCTTGGATGACCCTTGGATCTCTAACTGGAAGTCTGGGTTGTCCCACCCACATGGCATCAACAAGACAAGGTATTATATACTGTGTTTTACTGGGTTCTTGTTGCCTGAGCTTGAGACAGGCACTCCTGGCAAACCAGGATCCTGAAGCCTGGAAGAACTGGCCAATCAGGATGCTAGCATGGAACAACTTGTAACAAAGAGATGCAAATGAAGGATTCTGGAGTGAGCCAATAGGAGTGACTGTTGCCTGTGGGGTGTGGTTAACCATGGCAAGATTGTATATAGTTGCAGTTTTGCCTGTGTTCCTCTGTGACCGTTTCTTCTTGCAGTAAAGTGTTCTTCGTTGATTCAGAGCTGGCTGAACTCACTTTATTTCAAAAAGAATGAAGGGCTGCACCACTAAGAGCAACAAGACAAAGAAAAAATGATGAAGTGGAGAAAAAAAAATCTTTATTGCAAATATCAATACCCAATTGGAATAAAGAATCCCCCCACAACTGCATCATTTTTTCTTTGTCTCTTTCCACCCACATGCCAGCCATTTTCCCTTACTTGATCCCCAAAGGGGTCATTTCCTTCCTACTGATGGAAGTCTTTGTTTTTCTGAGCCAGCTATTGAATATCACAATGCATCAAAACAGAGTGCATACCAGGTTCTCTGAATTCCCAGCTGTCCTTTTTTTGTTTTTAAAGTCTCTAGCCCCTTTCATTGTGGATTGATAAGGGGAAAGGCATATGTCAGCAAGGGAAAGTAAGGGGTTATTTCAAAAGTATTGTAATAATAACAATAATAATAATTATTATTAGGTTATTTTTAGCAGGAACACAGTTCCTACTGGCTTGGCATCAGGGGTGTGTGACTTAATATGCAAATGAGTTCCTGCTGGACTTTTTCTACAAAACAGCCCTGTGTAAAACAATGGTGATATCAGGGGTGTGGCCTAATATGCAAATGAGTTCCTGCTGGGCTTTTTCCTACCAAAAAAGCCCTGTGTAAAACAATGATGATGTCAGGGGTGTGGCCTAATATGCAAATGAGTTCCTGCTGGGCTTTTTCTTCCCAAAAAGCCCTGATGATGGTGGTGGTGGTGGTGATTATGATTATTATGATGAAGAATTGCCTCATCCTGGCTGAAGCCGGGCTCTAGGCAATGTACAACAAGAAAATACATTAAAAAATCAGTAAAATCAGTTTATTAAAAAAATTGCAACCCAATAAACATTCTTTATAACATGCTACAGTTCTGCTTTCGGCATTGGGGAGGTGAGGTGCCAGCCTGGCAACTGTCGCTGTCCTCAGGCAAAAGCCTGGCGGAATTGTAAAAGATCTCGCAGGGCCCTGGTATCTTCCAGCAGAGAGTTCCACCAGGTCAGGGCCAGGATTAAAAGTCCTGGCCTTTGTTGAGGACAGCTGGACCTCTTTAAGGCTGGGGATCACCAGCAGATTTCGACCAGTAGAGCGTGATGCTCTTCCAGGGACATAGTGGAGGAGGTGTCCTGTAGTTACATCAGCCACAGTCTGCTCAAGGCCTTAATGGTTGTAACCAAAACTATTGAATATAGCAATATTCAACTGCCATTAACCCCCCCCCCCTGAAAAAGCCCTGGTGGCCCTAGGAGAAGGGGTGGATGGCAGGGCTGCTGCTTAGGGACTGGGGTAAGGAAGCTGCAGGGGAAGCCAGCCATGTGGAAGTCCTGCCGCTGCAGCATTGTATTGGCAGCCACAGTTGCTGTAGAGAAACCACACAAACCTGTCCCCATGTGGAAACCACCATCCTAGATAACAACCTTGCAAAGAAGCTAGGGTTCCCATCAAATACTATAGGTGGGGAAGTGGAAGGGCTGATTGGCCAGAACTCAATGGGATGGAAGGCTGATGCTGATAACAGCAGTCCTGCATCTGCCTCACCTGTCTCCACCAATAACATACACAAAAGACTGTGTGACGTCATGTATGACTCGACATTACCCGGAAAGAAGGATGGGAAGATGCAGTATTAGGTGGTGGCTATGTGTCTCTAGTTCCAGTCTTTTTTCTTCTTTTTTTACTGTGTCAAACTAGTCGTTAACAAGAAAATAACATTTTAAAAAGTTAGGGTTTGTGGGCTGGGATTCCACCTGTGGCTGTTAAGAGTGATTTGATGGCAGTTCCTTCATAGTCCTGGGAAACAAAATATTGCATTTTCGAAGCACCATCCTTTTTGTGGGGATGCATTTTATGTTCAAGTAAATAAACAATCCAGAGCTGTTAGAGGGAGTTATTTTGTTTTTAGCTTGTGACGGGTGGTGTGCTGTCACACCAGCCTAAGGTTGTCCCTTTATCTTTTTCTAAAGCTTTTTGACATACTGTGTTCAACATCACTAGGAATTAGTCGGGATTTTATAGCCTAATTTTTGATTGCCCAAGACAAGTTTCATTTGGTTTCCACACATGTACCAATGCATCATTTGGTTAAGTGCCTTACTCCTGTGCATTACTTCCAGATTCAAAAATACACATGCATGCACGCACGCTCATTCAATTGATGCACACTCAACATTTACGCTCACATGATTCGGTATTGCTAACTCTAACCGCAGTAGAGCAATAACACTTGGATCTCTAACTGGAAGTGGCATTGTTTAAGCCCGGGGCACACAAATTAAAGCACCTACTAGCCAGTGTAATTTGCTTGGTCAAATATCAAGCCAATTCTTCCACCAGCTCTGTCGAAAGGAAGGAAATAACTTTTGAAAACAGCCTATATTTTCTTTTTAAAAAGAGCACAGTGATCAAAAACATTTCCAATCACTTAGGAGGAAATAAAAATTGTTGGGTGCTACAACAAATTGCAATCACGTAAGAATGTGTAATACAAACGCTAAGCATAAGGGCATTTTTGATCTTTCAAAACACGCAGAGGAACGAAAGGGAAATAATACATCTAATAAAACGATTTGGTATAATATGCTACCAGTGCTTAGAAAAGCCGTTTTGTAGAGAAATCACATCACATTAGATGGCTGATATTTTCTATAAGTCGAGCTGTGCTCTGGGTCTTCAAAGCACAAAAGTTATTGCTGGGGGGTGGGGGGAGGGAAATAGGATTTCCCCCATTATTCCTGCTTCCAACCCTCTGTGTGTTCTGAAAATGGTATGAACAGAACCCAGCCCGTAGACCAAAGTGTACGTGTGAATGCAGCCTTGCTTTTTTTTTGGGGGGGGGGGGAAGGGTCCTGAAATTGTGGGACAGCCTTCATGTAAATAAACCTTTTGCTGCATTTATTTATTTAGAACAGAAATTATTTAGAAAGTTTGCTGATCTCTACACTTAACGTGGTTGCAACTGCTCCTGCTACAATAAAAAAACATTGCTTTTTTTGAGCAGGAATGCAGTTCCGGCTGGCTTGGCACCAGGGGTGTGTGGCCTAATATGCAAATGAGTTCCTGCTGGGCTTTTTCTACAAAAAGCCCTGTGTGAAACAATGGTGATGTCAGGGGGTGCGCCCTAATATGCAAATTAGTTCCTGATGGGCTTATCTTAAGGCTGCAACAATAAAATGCAGCAGTGCTAGTGAAAACAGCATAAAAACAAACAGACCAGAACACAATAAAATATAGAGGCTGGAGGCAGAGACCATACATGAAATCTCCTCACCCCATTCAGCTTGAATATATTTGAAAGTCTGGGCAGGGCTATGGCTGATTTACATTCACCCAGTATGATCCCATGGCTGTAGAATGTCAGTTGTGAGTTCTGAACTGGTGAATGCTCCCTCTAAGCTCTGGAGTCTTGTGAGCAAAAAATTCTACTTCATGAGCTACTGGCATTAAAGTTGTGAGCTACTGCATAAATTAGTTTGCACTGGGGCCATCCTTCCTGAGCTAAGACAAAATGTGTGAGCTGGAGGCTAAAAACACTGTGAGCTAGCCCACACTAACTCAGCTTAGAGGGAACACTAGGCACAACCAATGGGGGCATACCTAAATCTATATCTGAAGTGGAATTTGGAGCCAGAAGTAAAGCTTGCTGGCAGATGTGGAATCAGTAGAGCCGACACTGTTAGAGAGCCAGTTTGGTGTGGTGGTTAAGTGAGCGGACTCTTGTCTGGGAGAACCGGGTTTGATTCCCCACTCCTCTACTTGCAGCTGCTGGAATGCCCTTGGGTCAGCCAAAGCTCTCGCAGAGTTGTCCTTGAAAGGGCAGCTTCTGTCAGAGCTTTCTCAGCCCCACCCACCTCACAGGGTGTCTGTTGTGGGGAGAAAAGATATAGGATATTGTAAGCTGCTCTGATTCAGAGAGAAGATTAGGGTATAAATCTGCAGTCTTCTTCTTCTTCTAGTTGGGATGATAAAAAGGCCAATTTTATTTAATTTTTACATCAGTCAAAGGATCTGAAGATCCAGTGTGGCATCCCTCCACGCCTAGTCTCCGTTTGGGCCATCAGTGGGACACAGAAGAGTCAGGCCTCCTCTGCCTTTGCATCCCGGACTTTGCAGATAAGGTCACACAGGCTCTGAGCTCTGTATACTCCTCCTTGCCAAGCATTTTATTGCTCAAGGGAAGTGTCCATGACTTTTCCCTCTAGCTGCAAGACCCATTGCTCAAGGATAATCACGACATCCATTCACGGGGTCCCGTTTCAGTTACATGAAGGCCTAGATGCCCCAGGCTTCTGGTCAAGCAGACAGCAGGCCCCTAAGTGTGCATCCTCTGCCCCCGCCATGATAATGTATGCCAAGGATTGCCCCATCAGGTTGGTTGGTTCTCCCTTTCTGATAGCTGCAACAAACCCTGTCCCCAATCTATACATCCTTGGCCAATAAAAGACATACGTCTGGGTGAAGGAGGAAGAAAAAAAGGTTTATTGCAATGAACTGAGAGCAGAGCAGAGCTAAGCAAAGCCTGCAATACCAAGCTGCTTTAATTTATTCCAAGATGAACAAAGCAGGAGTCAAGTGGCACCTTTAAGACCAACCAAGTTTTATTCAGAATGTAAGCTTTCGTATGCTCTCTAAGCACACTTCATCAGACGAGGGGATCAGGTATAGATCAGGTATATTCTGACTATACCTGATTCCCTCGCCTGATGAAGTGTGCTTAGAGAGCACACAAAAGCTGACGTTCTGAATAAAACTTGGTCTTAAAGATGCAACTTGACTCCTGCTTTGTTCAACTGCTTCAGACCAACACAGCTGCCCTCTTGGATCCTTCTTCCAAGATGGTCACAATCTTATATCCTGCCCTGAGTCCATTTTGGAATGGACGGGATATAAAGTGAATAAATAAATAAAATATACTCTTGATGACACATTGGCACATGTTAGCATATACACATACTAATTGGCTGTAACTTGCAGCATAATTTCATTGCAAGAGTCAGCTACATGCTACCAAAACATCTTGCCAGGCTGGCAGCAGCTCATTGGACAGGGAAATATTCTACTTTGCATGCACCTTGACCAGATAAATCCAGTTTGGGCTATAAGAGCCCCTTACCTCTATTGTTGCTTAGAAACACAGAAGACATGCAGTAAGGCATAGCGCAAGGTTATAGATAAGACTGGTATGTTGGTAACTCTTCTGCCTTTTTCTTCGCAGTCAAACCTAGCTGTTTGTTAAGCCTTACAAATGTTACCTCTGCAGGCTTGTTGCCTTCCCAGCTAAAGTTGGGCCCCACATCATCAATTCTGAGCTGGATTGGGATGTTAGTCAACTAGGTTAGATCCTAGCATCAGACCTACAGCTCTCAATTCTAGCCTTGGCATCATAGAACCCAGGACCGACATGGATGAGTCTCAGAGCTGCTATCATTTCAGGGACACATCATCCATTTCCACTATGAATGAAAGGCATTACCAAGGGAATGAGCTCTTCATTTTAACTAGGGGATTATTTGGCTCTTTTAAAACCATGTTGCAAGGTTCCAAAAGGACGCCAGAGTGCATTTTCATTCTCTTTGTGGTGACCTTAGGAATGTTAAGTCATACATAATCATGCTTTCCTAAATGTATTATTGAACATTCAGCAGGCCTCTGTGTGTGTATTGTCAGAGGCGTTAGGTCAGTTAATATCACATGAGGTCTCGCATCGGAAGACATGCATTTTTCAGTGGCTGTCTGAGACAGGAAGGAAACCGTTGTGATGAACTGAAATTTGTTATCAATGACAATAACATTTCATTAAACATCAGATGACTTTCATTAATTTTCCTCCCTCTTTGCTTTGGTTTTGGCTTACTCTGGTAGGTGCAACGACAGGTCATTTCACTTGAGGTGTAAAAGCATTTATGGCATCCTAATTTAAACACGTTACCAATATGTCATCCAGCTTTGCCTACTGTCATGGCAAATCCTTGGGCTTTTTGATAATTTAAGCACTTTCCCCCTCAAATCCCTGTCCTATTCACCTTACATCTTAAAGCCACAAATTACACCTTGGCATGATATTTAAGGCTGAAAGCCAGAAATGTTGCTAAAGACCTCCCACTGAAATCACCCAATCATTTCTCATAGCATCATGTATGGTTGAATGACATACAATATGTTTCACTGGCAACACAAAATGGAAATGTTAAGTATAAATCTTGGTGGAAGTTTCAGTAATTTTTAATATTTTTTTTTGCAAGCGTGCGTATGTGAATGATATATTTGTCCTAGAGCTATACGAATTCATTTCCTCCACATCTGTAATATCTGCAGTAAGCGAAATTAAAAATACATTTGTACTTGTACAGTTAAATGATCATATTTAATGAAATGTCGGAGATGAATCTTAGCAAACAGTCAGGAAATTATTTCAGAAAGAGTAGCATTTCATTACTGACAGTTGGGAGGGAAAAACAGAGATTATACAAATGGTTTGCTACTTCAGCATATAAGAGGGCTTGGGGTTGGGCACTTCTGCATAAAGAGAGGGTCATCTGAATGTCAGACATCTGCAATTAAAAGAAAGCAAATCTAGACACAGTACCATGATTAATTTCTCTCTATATTCCGTGTATGCCATGATTTATTATTCACCATGTATACAGCACCATCCAGGAACATGCTTCTTTAGTGTGCGGACTCTTACCTGGGAGAACCGGGTTTGATTCCCACTCCTCCACTTGCAGCTGCTGGAATGGCCTTGGGTCAGCCCTACTCTCGCAGAGCTGTCTTTGAAAGGGCAATTTCTGTCAGTGCTCTCTTAGCCCCACCTACCTCACAGGGTGTCTGTTGTGGGGGAAGAAGATAAAGGAGATTGTACGCTGCTCTGAGACTCCGATTCAGAGAGAAGAGTGGGGTGTAAATCTACGGTCTTCTACTTCTTCTTCTTCTTCACATACACTTAAATTGCATTTCCCCATCTCATGGACCTTGCAAACTAAATTTTGACCAGGGATAGAGACATAATGCCCTGACCTGGATGGCCCTGGTTAGTCCAGTCTCATCAGATCTTGGAAGCTAAGCAGGGATGGCCCTCTCTAGTAGATGGATGGGAGTCGTCCAAGGAATACCAGGGGCACGAAGTGGAGGCAGGCCATGGCAAATCACCTCTGAATGTCCCTCGAAAACCCTACGGGGTCACTGAAAGTCAGCTGTGACTTGATGGCGCTTTCCATCACCACCAGAGATGCAGTAAAGAGAAAAAAACAATTCATATTTCATTTCTGGAACAACAGCTGCATAGAGTAGTGTATAGTGGGAGGTAAGAGCTTGTTGAAGGTCACACCTTCAGGACTGAGAGCTTGCATAATAGAACTGTTTTCAGAACATGGTTGCTACTGGCACACGCTTGCCTGTGTTGTAGCTGTGCCTCATCATCCCCTGATGAGCAGGGGCGAAAGTAAGGCAGTATGGGACTGGGAAGAAAGTGGCTCAAGTGGAACCTTTAATCTTTGGTTTTGAGCTCCTCAGAGAGAGAGACCCAAAGAGACAACACTTATGCCACTTTCAATCCTAACAGCAAAATAATCGAAGTATGAACTTGCATATGGTCTAGATCAGGGATGTCAAACTCATTTGTTATGGGGGCCAAATCTGACATAAATGAGATCTTGTCGAGCTGAGCCATGTCAGATCGGGCCAGGTGTGTACATGTTTAAGATTAAGTAGCAGAGATATAAACTTTATACAGACAAATGCAATTATATATATATATATATATATATATATATATATATATATATATATATATATATATATATATATATATATATATATATATATTTTTTAAAAACTTAAAACATTAGCACTCGTTGATCTTTCTTTCTATTTCTCCCATGGGATCCAGGAACTGGGCAAAGGAAGCTCTGGCTCCTTCCTTCCCCAGGAGATGAGGAGGGGAGGAGCCTCAGCCAATAGAAGGAAGAGAGGCTTGGCTCAGTAGCTCTGCTGTGTGATTGAGAAAGCCTGGCAAAGCAAGCTATCCTTCCTCCCCAAGGGAGGAGCCTCAGCCAATGGAGAAAACAGAAATTTTGCTCTGTAGCTCCTGTGCAATTGAGCAAGCCTGGCAAAGCAAGCTGTTGTGCAGAAGGAAGCAAGAGAGAGGGAGAAGTTGCTTGGGGGCCTGATAGCAGTCCTTCAGGGGCCTGGTTTAGCCCCCAGGAGGCATATTTGACACCCCTGGGCTAGATTCTGAAATACTACCATGAACACTGCAAAAGGAACGCTACAGTGGCATGCCAAAAACTAAAGCTTGTGTTTGGCAAATCAAACACACAATCAGCCTTCTAGAGACTGAAGGAATTGGGAATCACAAAGGCAAAACTTGCTTCCTGTCTAGAAAACATGCACTGAATTTCTGTGCAAATAAAGCCTTAAGTGGGACTGAAATTTAAATTCAATGTGCTCTCCACCAATACTCCCTCTATGCTGTGGGGTCTTGTTTGCAAAAATTCTACTTTGTGATCTACTGGCATTAAAGTTGTGAGCTACTGCATAAATTACTTTGCTCTTGGGCCATTTTGACTAAGACAAAAATGTGTGAGCTGGAGGCTAAAAAACGGTGGGCTAGTTCACACTAACTCAGCTTAGAGGGAACAGTGCTCTCCACTGCCCAACACTGGTTCTTCTAGTGATTATGTTCAGAATATACTCTGTCACATGTCCTCCTGATCACTGAAGTGATCATGCATTTGTTCCAAACACAAGGCAGCATTCTGAACAGAAATAAGCTTCTGCTATAGACAATCCCAGCTTCAACCCAAGACCAATCAGACACATTGGTAGATCTGGGGAAGTCTGGTTGTGAGTGGTAGGCAGGGGTGGAATTCTAGCAGGCGCTCCTTTGCATATTAGGCCACACCCCCTGATGTAGCCAATCCTCCAAGAGCTTACAAGGCCCTTTTTTTTAAGCTCTTGGAGGATTGGCTAAATCAGGGCTGTGTGGTCTAATGTGCAAAGGAGCCCCTGCTAGAATTCCACCCCTGGTGCTAGGCAATTCCTGGACATGACTGCAAACCATTTCTGCCAGTCAGAGGAGAAAGGTGATGATGTAAATTTTAGTGAAGTGAGATGGGGTGAGTAGGAAAGGAACACAAAGAGCACACAGAAAGCATATCTGTGCGGATGTAACGCTGAGTCTGATCAGAACTCCTTGGCTTCTCTTGTGGTGCATTGATCAAATCTAGACTTTTAAATGACATTAAAAATGCTTTAAATGAATTGAAAAGACAGTCACTGAAAAAATACCTGGATTTGGGAATATGCAGCTTTCTGTTCTTCTTCTTTTCAGCCTCCAGGAACCACACAATATGTGTAAAGGAGCCACATGTGAATCCCAAGCTGCAGTTCCCCCCTGCCCCCATCCTAGTCTAGCCACTACCCCACATCAGTTAATGGTACAGGAGAGCCAGTTTGGCGTAGTGGTTGACTCTTATCTGGGAGAACCGGGTTTGATTCCCCACTCCTCCACTTGCACCTGCTGGAATGGCCTTGAGTCAGCCTTAGCTTGTCCTTGAAAGGGCAGCTGCTGTGAGAGCCCTCTCACAGGAGAGCCAGTTAAGTGTGCGGACTCTTATCTGGGTGAACCAGGTTTGATTCCCCACTCCTCTACTTGCACCTGCTAGCATGGCCTTGGGTCAGCCATAGCTCTGGCAGAGGTTGTCCTTGAAAGGGCAGCTGCTGTGAGAGTCCTCTCCAGCCCCACCCACCTCACAGGGTGTCTGTTGTGGGGGAGGAAGGTAAAGGACGAAACAGGTAAAATGCCAGAGGAGTGGAGCAAGGCTATAGTATCTCCTATATATAAGAAAGGTGGGAGAGAGAAGCCTGAAAACTACAGGCCAATCAGCCTTTTAAACATTATGGGAAAACTATATGCCTTACACTTACGGGAGAAATTAACAACCTGGATGGAAGAAAATCACATCCTGGCAAATGTACAAGCAGCCTTTAGAAGAAATCGCTCTCACTTGAACAACGTGCTAATACTGAAATTTCTAGTCGATAAGCAGGCTGCAGTAAAGGGTTCTCGTTTATACGCAGCGTTTATAGATTTTAAAGCAGCCTTTGATTCTGTACCAAGGGACAAGCTGTGGCGCCAACTGTACAGTACATCAATTGACCGTAGACTCCTATTTCTCATGATGAAACTGTACGAAAATTCTAGTATGCAGGTAAAATGCACACCCCAAGGTCATCTGACTCATCCAATTCAAACAAGTAAAGGTGTCAAACAAGGCTGTATATTAGCCCCGCAACTTTTTAATTTGTATATTAATAGCATTGTAGGGTATTTTACCGACCCCGGTCTGCATCCCCCTAAGATTGGGAAGATTGCTGTGCCCATCTTGATGTATGCAGACGACGTGTTACTACTGTCAAGAACCCAAGTTGGTTTGCGTAGGTCGCTCAGAATGCTTTCTCTCTTTTGTCTGGACACTGATCTAGTCGTTAACAGGGACAAGTCTAAAATTATAGTCTTCACTAAAAGATTCAGAGAAATGATTTGGCGTTTCAATGATGAAAAACTGAAACAAGTTAAAACATACAAATATCTGGGGGTTGTTTTTCATCATACAGGATCTTACCAAGGGCGCATTGACAACGTACACTGTAACGCCCAACGCACGGCGCTTGCTCTGCAGGAGTTTTACACTTCCAAGGGCGCCTATAACGCCTTAGCGGCGATTAAGGTTTACAACGCTAAGGTTATACCCCAATTAATGTACGGTGCTGAGATTTTCTTGTATAATAAAATAACTAAATTGGAGATGGTTCAATCGAAGTTTGTACGAAGTTTGTACGATGTATCCTTCAGGTGCCAAAATATGCCTCACCTATTGCAAATAGGCTGGAAACGGGGCTTCCAAGTCTCTCCACAGTAATGTGGAATAGAGGTTTGAGTCTCCTTCTAAGGGTGCTGGCGAATCCGGATGACATTGTACATCAAATCTTCTATGACTCATTTGTTAGCAATTGGTTGAGGAAATTAAATTCCAAACTAGAGGAATGTGATCTGAATATTGATTCCCTAGCCCTCATGTTCAAGAACGGGGCAAAAGTAATTATCAGAGACCGATTACTGGAATTGGAGTTAAAACAATCTCTGGCCAAAGTTGGGGGGACGTATATCCCAACCTTTTTTACAAGTGATCTTAAATGTGCCAGGTATCTTGAAAAGATACAGCCAATCAAGATCAGGCGGATGCTGTCCTTGGCACGCCTGAACATTCTTGACACAGCAGTACTGAGTGGCCGTTTCCACAAGATCCCGTTAGAAGACAGGATCTGTCCGTGCGGCCTGGAGGAGGTCGATACGGTTCCCCATCTCATTCTGAACTGTCTTTTCCACACAGAGGCAAGGTACAGACTTCTGCGGAACCATCTAATGCTAGCTAAATCTTTGAATCAGGCCCAAGTCATTTACTTCCTCTTAGGGGATGGGAGTGATCAACTTTCTCTGGATCTTGCTAAGTTTCTATATGTTGCCGACCTTGACAGGAAGAAACTTAATGCTGTTTGTATTTGAAAGAAGGTGCCCTTAGTTAAGTGTTGCCTACGTCAGATAATTTTATTACTATTTTAATGGTTGTACATAGTTTTATATTGTTGTGTTATATTTTGGCTTGGTGTTGTGTTGTACTGTTATTGATGAGTTGTTGTTGTTGATTGGCCTAGAGCCGCAATAAACTGACTGACTGACTGACTGACTGAGGTAAAGGAGATTGTGAGCCGCTCTGAGACTCTTCGGAGTGGAGGGCGGGATGTAAATCCAATATCTTCTTCTTCACATCATGAAGCTTTCAAGAATGCAAAAACAAAGAAAGTCTAGGAGACATTTAGTAACTAGTACAGCAGAGCAGATGATGAAAAATGTGTTACTTTGCCGGACAAAGCACACAGATAGATTAGGAATGCACATTTCAGCAGAGCAGGAAAGTAGAAGGGATGTTTATATAAAACAGTCTTAGAAAATGATTGGCAAATTTATTTCCTTCAATATACGTCCTCTGATTATTTGAATCGTACAGACATCTGAGCATGTTTGTTGTCCGTTGTTAAAGCTGAACTTGAGGAAACATTTTAAACCAAATTGATTGACATTGCCTTTGTTCTAAACTGATGCGCCTCATCTGTTTTCCTGCCATTTAATTTTTCACATATGCATTCTGAGTTCCTTGATAGGTGCTTTTTAGATAATTCAGATGCCTTGTGCACTTGATTAATTACTTAAATGAATCGAGCAACATTTTCTCTCAGAGATTCTCAAGCAAATCTCTCAGCGTTAATCAGTGAATGTAGACTCATACATCTAACTAAGCAACTACACAAAAGCAAGCAGTTATCTGTGCTAAAATTCAGTTGATTTCAGATTTGTTGCAGTCTGATGGAGGATTATAGTTGATAAGTCCAGAGCTCCGTGTGGCTTTGATTCAGCCAAGAAATACTGCATGCGTTCTTTTTAAAGTTGGTGAATATGTAAAGGAGAATTTCCTCTATGTATGCTTAGCTATCTTTATCCCTCAGAGAAGGGTGGGAGGTCATATGATTAAACACTGCCATACATGAAAAATACTAGTAGCTGAGAAAATACTATTCTAGCAAATTTCCCCATGGAATAGAATTCTTTTAGTGCAAACTCCTCAGTGTATATGAGTGTATGTAGACTCACCTACATAACTGAACATCTACAGACACAGAGAACTCTAGCGTGTCAGAGAAAAGGCAACGCTAGAATCCTTTCCCCTGTCATGTTTGCTTTTGAGTCAAGCCGTTCCTGCCTGCATTGCAAACTTGCTACTGGGGTATAATCTCTGGTTGAATACTTTTAAAGATTTTTTTTCCCCGGCGTGGCAAAAACCCTGTTTGATCAGAGATGATAGTGGGACGGAACAAATGCACGCTCACACCATGAGCAACGATGAGTTTTCATGCATACAGAGTTTGTTTTCTTTCATTAGCTCTCATCCTCGGACTCCGCTGTGAAACACTGCAGAGAGATAGGAGAGATAGGAGAAAGCAGCCCCTCTTTATGAGCAAAGCAGTCAAAGGGAGGTGTTTGGCAAGAGAAGCAGGCAGAACGGAAACAGACATGTACATTTTGTTTCTCAAGAAAGCAGGTATCTTGCACACATAATACAAGAATAAGAACATGCTGTTTTGTGGGCTCTATGTTTAGAAGGAACAGGGCTTTTTTTTTGAGCAGGAACGCAGTTCCGGCCAGCTTGGTGTCAGGGGATGTGGCCTGATGTGCAAATGAGTCCTTGCTGGGCCTTTTCTGCAAAAAAGCCCTATGCGAAACAATGGTGACATCAGGGGCATGGCCTAATATGAAATGAGGTCTTGCTGGGCCTTTTCTACCAAAAAAGCCCTGAGAAGGAACATGGAGCCATTTGTGTACTGGGCATTCAGGAAATGAGTTTAGGATTATTAGCACTACCTTGATGAATTACTAGCACTATCTTGGAGATGTTGAGGGTGGTTCCTGGGGAGGATAGGGTTTTGGGAGGATGTGACATCACTTTCAGTTGACTCCATAGGAATTTCCCCAATCTCTACAGTAAATACCATAGAGACAGGGGTCGTAGCACCAAAACTGTTGTTTTAAAATTGTATTAATAATTTTAAATTCAGATGTTTAATTTTAACTGATATTATTGTAATTGTTTTTATTGTTTCATTGTTGCTATTCAATGTTGTTAGCTGACCTGAGCCTGCTCCGGCGGGGAGGGCGGGATATAAATATGTAAAATAAATAAATAAATACATTTTGTAGAAAAAAAGGTGCAGGAGCAAGGTAGCATATCTAATTTGCATATGCCCCGGGATCTGTGTGCAGCAGAAAGAGAACTCCCCACTTTATGCAGACCCTGACTGGAGGTTCAGAAGCTGTGCTCCTGTGAGCTCCTGCTGAATTCAAGCCCTGCATGGAGACATGGGGAAATTCCCAGAGCTTCACTATGGAGGCAATTTTGGGGCCATTTTTTCTCCCACGCCTCACTTTCTAAAGGGCAGAAGACCAAAAATGGGGCTTTACCCACCTTGGGAGGGCACATGGCAAGCCAAAATGGGATTGGGTCAGGGTACAGCCTGCAAAATTACCACCCAACACTTCTGTCTGGTGTATGTTGTTTTTCCTTCCTTACCTTTCTCTAAGGGCAGAAGCATGCATTGCATGTAATTCCATGATCCTAACCCAGTTTTTAAAAACTGAATTAGCTTGTGCCTATTGAGACCCATGAATCTGTAACTTAACAACTGCAATGCCACAAGCATTATCATGAGATGGCAGATGCTGCTTGGCTTCCAGGGCAGCAAGAGTAGCATGGGTGTGTATCTTCCTCTTCCTCCCAGGGGTTGCAACCAAAATGCAGAGATGCTGGAAGAGAGGCAAGTATAGTATTTGCCAGGGGTTGTTTTGTAGAAAAATAGGTGGCAGAGCTCATTAGGGTAACTCATTAGCATATGCCGCCCCTTGGCCAAAAGCAACCCGATGCAAGAAAGGAGAGCCCTGGGTGAGTGAGGCCTGCTTGGGATGGCTAGAGATCCAGCCAGCCCAAGCAGGCCTTGCTCACCTGGGACTCTCCTGGGCTGCCCTTCTCCCAGTCAAAAGGCCAGCAAGCCACTCACTGCCCAAAATCACATAAGAAGTAGAGAAAGGGTGGCGCAGCCAGCTTCTCCAGGGGTTAATGAGGGCTGCTGGGAGTGTGGCAAAGCCCCTGAGGGCTGGCTGGCTGCCTGTTCTCCTAATCCAGATATTGTTATGCAGCTGCACCTACTATTCAATGGACAAGATAGGTGGGGAGCAATGTTCCCTTTAAGCTTTGGAGCCTTGTGAGCAAAAATTCTACTTTGTGAGCTACTGGTATTAAAGTTGTGAGGTGCTGCATAAATTAGTTTGCTCCGGGGCCATTTTTCCTGAGCTAAGACAAAAATGTGTGAGCTGGAGGCTAAAAAATTGTGTGCTAGCTAGCTCACACTAACTCAGCTTAGAAGGAAAGGAACACTGGTGGGAAGGAAGAGGTGGAACCCTCAGAAAGGTTCAGGAGCTGCGCTTCTGTGAGCTCCTGCTGAATCTGAGGCCTGGTATTTGCCTGTATCCTCCCACCACTCCCCATCTGAACACTAATATGTTAGGAAGTACAAAGAAAACTGTTGTCCAGGCATTTAGCAGATAACAGCATTAGAGACCATGATAGCTTCTGTAATACAGAATCAAAGCCCAGGGCAAGGCAGTGAGCCAGCAGAGTGATTGAGGTGGCCGGCATTGGCTGGGAAATTCCTGGACATTTGGAGTGGGTGATGTCTGGGGAATGTGGGATTTGGGGAGGGAAGGGGAGGGAGCTAAGCTAGGATGGGACATCCTTGTAGGACTTCTGTTTCTCCTAAGCTCTGTGGTGTACCATGCAGCAGGGGTTGCAAAGGTGGCACCACTGGGTGTCATGGAGGTGTGTTCTAACATCTTTCCTGGCACCGGTCAATTGTCTTTAGAAACTGGGTGTGGCCAGGTGGGATTCTTGCCCAGCGGGTCCTCTGATTGGCCATTGGAGGTCTGATTGTGTGGATTTTTTTGCTTTGGCTGTAGCTGCCACCACAGCACAAGGATATTCACTGCATGACTGAAGGTATGCTGTGTATGTGCACGACAAGATTTTTAAACAATAAGATCATTTTAAAAGGCATCCTGTTAAGCAGAGCTGCCTTAAATGTTTAAGAGTTACTAGTAGAGTTCTATGACCTCACAGACTGATGTCTAATCTTCCTGTTAATTCAATATCTGCTGAATTTCTCTCTCCCCGCCCCCATATCCTTGTCGATTCTGAACGAAGTGTGGATTGTTTTGAGGATTGTTTAAGCTGCAAATGTTTTATGATGTTCCACTTTGATTTTGGTGAAAATACTCTCAAAATGAGAGCCAGTTTGGTGTAGTGGTTAAGTGTGTGGACTCTTATCTGGGAGAACCAGGTTTGATTCCCCATTCCTCCACTTGCAGCTGCTGGAATGGTCTTGGGTCAGCCATAACTATTGCAGGAGTTGTCCTTGAAAGAGCAGCTGCTGTGAGAGCCCTCTCAGCCCCACCCACCTCACAAGGTGTCTGTTGTGGGGGGAGAAGATATAGGAGATTGTAAGCCGCTCTGATTCAGAGAGAAGGGCGGGGTATAAATCTGCAGTCTTCTTCTTCTAAAAAAGTGTGGAGTTTTTTTTTTTTTTTTAAATCCCTGCTTTCATGTTCAGCAGGGAACTAAACCTTCAGCAGCTTCTTTTAAACTTTCTCCATTGTTTTATTATTATTGTTTAATTCAGTGATCTAAGACTTGCAATAATTAGTGTAGGCTTCAGCTACCGGTGTATGTTTGTGGTGATTCCCATAACAACACAAATTCTTGTATATAAGATTGCAGGTTCTTTGGAGCCTTCTTTGGTTCTGCTCCAAAAATGATAACAATCGTTAAGAATCCAGGTTAAAGGTCCCATTTCAAAGTGATACCAAGACTATATATTTATCCATTCATCCTTGGACCTGATGAAGATTTTGAGAAATGGTGCACTTTGAATTGATCCACCATTGTCCATGTTTAGATATTTTTTCATATATTTGGAATTCATCTCTGGAATTTGTATATCCATATATTTGAAATGTATATTTGGAATCAGTGTGTTTTGTTGTGTATGACCGGCTACCACTAAATTACTCTTATTGTTGTTTTGTTGTGCCTGGAGCAGTGTATTTTTGATTTGGATTCTCCACACTGCAGTCCATTGTTTTGACTACTTACTCTTCACTGGGAGCAATTTTGAAGTGACATCAGTGTGCTCTAGAAATTTGCTAAATCTCTGTTGCTTTTACCATAGAGTTAGGGGAATTCCTAGAGCATGGTAACATCACCTCCAGTTACAATCAGAAGTGATGTTGTAAATCACTTGGTCTGCCATTTAAAACATCTAATTTAAAGTCTCATAACACAACTCCCAAGATGATGAACAATCAACAGAGTTCCCAGGTATTCCTGCATGTATGCCCAGAAGGATCAAGATCAGGAAGCTGGGTGACTGGGCATTAACACCACTAGTAATATACCTAGTAGAGCAGGGGAGGCTGATATAAATGGACACCCTCCACCTCAACCAAAGGCCTGGTGGAACAGCTCCATTTTACAGGCCCTGCAGAAATGTAATAAATTAATTAGGCAATATTATCTAGAGATGAGGGCATAAGAAATCCCCATAAGCATAGTCATCTTAGATTACCATCCTTCAGTTGAAGAACTCCACTCAATGATGGCTAAATCCAGTATTTCCATAATAGATAGAGATTGCAAGTAACTCTAGGTCTGAAGAAGAATCCAAAACAACACTGAGTCAATAAGATCAGTATCAGAACATCTTTCCCCCCCCTCCCCTCCTTTTTGTTCATGGATATTATAATATAGGGGGTTCAACGCAAGGAAGAGGCGAGGTGGTAGTGATCATAGCTCTTTTATTAAGTACAGCATGGCAGTGGCTGAACTCAGACTGGAGAATTGGGCCAACAGATCAAGGTTCCTGCGCAAGGTTCCTGCGCAAGCATGTCATTGGAGCCTTCAAACCAGCAGGGGGCCCATGATTGGAGCAGGACAGCAAGAGTTTGGCTCCTACTGCCCATTGTTCCTGAGTCTCCAAGCACAGGCCTAAAGGTTTCAATGAGCCAGGCGGGAACCCCAGTACAATATAACAACATTAGGGTTGCCAAGTCCAATTTAAGAAATATCTGGGGACTCTGGGGGTGGAGCCAGGAGACTTTGGGGGTGGAGCCAGGATACATTAGGGGTGGAGCCAAGATTAAGGCTGTGACAAGCATAATTGAACTCCAAAGGGAGTTCTGGCTTTCACATTTAAAGGGATGGCACACCTTTTCAATGCCTTCCTTCCATAAGAAATAATGAAGGATAGGGGCACCTTCTTTGGGGGCTCATAGAATTGGACCCCCTGGTCCAATAGTTTTGAAACTTGGGGGTAATTTTGGGGAGAGGCACTAGATGCTACACTGAAAATTTGGTGCCTCTACCTCAAAAAACAGCCCCCCCCAGAGCCCCAGATACCCGTGAATCAATTCTCCATGATTTTCTATGGGAATAAATCTCCATAGGGAATAATAGAATTCCCAGCAGACATTTCCCTCCCCTCCCCCCGCTTTCTGACGACCCTGAAGCGGGGGGAGGGCCTACAAACCGGGGGATCCCCTGCCTCCACCTGGGGATTGGTAACCCTAAACAACATATATAATAATTTTATTCTAAAAGGGGGGATTGATTAGTTAATATTTGAATGTACACTCCAAGATTAAACTCTGAGGGCATATTTACGCATTATAGACATCTATTAGTTTTATACCAGCTTAAGCAACTTGACTTTGTACCAAAATGGTGAAGTTTGGTGAGGATGCTGAGAATTTTGTGAGAGATTTTTAACCACCCCCATCGCCCACAGAACTTCAATTTCCAGGGTTCTCTAGGGAAAGAGATGTTTGGGGAAATAAGAACTCTAGTCTGACTCTGCCCTGAAGAACAAAATCTGATTCCAAATCTGATTCCAGAAAGAGCCCATTGACCTCTACAAGTCATCGTTTTCATTCTGCATCTACGTTTACTCTTCAGAGTTTTTCGTTTCATCTTTTTTACTGCTCTGCTAATGTACACAAATCACTTTTAGGATAGTGTCATGACTACGATGGGAGCCATTTATCAATATGGATGCCTCTTTTGAGGAAGGATGGTTTGTCTGTACAAGTCTGGACAGCCCCTGCTGAATTTCAATTTGCTATGGCATGCCAGCGATTTAAAGGATTATGGCCAGTGAAAGGCTTTCAACATAAACCTTCTTATTTTTGCAGGCTGCTGCAGCCACTGAATGTTTCAATGGTATTTGATTTTTCTTTCTTTGATGTGAACAGGAATGGACATGTTGCAAAAAAAAAAAAAAAGCACTCTAGCATTGATTGAATGATTTAGGCAGTGTTCATTTTCTGGTCTTTCCTCCCCACCCAAAGATGTCTATTTAACAACACACTTAAAGTACAATCTTGTTCCTTGGTGGGCTGAATGTGCATCTAATAAAATTGGTTATCTGAATAAATCTGCCTGCAAACAACTAGTATGCCTGCAATGTAGATTTTATGAACAGTTCACTGTAGTTGCACAGATGAGCTGTGGCACAGCTGGCCAAAGTCTCTGTTTGTTACATACATATTTGATCGGGGTAAAGGGGAAAATTCTGAATGCACTGACAAAGTTAAGCCTCAGAATTATGGTCTGAATTAATGCTCAGTTACATAGCCTGAAAAATAAATATTTAAGCAAAAGACTAAACCTGTCTTATAGCCAGCTTCAAGAGGGGATTGGATAAAAATATGGAGCAGAGGTCCATCAGTGGCTATTAGCCACTGTGTGTGTGTGTGTATATATATATATATATATATATATATATATATATATATATATATATATATATATATATATATATATATATATATATATTGGCCACTGTGTGACACAGAGTGTTGGACTGGATGGGCCATTGGCCTGATCCAACATGGCTTCTCTTATGATCTTATGTCCTCTGCTCCTTGCAGCAAGCTTTTGTCCCATACCTACTGTCAGGGCTTTTTTTTTTGAGCAGGAACGCACAGGAATGCAGTTCTGGCTGGCTAGGCATCATGGGGTGTAGTCTAATATGCAAATGAACTCCTGGGCTTTTTCTACAAAAAAAAGCTCTATGTGAAACATTGGTGACATTACAGGGTGTGGCCTAAGATGCAAATGAGTTCCTGCTGGGCTTCTGGTGGACCTCTTGATGGCACTTGGGTTTTTTGGCCACTGTGTGACACAGTGTTGGACTGGATGGGCCACTGGCCTGTTCCAACATGGCTTCTCTTATTTGGCTCAAGGACATTCTAGTGAAAAGGTGCTGAGTGTTAGGCCAGATCTAGTCTGCTTCCACTGATAATGGTACTTTTCTACTATTTGTACTACGTAGGGATGTGCAGAAGGAAGAGAAGGTGAGTTATGAACTTGCATCAGATGGCAGATCTGTCCCAAATGCTGAGGTAAACAAGGCGTATCTTCACAACCTCTTTGTACGCTTTTTGGAAGTATTTTGTTGGCCAATGTTAGAGTCAGACTGGTGGACTTCTGTTACAATCTGATAAGGCTTTTTATTTGTCTCTAGGATAGTGAATAGGGGAGGAGAGGAGGTTTTTACCAGGCTAACTAGTGAAATGGAATTAAATTAGGGACTAACAACTGGAGGCCCTTTTATCCAGAGCTTCTCTCACTAACATCAAGGGTTGCAACTGGCAGAGCTGGATTGGAATGTGAAAATAGCCCAGGAGACCTTCACAGAAGCTCATGGCCCCTGCAGGCACCTTCTTAAAAGCTCCTTTTAGTAAGCTGTGGGGGAGAGGCAAAGAGAGGCAAACTTGGCAATGATGCCAGCAGTAGCCACACCAGGCAAGATGGGCAAAGAGTGGCTCAGTTGCTGGCTGTGTGTGCAGGCTGGGAGGGCTGCAAGTAGGGGGGAAACTGTGGGGGGAAGCTGGTCCGGGGTCCCTAAAGGTGTGGGGGCCCATAGGCCAATGCCTACTTGGCCTAATTGTTAATCCGGCTCTGTTACCAAGAACTTTCCTAGCAAGTGAAATGGCCACTCCACTGCTGCAAATGGGTTTCCTATTGCTAATCTGGAGGGTGGAAGGGGTGATTTCAGCAGCACGGTCCCAACCTACTTTATACGACTCAAATCTTTATCCTCCACCCTTTACTCTGTCCTCAAAGTAGCCCTTCAGGAAAACTAGTTGCTCACCGGAAATTAAACTGTCCACAGATGGCCCCTTAAGCAAACACATGATCAGCTTTAGCTTAACGAGATGAAACATGGCTCGTATCCCAGACACCTGGAAGGTGAGGCTAGCAAGAGATGCCAGTGTTTGAGATGAGAAACAAGGAATTAGAGGCACACTGTCCCTTTCCAAGGAGATATAGATTTGGAAGATTGATGGGCCTTGTTAAACCTTAAGGGAAATTTGGATAGGGCTACATAATAACCAGTAGCACAAATGAAATCTCTGATTTCTATTCTGTTTCTGTCTAGACAGCATAAGACAAATGAAACCGATGACTGAGAAGAATCACATTTTCTATAATTATATAAATTACAGAAGGGATGACTGTAATCACCTAAAATGCCTCTGGGGGGGATGGATTACTAGTAGACATTTTCTTAAATAGATCCACACTCCTGGGCTGGAAAAAAAATGCCAATGGCAATGCCTATTAGCATAAGACTGGCAAGCTAACATAGTTAACCCTTTAGAAGTAACAGGTTAAGTGACCCTATGGAGATTTTTAAATTCCCTGTTGCAAACATACTTTTTTCAGGTTTAATATGAAGGTGACATTAAAAATTCAGGTCTCCTGCTTTAAAATGTGGAGGTGCAATGAACATTTATCATGGCAAAGACCTTGACTGACTGTTAGATCTCATACCCCTCAGTCAGTTCAAGCAATTTCATTCAAAGGATAAACAAGTCACGTCATTGGCCTCTATATTATTTGCGGATTTTTATTTATTTAGTATACTTTTATCCTGTCCTTCCAACAAGGAGCTCAGGGTGGTATGTATCAGTCACTCATCTTCCATTTTACTCTCACAACAACCCTGTGAGGTAGGTTAGCCTAAGACAGACTGGCCCAAGGTCACCCAGTTAGGTTTGTGTCTGAGTGGAGATTTGAACCTGGGACTCTCAGATTCTAGTCCAATACTTTATCTACGACTCCAAGTTACTCAAATAACATGTGAATTATGGATTTCTGCATGGTTTACAAGAGGAAAGGTGGCATGGTATAGCCTGATCCCATCAGATCTTGGAAACTAAAAAGAGTCAGTACTTGGCTGGAATACCACCAAACGTGGCTCTGCAGGAGAAGGCAAGGCAAACCACCTCTGCTTCTCACTTGCCTTGAAAACCCATTGCTAGGGTTGCCATCAGTTGATTGCAACTTGAAGGGACATGCATAGTTTGCATTCCTTAGAACTAATTTAATTTAATTTAAATTTTTGATTTATACTCTGCCCTATCTCGCAAGCGGGCTCATGGCAGATTACAACAGTAAAAACAAACATCAGAATTAAAACATCATAAAACAGTTTCAATAAATCAGAGCAGAATATTCAGAAGAGACAGACACTCTAAGTACTCTTATGTGTTTAATTCAAGACAAACCTTTTGCAAAAGGGGTCTTCAGTAAAAGGTGAAATTTAGGGTTAGCACAAAGACTACTGGTTTATTGGTCAAGTCAGCAACTGCCAGAATACTGTTATCCTTAAAAAAATGTTTCTACAGTGGCGCAGAGTGGTAAAGCTGCAGTACTGCAGTCGGAGCCCTCTGCTCACGACCTGAGTTCGATCTCAGCGGAAGCTGGTTCAGGTAGCCAGCTCAGGTTGACTCAGCCTTCCATCCTTCCAAGGTCGGTAAAATGAGTACCCAGCTTGCTGGGGGGAAAGTGTAGATGACTGGGGAAGGCAATGGCAAACCACTCCGTAAAAAGTCTGCTGTGAAAACGTTGTGAAAGCAATGTCACCCCAGAGTTGAAAATGACTGGTTCTTGCACAGGGGACTACCTTTACCTTTTACAGAATAGTTGTCAGCTGCCAGTTGATCCAACTAATATCATCAGAGAGGCTTGCTGACTGCAGTTGAATACAAGTGTGCAAAGAAAGTGACCACTTACATCATAGTTCATTCTCTTTTTCCACTGTGCTACAACGATGATGACAACAACGATGATAATGCTGATTATGATGTATATAAAACCTAAATGGCGGTTTGGGCCATGGTGCATGACATCTGTCTTTGGTCATTGCAAGGAAGTTTGCAGACTGTTTCATCTCAGAACATATTACCAGGTCTACAGATGTTCAAAAGTTTTGTTGGTATTATCTGGCTACATCTGTTACTTATACAATGATTTTGCTATAGTTGCCAAGAATTTTTTTTAAAAAGCAGATTGTCAGATGTTGTTTCATGTTGCAGAGACAGAAGCTGTTGTGCTGATATTCCATGGATCATTCTAAATGATACTCTGATTCCTGCAGTTGCAGTGATATTATTGATCACAATAATTTGGTTTGTACTTATATGCAACAATGTACTATTTTCAGATTTTGCTGGATTAAATCCTATATAATCAGCTGGCAAGCAACTTTCAAACCATTTACAGCTTTAAAATCCTAGATGCCAAGAATTATACATCTACATTCACACGATATTCTTAAGAAAAAGTATGTTTGAGATGTAGCATTGCTATATGGTGGTTTATATGGTGGAACACTGATGCAATTGACTCATATACCAGAGGAGCTGATGTTTAGTCCATGAAAGCTCATTCTACAATAAACCCACGTCTGTGTGTTTTTGATCTTCCATGTACCCTTTTGTGTGGAAGGTGGCAGGTTTGGTGGGAAATCAGCTAACCAGAAGTACTAATTTAAACTTGAGTGAATTAACCCTTTGTCAATGGAAATAACCTGTTGGGTCCATTGGTGATATAAATGTAGGAACAGTGTCAATCTGTTTGTTCAATCACATAGGTTATCACATCATTTCCTGTTAAATGATCACATCATTGTCAAAGTGGAGTGACTTTAAAAAACACAAAATAATGATCCATTGATTCAATTACAAGATTCATTTTCCTTAAGCCACACCAAGTATCAGCTGTATGGTATCAGGTGAAAAGCACTGCCGCTCTGAAGAAAATATTCTGCAAATATATATTTTTTTTTGGGGGGGGGGTCCTAAAATATAAAAACAAAACAAAACAGTATTACTGAATTAAAATATAATTATTTCTGCTATGACTCTTAGAGTACAATGACAGAGCTATTAGATACGTTTTGCTTTCAGTTGTTGACAGACTATATATATGTATATATGTGTGTATATACACATATAAACAACAACAACAAGGTTAGGCAGGGAGGTTTAACAAACAGTATGAATAAAAGTTATAAGTTATGAATAAAAGCTGGATTGGATCCTGTATCACCAGCTGGCAAGCAACTTCCAAACCATTTACAGCTTCAAAATCCTAGATGCCAAGAATTATAGAGGGCTGCCACCGCATGGATCTATTGCGCTTCAGTACTAACTGCCTAGGATCTGTACACGTTGAGAAAGGAAAATATTACATGATCCGCCCGAATAGAAGAAGTAGCACCATTGCAATTTTATTTGATTGTTTTATTGTTTTAATATTGCTTATTGTTTGTTGTATATTTTATGTTGTTAGCCGCCTTGAGTTTGCATAGAATGGACAGGATATAAAAATAGATAGATAGACAGATAGACAGATAGACAGATAGACAGATAGATAGATAGATAGATGGATGGATGGATGGATGGATGGATGGATGGATGGATGGATGGATAGATAGATAGATAGATAGATAGATAGATAGATAGATAGATAGATAGATAGATAGATAGATAGATAGATAGATAGATAGATAGATGGATGGATGGATGGATGGATGGATGGATGGATGGATGGATGGATGGATGGATGGATGGATGGATGGATAGATAGATAGATAGATAGATAGATAGATAGATAGATAGATAGATAGATAGATAGATAGATAGATAGATAGATGGATGGATGGATGGATGGATGGATGGATGGATGGATGGATGGATGGATGGATGGATAGATAGATAGATAGATAGATAGATAGATAGATAGATAGATAGATAGATAGATAGATAGATAGATAGATAGATAGATAGATAGATAGATAGATAGATAGATAGATAGATAGATAGATAGAGAAGAAAGTCTTCTAGTCACTGCGAAGCCCCTTTTCCTCAGTGACTGAGGAGCCACACTCTCTCAGGAGGAATGGGTCACTCCAAAAGACAGCCACTCCTCTGTTAACTGTCTTGACTCCACAGTCTGTTTCTCTCAGGAACTACTTCTTTAGAAATCCTCCCACCATCAGGAGGGAAAACGCCTCAGCTTCTTCCTCTGGCTGCTTCTTCCTCTTGGAGTTCTCCTCTCCTTTCTCCTGCCCTCTTGCCAGGCAACTGCTTACTCCACCTGCCTGTGTGAAGCATCTCCCTCTAGACAGCAATGTTTTTCTAGGTTAGGCCCACTTTGAAGCTGAAAGCATGTGTCACATTTTTTAATAATAAATACGTTTTCCCCCTAGGCTTACATGTGTCTGTGAAAATTTTTGATAATTTTTAAGTTATAATATATTTTGATGACTGGAAACACAAGTTTGAACACATAGCCAAGTAAGGACCTGAAAAGGATGTGCTTTGTGTTAAGTGGGAACTTACGGACAACTAGGAAGAGGAAACATCAGACTTAAGAGTTGTGCTTCATTTGCCAACCTCAGTCTTCCAAACTGTGCATTTGAAAGCCAAGAGACAATAGTTAGAACAAACTGCTGGAGTGTAAATTGTCAAACATGGAAATGGTGTGAAGAAAAATGTGATGGGACTGGAAATATTAAAGAAGAGCCCTTTAAACATCATAACTAAGGGGACTTTAGCCTCCCCAGTCCCATTTTACAGCTAGTCCTTCAAAATAAGCAAATTAAAATCAACAATAGCAAAGTAAACAAACTTAATTTATCATTCAGTTTACTATTTTAAATTTTGTATAGTGTCAGCTGCCTCCATTGCCTATTTCTATTTAGGCTGGTCTATGGAGAGTAAAGTAGGAAGTATAAACACACTGTAACTTACGGTATCTGAGGGAGGATTTCCCACAGCCTGTAAATTTTGCTCCCACAGCCTATTTATCCCCAGAATTCCTTGCAAGATAGGGGTGGAATAGTTCCTTGTCTGAGGCTATAAGCTGCAGACCAGAGAGGAGAGAGGAACAGGGCTTTTTTTTTTTTTTTTTTAACAGGAACGTAGTTCCAGCTGGCTTGGCAGCAGGGGGTGTAGCCTATTATGCAAATGAGTTCCTGCTGGGCTTGTTCTACAAAAAAGCCCTGAGTGAAACAATGGTGATGTCAAAGGGGTGTGGCCTAAAATGCAAATGAGTCCCTACTGGGCTTTTTCCTACAAAAAAGGCCTTGGAGAAGACTAAGCCCCAACACTACCCCCTGCAAACTTTACCAACCTGTAGACCATGGTAGTGAGCTGGAGCACTTTTTGATGCTGAGATTATAAATTAGGCGTATAAATGGAAGGTATGACTAGGTTCTGAACCCTAAGGCTAGGGTGCCAACTCCATCTTGGGAACATATAGGGTCAGTACCTGAGAAGGCAGAGTTTAGGTAGGGAAAGCAGCTCAGAGTGTCTTGTCACTCTAGGATTTTAGTTTCTCCTAGAGACATTATGGTATACCATTGTGTCTCCCTCTCAAAGCTGCCATTCCCCCCCCCCCCCCCAGGGAAATTGATCTCTATAATCTAGAGATCAGTTGTAATTCTGAGAAAACTCCAAACCTCACCTGGAGATTAGCAACTCGATCCAGTTTGCTTCCTGCACTGTAGCATATAAACTTGCACTCTAGCATGTTCTCTCCCTGAAGCTGAATGTTAACTTTTAATTGTTTCATAGTTCATTACAGGTATGTAACTGAAATGACTGACCTATTTTGTATTACCAGATGTAACCAGTCAATGTAATATATATGTATTCAGTTACATGTACTTAAAGTTATGATTTATGGTTGGGTCCCTATACTCTGTGATAAATGCCCAACCCAGATGAGAATTCTTTTTCAAAGGCTCTAAAGGAAAATAATTCTTTGTGACATGTATCATGTTGCAAATTTGTTACACATAAGTGTGAATGTGAGAGATTGGAAAGAAACTTATATGAACCATAGCAGCAACAATTCAATGGAGAAACCTCAACAAGCCTATTGAGTTTCCTACACAAGCAAATACACACACACTAATACTCACACACAAAAGGCTAAGAAGAGATAATCGAGAACAAAATAAAGAACAAGATGGTACAATATTCTTTGTTATTTTGTTTGCAGCAGACTAGCATTATGGAATATGACAAAGAAACATGAGTAAAAGATTACAGTAGGTCAGTTTGTTGTGTTGTCAGTTTATTTTCCTTTGCACTCCCTTTCAATAATGAGGATTTTCAAGGGAGGGTGCTGTCATTATAGGTGATGTCATAAGTGGTGTCACAGCATCCCCTTTAAAATATCCATATATCACCAGAGTGTTATAACCATAGGCTTAGCAAGTTGTCTGTATTCCCAGCTTTCATTTTAAAAAATTAGCCCCTCACACAGATATGCCCTTTTCCTTATATCTCTGCAAAGGAAAACACTAGAAACTTACTTTTTCTTTTTAAATGAAAGCTTGGAATTCAGAGAACCTCCTAAGCATTTTGCTATAATGCTCCAGTGACAGATCAA
The DNA here is from genome assembly GCF_032191835.1 of Heteronotia binoei. Classification (NCBI taxonomy): domain Eukaryota; kingdom Metazoa; phylum Chordata; class Lepidosauria; order Squamata; family Gekkonidae; genus Heteronotia; species Heteronotia binoei. Next base: position 110,243,379 of record NC_083229.1, read on the forward strand.
TATTTTACTGCTGTAAAAAAAGAAATAAATCACCTTCAGAAAGGGGGAGAGGAGTGGCTTGACCACAGAGGTCCAATCATTGAACAGTGGGATGGAGGTGGGTGGGACAAAGAAAATCAACAGAAACATTATGAATGAGGAAACAGCTGACTCAAAATCAGCTTCCAGAAAAACTTTCAGGTGAAGGTGGTTTCAAAAGAACTGGAGGGGGAGAGGGGACAAAAGTACAAATGCATTTTTTTCCAATGTGGTGGTGAGGGGGGGGACCATGCAGAAAAGCGTTAGGAAAGTTGCAACAAATAATGCTGGATAATGCTGAACACTGCTATGAATTCATCCAACAGATGTACAGCTGATATCATGCACCGTACAAAATGCTGAACAATGCACATCTGTGACATGCTCAGAAAGGAAGATAGTAAAGGCAAAATGTGTGTCTCCCCAAGTGTGTCTCTAGTTATGTCTAGTAGAAGAAGCAAATTATGTAGTGTCGTTGCATCCCATCATTTCCCAGCCAATATTCTATTTCATTGCTAGGAATGCAGTGATATAATAATGTGCATGGCTTTTACTGGATGTCACCAGGAAGTGCTCTTAGGAAGTTAAATGAATTGTGTTAATTTGGGTTCTGCCAAATGTTTCAAAAACTGACTATTAATAGTGAGTAAAGCTACAAAACTAAACAATACAGCCTTGGAGTCCCCTTGGCATGGTGTATTTCTGAGTAAACATATTTGAAAACAAGGTGCAAATACTTCATGCCCCACTTTGTGGCTTGTGCTCTATCATTCCACAGAGCAAAGTCTGAAGCCTTCCTCCAGCCAAAGTCTGAAGCCTTCCTCCAGCCAATAGAAATGGCTCTTCTACAAGAAGAACTGCTGCCTTTTGAGGAAGGCTGATTAATATGGGACCCGACCGTCTATAATTTTAAAAGTTTAACAAGAAAGTTAGATATGCTATTGTCCGATGCTGAGGAAATCAGTTTTTTTTTTAAATTACTGCAATATACATTTTTCTTCCAATATAAAATATGTGGAAAATAGTCTACATAAGCCATGCATGAATGGATAACATAACTGCAGACTTCATCTTGACTGAATTGAATATGGTACATGCAGAACAACTCTCATAATAAGAAAAGATTTCTTAAACAAGATCCATTTATTGAATTCCTAGCAATATGTATTTTGTAAAGTCAGCCAATGATTACTGACTCAGCTGGTTTTAACATTCATTCATCACAGACGCGTTGGGAAAGGTCGAACTATTTTCTTTCCAGTTTTCATTGAGTACATGATACGATTGTGCACGAACAAGTTGCAGCTTCAGAAACGGGGAAATTACATTTGACGGCTACGTACTGTAATGGCTCCGCGGATGTAATTCAAATACAGATATATTGTGAAAAGTGAAAGGTCATAAATTAACTTAAGAACAAAGACTGCGATTGTTCATTATACTATTCATTATCCATTATATTATATGTATTATAGGTTAGAAACAATTCTTTAACAGATTAAAATACTTTTTTTTTTTACACGCATATTTTTAGCAGGTGCTGACACCATGCTTGATGTATTTAATAAAAAAGTAAGTTTAAAGGGACTGCAGAAGACCCCAAAAGAATTGTGTGGTGGGGAGTGCCTCCTTGCTGGGCAGCTATTTTTAAAATGTAAAGGGACTGCACAAGGCAGCCTAAAACAGCTGAGTGGCGCAGGAAGCAGCTGCTCAGCTGTTTTTCAGATTTTCTGCAAACCTCATTTAAAGGGACGGCAGTCTCTCTCAATGGAGTTTTAAAAGGTAAAGGTAGCCCCCTGTGCAAACACAACTCTGGGGTGATGTTGCATCATGATATTTTCATGGATGACTTTTTATGGGGTGTTTTGCCATTGCCTTCCCCAGTCATCTACACTTTACCCCCAGCAAGATGGAGTTTGCAGTGCCACAAACTGCCCAAACCAGTTCCATTCATGAATGGGCCATTTGGGTTGGTCCATGGCTCAGTTCATGACTCAGCCACGAACCACAAATTGAACCAAACCACATTTTCCTGGTTCATGGCCATCCCTAATAGCTGGTACTAGAGATGGGCACAAACTGAATTACAAATCAAATTTTGTGATGAACCATACTTCGATTACCTTATGAGAAGATGAAAGGCTCAGTTAAGCCATTTTATATTACAGGGAGAATTCAGGATTAAAAATAAAGCCTGCTCTGGCCAAATGATTTATACATCAAATGCTCTTTGCAATATAGCTCTCATGCTTTCCCAAATACAGAGAGTATTCTCTGAGTATACTGTGTGGTTAGCCATTCCAGATGACTGGACTACCACACAGAAAGTCTGAGACCTAACTGGTACCACATTGACAGTCCAGAGAGGTTGTCTGAAAAGACCAAGGCTGGCATGCGGGAGAATACTGAGAGATGAGGTGCAATAAGAATGAGGGCCACAGGCCACAAAGGACTTTAAAAGTAATAATCAAAACTCTGAACTGGGCCAGAAATATAACCAGTACAACTGAACCAGAAAGTAAAGCCAGTGCTGAAATTGGCTCCTATTCCATGCTGTGAAACAAAGTATAGGACCAGGCAATAAAAGAATTTAAAATCCAAACCCTCAAGTTTGACTAAATTAAGCTTTCATTTTTACCACCAAGAGCCTCCTCATAGCATCCAGAAGTCATATTACAAATATTAAAAGGCAGCAACAGAGAAAGCTTAGGAAGATGGAATCTCTCTATGGATCACTATTACCATGTCCGTCTGTCTATCTATTTGAAGTGGCAACAAAATATTCAAATGATGCATTTAGAAATGCAATATTAGATTCTTTTTCCTAAGGAGGGATGTCAGCTTTGGGCAGCCCAATCCAGAGAACTGCCGTGAAGCTGCGCTCGAGTGCAGAACGAGTGTTGGCAGCTGCAGTCGGCTTCCAAAGGGGAGACATCATGCCACGCTTGGAGGGGAAAGAGCGGCCCGATGAGTGAGAGAGAACCCGTTGCCATGGTGATTCCGCCCAGGCGCAAGCCATTGGCCTGCTGCCAAAGCGGAGGTGGGGGAGGCACAGGTTCGCACGGGACCACGGGATTGGCCAGCCTGTTGCATGTGACTGGGCGAGGGGGTGGAAAGCCCGTGCCTGAGAGGCTGTCAATCCCCCCACTCCCTCCTGCTGCCAGACTCTGCCAATGGCAGGCAGGTAGGCAGAGGCATGCGCGGACAAGCAGGAAGTCCCAAGTGCAGGAGTTCACTGTTCTAGACAGCGACTGGAATGTATGTCTGGGAGAGCCAAGTCCAAAAGACACCCCCCCCCCCCCCGGAGCCTGGTGTTCCCCTGCCACCGCCCCCTGTAATGTGCAAAGAGCACCTTCCTGGGGGCCACAGAACTCAGAGTGTGAGCTGCTGGGCATGCATCCACTTCAGCACCCCCCCCCCCCCCGCAGTGCCCTGCACACAACAGCCCTGTGGTGTCGGGTTGGCTGTCAGCCTGGGCAGGCTGAGGGGCGGCACCCCCCTCCCCTGTCCAGCCACACGGGGAGCAGCGTGGCGGCTCATAGACCATTTCCCCCCAAAAAAACCAAGTCTGCCCACCCTCCCAGGCATTCCCTTGGAGAGGCCACTGACAGAAGGGGAGGGTCACCCAGGGAACATGCAGCAGATGCCAAGCAGGAGAGACAACAGCTCAGACTTTATTTTTCCAGAACAGAGTGCAACAGTCTCCCTGGTGTGTGCTGGGCAGTCTCGCCGTGGGCGGGGCTACATTCAGAGTGGCAGGCAGAAACAGCTGAGGGAGTGTGTGTGTGTGGAGTGACATACACAGAAGCCTCTGTGTTGGAGTCCCACCTGCAAAATGGAGACAGAGATCAAGAGCACCTGCAGGGGCGGCGGCTGGAAGAGGAGGCTGCGTTTCAGCCAGGTGCTCTCTTAAAGGGACAGTCTCTGACCCACCTCCCCACAACTTGGCAGCTGCCACACCCTCCCCTGCCCTGCCAGGGGTTGGGAAAGTGGCAGAGGGCAGATGAAGGGAAGGGGGCAGGCAGCAGCACAGGGTAGTGGGGTCAGCAAATGTCCCCTGATAGAACCCACTGCTGGGTTCAAGTGCCAGAGATGCTCGCACACTAAGCAGTCGATAGTGAGGGGAGGAGGGGGGGGTACAGTGGAACTTAACCAGCCATGGGCGACAGTCCTTACATGCAGAGACTCCGGGAGCCCGGAACCTGTGGAGACCTGGAAACAAGAGCACTTAGCCCCAGGGGAAAGACCTCTCTCTCCCCCTCACAAGTCAAAAATATAGTCAAAGCAACTGCGCAGTGCAAAATCGCCACCAACATGCCTGCCTGTCCCTCACTCTAAGTCTGTATGGCCGGGAGCTCACCAGCAGAGCTTCCCGCCACGTGAAGCTGTCCCTAACAACTGAGTTGTGCGAGGCCAGAGCGGAAGTATTTCTAGGAGGTGGGAGACTGCGATTGGGTGCTGGGGAGGGGGCTCATCAGCCCGAGGTGCAAGGGGATTGACGAGGCATTCACGCTGCTACCTAAAGGGTTTGTGAGCTTTTGCAGTGGTGGAGGTGACCTTTGTTTTTGGTTTTAACGATTGCCTTTGGGACATGCTGTTTTTGCAGGCGTAAAGTTGTGCCTCTTGGGGGGGAGGCGTGTCATGGCCCAAACTGCTCAGGAAGCCATCTAAACCTGGCCGCGCCCCCAACTCCACCCCCTCCTCTGCCTGAACGCTGCACTCCACCTCACTTCTGCCCACGCTCGGGCACAGCCCTCAGGCACCGCTGCCCTTGGCCGGTCATACATCGGCGCAAACCCTTTTGCGCCCATGTAGCAGCTCGTCTGCTTCCAAAAGACTTTCCGCCCCCCCCCCCTCTGGATTGTGCTGTTAATGCTCTAATTTTTCACTTGATAAGTCAACCAAATTAAATGGAAACAGGAAGCATGGATTTTTCCAGCTGACCACTCTGCTTCTATTATCCAGAGAATAATTTGCCATGTGGAAGGTTCAGGACAGAAGGCATTCCTTGACCTCCCTTGTGTTTGTTCACTCTTCCGAGAACAGAAGCACTCTAGAAGTACCTGCCCATAAAGCTGTTTTCTAAAGATGAGAACAAAAGAAGCAAAAGCAACTAATATTTTGGAGCTACTTATACTATTACAGTACATTGTCAGGCTCATCAGCCCGAGGTGCAAGGGGATTGACAAGGCATTCACGCTGCTACCTAAGGGGTTTGTGAGCTTCTGCAGTGGTGGAGGTGACCTTTGTTTTTGGTTTTAACGATTGCCTTTGGGACATGCTGTTTTTGCAGGCGTAAAGTTGTGCCTCTTGGGGGGGAGGCGTGTCATGGCCCAAACTGCTCAGGAAGCCATCTAAACCTGGCCGCGCCCCCAACTCCACCCCCTCCTCTGCCTGAACGCTGCACTCCACCTTACTTCTGCCCACGCTCAGGCACAGCCCTCAGGCACCGCTGCCCTTGGGCAGAGCGGCATTCAGGCGGCCCCCCACCATGCAACTCCCCTCCACTGTGGCAGCGCCGGTCATACATTGGCGCAAACCCTTTTGCGCCCATATAGCAGCTCGTCTGCTTCTAAAAGACTTTCCGCCCCCCCTCTGAATTGTGCTGTTAATGCTCTAATTTTTCACTTGATAAGTCAACCAAATTAAATGGAAACAGGAAGCATGGATTTTTCCAGCTGACCACTCTGCTTCTATTATCCAGAGAATAATTTGCCATGTGGAAGGTTCAGGACAGAAGGCATTCCTTGACCTCCCTTGTGTTTGTTCACTCTTCCGGGAACAGAAGCACTCTAGAAGTACCTGCCCATAAAGCTGTTTTCTAAAGATGAGAACAAAAGAAGCAAAAGCAACTAATATTTTGGAGCTACTTATACTATTACAGTACATTGTCAGGCTGAAAATTTCAAGTTGTCAGTTCTTTTGAACAGTTTGGGAGCCGTCACATTTTTAAATGAAGTCACACAAGGTGGGCAGGGAACAATGAGACTGACAGGGCAAGGAAATCCCATCCATGCCTTGCTAGCCTCCTTTGCTGCTTTTCACTTCTTTCCCCACCATTTCTTCAGTTTTCCTCCAAACAAACAGAGGGACTCAGGGGCTCTGCTGCTTCTCTTCTGTTTACACACCCACCAGGAAGACCCAAGTGGCTCTGCTTATCGCCCCACCCATTCAGCTTTCCAGTTTGGTGTAGTGGTTAAGTTCATGGACTCTTATCTGGGAGAGCAGGGTTTGATTCCCCACTCCTCCACTTGCACCTGCTGGAATGGCCTTGGGTCAGCCATAGCTCTGGCAGAGGTTGTCCTTGAAAGGGCAGCTGCTGAGAGAGTCCTCTCAGCCCCACCCACCTCACAGGGTGTCTGTTGTGGGGGAGGAAGGTAAAGGAGATTGTGAGCCGCTCTGAGATCCGGAGTGGGGGGTGGGGTATAAATCCAAGATCATGGTCTTCTTCTTTGGCTGCACTGAACACATACACACAAAGCAGCCAAATAAAACACAGCACACACACACACACTCTTGTGATCTCACTGGGCAATTGACTCATGAAATGAAACTGAACACACATACACACTCACAAACCATCTGCTATATTTCAACCAAACTTTTCAGAGTAACAGGGGGGAAAATTAGTAGAACAGCCTGTTTCCCCCCAAACAAACAGAGGGACTCTACTGCTTCTCTTCCTTTTACACACTCACCAGGTAGATCCAGGAGTCCTCAACCAACTGAGAGATAGCTTTCTGTAGCACCTTCTCCCTCTGTCCACCAATCAATGGAAGGCTCTCTTTCTCTTCTCTGTGAAGTATTGTCTCAATCCTCAGCCAGTGGAACACAACAGACCTTGATTGATGGTTTGATGGGCCAAAGCAGTACAGTCCCAACCAATCAGGGTGCTCCATTTTGCCACCTTGAAATGGCTGTTATTATATAATAATAATAAAGGATGAATACCTGTCCACGCTCTGGGATATTTGAGGGACTATTTCCTTGTTGTCAGTGACTGGCATGAAAAGGTAACATTTGCAATAGTTAACACTGGCTATAGTACATGTAATGAGCTGTCATTGTTGCCATGTTTCTTTCTTTCTTTCTTTCTTTCTTTCTTTCTTTCTTTCTTTCTTTCTTTCTTTCTTTCTTTCTTTCTTTCTTTCTTTCTTTCTTTCTTTCTTTCTTTCTTTCTTTCTTTCTTTCTTTCTTTCTTTCTTTCTTTCTTTCTTTCTTTCTTTCTCATCTAGCCTACCCTTTTACTTTCTGGGTCTTTTCTAAAACATGTTCATTGTTTTTAAAATATAATTTTAGAAAATGTGGCGTTAACAGCTAGTGTTGGGTAGCAGAACAAAGTTTGATTCCAGTGGCACCTTTAAAACCAACAATGTTTTATTTTAGGTATGTGGGGTAGTAGTTAGACTACTAGTTTAGGATTGGTGTGGTCAGGCCTCAGATTCAGCGGGAGCTCACAGGAGCACAGCTCCTGAACCTTTCTGAGAGTCCCATCTCCTCCTTCTGAGAGTTCTACCTTCTTGTCCATTGAATAGTAGGTGCAGCTGCATAACAATCCCTGGATGAGCTCCATCATCTATTTTTCTACAAAATGACCACTGGGTGTGGTAGTGGTGTGTTCCAAAAATATTTAATTTTGGATTCAAGAATCAGGGAGGATACCTTTGCCACTTATTTCTAATTATCAGGTAACACAGTACTTGAGTGTTCAGATGTGGGCTGCTTGGGGGGAAGGTGTCCAGAATTTTAATACCATTATTTTCAGCGGGTGAACAAATTCAAGAGTCTAGTGCAGCTGTTTTTAAAGATAATGGCATCGAAGTTGCAGAGAACATTGTCCTCCCTCTAATATAAAGGCACCCTAAGTTTCAAGCAGAATGGACAAAAAGGGTTGGTTTACAGACCTCCCCAATAGGTACCCCTCACCACACTTCTCTTCACTGTTTCCTGTGGGATAAAATGACAGCAGCCCAGCAGGTCAGCTTTGGCTACTGGCATTTTAAAAAATATTTCTGGCTGAATTGGGTTGCATTGCTACTCTTACACTGACTGATTGATGATTTTAAAAAAAATCTTCCTCTTTACCTTTCCGCTGAAAACTCTGCATTTGACATTCTTCCTTGTGGTCCATTGTCTCTTTTCACAATATAAGAAGGCTTCCTTTGCAGATCTCCATGCTGCAATCTTTGAAAATACTATGAATTTTAAATTAAAAAATAGATCACATGTGTGTATTTGTGTGTGTGAATGCATGTGATGAACATGCAGTCATCCAACTGGTACGAGACAAGTGTCTTCACTGAAGAGGCATCTTTATTATTTATGACTATAATTTAAAGCCAGGAGCTCACTGTTGAAACTAAGATTCAGAGGCGTGTCAAGATGGATTAGGATTAGGACAAAAGTGTATGGGGAGTGGGGTTAAGCACCCCCCCCCCCATTCCTATTTCCCAACCTGAAGCAGCCCCGGGGACCTGGTATTTGCTCTACTGGAGAAACTTATGCATAGTGATGCATTCCGTGTCAGTTTTCCCAGAAAGGCAAATAGCAGCTTTCCAGGGTCATTTCAGATAAGAAAAATGGCATGGGGGAGGGGGAACTCATGCCTAGGGTTGCTAGGTCCCCGCACTGTCATCCCGCCAGGGGGATTCAGGGGATGTTCTGGGGGCAGGCAAGATGGCATGTGCAATGTCCCAATGCAATGATGTCACCCAGAAGTGATGTCGTTGTGTCACAACGTCACATGCAAGACACTGATTTGTAGGCAAAACTCTACAGTTTTTTGCCTTCAAAAACATTGAGTTTGCCCCCCCCCCGCAAAAAACCCCCACAGCATTGCCATGCAATGTCCTGGGTATGATGACATACCCCAGAAATCACTTGATACCTGCTGGCCAGTGGTGAATTGAAGCCCTCAAAAGTGCGGGAATCCGTGCTGGGACCTGGGGGCTGGCAACCCTACTCACACCCCTTGTCTCATGTCACCATGTTCCTGCGAATCTTAGATCAGTTTTGCACTAGTCCTTTAATCCTGGTTTAGCCCTGTCCCCAAACATTCCACATTAGAATCAGAGAATCAGAGGAATCAACTATGATTCTCTGATTCTAGTGTAGAATGTCAGCTTGGGGACTGGGCTAAACCAGGATTAAAGGTCTTGTGCAAATTTGGTCTTAGTTTCAGTAGTGAAGTTCCAGCACATGTTCTGTTTAACAGGACCTGATTCAGGTGTGGCATTCACCCCTCAACATAGTATTGTGTAGAGGTCCAGGTTAGGCCCTCATTGTAACCTGCCTCATAGGCCTGTGTGATAGAAGGGGGAAGGGAGAACTATGTATATTGCCTTAGCTATTTGGAGGAAGAGTGGGATAAAAAGGTGGTAAAGAGGAAAAGAGGTGTTATATTGTAAATCTATAAGAATAGACTGTCGTGCGTTTTACTTATTTAAAAAAGCCTCCGCTCACGTTAAGGAGTAATAAATAAGGATGTTTTTAGTTAATTCACTAGAATGAACCTCTTTCAAACACAGCTCTCTCACTCCACTTAGTCCAGGTCAAAAGATGTCAGCTAAAACCTTCTACTCTACCTTTCCTGTGAACAGGGGTGAGTCAAGGAGGGTCTTATGCTAAGTGGCATTTACCCCTTCAAGAAGCAGAGGCTGGTTCATTAGGGTGAATGGGTCAGTGAACATACAGTGCTACCTTATATTGAACGAAACCATTGGTCTGTCAGGGCTAGTTTTGTCCACTTAGACTGGCAGTGGCTCTCCAGAGTCTCAGTTTAAGGTCCTTAACACCCCCTGCAAGAAGCCAAGGATTGAAACTGGGATCTCTACCACTGGACCACAGCCCCTCAGCAAGCACCCTGCTTTATCAAGCTGCCCCAAGCATTTCCCTGACTGTCTTTTTGCTGTCTTTAGCAGACAGTCCAAGCAAGCAAATCCTTCTCTACAAATGTAAAGGAAGAGGTCTTCTTCCCTTTAAACCAGAACCATCCACCCCATTAAAATACTTCATTGGGTAGGCTTCCTCTAAGACTCTGATTGATCAGTGGATCCATAATAGATTCGCCAGCTTTGGCACTTGCCTCTCTTCTGCGTGGGGTTTCCCACAGCAGCTCTTTCCCTCAGATTCTGCATTGGCATCTCTGAAGTGAGGCTGCGTGTTCCTTGCCCTGTGCAACCACAAGAACCAAGAATGAGACTGAGACAAAGGCTAATGTGGAATCGGGCAGAGCTGGGAAATTCCTGGAGATTTCTGGAGCATTGGAGAAAGTCCAGAGAAGGGCAACTAGAATGATTAAAGGGCTGGAGCACTTTCCCTATGAAGAAAGGTTGAAACGCTTGGGACTCTTTAGCTTGGAGAAATGTCGACTGCGGGGTGACATGATAGAGGTTTACAAGATAATGCATGGGATGGAGAAAGTAGAGAAAGAAGTACTTTGCTCCCTTTCTCACAATACAAGAACTCGTGGGCATTCGATGAAATTGCTGAACAGACAGGTTAAAACGGATAAAAGGAAGTACTTCTTCACCCAAAGGGTGATTAACATGTGGAATTCACTGCCACAGGAGGTGGTGGCGGCCACAAGTATAGCCACCTTCAAGAAGGGTTTAGATAAAAATATGGAGCACAGGTCCATCAGTGGCTATTAGCCACAGTGTATGTGTGCATATAAAATTTTTTGCCACTGTGTGACACAGAGTGTTGGACTTGATGGGCCATTGGCCTGATCCAACATGGCTTCTCTTATGTTCTTATGTTCTTATGAGATTTGGGGGTGAAGTCTGGAGAGGGCGGGGTTTGGGAAGAGGGAGTCTGGAGAGGGCGGGGTTTGGGAAGAGGGAGTCTGGAGAGGGCAGGGTTTGGGAAGAGGAAAGACTTGAGGGGGGTTTAATGCCTCCAAACTAGCCATTTTATCCAGGGAAGCTGACCTATGTACTAGTTTGCTGGCCCAGCTTTCTAGAGCTACCCTTTGTCACTTCTTTGGAGCTCTAGGAATTGCCAGGAACTCTATGGTAAGAACATCCTGTACGTAGATGAGGCCTTATTTTTCTTTTTAATTTTTCATCCAGGATGTTCTTCCTCCTCCACCACCTTCTTGCCAGGCAGTGCCTGGCAATCAGAATGCTGTTTTGATATCTAATGTAATGGTACTTTTGAACAAATACTTTTATAATAGCCAGAATAGATAAGTGGTGGACCAACACTGTAAGACAACTAAGGCAAGCTTGAAATGAAGTAAAAAGAAAATTGGGGAGGGGGAATGAAGTGAGCCTGAAAGCAGCACGTGGCATAGGTCACACTATATTCTTAAACTGGAAGGACCCCCCAAATATATAATATATGTGCAAAGTCAAGTGTAACTTACAGAAAAAATTGCGTATAGAATGAAATTTCAGAAGTTGCCTCCTTTAGATAGCCCTTTTCTGTATGAATCATCTGAGTTATTTACCTAGCTTAGACGATCACTTATCTTGGGGTAAAAGGAAAAGAAACCCAGAGTTTGCAGGTATGTTTAGGGATACTGAAAAACTACAGTAACCCTGAAACAGTTCCTGTGTAGCTTAAGTCAGCAAGCCAAGTTGCATACCACTGGAAGAGGCAACATTTCCCAAGGTCAATAATCAATCTGTCCTGGGGCAAAATTATTTTATTTTATTGCAGGGAGGTGAATGCTGATGACACTTGAGTTCTTTTCCAGCTTTGTGAGTCTACATTTGATCAGGTCTGCTGTGGAAAGAAGGTCATTGCATTTGGGCCCTAATTCTCTCATGCAGGAACACTTTACATTTTCCATTCTCTTTTATTACAACTGCTTGAGTCCACTTGAATTCATTGCCATAGAAGAGAGGATGCTAGACTAGCTCGGTTAAATAGGTAGAAACGTCTTTCTTAGTTAGTCAGTCACAGCGGCAGCCCTGCATTCCAGTGAACTAAATAGCAAAATTGCCTGGGGTAAGATACAGGAAAGGTACGCTTGGGTTTGACATAGATTGGCCTGTTAGAATTTCACTTCTGAGAATTCTGCCGCGCTCTCTGAAAGCAGCCATTGCTGGCGACCTTAGCTCTCCCCAGAGATACTTAGAATGCCTTTGAATTCTCTGTCCTCTTTCGGAAAAGAAATGAAGGGTTAAATGGCAGTGGCGCTTGTGGGTTTTTCTGCCCTAACGTTTGCAAGTGACTCTCGTCTGAAGGCATGTGAAGTAGGGCAGAAGCCTTGAAGTAAAGTCATTTTTCCAAACCAAAGGAAACATGAAAGTTCCTCCTAGCTCACCTCCTCTGTTAGGCTGATGATATTGGCTGAACAAAATCCCCCCTCACTGCCGCCGCTGCTGTTGCTATCCTATAATTGTCCCAGTTATGAGAGTTTCAGTGCAGGCTTATGCAGAGTTGCATCCTTCCACTAAGTCAGTAAGCTTAGTAAGGTGAAACCCTGTTTAGGATTGTACTGTCTGGAACCCTAGGCAAGGCTAACTTCCGGCACCACCCCCTGCACTGATAATATCCTTGAGTCATGTGGTGGGCACCCAGTTCGGCGCACCCAGAAGGCCAGCACCCTAGGCAGCCGTCTAGTTTGCCTAGTCGCAGGGCCAGCCCTCTGTTTACCAGTGTCAAAAATGCAAATAGATTTAACTAAGAAATAATATAGATCAGGATCTAGTCATGTGGATCTCCTTGGTATTTCCAGCCACGCAGTACCTTGAATGAGGCGGCGGTATTACATTCGGAGGGAGCAAAGGGAAAGCAACTAAAATAAGATAACCTACCCCTTTCAGGGGTTGGTTCATCTCAGACCTTACTTGAGTCTTTAGCCAGTTGTGTCTTCTTGTGATGAAGAGAACAATTCAGTGGTGCAAGTGGGACACAACTGCTTTAAAATAAAGAAGAAGAAGAAGAAGATATTGGATTTATCTCCTGCCCTATACCTTGTAGCTGTAGTTGGGACCAAATGCTTTCATAACAAGTTTCTGCTGGGTTTTTATGTTTATGGAACTTCATGTATGGAAAAGGCATTGTATTGAATTTACTCCCCATGGAATGCTCTCACCTGGATGGCCCAGGTCGGCCCAGTCTCATCAGATCTTAGAATCAAAGCAGAAGAAGAAGAAGATATTGGATTTATATCCTGGTCCCCATTCCAAATCTCAGAGTCTCAGAGCGGTCACAATCTCCTTTACCTTCCCCCCCCCTCACAACAGATACCCTCTGAGGGAGGTGGGGCTGAGAGAGCTCTTACAGCAGCTACCTTTTCAAGGACAACTCCTGTGATAGCTATGGCTGACCCAAGGCCATTCCAGCAGGTGCAAGTGGAGGAGTGGGGAATCAAACCAGGTCTTCCCAGATAAGAGTCTGCGCACGTAATCACTACACCAAACTGCATGTTGCTGCAATTAGAGTGAATTTTCACTTTGCAATGCATAGAGAACAGGGGAGTTGCTACAAAAGGTGAATTCAGAATGAAACTTTGGATTTTATCTTTTGAAATTTTATAATTTTAGAAACTGGGAGCTGATCTAGTCATCGTGGAACTTCTTGAAAGGTTTGCTGCCGTACAGTTAACCAACAGCACCAGCAAGAAAGCACCGGCAAGTATGTTAATTCCTAAATTAGAAAGAAAAGCTGATCTCTCAGTGTCTGTCAGTTTACCCTCTCCCCCCCAAAAAAGAAATCTTCATTGTATAATGTGTTCTATTTAAGGATGTTCATCTGCCATTATTTTACCAATCTGACAATTAGGGATGCCAGCCTCCAGATGGGACCTGGAGATCCCCTGGAAATACAGCTCATCTCCAGACTGCAGAGATCAGTTCCCCTGGAGAACATGGATGCTTTGGAGGGTAGACCCTATATCACTGTACCCCACCAAGGTCCCTGGCTTCCCAGCAATGTCTGGTGTACAAAGAAGAAGAAGAGAAGAAGACCCTGCAGGAGGCAGCAAGAAGACAATTAGATAGGATGGTGAGGTCAGCACCTTTTCTCCTTTTAAGTATTACACCTTGTTTGTCTGCAGTTGCTACTCTCACAGCAATTTCCCCTGTCTTCTCAGATGTGCCACATGCTGTATTAGGCCTTTTCCGCACAGTCTCCTACTCCACATTAGGTCAGGATTGTGCGCCGGATTTAGTGAAGAGTTCCGCACATTCTGCTCCTGATCAAATTTTTTGGTCCTTCTTTTATGACTTTAATGTGGGTTTTCTGGACACCACAAAAATCAGGAGTCCAGAAAACCCGCGTTAAAGGCAGAAAAGAAGGACCAAAAATTTGTTCAGGAGCAGAATGTGCAAAACTCTTCACTAAATCCGGTGCACAATCCTGACCTGATACGGAGTAGGAGACTGCGGAAAAGTCCTTACTCTCTCTCTCTCAGCTAAATATGTTGTTAGGAACCAGCTCTCTTCTCTTTCCTAGCAAGTATGTTAATCAGGGGTTGTTTTGTAGAAAAATAGTTGGTGGAGCATTTAGTGCAAAATCCGCGCAGATCCTGCGCGGTGAAGAGGGGGGTCGCGCCGGCTGGAGGTGAGTGCGAAAACGACCCTAGTGTGAGCATTAATGAGATGTAGTGGTTAGAGGGTCTGACTGGGAGGCCCCTGTTCAAACCCTCATATCTGCCCTGTAGGGTTGCCAATTCCCAGGTGGGGGCGGGAGATCTCTCGGTTTGCAGGCTCTCCGCCCACTTCAGGGTCATCAGAAAGTGCGGGGGCGGGGGGAGGGAAATGTCTGCTGGGTGCTCAATTATTCCCTATGGAGACCAATCCCCATAGGGTATAATGGAGAATTAATCTGCAGGTATCTGGGGCTCGGGGGGGGGGGTGTGTGCTATTATTTGAGGTAGAGGCACCAAATTTTCAGCATAGCATCCAGTGCCTCTTCCCAAAATACCCTCCAAGTTTCAAAATGATTAGACCCGGGGGTCCAGTTTTATGAGCCCCAAAAGAAGTTGCCCCTATTCTTCATTATTTCCAATGGAGTGAAGGCATTTAAAAGGTGTGTGGTCCCTTTAAATATGATGGCCAAAACGCCCTTTGGAGTTCAATTTTGCTTGCCACAACCTTGCTCCTGGTTCCACCCCAAAGTCTCCTGGCTCCATCCCCAAAGTCCCCAGATATGTCTTGAATTAGACTTGGCAACACTACTGCCCTGGAAGCTTGATGGTTGGCCTTGGATCAGTCAATCCCTCTCAGCCTAACCTAATAGCCTAACCAGATCAAATGGATGAGAGAAGAACAATGTAAGCTCCTTTGGGTCCGCATTGGGGAGAAAGAAGGAGTATAAAATAAATTCTTTCCCATCTCTTTGCAGTTTTCAGTTCAGAAGTTTGATAATAATTCTCTTCGGGTGCTTCTTTCCAAGGATAGATCCATGTTGGTAGCCCTGTCAGTCTGGAACTGTCAGACTCAACAAAGTTTCGAGGGATAAATGTGGTGAAAAATTTATTTGGCTTATAGAAAGTGAAGTTACTAGACCTCAAGCCTTACTGGAAATCTCATTCTGTCTCCTGTCAATCCTGCTCTCCAATCCTAGATGAGGGAGGGATTTTTCTGTTTTCTCAGTGGCTAACTATTCTATTCTCTTTTTTCTTACTCAAGTTTAACAGCTGGCACTAAAAAGAGTTGCTGGGTCAAACTAGGTCTGGACATTAAATTCCCTGTTCAAATCCACTTATATCAAGCCAACAATAAAATAAAATTTAAAAAATTCAGATGAGTTTGTAATATTTATGAGAACTGTGGGGTGAAGCATGCTACATTAGTGGAAGCCCCCCCCCCCCCCCCACAATTTCCTACTCCAGGGGTGGGGAACCTTTTTTCTGCCAAGGGCCATATGGATATTTATAACATAATTCACGGGCCATAAAAAATTATCAACTTAAAAAACAGTGCTCTACCGAGGGAGAATGATTCAGGCCGGCAAAATTAATGCAAATAATTGTTTTTCTATTTGAAGGCATGTGAGGAGAGCCTAATCTGACACACACGGCCCGCCGCCCTAGGCAAATGCATAGGTCCAGGGTTTTTTTGTAGAAAAAGCCCAGTAGGAACTCAGTAGCATATGACCCCATCCCCTAATATTAGCATATTAAGTCATACACGCATTAGCATATTAGGCCACACCATCTGGGATAATAAAGTGCAAACTGAACTGTAGCAGTAACTTTTCCAGGCCCTGCAGCAATTCTGGCCAGCCAGCCAGGCCCCAGGGAAGCTGCCGCACAGTACTTCTGGGGCCTGTGATCCCTGCCTGGCCCTGGGGAGGCTGCTGCGCAGCGTGGCTGGGCCCCACGATCCTCACTGGCCAGCCAGGCCCCAGAGAGGCTGCCACATGGCTTGGTTCGGCCCAACAATCCCTAAGGGCCACACCAAGCGCCGCACACTCCCTCAGGACGGAGGTTCCCCACCTGTCCTACTCAGTCATAAAGATCATTGGGCTTGGCTCAGTTCAGGCATTACGTAAAATTACCGTATTTTTTGGACTATAAGGCGCTCCGGTCCATAGGACGCACCTTCCTCCTGGGGGGTGATCTGCTGCTTCTGCCTCCGATCCTGGCGCTTCCTCTGCGCCTGCCTCCGCTCTCCGATCCCAGCGCTTGCTTTAAGCATCAGAGCTGAAGCCAGGCAGACAGGCACGGAGGAAGCACGCTGCCCCCTCCACAGCCGTCACTCGCAAAGCGCTGGGTTTGCGGAGGGGGCGGGTGCTTCCTCCGTAGGCGTCCCAAATCCCCCGCTTTTCCTGGTGACCCCCGATTTGATGCCTTCTTCTCCCGCTAGCCAAAACTCTGGAAAGCGGGAGGGAATGGCGGCCCTTCCCACCCAGCCCCGATCTCAGCACCTTTTCCTTGCCCTGCCCTTCCCACTCAGCCCCGATCGCAGCAGCCTTTCTTCAGTTTTCCCAGGCTGCTTCCGGTCCCAATCAGCTGGCTGGCGGCAGAGGGGGGAGAGAGGGAGCCCCGCCTGCAAAGGACCATGTGCCTTTGCACCTCCAGAGGCTTGACTTGAAAGGCTTCTATTTAAAATGGTGTGTCTGTGTGTGTTTCTGTGAAGAAGCTGGCAGCAAATGGTGAGTTGAGAGGCTGATCCGCTGCTTCAGACTGGCCAGAAGGGGGGGGGGGGAGAGGGAAACGTCTTCATTATTTCCTATGTGATCGATTCTCATAGGGTATAATGGGGAATTGTTCTGGAGGTTTCGGGGGCTCTGGGGGAGCTGTTTTTTGAGGTAGAGGCACCAAATTTTCAATATAGTATCTAGTGCCTCTTCCCAAAGTACCCCCCAAGTTTCAAAACGATTGGACCAGGGGGTCCAATTCTATGAGCCCCAAAAGAAGGTGCCCCTATCCTTCATTATTTCCTATGGAAGAAAGACATTTAAAAAGGTGTGCTGTCCCTTTAAATGTGATGGCCAGAACTCTCTTGGAGTTCAATTATGCTTGTCACACCCTTGTTCCTGGCTCCGCCCCCAGTGTCTCCTGGCCCCACCCCCAAAGTCTCCTGGCTCCACCCCCAAAGTCCCCAGATATTTCTTGAATTGGACTTGGCAACCCTATTCCTCCGTGCCTGTCTGCCTGGCTTCAGCTCTGATGTTTAAAGCAAGCGCTGGAATTGGAGGATGGAGGGAGCGATCCCAGCGCTTGCTTTAAGCATCAGAGCTGAAGCCAGGCAGACAGGCACGGAGGAAGCACGCTGCCCTCTCCGCAGCCGGCGCTCGTGAAGCTCTGGGTTTGCGGTGGGGGCAGCGTGGAGCGATCCCAGCACTTGCTGGAAGAAGCTGGAGCCAGGCAAGCAGGCGCGGGGAAAGCGCCGGGATCAGAGGCGGAGGCAACGGATCGCCCCTCCCAAGGAAGGTACCTTCGCTCCATAAGACACACACACTTTTCCCCTCACTTTTTTTTTGGGGGGGGGGAAGTGCGTCTTATGGTCCGAAAAATACGGTATAGTCTATTTTACTTGTGATCAATTTGTGAAACCAAAATTAAGCTTACAGAGCACCACTTAGATCCTGCTTTCCCTCAGCTAATGCTTTTCATTGCTCTCTCTCTCTGTAATCAAGAAGGACACTGATAGAAAACGAGCCAGGATTAAACCATCTGTGTTTGTACACCAAAGGAAACCACAGTTAAAACTAATAGTGGTTAATAGGCCAGCTTTATAACTCAGCTTCAGCTCTTGTTTTGAAGGACTCTGACCATAGTTAGTTGAATGGCCTGCGTTCTGATAATTACAATAACTGTAGTTAGCTAAATTAAAACATGGCCTCACAAGATGTTTGAAATGAATAATTATTTTACCCCAACTCTCCTCAAAATGCCCAACTGGAACATTTGACTGAGAAAAATCTTACCTGAAAATTTTGCTTTAGCAATGTTTCATAGGGTTAACAGCAGGGCTTTTATTATAGCAGGAACTCCTTCGCATATTAGGCCACACACCCCTGATGTAGCCAATCCTCCTGGAGCTTACAGTAGACCGTGTACTAAGAGCCTTGTAAGTTCTTGGAGAAGTGGCTAAATCAGGGGTGTGGCCTAATATGCAAAGGAGTTCCTGTTACAAAAAAAAAAAAGCCCTGGTTAACTGTGACCTTTTGTGGCCATTATAAAACCCGGTAATAGAACACAACCATTTAGCTAGGAATAAGAAACAGTAAAAAAAAAGTGAAAAAAGAAAAAAGAGAAGTAAATTTATTAAAAAATCAGGTTCCAATGAGAGACATCTCTTTACAGTGTAGGATTTTAGGATGTGGTGTAGGATTTTAGGCCCACCTGAGCGGCAGTCCCACCTGAATTGCAGAGTCCCAACCCAATTTGAGACAGTCTCAGATCTCAGGCAGTTTCTCCTTTAAGACGAACCACAGAAAAGAAATACAGAGTAAAACTTCTGTTAATGACTGGAAAAGAATTTCCTCGCTTTCAAGTTTCCAGAAGGGAAAGGGTGTTTTTTTTTTTTAAAAAAAGATAAGGTTTAAAAAAATAATGTTCTCAACAATTTCTGGCATAAATCTTTACATTAAACAGGTCTTTCCCTTGTCTTGCCACACGAATCATTTATTTAAGTGGTGATAATAAAAGGTGTCAGCAATTCAGTTGTAAGCTCTCGAAGATTTCTGTGTGCATTGACCTTTAAGTGTTTGTATCTTGACAGGTGAGCTGTTCTTAGCGTCTCCCATGAGATATGGTGAGGGCACGGGGTCAGGCACGCTAATGATAAAATTACCATTTACCTTTTACCTCGCCAGCCTCAGTGCCTGACATTATAAATGTAGGTAACCTTTCACCTGAAGGCTCTCTTTCTTCTGCACTGCTAGAGATTATGGTGAAAGAAACATACCTGCAGCTGCAGAAAGGGTTTTAGGAGAGGTGGATTAAGCTTATTCACTGAATTAAGTGATCTCTCTCACCCTCTTATTCCTTGCCCAAATGAGAAATACACATTTTAGAAAAAGACAATGATACAGGAACTCTTCTCTTCCCTGAATAAACCTTCAGTTTGCTAAAAATGTCTGGTTTTGCCAGTCAAGAATTCACAGCTTCCTAACTGTTTAGGGCCATATGCCTAGGAATTTTGGGATAAATTAACATGATGCAGAACATACCATAAGATGATCTTAATGATCGTTGGTTGTTGTGAGAGCCAGTTTGGTGTAGTGGTTAAGTGTGTGAACTCTTGTCTGGGAGAACTGGGTTAGATCCCCCATTCCTCCACTTCCAGCTCCTAGAATGGCCTTGGGTCAGCCATAGCTCTCGCAGAGGTTGTCCTTGGAAGTGCAGCTTCTGGGAGAGCTCTCTCAACCCCACCCACCTCACAGGGTATCTGTTGTGGGGAAAGAAGATAAAGGAGATTGTAAACTGCTCTGGCACTCTAATTCAGAGAGATGGGCGGGGTATAAATCTATGGTCTTCTACATGTAATAAGATAGGGCTGCCAGCCTCCAGTTGATCAGTTCACCTGGAGAAAATGGCTGCTTTGGAAGGTGAACTCTATGTGGCATTATACTCCACTGAAGTCTCTCCCCTTCCCCAACCCCACCCTCCTCAGGCTCCCCCTCCAAATCTCCAGGTATTTCCTTACTTGAAGCTGGCTACCCTAACTAAGAAGCCAGAACTGACTGTGACTTCCCATTATAAGCATGCCATGATCCATATGCATTTTTTCAGTGTTTATAAACACACAGTGCTTAATTTCTCTGAAATCTATCTAGACATCATTTAAAGAAAAAAGGCAAAATTGTAAAGAACACGTAAGACCACATCTGCATATGCAAATCCATTTGCATTTGCATGTGTATACATGGCATATGAGAAACCACGGTCTGAGAAGAATGGCTTCTCAGAAGAACCAATACAATGAAGATGGCCATTCCCCCTCAAACTGTTTTACAATATGCTGTGCAAACAGTGCCACAGAATACCAGATAACAGAGAGAAATACATGACAACTAAATACACATTTCTAACCACCTTGGGTACTACCATTTACACTGACTTTTCACAAGCAGTTCTGACTGTATATAAATGTTTCTGGGTGCTTACTGCCCACAGATATTTGCTGTGAGAGAGCCAGTTTGGTGTAGTGGAGAGCCAGTTTGGTGTAGTGGTTAAGTGTGCGGACTCTTATCTGGGAGAACCGGGTTTGATTCCCCACTCCTCCACTTGCACCTGCTGGAATGGCCTTGGGTCAGCCATAGCTCTGGCAAAGGTTGTCCTTGAAAGGGCAGCTGCTGTGAGAGCCCTCTCCAGCCCCACCCACCTCACAATGGGTTTGATTCCCCACTCCTCCACTTGCACCTGCTGGAATGGCCTTGGGTCAGCCATAGCTCTAGCAAAGGTTGTCCTTGAAAGGGCAGCTGCTGTGAGAGCCCTCTCCAGCCCCACCCACCTCACAGGGTGTCTGTTGTGGGGGAGGAAGATAAAAGAGATTGTGAGCCGCTCTGAGACTCTTTGGAGTGGAGGGCGGGATATAAATCCAATATCTTCTTCTTCTTCTTCTTCTTCTTCTTCTTCTTCTTCTTCTTCTTCTTCTTCTTCTTCTTCTTCTTCTTCTTCTTCTTCATCATCTTCTTCTTCTTCTGTGGCCACCAAAGCCGTGTGATGTTACCTCATAAATAATAAGAGGAGCACATGAAAGGACCATCTGTTATTCATTTCTTGGTAATGCAAATGTGTCATTACCAAAGTGAAGCATACTTTCAATGAAATGGTATTGCTTTCAGTGGAATCTACTGTATGGATATGCAGTGGAGAGGTCTGAAAATCCTTTCCCTGGCCAATAGAATTCATCTAGCCTGCTTTCTCTTAGGATCATGGAGCTCTGTGCTATGCCAAACCCTCCAATTTGGGCGGGTGTCCCCCAGTTTCAGGTGTTCCTCTCCTTCCCCCATTACCCTCCCAAACAGGCAAGAAACCAGAAATAAACACAACATGCCTTCGTGACCCAGAAGCGACATAGGCACGGCACTTTTATGTTCAGTGTTCCACCCCGCTCCCAGTTAATTCATCCCCCTCCCCATTCTCCACTGGCAGGTCTGAAGGCCCTGGCAAGCCTAGCTTGGTATTCCTGTGAGGTGAGTCACTCATCCGTCAGTTACTTTACCAGGAGTGAACCACTAGAAGCCATGCAGTATAACTGTTCACTAAAACATTTTTATCTCTACCAGGTTTTTTTGTTTGTTTTTTTTTGTCTACGTTTTTTATTACACTGTGGGCAAAAATATACGCTCACAGTGTTGCTCAGAAGGAAGAGGTAAATATTTTGAAGTTGTACAAAGAAGATATATTCCAGACTTGAATAAATGCTCATAACATTGCATGTCAAAGGTAAACATGTATAAAACTAGGGCTTTTTTTGTAGCAGGAACTCCTTTGTATATTAGGCCACACACCCTGATGTAGCCAATCCTCCAAGAGCTTACAGGGCCTACTATAAGCACCAGGAGGATTGGCTACATCAGGGAGGTGTGGCCTAATATGCTACAAAAAAAGCTCTGTATAAAACTTGGTCTGAACACCCATAGTCCATATATGTAAAGCACTATTACCTTGTCAGGAGGATGTCACTTTGCGTAGCCAAATATGTTTTCAGGCCTACACTGGAAAATACAGCAGCTTCCCAGAATACAAAATGTTCTAAAGAAAAAGCTTTTCCACTGAGGAATGCTATAGTGATTGTGCTACGACATGTGAGGATAATGTTGTCTAGCCTGTTCTTTTACTGGGAGAAACAATTCAACAGAAACAACAGGGTAGTATATTTTGTAGGGTTTTGTTTTGTTTTTTCACTTGATGAACCTCTGTTGTGGGGGAAGAAGATAAAGGAGATTGTAAGCTGCTCTAAGACTGATTCAGAGAGAAGGGCAGAGTATAAATTTATGGTCTTCATCATCATCCATCTTAAACTGGAAAAATAAAGGGGGGAAAGGAGCAATTTAATTTAGTGTTCAGGAACTAAAAGATTGCTGCCATACCATACAATGACCTCCTGAGAGGTTCAGTCAAACTTAATGTATAATTTTAAACTCATTAATATGACTAGTAGGGCTGCTTTGTAAATCATGCTAATTTAAGATTAAAATGCACGGATTAATTTTTAGGTTAATTTTTTTTGAATTTTTGCAGAAAATAAATGTTATTGATCTGTGACTGTAGGTAAATGGATTTGCAGCCACAAATCTCATTGCAGCTCCATTGCCATAATAAAATCCTTTTGCTTTAAAAAATTGTAACATTGATATTGAAATGGACTTTAAAATATTCTGAGTATTATTAGTCCCTGGAAAGGTACAGAGTTAACAAAAACATGAGCAGATCAAAAATAAAATAGAAAGACACATTGATTTAGTGATTTTAGTGTCTCTTGATTGCATTATTGAACATGATTTATAATGAGGCACAGTAGTGGAATTTTTTTTTTCTAGCTTAGAAGAACGATAATATTGGCAAAAGAGGGGAATTTATATTGCTCCTTTTAGAAAAATGAATACTTCCCCCTTCCTGTCTCTCCCCACCCCCCTCCTTCAACCTCCTTCTCCTATCATTGGATTTTGTTGGGGCAGCGAACCAGGACAAGAGTGCGCAGGAAAAAGTCTTCCCCTGGGAAACTGGTGCTCAAATCAAATGTGTTGAAAGGACATTGGCAGAGATGTCATTCAGGCTGGATGAATTGGCAGAGTCATTTCCAGGCTTATCAGATCATGTTCCACTTGTCTGAATACTCTTGTTTTACTTTTGTGCATCAACACAAACTCAGCTGCCCGGTCCCAAAAGAAAACACAGCTCTCATTTCTCCAGCACAAAGGACTCAACTGTGCATTGCAAAATGCATCCCGCTGCTGACCTTTTCCCCTTTATTTTCGGAATGGAATGCCAGCTTATGTGTACTTGGTGCCATGCTGTACCTGATATAAGTTTATTGATCTTTAATTAAAAAAATTATTTATAGCCCTTCAGCAGAGGTGATATTCTAGCAGGAGCTCCTTTGCATATTAGGCCACACATTCTGACGAAGCCAATCCTCCAAGAGCTTACAAGGCTCTTTTTTGTAAGCTTTTGGAGGATTGGCGACATCAGGGGTGTGTGGCCCAATATGCAAAGGAGCTCCTGCTAGAATTCCACCCCTGCCCTTCGGATATCCTTGTTTCATCCATTCTGATACCTAACCAATCATGAATGAAAGGCATTTCAGGGCACAGAAAAGAGGGGGTGGGACATACACCCAGGTTCAAAGATCCATAGATAGATACGTGGTGGTGGAAAATACCATCATGTCACAACTTGACATGGAGAACCTATAGGGCAGGAGTGTTGAACTAATTTGTTATTTGGGCTGGATCTGACATAAATGAGACATTACTGGGCTGGGCCATGTGTGTCATAAAAAGTAATGTCAGGTAGCAGAGATGTAAAAGGAACAAGGAGGGGAGGGTCCTCAGCCAACAGAAGGAAGAGAGGCTTGGCTCAGTAGCTCTGCTGTGAGATTGAGAGATCCTGGCAAGGCAAGCTGTCCTGCCCCCCTTCCTCCCCAAAGGAGGAGCTTCAAGCCAATGGAGAAAAGATAGGTTTTGCGCTGTAGCTCCTGTGTGGTTGAGCAAGCCTGGCAAAGCAAGCTGTGATGCAGAAGGAAGCAAGAGAGAGAGAGAGAGAGAACCAGATGACAACCTGTTGCTCAGGGGCCTGATAGGAGCCATCCTGGGGCTTGATCCAGCCATCGGGCCACATGTTTGACACAGCAAGAAACTCTGGCCTGTATGGCGCCACCCCATCTGAAGCTTTCCTCTAGCCTAAGGAGCCTTTCTTCAACTTGCAGAAATGATAATTTAATTTGCTGGCTGGCAAGTAAACCAGTGGACATTGGGTGTGTGGGGAGCAGGGACATGGAGGAATGCTAGTAGTATGATGGTGTCATATCAGTTTGAGGGGGGGTGGGGCAGGACCAGAAGTGATGCCATGCCTTTCTAGGAATTACCCAGATAAGCTAAAAACTGAAGAAATTCTATGGGATTCCCTCAATTTTTGGCTTATTTATCTTCTGCCAGCTGACAGAGTGGCAGCAAGCAGTGTTCCCTCTAAGCTGAGTTAGTGTGAGCTAGCTCACAGTTTTTTAGCCTCTGGCTCACACATTTTTGTTTTAGCTCAGGAAAAATGGTCCCAGAGCAAAGCAATTTGTGCAATAGCTCACAATTTTATTGCCAGCGGCTCACAACTTTATTGCAAAGAAGAATTTTTGCTCCCAAGACTCCACAGCTTAGAGGGAACACTGGCAGCAAGCATCAGGGGTTGCTGATAGTAGGTCTTCCACTATGGTAAAATCATAGAGTTGCTAGTGATTCCTAGAGTGGAGTCATATCACTTCTGGCTTTTCCCTGTAAGTGACGCGAAGCTGTTGTCCAATAGTGATGTTTCGTTATTATTTTTTCTCATGCAGTCAGTAGGAGCAGGTAAATGGCATCCCTACATCTTAGATTTAAGGCAGTTTTAGGCTTTGCAGAAGAGAATGGAAGGTCCCAGGCCTTTGGTCCAGAGCAACTATGCAAAATGCCATACATTACACATAACAGTGCATATATTTTCTCCGATGTATAATTTGTTTTAATAACAAACAGTCTCTGAGGGCTCAAGTTTAGAGGCAGAACAGTGTGTGATAGAACAGTCTTTGTAGCCCTCCCCCTCCAACCTCTTATCTGTTCAAAATAATTTCCCCAAGTGGTGAATTCCCCTCCCCGCCCAGTGGTGAATTTTTAAAGATATTATCTTGGCTAAATGATGGAGCACAGAAACTTGTGGAAAGACATTGCCATGGAAATTCTGTTTGTGGCAAATTCCCACCTTCCTTCCTGATGCATTGAAGCTGACAGAGAGTTAAACTATGTTGAGCCGATAAGAAAACACAGGGCATTGTTTCTATAACTATAGCTCTCTCTGTGAGAACGTAAAATGTAAATAAATGCGAAATGTTCCCCAAATCAGATCCCATGCCAACATGAATTAGAATCAGTTTGCTACCACTTCCTTATATAATCCAGTAGTTACTGATCTTGTACAGATTCCCTTGAAGAAGCCATTTGGAGAAACGTGTGGGGAATATTTAGTGGAGTAATAAAATATAATTTTGACTTCACTTGCACCATTGTCCTTGGCCTTATTTGTGGCTCCAGCGCCAAGGGAAGGGGGAGAGGAGGGCATCCAAGCCCCAGTTGAGTTTACATTATCACAAATGAAATAACACACGTGCACAGTATTTTCGGAAAGAGTGGAATAAAATTGGCCACAACTTTTATTGTTTACAGCTGTAGTAAGCCTTGGCGCAGCATGGGGTAAGGATCCTGCACATCGACTGATCCGCCTACCAGTCGATGATCAGCTGGTCACCTAGGGATGACAGGTTTTTGGATCCCACTAGGGCGGAAGCTCAGAGGTGGTCTCCCCTGCCACCTGACCATGAGGGTGATCCCTGGATATGCCCCCGGGCTGGGCGCCTCAGCTGCCCCTCACGTCAAGATCCCTTACTGGGATCCCCATACTCAGGAAATGGGCACGCAGGCTGGTTTTCCTCAGAATGGATCCAGCACCATGCTGATACCACCACAAGAGCCAGGCCTCAGATGGCTGGCTCCCACCAAAGCTTCTACAGATGCTACGCAGTCAGATATCCATACCCCAAGGTGGTCCACCAAATTACTGTTGCCATCCTCGCAGGAACAGTGGACAAGGTCCTGCCCCTGGGCTGTAGGCCCTGGCAGCCTTCTTCGTTCCAATGGGAGCTAAGATTGGGGGTGAGCAGTGATATCATGCAATGACATGCATTGTCGCTTCCGGTTTGTACACAGAAATGATGTCATGATGGCGTAGTAATCCCACATCTTCATGGTGGGGGAAAAAAAATACAGATGAGCAAATTTTTGGAGCATTGACGTTGCTTCCAAGTGCGAATGAAAAGTGACATAGTGCAGCTTTGCTCACCGAAGACACCTGCCTGTTGCCAGTATTTAGCTGGCAACTCTCCATCATGTGTGGCCGCCTACAGGATTTCTAATTGCTGGTGTTGTATGTGCACGGAGGTGGTAGTAGGCTACAGAGTCCAAGCATAAGAGCCGTGCATGTGCAAGCTGTAAAACAGATGCATGTATTGAAAGAGAGCCCCTGAATAATTAATTAATATCCCTAGAATAATGAATACAATGAATAAGAGCATGCTTTGCCTTCAAACTAGGGTGTCTGATGTAACTTTCCGTTGGGGCACTGATCACTGCCTGAGCGGGTGTGTGCCTAAGCTGGCTTACTAGATAAGAAAATGGCCTCCTGGAGGCGTCTTGCTGTAATAGATAAAGGGAAGGAACGATGTCATGGAATTTTACCAGGAAGAACTCCGCGGAGGTGGGAACGTTGAAATCAGATAAGCCTGTGTGCCTGCCTGCCTGCTTGCTTGTTAAGAAAACTGTGTGTATTCAGGGGAATTCAGTTCAGTTTTGGGGGCTCCATTGCCCAACTGAGCTCTGCTTTGGTACCAGAGTAAAACCTCAATTCATACCAGAAATTTTGTGCGGACCTCATTATTTTTCTGCTACAGTATAATCAAGAAGAGGAAGAAGACCATAGATTTATACCCCGCCCTTCTCTCTGAATCAGAGCACCTTACAATCTCCTTTATGTTCTTCCCCCACAACAGACACCCTGTGAGGTAGGTGGGGCTGAGAGAACTCTCAAAGAAGCTGCCATTTCAAGGACAACTCTGTGAGAGCTATGGCTGACCCAAAGCCGTTCCAGCAGCTGTAAGTGGATGAGTGGGGAATCAAACCCGGTTCGCCCAGATAAGAGTCCGCACACTTAACCACTACACCAACACACAAAAGCGACTTTCAAGTGTCAGAATACAGTGTTACTCACACAGAGATATGTATTGGTTGGTGAATTTTGTTTCACTGAGTCTGAAGAAGTGTGTATGCACACAAAAGCTTATACCCAGAATTAAACTTTTCTTCAAGGTGCCAGTGGTCTCAGACTTCATTTTGCTGCTTCAGACCCCCACGGCTACCCTCCTAACTCTACACTAAGATTTGCCACACCGTGTATGGACACATACCCATCACTCTGCCTTTAAGTCTTCCGCCTGTACTTGAAGCTATCAGATGTGAGAAGCTCTGAAACAAACTCCTGCTGTCTGTGATTTTCAAATACAGATGCCTGGATGAACAAGTGTTTGTTCTCACCCCATCCCACCCCAAAACCAGGATTCTAAACCTCAGGGGTTGTTTTGTGGTGGAGCTCATCCAAAGATTGTTATGCAGCTGCACCTGCTATTCAATGGACAAGGTGGGAAGGAGGAGGTGGAACTCTCAGGTTCAGGAGCTGTGCTCCTGTGAGCTCCCGCTGAATCCGAGGCCTGCTAAACCTCATTTTAATCCCAGTTTAAAATCCTGGTTTGTGGAAGGGATAGTCCAATTCAAACCTCACTGCAAATTGGAATTTGATTTAAGCCTTCCCAGATCTGGTGGAGGGAGAAGCAAGAAAAGCAGGCAACAAACTGCATTCATGCCAGAGACAGTTTCATGACAAACTTGTTGTGATGTCTCATCCACTCAGTAGTTTTCATGCTTCTCCACCCCCCGCCCCCCCTGGTTTCAGAAGTAATTTGTCTTTAAGGAAAGTATTTAAAAGGCTTTTACAAATATACATGTGCTTTGAAAAATCCTGGAAAGGGTGGCAAGGCTTTTGGGACAGAAGTACCTTCTGTTTCAGGGTCTGTTTATTGATTTTATACAGTTTCAAAAGAACATTAATCATGCAAAACCTCAGACCGCTGACACACAAGCCCAGGAATAGAAGGGCCCCACTTGTCTTTTGCAGCAAGATTTAGGTCAACACATTTCTGAAAAGTAGTCAATAGTCTTGTCATATAAACCTCCTGACACACTTCAACATTGCAAGGTAGGACAGAGGTTTTAGCATTCCACATTTTAAACATTGAGTTTAGTTTTTAAACAGGAAAGAAAGAAAACAACTCTTTAAAAAAATAAATCACTGGATATGTTCCATTAGTATTGGAGTATAAAGTACATTCTGATTTCTTTTCTGAATGATTCTTTTTGCTTTGATCTATACCTGATGTGGCCAAACTGTGGCTCGGGAGCCACATGTGGCTCTTTCACACATATTGGTTGGCTCTTGAAGCCCCCACTGACTGGCTTAGAGAAGGCATTTCTCTCTTTAAATCACTTCTCCTAGCCAAGCCAGCTGGTAGCTTGAAAAATGCATTTAAAGTTAAAGTTGCTTTCTTTCCATCTCTCCCTCCCACATCTATTTTCCTCCCTCCCTCCCGTCTTGCAGCTCTTGAATATCTGTTGTTTATTCTAGGTGGCTCTTACATTAAGCAAGTTTGGCCATGCCAGATCTATACTTCTATCATGTTTTTATCCTCCTCCCCCCCCCCCCAAAAAAGCTCAAAGTGGTCTACACAGTTCCACCCTCCTCCATTTTTTATCCTCACAAGAATCCTGTCAGGTAGCGCAGACTGAAAGAGAGTAACTGTCCCAAAACCATCCTTGTGAGTTTCATGACTAGTCACCAACCTCCAAGTGGCACCTGCAGATCTCCTGCTATTACAGTTGACCTCCAGATGATAAAGATCAGTTCCTCTGAAGAAAATGGCTGCTTTGGAGGATGGATTCTGTGGCATTATACCCAGCTGAGGTCCTTCCCCTCCCCCAACCCCACCTTCCTCAGGCTCCACCCCCAAAATCTCCTGGTAGTTCCCAACCCAGAGCCGCAGGGCCGGATTAACAAGCCAAGTAGACACTGCCATATGGGCCCCCATGCCTATAGGGGCCCCAGGCTGGCTTCCCCCCTGCTTGCAGCCCTCCCAACCTGCACACGCAGCCAGCAACTGAGCTGCTCTTTGCCTGTGGCTGCTGCTGCTGTAATTGTCAAGTTTGCCTCTCTCTGCCTCTCCCCGCAGCTTTGTCAAAGGGGCTTTTGAGAAGGTGCCTGCAGGCTGCAGCATGGGGCCACAGGTGGCAGGGTGGGCACTCTGACTCTGAGATCATTTGTGAGGGGTCCCCCAAGATCTGAGTGCCTAGGGGCCTCCATAGGGTTTAATCCGGCACTGCAGAGTTGGCAACCCTATTCATGGCCAAGTGGGAAAGGTCCTGAAAAAACAATGGTGATAAGAGGGCGAGGCAAGCGTTTGAATGGATTGTGTAAAGAGACAGCTAAACTTTTATGACAACAAATATAGTTAAAGGGAGAAGTGATTCAAACATTTGATAGTGAAGGCTATTACTGTTACTACTAGTAGTTTATTACGGTCTTTAGAGTAGCATAGAGAGTGAGGTCATGACATGGGTTTCTCCTGGACCTAAAGGGTGTAAAGAGAAATGGGGGCATGTATGGAACTATCCATGGGGCTTTGAGGAGCAGGAGGTTTCTGCTTCCCTCTCCTGCTTTAGCACTGAGGGTCCCCCCAGATTTTGTTCCTGGAGGTCAACAGGAAGGGGCACAGGGTCAGTAATGGGATACAAGAATTGTTGGACTTTGCCCGCCCCCTGTCCACAAGTGGAAATGCCATTTCATCGGAGGAACTGAGTGGCTTGACAGATACTGGCATCATTTTAAGCAATAGTAACATTAAAAATCTTCTCTTTTGTGTTAACGTAAAACATCAGTGAGGAGGCCAGGTGAAAGAAGTTGTCCTTATGCCAGTCATTCTCAAACTTTTTGAAATGGGATTCATTTCTAAACATCTTATGCATTTCAGGACCCGTTTCTAAATTTGATATACTTTCCCAAAGATCCACTCACTTTGTGTTTTCCCTCTTCGGCTAATACCCGTTTCCCTACTGGAGTCATCATAAGTGTAGTACCCTGAATAACTGAGCAGGATGCAACTCAATCGATGAAATGGGAGAAAAGAATTAAGATTTCTTCATAGGCTCTCAAATACACCTTATCAGAATTAGCCTGAGATTTCTGCCACCCTTGCTGGGTATGTGAGCATTTTTATCTAAACAAAGTCTTTGAGTGCTGCACAGCCCAGGATGCTTTGAACACTGGAAACTTCTGGAATTTAGTGGCCAAATGCAGTTGTCTAACTGGATGGTATCTGCCCTAGAACTTTCGGGCAAGGATGGAACTTTGTTGGGTTCAGCCTCTGCTATGTGCTGTTCTCTGCACAGTTTCTGTCACCTCTACATATCCAGCGCAATATTTGGTTGTATAAATTACCTCTTACTACAAATGTTGTTTTTCTAGCCCAGAAAAGCCCCCTAGTCCAGGAGGTCCCTGAGGTACCAAAGAATCCTAAATAGTTTTCTGCTATACTGAGTCATTCATCTTGTGTATCAATAGATAGATCAACTGAAAAGTCTGGGGAGTGCAAGTCATTTTAAAGACTCTTATAGGCCCAAGAAGGGAATGCTCATTCGAGGCCCCTTTTCCTTGTAACTGTTTCCTGTTTTTTCTTTAGTGAAAAAAAACCAGCTATGCATACTTTTTTTTTTAGTTGACAAGACGCATTTAACGTGTTTTCAGCATTTTTAACTCATGTGTAAAGTGCTATTAAGGTGCAGCCAAGTGACAGCGACCCCATGAGGTTTTCAAGGCAAAAGACATTCAGGGGTGGTTTGTCATTGCCCGCAGCAACTCTGGACTTCCTTAGTGGTCTCACATTCAAATGCCTTACGGAGGGGAGAATTTGGGAGGGATTTCAACTAGAATCTCTGGTATACCATAGAACATGACCTCTGAAGCTGACATTTTCTTCAGGGGAACTGATCTCTGCAGTCAGGAGAACAGTTGTAATTCCAGAAGAACTCAAGGTCCTGCCTGGAGATTGGCAACCCTATGATGGTTAGCGTTATATTGTATAGAGCGGGCTCAATTCGCAGTGACTCCTTTAAATTTTTAGAGGAGGAAGCAAATGGCAAGTAAATGGTCTCACTCTCCCTGCTCTGCAAATCATACCTTGATGAGCCTATATGAATAATATATATTAACAAGTTCAATGCTTGCAAAATACTGTGGAAGAGGGAAACATTTTGGACCCTCCCCCCATACTAGATCAGCTCCAAATTTCCCCCTCGAGCATTTTATGAGTTCTTTGAACAGATTGGTTTTATTCTATTTCTGAGACACTGTCCTGGATTTTTAGAGCTGTATAGATGAGAAAGAGAGAACGAGAGAAGGTTTATTCCAAAATGTGAAATTATTTTCTTCAAAAAAGAAAATGTAGCGACAACTTTCAACTTTCCTCCCTTATATATGTAACATTCTCCACTTTCATAGATTCCCGTGTGTCTAGCAGACGTGTTTTGAAAAGACATCATTTGTACTATGCAGACCTGTTAATATTTAGTCACAGGATTTTTGGAGAACATGTGTGCAGGTTTCTTTGTACCCCTGGGCTTGTTCCTTCTTGTAATCAGTCTTTGTTTGTTTGTTCTCCCATTCTATTTTCGGTGACAGTCGCCTATTAAACTAAACCGGCATCATGCTCTGTTCTGCTCGGAGAGTATTCAAATGGGGACAGGAGAAGGGGGAAGAAGAAAACAGCTAGGCTGGCAGAACAGGAGAAGTCAAAGAAAAGAAAAATTGCAAAAGATGCCACAATAATGGGAAACAGGTTTCTTCCTGTTTCCTGGAATTATGGGATCTTTCCAGTGAAAGAGGGGCAAATCTTTGGTGCCTGGAAATGAAGACCAAATTATGGAGCGGAGGTAGAGCAAATGGGTGCAATGCTTTTTTTCACGGTGTGCCCACACATTATCCATAGAGTAGTTCAGATCCTGTAACTTCCACATCTCTACATGTGGTGAGAAGAGCAACAGCCCTCTGGTGAGTGTTCTATGCCTCTCCCATTTCTCTCATCCTTGGAAATGGTGGAGTGTAATGTTCAGAAATCTATTCCATGTTTTATTATAGTTTATTATAATTCCATAGCAGCAGAATCTGAATAGCCCCATGGCACAGAGCGGTAAAGCTGCAGTACTGCAGTCCAAGCTCTGCTCACAACCTGAGTTCGATCCTGGCAGAAGCTGGCTTCAGGTAGCTGGCTCATGGTTGCCTCAGCCTTCCATCCTTCCAAGGTCGGTAAAATGAGTACCCAGCTTGCTGGGGGAAAGTATATGACTGGGGAAGGCAATGGCAAACCACCCCATAAAAAAGTCTGCCGTTTAAATGTCTTGATGCGACGTCACCCGAGAATCAGAAACGACTGGTGGTTGCACAGGAGAGCAGAGTCTGGATTAGTTCCAGACTAGGGCTGGGGTTGATTGGCAGGGATGGGAGGAATTACAAATGGTGGCTCTATAACCAGGGCATTGTACTGTCCAGACAAGAGCAACAGTCTAGTAATGAGAGAGTGGACTTGGGTGACACAACCAGGGTTGGAATTCTAGCAGGAGCTCCTTTGCATATTAGGCCACACACCCCTGATGTAGCCAATCTCCCAAGAGCTTACAAGGCTCTTTTTTGTACGCTCTTGGAGGATTGGCTTAATCATGGGTGTGTGGCCTAATATGCAAAGGAGCTCCTGCTAGAATTCCACCCCGGACACAACAGTTTTCCCCCTTTCTATTCTTAGGCCTGGGGAGAGCCTGAGGAGTGAAAGCAGCATGATGGCTGAGGGACAGGGACAAGTGCTGGTGAAGGAGGCATTTCACAGTCTCCACCCCCAAGTCAAAAACCCAGTGGCAAAACACATTATTTTGCGTGAATGCACCCTAATCTTCAAAGCCCTTTTAAAAGGCCCCAAAATCCAAATCTGCAAAATTTCACAATTTTTGTCTTGACTTTCTAATCTATTTCACTAGGTCTACTTTTCTAACAGACAGGGATGATCTCTCAATTTCACCACACTAGGCAAAATTTATAAACCTCCACTATGTCCCTTTCTACACACTTTTTTCCTACATTAAAAATACCTTAGATGTGAGAGGACCTTAGGCCCTGTATTAAACCTGCATTAAAACAGTGCCAAATTTTTAATAACTGGAGCCTGTATTCTGACAATTTAACTCCTTTAACCATCAAGGATTGTAAGACCATACATTTTGAACCTGCAAACCTGTTTGTGATCTCACTGTGCTAAATGGGAGTATTTAAATGGTCATTATCTAGTCAGGAGGAGTCTAGTTATGAAATAAGCACATCTGAATAAAATGGCAGGTATGAACAAAGAAAACAGTAGCACTCAGCC
The DNA here is from genome assembly GCF_032191835.1 of Heteronotia binoei. Lineage (NCBI taxonomy): Eukaryota > Metazoa > Chordata > Lepidosauria > Squamata > Gekkonidae > Heteronotia > Heteronotia binoei. The sequence continues at coordinate 110,277,065 of NC_083229.1, forward strand.
TTCATTTGAATTAATGTGCGTTTGCTTAGTATCCGTTTTTAATCTGTGGATCTCTTCTTCCCTCTACTACTACCATCCCTGGGAATCTTTGGAGCCACAACACAACCTACACAGCAAATGCATCTTTCTAGGCTTTATAGGCCTCTCCCTCTAGTCCCATAGCCAGCCCTGGAAACATTTATTGACCATTGTCTGAATAGTAGGCGTGCAATTAGTGCATAATAGTGGAATCATATAATGAATGAGGATGGAAGAGAAGCAGTGTGGGCTGATGATTAGCCAATCAATAATAATCTGAATTACAGTTTAAAAATTAGATGTCTTAGATAGTTATTAAGAGTGTAATTATTCATAAATGTGCCTAATTATTCATAATTATTCAGAAACCTTATTACTTTCCTGATTGTCATAAGTGATCTCCAAGGCCAATTATTATTTGATTATGGCCATAGGACTCTTATGTTAATATTCTGAATTCTTTTTTCTTTTGTCCTAGAAAATGAATGCAGAGAAAACTAGGGGAAAATTATTCATGTTGACTGGTCCTTTGAAGGAATCTTGAGTGCTTTGAAAGCCCTGGCTTGCTCTTTTTTGGGGGACTTTCACCGCCATTCAGTTTTATTGAGTTGTTATGGTGGTAATTGGTTGTTGTTGTTCAGTTACACAGTCAAGTCTGTCTCTTTGTGACCCCATGGACTACATCACACCAGGCCCTTCTATCTTCCACCACCCTCCTAAGTTTGCCCAAATTCACGTTCGCTGCATCAATAACACTGTCTAACTATCTCATCCTTTACCATCCCCTTTTTCTTTTACCTTCAATCTTTCCCAGCATCAGCGTCTTCTACAGTGAGTGTTCCCTTCTCATTTGCTGGCCAAAGTATTTGAGCTTCAGTTTCAGTATGTGACCTTCCAAGGAACAGCAAGGGTTGATCTCCTTTAGGATTGACTGATTTGATCTCCTTGCCATCCAAGGGACTCTCAAGAGTCTTCTCCAGCACCAGTACCTGGTACCTTAAGATATTACGAGCACTGCGAAGGGCATGAGTACCCACATTGGCATTGGTGGGGTGATACTGGGGGACAGGAGAGTTCTGCATGGGTTCAGTTTGAAGTGGGGAAAAGCCTGGTGTGGAGAACACTTGGGGCAAGCATTTGTGATGCCACCAAAACCTGCCCAGCCCCAATCCCAACAGTAGTTTGCATTGCAACTACTTTTGAAATGCTCTCAATACCTTTCGATACACTGAAGAATGGATGTGTGTATTGCCACTTCATAGCATTTCTAAAAGCTGGACAGCATGCCAGAAAAATGAGAAGGATGGTTGCTATGCTAACATTCAACGTGCCAGTATATAGGCCTAGGACCCACATATCTCAAGGACTACCTTCCACTATGTGTCCTTGTGCACTAACTGCAATCTTGTGGTTGCCATCTTCTATTTGACTCCTCTTGGTTCTGCTAGAGTCTGTTCCTTCTCTACAGCGTCACTCACTTTGTTAAATGTTTGATGAAATGATATGAGCACTGTCTTTAGAAGTTTTTAAGAGGCTCGCTCTGTGTATATAAAGTGTTGTCTAGTCACTGGCAACTTATGGCAACCCCAGCAAGGATCTTTCTAGGCAAGTGAGAAGCAGAGGTGGTGCTCCATTGCCTTCCTCTGCAGAGTCTTCCTCGGTGGTCTCCCTTCCAAGTATCACCCATGCTTAGCTTCCAGAATCTGATGAGATCTGGCTATACCATGCCACCTTCTCTCCCTAAGAGGCTCTGTAAAGCCATTTTATTCTGTATTGTAAATTTTAAATCTTGAAAGATTCATCTTCCACATAATGGAAGATAGTCCTTGAGATAGGTGGGTCCCAGACCTATATACTGGCATGTTGAATGTTAGCATAGCAACCATCCTTCTAATTTTTCTGGCATGCTGTCCAGCTTTTAGAAATATTATGAAGTGGCAATAGACACAGCCATTATCCATTCTTCAGTGTTTTGAAAGGTACTGAGAGTTAGGGTTGCCAAGTCCAATTCAAGAAATATCTGGAGACTTTGGGGGTGGAGCCAGGAGACATTAGGGGTGGAGCCAAGATCAAAGAAAGTTCTGGCCATCACATTTAAAGGGACGGCACACCTTTTCAATTCCTTCCTTCTGTAGGAAATAATGAAGGATAGGGGCACCTTTTTGGGGGCTCATAGAATTGGACCTCTTGGTCCAATATTTTTGAAACTTGGAGGGTATTTTGGGGAGAGACACTAGATGCTATATTGAAAATTTGATGCCTCTACCCCAAAAAACAGCCCCTCCAGAGCCCCAGATACCCACGGATCAATTCTCCATGATTTTCTATGGGAATAAATCTCCAGAGGGAATAATAGAGTTCCCAGCAGACATTTCCCTCCCCTCCCCCCGCTTTCTGAGGACCCTGAAGCGGGAGGAGGGCCTCCAAACTGGGGGATCCCCTGCCCCCACCTGGGGATTGGCAACCTTACGGAGAGTATTTCAGAACCTCGAGTCCCAAAGGAGAGATGGGGTATAAGTTTTCTAATAAATCAATAGATATATATGTATTATTGGCTATAATTTGATGGTGCAGAGGCAGAATTAGGTTGCCACAAAATTCCTAATTAGTGAGGGTGAGCTCCCAGGTCTCCTGCTATATATAGCTACAGCAGCAGGCTTCTTGCTGGCAGCCTCTGACCCCCTGCTGCCATTTAGTACAGCAGTGGTGGTAGTGGTGGGGAAATACCAGAAAAATCACCATCACCTTAATGCGGGGGACATGGCTCAGTAGTAGGGCATCTGCTTAGCATGCAGGTGGACCCAGGTTCAATCCCTGGTATCTCCAGTAAAAAGAAAGATCTGGCAGGAAGTGATGTCAAAGACCTTGGCCTGAGATCCTGGAGAGCTGCTGCGTGTCTGAGTAGACAATACTGACCTTGATGGACCAAGGGTCTGGTTCAGTATAAGGTAGTTTCATGTGTTATGTGATGGTTTCTGTGTAATCCTAGAAATCAACATGATGATTTCATTTCCAGGCTCATGCTGGAAGTGGTGTTATGCCATCAGTTATGCAGCATTAGAGTGGGAGGATAATTTAAAGTGCAAAACCCCTTCCCTTGTCTGGATTTGTCCCATGAATCTGCTTTCCTCCAGTCATTTGCTCCCTGTTATCATCCACCCTGCCTGTAGAAAACTCACATGGGGAAAGTGGTTGGTGGGGGTGGAGAATGTGGGCAAGGAAGGAGACTGGTAAAACCATGGATTTTGTGGTTATTCCTAAAATGGTGTTATGTCACTTCAGGGTTTTTCTTGTAAGTGATGTCATGCCATCAGCCCAATGGCCATCTTTTTTTCCCCTACCGAGTCTTGGCAATGGCAGAGAGATACAAGAGGTGCATGGGAGTAGACCAGGTAGGTGACTGTCTAGGGCGCCACCTGGCCACAGGGGTAGGGGTACCCCTCCCCCACCTCCCAGGCCTGCAAACACACTACCAACACAAATCTAGTGCTCAGCCCCTTCTGGATCTGGGCAGTGCAGAGGGCAGCATGCAATGCATTCGCTCTTGTCAGAGGTGTTTGGAGCAGCTCCAAACACCTCCAATGTGAGTGAACATGCAGTAGTCCCCAGTCAGCCCCCTCCATGTCAGAGAGCTGGGTAGGGGCAGGGCAAGGCATGCCCCACCCCCTTGCCTGGGGCACCAGACACCCCAGTGCAGGCACTGAGAGGCACAGATGGGGATGCCCTGTCTCCACTAGTGGATGGGCAAACCTAGTAGGGAAATGTTTTTTGCAACCCACTCCACCTGCCTCCAAGTGGTGCTTAAAATTTTGTCTTCTGTTGCAGAAACTTGACAACCTACGTTCTAACAAATGGCTCTTGCTGCCATTGGCCCAGGCAAGTTGTGAAGATGGGATGTTGGTGGGTGAGTGACCTACTGTAATCACTGTTAGAATGTTCTATCTGTATTTACCCTGACAGTATCAAAGCGTAGGGTTGTCAGGTCCTTTCGCCTGTCCAGCAGGGGGATTTGGAGGGCATTCTGGGAGTGGGCAGGGTGATCGTGAGACATCCCTGATGCGATGATGACATCACCCAGAAGTGATGTCATAGTGTCAGGGATGTCACACAGGGATGCTCCGGCATTTGGATGAAACTCGATGGTTTTTCACCTTCAAAACCATAGAGTTTGCCCAAATACCACAGTGTCCCAGCGCAATGTCCCTGGAACAATGACATCACCTGGAAGTGATGTCATCACATTGGGGACATTGCACAGCGATGTCAAAGCAGTAGAAGAAGAGCAGAGAAATGATCAATATGCCCATATGTTATGAAGCCAAAAAAATTTCTCCAGGCTGTGTTACTATGGAGGCGGGTTTAAAGTATGTGAATTCTGGGTTGATTGAAGGGTGTCACCTCCAGCTGTTGTCTATGCTTTGATTTAATCCATGTTTTGGTTGCTTTTCATTTCACACCACACTATATGAAGCCGGGCTTTGTAAAGAGAGGAAGCTCCATTTTCTTTTCATAGTCTCTTTCCCTCAGTACTATTAAATTTCAGGACAATATTAGCCACTGATAAATTAGCATATAGATGAGTTTTGGGGGCAGGGTGGAGAAGGTGATGGGTTATGAGAACTCAGTGCTACAGTGTAGAAATATTTGAGCTTCTATATACCCTAAACATATGACATCCTGCACTTCAGACAACTGAGAAGTCTATCATGGCTTGGCACTGAAGGAACTGGTTTCAGTTTTCACTAATAATTGCTTTGAGTAAACTGTTCCGATCAGCCCTGGGAGTTGCAGAAGAAAATGAATAATTATAAAATGTGCTTCTGTTAATACAAGCAGAATGAAACTAGGAACAGCCCTGGAAAACACACGTGCACCCTCTTTCCATAGTTGGATGTGGGAAGGTATGCGTCCCTAAGGGGGAATGGGTGGAATATAAATAAATAATAATAAAAAAGGAAAAGAGCAGTATGTGCCCTATATCTTGTCCTACTTATTCCAATTTGTAAATTTGTAAGCTGAGTTGAATGTCAGCTAGAACTGCAAATAAATGGATCCCTCTTGACCACCAAAGAGCTGTGCTTGTGATCATGGGATCTGCTTGGAAAAAAGGCATGTGCCTATAGCAGGGGTGGCCAAACTTGCTTAATGCAAGAGCCACATAGAATAAACATCTGAATGTTTGAGAGCTGCAAGACATGAACAAATAAGAGTCTTTATTAAAACTCTTAATACTTTCTTTGCACAGAAAGATAAAATGCAGATGTATGCATTTTACAACATGACCATGCTAAAAGGAGATTTTTTTAAAAAAACAAAAGCTGGGAAAAACAGTCCCCATAAAACCAGCATAGGGAAAGGTTAGGGAATTATTTTTTGGCATCAGTAGGAGAAGGAAACACACATGAACCATATAAAGTAGGAGAAGGAAACACACCAGTGGGAGAAGGAAACACACATGGACCGTTTATATATTTACACTACTGACCACCATTTGCATCCTGTAAATATATAAATACCACTCTCAAAAAAGTGGGTTATTGTGGTGTGATCCAGATTCTTGAATAGAGTGCTGGGATGTAAGATACAAAAGGTTGAGAACTACTGTTGTAGAGGCTGATTATTTCAGGGAGCATTCTGTTCATACTGGAACACTGAGGTTTAAATTCATAAGAATGTTCTGATTTCTTCAGACATTATTCTGCTTTAGCTTCTACAAAACAGTATGGACAAAGTCTGTCTATCATATGTACTTAGTTTGAAGAGAAATCCAAAAGACAATGATTGAAAAAATTTAAATGGGACATGGAAATTTAGCCAAGAATATGTGGTCAGCAGACAGAGCACATCGCAGCTTGCTAATCAGGGCTAATCAGGGCTTTTTTGGAGCCAGAACACACAGGAACACAGTTCTGGCTGGCTTGGTGTCAGAGGGTGTGACCTAATATGTAAATGAGATCCTGCTGGGCTTTTCCTTCAAAAAATCCTGCGCAAAGCAATGGTGACATAAAGGGGTGTGGCTAATATGCAAATGAGTTCCTGCTGGGCTTTTCCTACCAAAAAAGTGTTGTTGCTAATAAACTGTCTTTCCCAGGTTGGTCTGAGGGCCATCTTCTTTGCTCACAAATTGGGTTTTTGAATCATACAGTAATAATTGTTTTGAAGATAGTATTGCAAATAACTGTGAGGTGTACTGTACCTTACAAGCAACTGCAAAAAAAAAAAAAATCAGACTGAATAGTGTGGTTGTAATTCAATCTCAAGGTTGAGAGATTCACTACCACATGTCCTAAACCCTTCAGCTATATTCTTACAGTGTGGGGCATTAGCAGGATCTCGCAATTGAATTACATTCCTGTATTCCATCTGGGACACAGTGCTGTATTGTACTTAATGTTGTACTACATAAAAGGGGCTGGGAGTAGTGGCTTTTTATAGGAGTATTTTTTAGTTAAATCACAAGTAGGATTATAAAATGCCAATTTTGTGACATAAATGGAGGATAACATACAGCTCTGGAAAAAAATATACCTGGCTAAAAGCAACATTGTATTTTGCTTTGAAACCTAGATTTTTTTTTCTGACAACAGCTTGGATCATGCCTGAAATTTCCATGGATGGAAGGGTGTCCATGGAAGCTTCTCCACCTCTCCCCTCCCACTGCAGCCCCCCAAATTCCTTCCCAAATGCTGCTATTAGGTAGAACTCCAAAATAGCTTGCAAAGGAATTGGAGATACGTTGCAGCAGAATCAATAAGGCAGAATGCTTTTCTTGCATGCTTGAAAATTTAACTGGAGTCCAACCCATTGTCTTTCTAACCCAATTTCAGATTTTTGTTTCCACTTCCTAAGTGAGATGGATTTATTTCTATTAGACCACACACCCCTGATGTAGCAAATCCTCCAACAGCTTACTAAGTTCTTTTTTGTAAGATCCTGGAGGATTGGCTACATCAGGGGTGTGTGGCCTAATATGCAAAAAAGCTCCTGCTAGAATTCTGCCCCTGAATCTGGCATAGGGTTGCCAAGTCCAATTCAAGAAATATCTGGGGACTTTGGGGGTGGAGCCAGGAGATTTTGGGGATGGAGCCAGGAGACATTGGGGGCGGAGCCAGGAACAAGGGTGTGACAAGCATAATTGAACTCCAAGGGAGTTCTGGCCATCACATTTAAAGCGACAGCACACCTTTTTAAATGCCTTTCTTCCATAGGAAATAATGAAGGATAGGGGTACCTTCTTTTGGGGCTCATAGAATTGGACCCCCTGGTTTTGAAACTTGGGGGGTACTTTGGGGAGAGGCACTAGATACTATACTGAAAATCTGGTGCTTCTACCTCAAAAAACAGCTCCCCCAGAGCCCCTGAAACCTCCAGATCAATTCCCCATTGTACCCTATGAGAATCGATCTCCACATAGGGAATAATGAAGTGCTCAGCAGACGTCCCCCACCCCGTTTCTGGCGACTCTGAAGTGAGAGATTGGCCTTTCTACTCACGAGTTGCTGCCAACCTCTTCAAAGTAACACAGACACACCATCCCAAGTTAAAGCCTTTCAATTGGGGACTGAAGTCTCCGGAGGTGGAAAGGCACATGGTCCTCTGGGGGCGGGGCTTCCCCCCACCGGCCAGCTGACTGGGGGCGGGAAGGAGCCTGGGAAAGCGGAAGCACTCCCGCTGGGACCTGGGGATTGGCAAGCCTAATCTGGCAACTGGCTGGAGGGTTGGTGACAGGAACATGGGGGAAACCCAGAAGTGGCATAGGGTAGCTCTACGAATCTCCAGAAATGCTGGCGATTCCTAGAGCTACCTTATGCTGAAGCTGATGTTTTTTGTTTTTACATTTTTCCAGTAGTGGGCAAAGATGGCTGCCAGTTCTAAGCTTTAACAGACCCTACTTGCACCCTTGTCATTTGAAAACTAAAACACCCTATAAAGAGGTTTTTGGAAAATTCCACAATTTAACAATTTCAATTTCTTCACCATCAACCTTGATGTTCAGTATTTTCTGCTTAACCCCCTTAATAGCTTCACTATTTTCATCTGTAAAGTGGTGTCTTCTGCTTATCTCAAATTGTTAATGTTCGTTCCATCAGTTTTCACCCTACCTTCATCTAAATCTAACCCAGTTTTCCTTATGATATATTCTGAACAGATAAAGAGATGAAATTAATCAAGGATATAATTTAGGACCACATACATTTCTTTCTATACATTTCTGTTTCAACAGCCAGTATTTGTGTGGCAGAGCCAGGATGTTTGATGGGGAGTGGTTTCCACCCCCCTCCCCCCAACTCTACAGTGCAAGTTCTGTGTGCTCGACAACAGCCACTACTTAAATGGTTGCACTCAACAGGAGAAAGGAAGCACTCGAGAAGAGGAGGAAGAAGAGGAGGAGGAGATCGGATTTATACCCCACCCTTCACTACCTGAAGGAGTCTCGAGCTCTCCAAGAACTCTCTGAGACAGTTATGACTGCCCCAAGGTCATTCCAGCACTTGCATGTGGAGGAGTGGGGAATCAGTGTTTTCATAGAACCTAGGATCCTGCCAACATCTATCATGGTAACTTGGTCAAAATTGTCCATAAGTAGACCATAAAAAGTATTAAACATTTCTTTTTTTTCTGACCTATATTACCAGTGGCATCTGGATCATAGTATATTCATGTTATTTTATCAACAAAAAAACTGCGTAAAGGTATCACTGCTAACTGCCTGTTCCTGAGACAATAAAGGATCTGAGTTAGGAGTCAACAGATATCAGGCTGGTTGATACAGTAGGCACAGAACAATAATATTTCTTCACCACCATCACTGCCATTTCATAAGTCTTCCAATGGGCATTATAGGGTGCTGTTTTCTGCCAGTATCTTTTGTGTTTTAACAATTTTATTAATAACATATGGCAACAATGTCTAATTATATCATTACTATCTCTAACCCATATGATATTTTCCAATCCCCCCTCCCTCCGTTACTAGACTCCCGCCGAGGTTATATACTTAAGTTCAATTATAAAGGTACCCTTAACCAATACTGCCAGTATCTTTCTAGATGTCTTTTGGGCTCTCTTTAGGTGATCAAGCTCCACAATAAATCATTACTTCTACCCCAAAGGCAGGAGAGATTGATGAGCATCAATCATGTCAATAGTTCTGAGGAGCCTGAAACCTGAATGGAAAATTTGTAAGGAAAAGAACAAACGTGAAAACTTACACAGTGTTGTGTGTTCAGTTTTTCCCCACACTACCCCTTTTCAGATGATATGTTTGGGAGTATCCAACTGTGTGTACCAGGAGCTTGTGGTACCCATGATCCTCCCAACATGTGTGCCCACCATTTTGTCTGAATGTGGAACTGGATCTGTTTTCAGTTTGAAATACATGTGGTGTTCTATTCAGTCAAAATGGAGATTGCATGTTTCTAGAGGATTGTGGGTACCACACGCTTTCCTGTCATGTATAGCTGGATACCTCAAAATATAGTATCTGAAAAAGGCTTAAGTAAATTCTTGTTAGGTCTAACAAACAGCATTCTCAGTAATAATACCCTCACTGAACACCATTTTTGGTGGTGGTGGTGGGAGGGAAGTACAATGAGTCTCCATACTTTCTTAGCCCACAAGAAGAAAATGCAAAAGTTCTTTATGATGAAGAAAAGATGTGTGGAAAAAAGCCAGACACAACAGAAATAACTCCCTCCCATATATTTTTCTTTTTAATTAATATTTCATGATCAGTTAACCAGCAGTCTGTTATCCTCCTAATAAAGCAAAGGTATTACAGCCAATAAAAAAATATTTATGGCCACATTTTTATGTTTTAATCAAGGGCAAACCTCTCGACATATTCTTTTTTAGCTGCTTGACATTGCACATGATTAAGTAAAAAAATAGCTTTTTATGCTAAAAAGGAAATGCTCGTTGAGGTTAGTTAATTAACACACCGTCCTTTAGAAATGCAATAAATCCAGTGCAGTGAAAGAAGAGCTGGAAATAGTAGCTGGATATTCTTGCATATAAAGTCTGTGCTGGACACTAATCCTGCTTTGGTGCCTGGAACTTTTTTTGTGTGCTCTGAGGGCTCAGGTCCCCCTAGAACTGCACAACAAGCAGAAATTCAACAGGCCTAGCTTTTCTCCATGTGAAAATTTGGAGAAATTCCAGTGTTAAGGTAGTAGGGTGGATCCAAATAAGAATGAGCAGGGAAAACTCATGGAATGGGACTTCTGCATCTCTTCTGCAGTGCTCTGAAAACCTGGGGATGAGGTGGAGTGTGAGAGATCCATCACAAACACCATCAGAGACAAATTGAGGGGAAATAGAAAAAAAATCACAAACATCATGCCAATGGAAGCGCTATTGCAATGGCAGAACAGCACCTCGGGATTCATTCTAGCATTTCCCATAATGTGATGACTATTTCGTTCACCTCTGATTGTGGAGCTGACAGGCTGCAGGCAGGGGCTGCTTTTGCCCTCCTTGGGAGGAGGAAGAGGCAGGGTCCTGGAGATGTGTGATGTCACAGCGTTCAGTGCAGGGGTGGAGCTGGCAGGTTGGTAAGGCTGGCTCTGCCCTGTCCTTCCTCTTTCTCAGTGTGCTTGGCCCACCCTCCCATCCTGTAGTGCAGGCTTTGGCTAGTCACCTTTTGAGGCTGGGTAGGAATTTTTTTGTCCCTCTGATTGGCAATAAGGGCAGGGCTAGTGCTTAGGAGTAGGCCAGGTAGGCAGATTCGGGAAGGCAAGAGCAGTGGAGCGGGGTAGTGGCATGTGCTCTCCTCAGAGCCTGCCTTCCCTTGCCTTCCCTCACTCTGTCCTTGCCTTCCCGGGTCTGCCTAGGGCGGGGGCGAGGCCTAGGGCACCAGGAACTCTGACTCTTTCCTTCCTTCCCTGGGGGACCAGGAGGGGAAGGAGCCTCAGGCAATAGAAGGAGGAGAGGCTTGGCTCAGAAGCTCTGCTGTGCAATTGAGAGAGCCTGGCAAAGCAAGCTATTCCACCTCCCTTCCTCCGCCAGGGAGGAGCCTCAGCCAATGGAGAAAATAGAGGCTTTGCTCTGTAGCTCCTGTGCGATTGAGTAAGCCTGGCGAAGCAAGCTATGATGCAGAAGGAAGCAAGAGAGAGGGAGAAGGAAGCAGATGACAGCCAGTTGCTTGTGAGTCCAATAGGAGCCCTCAGGGGGCCTGATTTGGCCCCTGTGCCACATGTTTGATACCCCTGTTCTAAACTAATGTGACAAGTGTGAGAAGGTGAAGTATCACTCCTCTCAAAACAAACAAAGAAACAACCCTTGCATTCTGTAGTAATGGCCACTGCAACCCTGATCAAGACTTCACATAGACTTTACCAAGCGTCCGTGCACGCATGCACGCACACGCAGTGCACTCAGAAGAACGACACCAGCAGGCTCCTTACTGTCTTCGACGGGGCCCTGACTGTGGTGCTCTCTCTAAGAGTGAGCAGACCAGGAAAGCTCCGCTCCCCCTCCTTTTTGGAACCACGGTCTTAGAGAGAGCACCACAGTCAGAAGCCAGGCTGGACTACTGCAATGCCCTCTACATGGGGCTGCCCTTGTCTCGGACCCGGAAACTGCAGCTGGTGCAGAATGCCGCGGCCCGGCTGTTATTGGGTCTCCCAAAGTGGGAACACATCCAGCCGGGTCTCTGGACTCTGCACTGGCTTCCAGTGATATACCGAGTCCGGTACAAGGTGCTGGTTATTACCTTTAAAGCCCTATATGGCCTGGGACCTGCCTACCTGAAGGACCGTCTCTCCCCACATGTTCCCCAGAGAGCACTGAGGTCAGGAACACAAAATCTCCTCACTATCCCCGGGCCAAAAGAAGCCCGTCTGAAAGCCACCAGGGAAAGGGCTTTCTCCGTTATGGCCCCCGTATGGTGGAATCAGCTGCCGGAAGAGGTGAGGGCCCTGCGGGACTTGGCGCAGTTCCGCAGGGCCTGTAAGACGACCCTCTTCCAGCTAGCCTATACCTAGCCTATATTTAGCTAGGATGACAACTTGAGGTAACTGGCCAGCCATCTGTTTACAGGAAACTGAATTACTCTGTTTTTAATGTTTTTAACTGTTTAAATATTTAACTGTTTTAGACTTGAAACTGTTTAAATTTTATGTTTGATTAACTGTTGGAAGCCGCCCTGAGCCATTCGTGGGAAGGGCGGGATATAAATCCCAAATAAATAAATAAATAAATAAATAAAAGCCCACCATCGGAGCCTGCAAGTCAGGCTGGCAGGCTGCTAACCGGCAGGCTGGCTTTGCTCTTTAAAGCACTCTCTTGGTCTCAGCGGCAGCATGGTATGTGTGTGAAAGATGGCCTGCTGGCTGGTGGACAGCTGAACGGCTTTGTTGGTGGTGTCCTGGGGGCGGCGGGGGGGATTAGACATTTGTCTAGGGCACTGGGAGGGGGTGCCAGGGCTATATTTTAAGCAATGTTCCCTCTAAGCTGTGGAGTCTTGTGAGCAAAAATTCTACTTTATGAGCTACTGGCATTAAAGTTGTGAGCTGCTGGCATTACAGTTGTGAACTACTGCATAATTTAATTTGCTCTAAGGCCATTTTTCCTGCACTGAGACAACAATGTGTGAGCTGGAGGCTAAAAAAGTGTGAGCCAGCTCACACTAACTCAGCTTAGAGGGAACATTGGTTTTAAGTTGACTAGTTCTGCAGGATTTCTCACCTTCTTTCGTGGAGGCACCAGCTGCAGGGCATCAGGCCTTGATTGCCAATTAGAGGCTGGTGGGCTAGTAAAAGAGGAGACTTTCCCTCCTAGTCTTAGTCTTCTGGCTGCTTGCTTAGGCAAGGAGCTGTGGTGACCTGAGAGTAAGTAAGAGTTTTCTTGAAAACCCTGGTGAGTTTGGCCGGACTGTCTCAGAAAGGAGTGCCTGTGGAACTCTGAACCTTTTAATGCTGTACAATTGGCCCGAGGGATCAAGGTAACCAGACAGCTTGTAAAGCTTTATGTTATTTTATTACATTGTGTTGGGGAAATACCTATGCTGTTAGAATAAATTTTTGTTTAACCTTTTGTTTGGTGTCAGTGGCTAGTGGGCCGGTTGGCCATGTGCCCTAGTGGGCCGGTTGGCCATGTCTGGGATTCTTGAAGTCAGATTTGTGTCCATTTATCCTTTGGTGTAGGGTTTGTCCTATGTAGAGAGCTGAAGGGCATTGTTGGCATTTAATGGCATATACAATGTTAGAAAATGAACCGGTGAATAAGCCTGAGATGGTGCAGATGATATTGTTCAGCCCAGTGATTGTGTTGTCTGGGTTTATGTGGAAGCAAAGTTGGTACCTGGGTTTATGACAAGCTCTGTTAGCAGTGTCCATGTTCAAATTGGATGTTGTATTATTGTGGGTGAGGAGTTGTTTCAGATGGGGAGGGGGTGGGGTCTGTTTGTGCACAAGGAAAGATTTGGCCTCCAGTACTTGTGATGGTGGAAGACAGGAGGGTCTGGCGTGACTTTGTCCATGGGGTCGCAAAGAGTCGGACTCGACTGTGAGACTGAACAACAACAACTTGTGAAAGAGAACTGTCATTATCCAGTAGAGCTTGTAAGTCACTGATGATGCTTTGAACTGTTTTGAGTTGAGAGCAGTATGTGACCACTAGTGGTGTTCTGTTATTGTCTCTTTGGGGCCTGTCACGCAACAGGTTTTTTCTGGGTACCATTCTGGCTTTGTTAATCTGTTCCTTGACTTTATCAAGTGGATACTTTAGCTCCAAAAAGGTTTGTTGCATAACCCTCAAGTGAGGGATTGGAGGAGATGCAGCTGCAGCATAGAGAACCTGGAAATCTAACAGACATATTCTGAACCTTGTTGGTTTCCTGTGAATGTATTGTAAAGATTGGGTTCCAGTGATAAATAAGCCTCCAAACTGAAGAAAGATGGATGAAACATCTTGATATCTAGAACAGACGTCTTTGGAAGGGCTTCTTTTAGTTCCACAAACTAATTACTGGAATATTGTTACTCCTTGGAAAGACTGTTTTTGAACTGTCTTCTGTGAATGTCCTTTTGCTACATGCTCTGGTCTATTTGAAGCTCTGCGTGCAAGCTTTGTCAGAACACTACTGACCTCTACATTACACTGTTTTGTTGTTTAAAATTTATGGTGTCTCTTAGCGTTTTTTTAAATTTACGTAGCATAGGGCCTGGCTGTATACAATGGATATTTTGGTATGCTTAAGATGGTAGCTGGAGGCATGGAAGTATTTTGTTCATCAGTAGGTTTCCAGTGTAAAGTGGTCTCTATGCAGCCATTGTGTATTTTTGCAGTAGTGTCCAAAAATGTATTTCTTGCATAGAGTGGTTCATTGTCAGGTTGATGCTGGGGTGAAAGTCGTTGAAGCCTGGTGGAATATGTCCAGGGTTGCATTATCATGTGTCCAGAGACTACAGACAATAAAAATGTCATCAATGAATGGCAAGTATAAGAGAAGTGGGAGTGAGTGGGAGTTGAGGAAGTGTTGCTCCAAGTCAGTCATAAAGATTAGGAGCTGCCAGTTTATCAAGCCTGGAGCAGTTGAAACCTGTTATGTTCTGTGTGAGGTTGAGCTTGAAGCATGCTTATATTTTTTCCTTGGATCCTGATACCTACATGATTGGCTGCCTGTAGTAAATGACCAATCAGAATGAAGGGCTCTCCTATTGGCTATGCTAATGAAGGATCCTAAGCGAACCAATGGGTTTGTTTGGTGCCTGAAAAAAGGGGGCATGTTATGGGTTGCTGAAGAGTATATATGTAGCTGTGGAATGTTAGTTGTGTTGTTGTTCTATTCCAATAAAGAGCTGTTGGTCACTCAGGCTGTTGAACTTGCTGTTCTTCAGCACCCTCCAGGGGGAACTGGAAGCAATGTGGGGAGAAACTTCACCCCCATGAGTACTGTGGGCTCATACTTGTAAAAGTACCAATTTAAATAACTAAACAGCAGCAATTTAAAAAAAACATAACAATAACATCAGAACTAATAATCATCAAGAGCCATCAAGTCACAACTGACTCCTGGTGACCCCTTCGAGTTTTCAAGGCAAGAGATGAGATGAGGTGGTTTGCCCAATGCCTTCCTCTGTGTAGCAACCCTGATCTTCCTTGGTGGTCTCCCATCTAAGTACTAACCACTCAGTTTCCAAGTTTTCATGAGTTTAAGATAATCTGAGCTTGTCAGGCTGCTAAAATTAGAACTACCGTTCTTAAAAAAAAATCAAATAGTCCATACAATGATAATAGTTAAAAGATATCAATTTATTCCCTCCCCCCCAAAATAGCACCTGTGTGTGTGTGGGGGGGCTGCCAGGGGCAGGGGTACATCATATTCATAGAATCATAGAGTTGGAAGGGACCTCCAAGGTCATCTAGTCCAACTCCCTGCACAATGCAGGAAACTCACAAACACCTCCCCCTAAACTCACAGGATAAGAACATAAGAACATAAGAGAAGCCATGTTAGATCAGGCCAATGGCCCATCCAGTCCAACATTCTGTGTCACACAGCGGCCAAATATATATATATATATACACACACACACTGTGGCTAATAGCCACTGATGGACCTCTGCTCCATATTTTTATCTAACCCCTTCTTGAAGGTGGCTATGCTTGTGGACGCCACCACCTCCTGTGGCAGTGAATTCCACATGTTAATCACCCTTTGGGTGAAGAAGTACTTCCTTTTATCCGTTTTAACCTGTCTGCTCAGCAATTTCATCGAATGCCCACGAGTTCTTGTATTGTGAGAAAGGGAGAAAAGTACTTCTTTCTCTACTTTCTCCATCCCATGCATTATCTTGTAAACTTCTATCATGTCACCCCTCAGTCGACGTTTCTCCAAGCTAAAGAGCCCTAAGCGTTTCAACCTTTCTTCATAGGGAAGGTGTTCCAGCCCTTTAATCATTTTAGTTGCCCTTTTCTGAACTTTCTCCAATGCTATAATATCCTTTTTGAGGTGCGGCGACCAGAACTGCACACAGTACTCCAAATGAGACCGCACCATCGATTTATACAGAGGCATTATGATACTGGCTGATTTGTTTTCAATTCCCTTCCTAATAATTCCCAGCATGGCGTTGGCCTTTTTTATTGCAAACGCACACTGTCTTGACATTTTCAGTGAATTATCTACCATGACCCCAAGATCTCTCTCTTGGTCTGTCTCTGCCAGTTCACACCCCATCAACTTGTATTTGTAGCTGGGATTCTTGGCCCCAATGTGCATTACTTTGCACTTGGCCACATTGAACCGCATCTGCCACGTTGACGCCCACTCACCCAGCCTCAACAGATCCCTTTGGAGTTCCTCACAATCCTCTCTGGTTCTCACCACCCTGAACAATTTAGTGTCATCCGCAAATTTGGCCACTTCACTGCTCACTCCCAACTCTAAATCATTTATGAACAAGTTAAAGAGGATGGGACCCAGTACCGAGCCCTGCGGCACCCCACTGCTTACCGTCCTCCACTGCGAAGACTGCCCATTTATACTCACTCTCTGCTTCCTATTAATCAGCCAGTTTTTGATCCACAAGAGGACCTGTCCTTTTACTCCATGACTCTCAAGCTTTCTAAGGAGCCTTTGATGAGGAACTTTATCAAAAGCTTTCTGAAAGTCAAGGTAAACAACATCTATCAGGTCTCCTTTGTCCACATGTTTGTTCACCCCCTCAAAGAAATGTAACAGGTTAGTGAGGCAAGATCTTCCCTTGCAGAACCCATGCTGAGTCTTCCTCAATAACCCGTGTTCATCAATGTGCCTACTCATTCTGTCCTTGATAATGGTTTCTACCAACTTTCCCGGTATTGAAGTCAGACTGACTGGCCTGTAATTTCCCGGATCTCCTCTGGAACCCTTTTTAAAGATGGGGGTGACATTTGCTACCTTCCAGTCCTCAGGAACGGAGGCAGATTTCAATGAAAGATTACAGATTTTTGTTAGAAGATCCACAAGTTCAACTTTGAGTTCTTTCAGAACTCTCGGATGTATGCCATCCGGACCCGGTGACTTATTAGTTTTTAATTTGTCTATCAGTTGTAGGACCTCCTCTTTTGTCACCTCAATCTGACTCAGGTCTTTCAACACCCCTTCCAATATTAGTGGTTCTGGGGCGGGCAAACACTTCTCATCTTCCACGGTGAAGACGGAGGCAAAAAATGCATTCAGCTTCTCAGCCATTTCCCCATCCTCCTTCAGTAATCCTTTTACCCCATGGTCATCCAAGGGCCCCACTGCTTCCCTGGCTGGTTTCCTACTTCTAATATATTTGAAGAAATTTTTATTGTTGGTCTTTATGTTTTTTGCAATATGCTCCTCATAGTCCCTTTTTGCCTGCCTGATCACAGTCTTGCATTTGATTTGCCACTGCCTGTGTTCCCTTTTATTAATCTCACTTGGACTGGTTTTCCACCGCTTAAAGGAGTCCCTCTTACCTTTTACAGCTTCCATTACTTTGTTTGTTAACCATGCTGGCCTCTTCTTATACCTGTTTGTGCCTTTCCTAACTTGTGGTATGTATTTTATCTGAGCTTCTAGGATTATAGTTTTAAATAGTCTCCAAGCTTCCCCAAGGGTTTTGACCATATTTACCTTTCCTTTCAGTTTCCTCCTCACATGCCTCCTCATCTCAGAGAATTTACCCCTTTTAAAGTTAAATGTGGTTGTGGCGGTCTTTTTGGGCAACTCCCTGTTTATACAAACGGTGAAATCAATAACATTATGGTCACTGTTCCCAAGCGGCGCAATCACTTTTACGTCTCTCACCAAGTCTTGGGCATTACTTAGGACCAGATCCAGGATCGCCCCACCCCTGGTAGGTTCTGAGACCATCTGCTCCATAGCACAGTCATTGAGAGCATCAAGAAACTCAATCTCTTTCTCTCGACCAGAACACATATTGACCCAATCAATCTGCGGGTAGTTAAAATCACCTATTACGACACAGTTTTTACGTTTAGCCGCTATCTTTAATCCCTCCATCATATTATAATCGTCCTCTCTCTTTTGATTTGGTGGGCGATAACAAACTCCCATAGTTAAATTTCCTTTTGGGCCCTCTATTTCAACCCAAAGCATTTCTAGAAGGGAATCTAATTCTCTGACCTCAGTCTTACTGGACCGTATATCCTCTCTGACATACAGAGCCACCCCACCTCCAACCCTTCCCTCCCTATCCTTCCGATATAACTTATATCCAGGAATCACCGTGTCCCACTGATTCTCCTCATTCCACCAAGTTTCTGAAATTCCCACAATGTCTATGTTTTCTCCCAACACTAAACATTCCAATTCACCAATTTTACTTCGGACATTTCTAGCATTTGCATACAAACATTTATAATTTCCCAAGCAAGCTAGGCCCGCCACCTCTCTCCTGTCGCCTCGAGACTCTAGCAGACAGTCCATACTGTTTGTCACCATCACAGTGGACAACTCTGATCCGTTACTCGGTAGAAAAATAGAAGCCAACCCTTCATCTCTTTGAGACGAGTCCTCCCGAACCAGAGACATTCCATCTCCTGTCGGCTTTCCCCCAAGATTTAGTTTAAAAACTGCTCTGCCACCTTTTTGATTTTAAGCGCCAGCAGCCTGGTTCCATCCGGAGACAAGTGGAGACCGTCTCTTTTGTACAGCTCCGGCTTGTTCCAGAAAGCATCCCAGTGCCTAACAAACTTAAACCCTTCCTCCTTACACCATCGTCTCATCCACACATTGAGACTTCTAATTTGCGCCTGTCTCTCCTGCCCTGCACGTGGAACAGGTAGCACTTCCGAGAAGGCCACCTTGGAGGTCCTGGCCTTAACTCTCCCACCTAGCAGCCTAAATTTCTCCTCCAGGACCTCACGACTGCATTTCCCCACATCGTTGGTGCCAACATGCACCACGACCACAGGCTCCTCCCCAGCACTGTCTATCAGCCTATCTACTACACGCGTAATGTCCGCTACCTTCGCACCAGGCAGGCAAGTCACCATACGGTCAATACGCGGTTTCGCCACCCAGCTGTCTACTTGCCTAAGGATCGAATCACCAACTACCAAGACCCCCCCTCTCCCCCTGCCCAGGGATGGTTCCTTGGCGCGAAAGGATACCCGCTCACCAACCGAAGAAGAGGTCCCTTCTGAGGGCGCATTCCCCTTATCCTCAGCAAGGTGCCCTGTTCCCTCTAGACCAGGGGTCCTCAAACTACGGCCCGCGGGCCAGATGCGGCCCACTGAGGACGTTTATGCGGCCCACCGGGTTATGGCAAAATCAGACTGGAAGTGACGTTTGACCTAAACTCGCGTTAGCAATGCACACTTCCGGCACTGGGCTGAGGCGGCAGAGACAGTGTGAGGCGATACCAAGGTGAGGTGAGTTCCTAGGCTGGGGTGTGTGGTGTGGGGAAGGGAGAGAGATGCAGAAGACGGAGAACTGACGGCCCGCGGCCTTGTACAGTAACGGCAGCCACCACAACAGTCTGGCCCTCCAACAGTCTGAGGGACAGTGAACTGGCCCCCTATTTAAAAAGTTTGAGGACCCCTGCTCTAGACCCTCACGCTCTCTGGCAGCAACTGGGCTGCCACATTCAGAGTGGGGCTCATCTAATACGCCCCCAAGAGTCTTCCCCAATTGCCTAACTGACCGTCTCTGCTTCTCCAGGGCAGTCACCTCGGCCTCAAGGGTACGAACTCGTTCCCTGAGGACCAGGAGCTCCTTGCATCGAGCACACACCCAAGACTTCTGTCCTGTGGGCAGATAGTCATACATGTGACACTCAGTGCAAAACACTGGAAAGCCCCCACCCCCCTGCTGGCATTCTACCTTCATGATATATATATTAAATATACAGTCCTCTTTAAATGCTGTTGTTTACGTGGCTCCCCTTCTGGAAGGTCAACTTACCTTATTGGGAGAACAAGGAAATCAGGGATCTGGGTTCCTGGTCCTTAGGAAGCCCCCAGGCAAAGAGCCACAGGCCAAGAGCCCTTTAGCTCTCGCCCTTCGGCTCGCGCCTTTGGCAAGGCGCAGCTTAAAATGCAAAGAGGATGGAGCAGACCACTCCTAAGCAATCATCAACAATTACTCTCAATCAATCAATCAATCACTTTCACCTTTAGCCCACTCACCCAAACGTACAGCAGTTCCCCAGCTATCACAACTCAGCCTTTTCAGCAGTCACCCAAGCCTCAGAATGAAGTCTTTCAAAACGCAGAAATTCTTAGCAACTTCTCCAGCTGTCTCAGCTTATCAGAGCTGCTCTGCTCTGTTCTGTTCCTCTCAGGCCTCTCTGAGATGTGCAGGATCCTCATCACTGTCAGATGACCATCTAGCCTCTGTTTAAAAACCTCCAAGGAAGGAGACCCCACCACCTCCCAGGGAAGTCTGTTCCATTGAGGAACCGATCTAATGGTCAGGAAGTTCTTCCTAATGGTGAGCCAGAAGCTCTTTTGATTTAATTTCAACTCGTTGGTTCTGGTCCTACTTTCTGGGGCCACAGAAAACAATTCCACACCATCCTCTATTTAACAGCCCTTCATATACTTGAAGATGGTGATCATATCACCTCTCAGCCGCCTCCTCTCTAGGCTAAACATGCCCAGCTCCTTCAACCTTTCTTCACAGGACTTGGTCTACAGACCCCTCACCATCTTTGTCTCCCTCCTCTGGATCCATTCCAGCTTGTCTATATCCTTCTTAAAATATGGTGCCCAAAAATATTGCCTGTGTATCGCTCCCCAGGCCTCTTAAAGAACACAAGCCTGAAAATCACTTGCAGATGGATAACACAACAGCAAGGGAAAGGGAACAGGATCCATGGCTGCTCCATCCAGCCTCTCTCTGGCATTCTTCAGCCTTGCCCACCTCCAGACATGAATGACATCCCTTGGGGGTTTTGTCAGCTCCATGCCTTGGGAGCAGGGGAATAGCAGCACCCTGATAAAGTGTATCCTGCCTCCTTTGTTGTACTTATTTTGACTTGATAAATGACCAGATGAAGCACAAATGCTCACTTTCTTTTTTGCATCTACCATGTAATGTCCAAAACAATATACACAGTTTTGAGCCTGGCTGTGTCAATCACTGTCAGTCTTGGACCTTCATAAATATGAGTAGGCCTCTAATGGGTAATTCATTTGTAAGACTAGGTCTTAGCAGTAGGGTTGCCAAGTCCAATTCAAGAAATATCTGGGGACTTTGGGGGAGGAGCCAGGAGACTTTGGGGGTGGAGCCAGGAGGCATTAGGGGTGGAGCCAGAAGCAAGGGTGTGACAAGCATAATTGAACTCCAAAGGGAGTTCTGGCCATCAGATTTAAAGGGACGGCACACCTTTTCAATTCCTTCCTTCCATAGGAAATAATGAAAGATAGGGGCAACTTCTTTTGGGGCTCATAGAATTGGACCCCCTGGTACAATCGTTTTGAAACTTGGGGAGTATTTTGGGGAGAGGCACTAGATGCTATACTGAAAATATGGTGCCTCTACCCCAAAAAACAGCCCCCCCAGAGCCCCAGATACCCGCAGATCAATTATCCATGATTTTCTATGGGAATAAATCTCCATAGGGAATAATAGAGTTCCCAGCAGACATTTCCCTCCCCTCCCCCCGCTTTCTGATGACCCCGAAGCGGGGGGAGGGTCTCCAAACCGGGGGATCTCCTGCCCCCACCTGGGGATTACTTAGCAGAGGAGTACTTAGCAGAGGAGTACAAGAAAAGCACTTTGCAGGTGGAATGCTTAAGAGTGAGAGAGTTTGTAGCACTCGGAGGACACCTGTGCCCTGCTGGACTTGTTTAGCTTCTGCAGGGCATGCAAAGCTAAATTGTTTAGGCTGGCCTTTGGAGGGTAGGGCTGCCAATACCCAGGTGGGGGCAGGGGATCTCCTGGTCTGGAGGCCCTCCCCCCACTTCAGGGTCATCAGAAAGCAGGGGTGGGGAGGGAAATGTCTACTGGGTGCTCCATTATTCCCTATGGAGACCGATTCCCATAGGATATAATGGAGAATTTATTCTTGGGTATTTGGGGCTCTGTTTTTTTGAGACAGGGGTACCGAATATTCAGCATAGCATCCAGTGCCTCTCTCCAAAATACCCTCCAAGTTTCAAAAAGATTGGACCAGGGGGGTCCAATTCTGTGAACTCTGAAAGAAGGTGCACTTTGTTGGAAAAATTAATTAGAATGGTGCTTTGGGAAATAAAAGGTGTGTTGTAGTCAGTATTAAGATTCCAGAATTCCTTTTGCCTGTTTCTTGACCTTTGTGCCTATGTGACCCCAAGCACCATACCTCCTTCTAGGGAGTAAGCACAAAAACAATCAATGGGATGTGTATGCAAATATATCTCTTTGAAATCAAGACCCCAGAGCCTAAAGATAACATTTTACGACTTAGAGCCCCTGCAAGAAAATGGAATAGCCTTCCTGTTCCTTCCTGAAGTGTATGTTATCCTGTTATCTGTATGGGATGGAGCAATGGCTTTCAAAGTGTTGTCCTGAAGTGTAAATCAATCCTGTATCCTGCTATATTAGTACTTCAATAACATCTCAAAACTTCTGACGATAGGAACATCTCCTTTGCAAAGAATTTATTGTGAGAGGTGCCAAACGTAATTAAGTCATAACCGAATGGTGTGACTTGTTTGATCTTTGCCTATAAAAACGACAACATTTCTGTTAGACGTCCCACTCTGAGCTGGCCAGCAGAGAGTTCATTGCTCGCTGACAGCGACTTGTGGCACCTCAAGAAATTCTTGATTTTATGTTTGTATGTCTTTGCTTATTTCAGTGTTTGTTACTTTTCTGTGTTGTTGGAGAACTTAGATAAGTATTAAGTGAAGTAATTGTTTTACTTAGGACCAGCGCCAGCCCTGGCTGCTAGTCCAAAGTGTATTAGCTGATATTATATAATGTTGTATTTAGGAATAAACTGTTACTGTGTTAAGATAGCCTTGAATAGTTTAAGTTCAGTCAGCACCATCCTTGAAATAGCCTTTGGTGAGTAGGGCTAAAATAGAATGAACCCCTTATATACTGTATCATCTCCTTTCCTGGTTGGAAAGCACCTACCAGAGCAATAAAGTCTCATTCTACACACCTATCCTTAGGGTTGCCAAGTCCAATTCAAGAAATATCTGGGGACTTTGGGGGTGGAGCCAGGAGCAAGGTTGTGACAAGCACAATTAAACTCCAAAGGGAATTTTAGCCATCACATTTAAAGGGACTGCACACTTTTTAAATGCGTTCCCTCCATTGGAAATAATGAAGGATGGGGCGCCTTCTCTGGGGGCTCATAGAATTGGACCCCCTGGTCCAATCTTTTTGAAACTTGGAAGGTATTTTGGGGAGAGGCACCAGATGCTATGCTAAAAATTTGGTGTCTCTACCTCAAAAAACAGCCCCCTAGGAGCCCTAGATTCCTGCAGATCAATTCTCCATTATACCTATGGGAATCAGTCTCCATAGGGAATAATGAAGAGACCAGCAGACATTTCCCTCCCCTGCTTTCTGATGACCCTGAAGCAGGGGGAGGGCCTCCAAATCGGGGGATCCCCTGCCCCCACCTGGGGATTGAGCAACCAACGAAGAGCTACACGGATAAGGGAGCAGGAAGTTTTTTCCGGGTTTCGTCACCTTGAGCTCAGTGGGGGTCAGCGGAGCTTGTCTCTTGCAGCCCCCCTGAATTGGGCAGTTGGAGAGGTTGCCTTTAGGCACGGGGCTTTTGCAGGGAGACAGGGATACAGCAGCGGCTGTTCCTGCTCTTGTGCGCTTCAATGCTCCGCTGGCTTCATTGCCATTACGACAGAAAGAGGTGAACACCCGACCACTTGCTTTCTTTGCTGCTAACAAGCCTTTGATGTATTGCTTTCCTATCTCAAACACGGCAATTCTACTCTGCAAGTAAGTTTGCTTTTCATACCATCGGCTAATGAGTCGTTTTACATAACAACAAACGAGTCAGTTCAAAGGAAGGGAAAGGGGTGAATTCTCTCCCCCCCCTTTCTCATGAATCTGGCTTCCAAAAGATAAAAAGAACAACTTTGAATGCTTTCAACAATCTGAATTTGACTGAATATAGATTCTTAAATCGAACCAGATTGTGATTGAATAAGTGATAAAGAAACTATTATTTGGTTATAATTTGGTCTGAACAGATGAGATATATTCCAAAGAGATTGGTATTTGTCATCTGAGTGCAACTGAAATGGCAACAATCAAGATTTACGGCTGGTGGAGATTTGGAAGGATAGACAAACTGGATCTCTGAGTTACTTTTCAACTTTGATTATTAGACTGAGTTATTCTGTGGAGTAAAATGGCATCACAAAGTGAAATGTTTCCTTAGAAAGATACAATGGATATCATATTTTCTCTATAGCAGGACCTTGGTTTATTAACAGAGTTGATAAAAAAGAAAATGGGAGCTTTTATGTTGAAAGCTAGCGAAAAGTTGAATCTACGTGGGCAGAGTGACAAAGAGATCTTGGTGACGTCTGTGGAGTTGGAAATGGAAAAGGATCCATCAGGAAATGAAAAGAAGAAACTAAAATGGAACCTTCTGGCGCAGTTACTAAGAAGAACCGGAAGTTAAGGCTGTTTGAAGTTTTTTTGAGAGGATCTAATGGCACGGGATTTTTACTATCGTTACTGAGAGGGGTGCTTGCATTAAGGAGAGAGGATGCACATTTCATCAAAAAAATCGGAACGTGGAAAACTTTCAGGAGGAAGGGATTTTAAATTGTTTTCCCTCTCTGTAGGTAATTGGATAATATGGAACTCTCAACAAGATATGTGATTTAAAAGGCAAAGTGAGAGCTTTGGGACACAATAGGTTTGCTCCTCTCTGATTAATATGGACATAAGAGCTAAAGGATTGAAAAGTTCTGAAAAGAAATTTAGATAAATAAACAGTTAACTTGGATTAATTTTTAAGAAGACAGACAACACAATTATTTTGTAATCTGGTAGATCTGCTCTTAATATGTTTGTTTGGAGAAATTGCTTATATTGAGATAGATAAACTAATATGCTCCTTGTTTACCATTTTTCTTTTTTATCTCTCCACTTTTTACGTTATTTTAAATTTGATCTTTTTCTCTATCCGTTTGAAATATGTAAGTTAGAAGGATAAATAAATATTTGTTTTTTATGCCTATCTAAATGATGACGTTGTTAAAATAAAAAGTCAGTTTGTATTTTTAATATGGTTAAGCTTATCCAGTTAGTTCTGTGTTGAGATCTTGGTGACTTTTTTTTTATTATTATATCTACGTTTGCTGAAGAAGAATAGTTCAGACTTGTTTTTTAAGTAATAGTTTAGTAAAAAGTGTACAATTGAAAATGAAGACGGTAGAATATAAGGGGAAAACTCAATACTTGCAGGTAGAAAGGATTAGGTATTTTGTTTTGAGGTAAAAATGTAACTGATACATTTGCAGCTTTCTTCGTTTCTGATCTCCCACTCTCTCTTTCTCCCTCCCTCTTGATATTTCTGTACTTGTGCTTATGCTTTTTATTTTTGTAGTTAAAATTAATAAAAATTAATTTCTAAAATTCCAGATAATGGAGCAGGGAAAAAGGTATAACGCGAAAACCAACCTCAAACTTATGTATAAATAATACTCTTCACTAATATTCCAAAGATTCAGATAATTTGTCACATATTATATACACAGTGTGAATACATAAGGAACATACACCCTCACCCAAAGTCACTCACAAGCAAACAAATGTCCAATATTTCTCAATTGTAAGGTTTATAATCCAATATTGAAGTCTTCCATGGAGAACCACGCTCCAGCAATTCTCTCTTTGGTACAGCAAAGCATAGGAAGTAAGACGCAACTCGGCAGTATTTTATCCAACATTTCACATTCTCTTCTATGAGCGTTCAGTTATCTCATTCAAATGCTGATACTAAACAAAATCGCTACCTGGTATGGTCAATTTCCTTTTTTTCTAATAAACAATTTTTATTGAACTTTCTTTAATCTTGATACAACAGTCCTTTAAACCTTGAAAGTTACAGAACAGAGGATTTAGTATAGTAACAGGTATGCATGTCTAACGTATGGAATTTAACCATTAAAATTTGCGGTATTTTGTGTAAACAGTAGGGTGAAAATAATTTTGAATTACTTAACTTAGCTTAAAATCTGCCTAGAAAATAGCAAAGTAACTAAAAAGATATATATTTCCTAAAAGTATATTAATGATTGGTACATAAGATTACTTGGTATAATCTCCTGTTGAGTTAAAACGGTAACTATTGGGAACCAAGGGATTACAATCTTTTTCTCATAAAATGACAAAGAGGTGTTATAACAACAAATGACAAAGAGGTGTTTATGCCTGACAGATGCAATGCAGGACCCTGTCTGTGGTTTTCTATTAGCGGTCCTTGTCACTCCCACTTTTAGGAAATCTACAGGCTAGTCATAGGCATAGGCTCCATTTCATCCACCTTGAGTGCAGTGTTTGAGGCTGAATGGAAGGATATATTTTCAAAACAAAATAAAACCAGTGCAGCTGCAGTTCTCTGCTCTTAAGGATTTTGGGGACATGAGGGCAAGGTTTTAACAAGATGCTTATTTTTGGTGCATTTACAGAGCCTAAAAAGGCAAAAGTTAGTCCCCTGTGCATGCACCAGTCATTTCTGACTCTGAGGTGACATCATATCACGACATATTCACGGCAGACTTTTTTACAGGGTCGTTTGCCATTGCCTTCCTCAGTCATCTACACTCCCCCTCCCCAGCAAGCTGGGTACTCGTTTTACTGACCTCGGAAGGATAGAAGGCTGAGTCGACCTTGAGCCAGCTACCTGAACCCAGCTTCCGCCGAGATTGAACTCAGGTCATGAGCAGAGAGCTTGGACTGCAATACTGCAGCTCTACCACTCTGCACCATGGGGCTCTTTTACAGAGCCTACAGCTTCATTTAAGCACCGTGTCCAGTATCTGGATCCTAATATGCATCTTAATGTTGTTCATTTACAAGGCAAAGCATGAAAACAGGACATACGATAGATAGCTTGGAGCAGGGACCCATGCATTTACCATTTTTTCCCCTTGTTATGTGACTCAGTAAATGGCTTGCTTCTGGGTTTGCTAAACTGGGTGTGCTAGCATGAGATAAAACATTCTATAAACTATTGTTTATATGGAAACATAACATGATTTTGCTGTAGGACGTTTGAGCAACTTTAAGGACACAGATGTTGTTTAGCAAGGTGTGGACACATAAATATACATCAGAAAACTAGAAGCGTACAGCTGGAATAGCCCGCTGAAGGATCCATGAGTCTTTTCATGCTTAGGATTTCCTACTCAGGATTTCTTTCTTTTCTTTTGGCATTTTTGTATATTTAGTGTGCATGTGTATGTGTCAGCCTCTGACGACTGACCCCTACTGGGGACCTGGAGAATATTCAGAGAGGTGGCTGAATTAGGGTTCCCCACCTCCCACGGGGGGCATGGGTTCCCCTGATCTCAGAGCCTCCAACTCACCGGCACAGGATTGGCTGGTGGGGGAGCCTCGCCCCCAAAGATGGTGCCTGACATACCCAGCACAATGATGTCACCCGGAAGTGATGTACCAGGCACATTGCACGGGGACATGCTAGCATTTTGATATAAAACTCTATGGCATCATATATATATAGTATAAAACTCTATGGCACTAAGGGAGGTCCCCCTGCCGGCAGCCAGGTAAGACCTGAATAGAGCCTGCCCCTTTCCTCTTGACTGGGTATTGCAAGGAAGTCTCCCATCCAAGTACTAACCACAGTTGACCCTGCTTAGCTTCTGAGATCTGATTAAATCGGGCTTGCCTAGGGCTATCCAGGTCAAGGATTTCTGAACTGTAGAGGTCCCCCCCCCGCTTTCATGCCTTTTTTTTTTAATGAGAAGATCTATGGGTCACTGGCAGAACATGTGCTTTCCATGAAGAAGGTCACAGGTGGCTTCTCCACCTAAAAGGATCAGATAGCAGGTGATGTGAAGATCTTGGAGAACAGCTGTCAGTCAGGCTAGGCAGCAGTGACCTTGATAGGTCAAATGTCTGACTCAGGGCTTTTCCGCATGTTTTTCTTTCCCCATTGGCTCTGGCTTCATACTGCTTTGGTTGATTTCTGCATGTGTTTTTGTGACTTTTCTTTTTTTCTCCCCTTTCTTTTGTTTCCCCCCCTTTTTTTTCTTGGCTCTTTTGAGACCACTTTTTACCCTGATGTTTTTGTGGAAGCCGATTTTGAGTCAGCTTTGTCTAGCGTGTAATGTTTGTATTGGTTTTCTTTGTCCCACCCACCTCCAGCCCACTTTTCAATCATCGGCCTGTGTTAACCCACACCCTCTCCCCTCAAGATGAGAGATCTTAGGGCTTAAAAAAAAAAAAAAAGTAAGGGGGCTGCTCTGACACAAATGATGACAACATCCTCCCCTGAAAATCCTCATTATTTAAGCCAGATGCAAAAGAAAATAAACTGGCTCCACAATTGTAAAAATGCACAGGGGGCCAGACATACGGGAGAGCCGTTTCCCTGAACTGCTATAATTAACGGTTCTACAGAGTGGGGGAGGTGTCTATGTACCAGGTCCCACCAGACCACCTTTGGAGGATGGGAGGGTATAGTTGCCACATCCAGGTTGGGAAACTCCTGGAGATTTAGGGATGGAGTCTGGGGAGAACAGGGACCTGGGCGGGGGGATGTATAATGCCACACAGTTGACCCTCCAAAGCATCCATTCTCTCCAGGAGACTGTAGTTTGGAGATAAACTGTAACTCCGAGGGATCCCCAGATCTACCTGGAGGCTGGCACCCCTAAGTGGGAATATGGCACAGCAGGGGTGGCCAACGGTAGCTCTCCAGATGTTTTTTGCCTACAACTCCCATCAGCCCCAGCCAGCATGGCCAATGGCTGGGGCTGATGGGAACTGTAGGCAAAAAACCTCTGGAGAGCTACCATTGGCCACCCCTGTAGCACAGGATTCATGCTGTTTTCTTGATGTAAACCCTGGAAGTGCAATTTCCCCCAGTAAGTAAAGCAAACTCTTAATTCCTCTGTAATCATAGAAACAACATGGATCCTACTTTTTTGTGCTTTAGATAAGACCAAACATCCACAGAAGTTAAATCAAAACAGTTTCCGACTCAACATCAGGAAGAACTTCCTGACTGTTAGAGCGGTTCCTCAGTGGAATAGGCTTCCTCAGGAGGAGGTAGGCTCTCCTTCCTTGGAGGTTTTTAAACAGAGGCTAGATGGCCATCTGACAGCAATGAAGAGCCTGTGAATTTAGGGGGAAGGTGTTTGTGAGTTTCCTGCATTGTGCTGGGGGTTGGACTAGATGACCCTAGAGGTCCCTTCCAGCTCTATGATTCTAAGTTCAGGGCAGTGGTCTTCAACCTTTCCAGACCAGGAACAACCTATAGGTGGCCACAGGAGATCCACGAAGCTGCAAACATCAGTTATATATGGCTGGAATTCTGGGAGCCCAAAGCATGAACTCAGAAGTGCCAAGGCTATAAGAATGGTTGCAACCTCTTAAGTGAAGTCTAAAGATCTCTCACAATTACAGCTACACAAATCAGTTCCCCTATTGAAAATGGCTGCTTTGGAAGGTGGTCACCATGGTATTATGCTCTGATGAGGCCCCTCCCCCATTTAACCCCGCTCCCCAAATCTCCAGGTGTTTCTCAACCCAGAGCCTGCTGCCTTTGCACCAGACCAAGAGAGCTGGATCCAGGAAGCACAAGCCAAGCGCTAGGAGGTTTGCTGTAGTGAAAAGCAAGCCAAAGGTTAGAGCCATAGAGGAATTCTCTCTAACACAGAGTGGCCTCGTCCCACTGTACTGCTGCTCTTCTCAACTTATGTGCAAAGAGACAGAAAATGTGGCTGCCTTTGCTTTCTACACAGGTTGTGCCAGCGATTAGGGATGCAAGCCTCCAGATGGGACCTGGAAATCCCCTGGAATTACAGCTCATCTTGGGACAAAGAGATCAGTTCTCTTGAAGAAAACAGATGCTTTGGAGGATGGAATGTACCCCACTGAGGTCCCTGTTCCCAAATCTCCAGGAGTTCCCCAACCTGGAACCTGCAAACCTACCCTCCCACCCCCCACCCCCCATCGGCAGCCAGGGGAGCCCCGGCAACCCTACCAGCAGTTGTTCCTTCCAAATAGGTTTTTTTTAAGGCATCTCTTTAAGGGCTCGTGACCAAGCTGGATAGACTTTGTGACGCACATAAGGGCTCCCTACCCATGGGTTAAAGTGCACAGATTCAGGATATCCATGACAAGTCAGAGCAGGTGTTTTCCAATGTGTGTCCACGGTGCTGTTACAGAGTCTTTTGGCAAAGATACAGTTCTATATATGGGTCACTGCAGCTTTCCTAGAGCAAGAGTAGCTTGGCTTCGGGCCTAGAAACTTTGACTTTGCAACACATGAACCCACCCGAGCAACATGTGCTCCAAAAGCAATGAAGTAGAACTCATTTCCCTTCCCTGCAGAAGGGCCTTGGGTCAAAATGACAAACATTTGAAGATAACGACTTCAATCACAGAGTAATTTAGCTGAAGAGTGTTGATCCATAACAAAGGTTAGATAAGTAGATATTTAGCCTGATGAGTTAAACCTCAGAGCTGGCCTTGGGCAGGGTTCCCAGCTCTGCACTCCTCGCTTATTTGCCCTGCCTGCCCTATTGTGTACCCATGGCCTTCCCTACCTACCCTATCTATAAAACTGTTGCTTCTGCAGCTGCTGTTCATCACAAAGCAACTACTGACACTATATATTATTCATATGATCCTTTGGAGATCACAAAGCACTTAGAATTGAGTGGAACCACTGCATGGTTGTGCTGTTTGCAAGAGAAACAGAAGGCATACGTGAACTGTACTCTGTGTTCCCAACCAGACATGGCAGAGTCACCAGTTCTGAGTTGGGGAATTCCTAGAGATTTGGGAGTAGAGCCTAGGGAGGGACCTCAGTGGAGTATAATGTCATAAAGTTCTTCAAGGGAACTGATCTTTGCAGTCTGGAGACGAGTTGCAATTTTGGGAGACCTTCAGGCCCCATCTAGAACTTGGCAACTGTAAGATATGATGGTGGTTTCCTGAAAAAAACATATGCAACGTCATATGGAATTGCTTTCTACCAAGTCAGAGTAACAGTCCCTTTAGCCCACTCCTGCCTAATGGCTCGCAACAGATCTAAAGGGACTTGATTTGTCATATACACTGTTCTAAATTGTATGAAGGAGTGGTATAAAGATAAGAACATAAGAGAAACCATGTTGGTTCAGGCCAATGGCACATCCAGTCCAACACTCTTGTGTCCCACAGTGGCAAAAAACAAAACAAAAACCCAAGCACCATCAGGAGGTCCATCAATGGGGCCAGGACACTAGAAGCCCTCCCGCTATTGCCCCTCCAAAACACCAAGAATACAGAGCATCACTGCCCCAGACAGAGAGTTCCATCAATACCCTGTGGCTAATAGCCACTCATGGATCTCTGCTCCATATACCACGAATATCACAGCAGCTTCTTTTCTGTAGCCAACTTTGTTGGGATTCAAAAAGCAGCTTCTCTTTCAGTTGCAGCCAAATAACTTGAATCCATCGGGGATATTAACTATTTGTGTCAGAATCAGATCATTTCTTCTCCCTTGCTGCTTTTAAGATTCTTCTAGTGTTTTTTTTTTAATTTTATGAATTATCATCCAGACTTTACTCTCAAAGCAATCCTTTATTTCATCCAGACTCTCCTAATATGCTCTCAATTCCACCTCACCAACTTTCCTACATCATCTGCTCCCTTCTTGTTATCTGGCCAGAGCTTCCTTTCTTGGCTTTCACATCCAGATGTTTTACCCTCAAAGTCAATTGCTACCATACCCAGAAATGAAGACACCAGACAAAATGGCATAAATTTAACTAGGATTTATTCACAGAAATCTCAACTTAGTGAATATTAAAAGGACTCCCTGTATAGGGAGGGCTCCCTAAGAGGCTAACCCTTGGATTTGCCAGCATTTGGACAATCCTCTCAAGCGTTGAGGTCCAAGCGCTGAGGTAAACCCTCACCAGCCCTCAGTGACCAAGAAACCACAAATGGCTGGCTTCAGTGCCGCATCTGCGGATGCTGCAGGCTGCTTGCCCATTAAAGAAGCAGCAAGTCCCTCGCTTGCACAAACGCTGACAATCCCTCTGGACCTCTTTCTATAACCCGACCCTACAGCAACAAATGTGAAGCAGGCGAAAAAAGGTCCCTGATCCCAGCCAATCGGATAGGGACCCAAAAAATTCCTGCTTGGCCCCGAAGCGACCAGCTAATCCCACATGGTTGCCACAGCGAGGGAAGGGCGGGGAGCTCTGCAGAAGGAATGGCGTGAAAAAGCCGCTCATTCTCTGCCCTCTTCTCATCTGCGCTGCTGTCACTCTTAATAGCCACACAAAGCTAGCAGCATCTGATTTAGAAGTTTGTGCTCAATAACAACTGTGTCATTTGCTGCAAAGGCAAAAACCCGGTTAGCCCTCCCTCCCACCCACTTCCGCTTAGTGGACCCAACTACTCTGTGGGTTGGGATGGTGGTGACCCTCTCCACTTGCTGAGCGGGCATCATGTTTGGAGGATCATCCTCAATAGCCAGGCAAGCCTACACATGCTCAGTTTGGAGGTTCACTATCAATAGATACAAGACTAGAAACTCTTGGGACTAGCTAAGCTGAGGGTTGGTATGGGTGCCCCCTCCCCCTCGCCGACCGGGCCTAGCTAAGCTGTGGGTTGGATCAATGGTCCCCTCTCCCCCCACCCCACCGAACGGGCACAGAAAAACTGGGAATTGGGATGGGCCCCCCCTTCACCTGTGCTGATGGGGTGTACCTAAGCTGAGGTATAGGGCGGGTCCCCCCTCCCCATCGCTGACTGGGCCTAGCTATGCTGAGGGTTGAAATGATGGACCCCTCCCCCCACCAAATGGTTGGGACAGGGGCTTCCTCCCCCCCCCCCACACACACTGGACAGATTTAGATAAGATGAGGTTTGGGATGGTTCTCTCTTCCCTCCCTTGGGATTGGGATTGGGATGGTGTCCCCCTCCCCCTGCTGAACAGGGATAGCTGAGGGTTGGTATGGAGGGCCCTCCTCCTACTGACCAGCCCTCCCCCACACCGATCGAGCATACCTGGAACAATCATGTCGTTTGCTGCAAAGGCAAAAACCCGGTTACCCCTCACCCCACAGCCCCATATCCCCACACCTGGCCTCCCCTCACCGACCGGGCATACCTTGAACAAATGTATCATCTGCTGTAAAGGAAAAAACCTGGTTGCCCCTCCCCGCAGCTGACCCAGTCTAGTTACCCTAAGGGTTGGACAGGTGCCTCCTACCCCGCATCCCCCTGCACTGGACAGGTTTTGATAAGCTGAGGGCTGGGATGGGGCCAGTCTACTAGAGGGTTGGAATGGACGCCCACTCTGCTCTTTGGAGAGGCCTAGCTAAGTTTACGATTGGTACCATGGTCCCCTCCCCCCCGCCGAACGGGCATAGCGATTCTGAGGATTGGGACAAAGGCCCCTTCCAAGCTGCTGAATGGGCATATCTAAGCCAAGGGTTGGAACAGTGTCCCCCTCCCCCCCGCCAAACGGGCATAGCTGAGATTTAGGATGGGGGCGCCTCCTCCTACTGAGCAGCCCTCCCCCCACCGACCGAGCATACCTGGAACAATCATGTTGTTTGCTGCAAAGGCAAAAACCCGGTTACCCCTCCCCACACAGCACCATATTCCCACACCTGGCCTCCCCTCACCAACTGGGCATACCTTGAACAAACGTGTCATCTGCTGTAAAGGAAAAAACCTGGTTGCCCCTCCCCACAGCTGACCCGGTCTAGTTACCCTAAGGGTTGGACAGGTGCCTCCTCCCCCGCATCCCCCTGCACTGGACAGGTTTTGATAAGCTGGGGGCTGGGATGGGGCCAGTCTACTAGAGGGTTGGAATGGACGCCCACTCTGCTCTTTGGAGAGGCCTAGCTAAGTTTACGATTGGTACCATGGTCCCCTCCCCCCCGCCGAACGGGCATAGCGATTCTGGGGATTGGGACAAGGGCCCCTTCCAAGCTGCTGAACGGGCATAGCTAAGCCAGGGGTTGGGATGATGTCCCCCTCCCCCCCCGCCGAACGGGCATAGCTGAGATTTAGGATGGGGGCCCCTCGTCCTACTGAACAGCCCTCCCCCCACCGACCGAGCATACCTGGAACAATCATGTTGTTTGCTGCAAAGGCAAAAACCCAGTTACCCCTCCCCCCACAGCTTACTGGGCCCAACAACTCTATGGGTTGGGATGGTGACCCACTCCTCCTGCCAAGCGGGCATAGCTATTCTGAGGGTTGGGACAAGGGCCCCCTCCAAACTATCAAAAAGGCTTAGCTAATTCAAGGGTTGGGACGGTGGCCCCCGCCCACCAAATGGGCATAACTAAGCCAAGGATTGGCATGATGTCCCACCCCCCGCTGAACAGGCATAGGTGAGGGTTGCAATGGGGGCCCCTCCTCCTGCTGACCAGCCCTTCCCCCCCCCCCCCCCGCTGACAAATCATACCTGAAACAGTCGTTATTTGCTGCAAAAGTAAAAGCCCGGTTACCCCTCCCCTCCAGCTTACCGGGCCCAACTACTCTGTGGGTTGAGATGGTGACCCACTCCCCCTGCTGAACAGGCATAGCTATTCTGAAGACTGGGACAAGGGCCCCCTTCATGCTATCAAACAGGTATAGCTAAGTCAAAGGTTTTGACGGTGTCCCACCCCCGCCAAACAGTGATAGCTGTGGGTTGGGATGGGAGCTCCTCCTCCTCCTGACCAGCCCTCCCCCACACTGGCCAAACATACCTGGAACAGTCGTCATTAGCTGCAAAAGCAAAAACCCGGTTACCCCTACCCACCCCCAACTTACTGGGCCCAACTACTCTGTGGGTTAGGATGGTGACCCACTCCCCCTGCTGAATGGTTATAGCTATTCTGAAGACTGGGACAAGGGCCCCCTTCAAGCTAATGGGCATAGGTGTCAAGGGTTGGGATGGTGTCCCCCTCCCCCCTGCCGAACAGGCATGGCTTAGGGTTGGGATGGGGGCCCCTCCTACTACTGAGAAGCCCTCCCCCCTCCACCAACTGAACATACCTGGAACAGTCATCATTTGCTGCAAAAGTAAAAGCCCGGTTACCCCTCCCCTCCAGCTTACCGGGCCCAACTACTCTGTGGGTTGAGATGATGACCTACTTCCCCTGCCAAATGGGCATAGCTATTCTGAAGACTGGGACAGGGCCCCCCTCCAAGCTATCAAACGGGCATAGGTAAGTCAAGGATTGGGACAGTGCCCCCCACTGCCAAGCGGGCATAGCTGAGGGTTGGGATGGGGGCCCCTCCTCCTACTGAGCAGCCCTCCCCGCACCGACTGAACATACCTGGAACAGTCGTTATTTGCTGCAAAAGCAAAAACCCAGTCCCCCCCCCCCGCTTACTGGGCTCAACTACTCTGTGGGTTAGGATGGTGACCCATTCTCCCTGCTGAAAGGCTTAGCTATGCTGAGGGTTGGGATGGGTGCCCCTTCCTCGGACAGACTGGGCCTAGCTATGCTGAGCATTGGAATGGGGGCCCCACCACCTGACCGATCAGACTCCCCACCCCCGCACTGACCAAGCATGTCAGCTGCTTCAAAAGGGGGGGGAACCTGGTTGGCCCTGAGTTACCCTGAGGGTTTGGACAGGGTAATGGACAGGTTTAAATAATCTGACAGTTGGGATGGGTCCCCCTGTCACGAGCTGGGGCTGAGTCAGGCAAAGTCCAGGGGCGGTCCAGGGTCTGCAACTGGTGAGCAAGGTGGGTCCAAGGCGCCAAAACAGAATCGTAATCCAGGTATCACAGGTCAGAGGTTCTGAAGCCGAAGTCAGGGGGTCCAGAGGTCCAAGCCAAAGTCAGGAATCCAAAAGCCAAAGTCAAGAGCCGGAGTGGATGCTAGGATGTCAGGTATGTGACTAGTTGCTTCCACAAAGCCTCCTCCCAAAGCCCACAGCTATATAGCCCTCTGCTGCCTGTTGCTCATTTGGGCTAATTGCTGTCTCAGAGCAGCAGCCAGGATCCTGCCGAAACTTAAGCATCCTCACACTTAGAAGGGCCAGAATCCTTTCAACACTCAGGGCTCAGGGAGCGTCTTGCTTGTGAGCGTGCCGCCCTCCTCCGATCCCTGAGGTCCCGACGAAGGCGGTCACGCACACGAGCCACCCGAGAGGGCGAGGCAGGGGGGCTTGGATCTTCTTCAGCAGGAGGCAGGGGCACTGGTGCAGGTGGCAGGGGCACAGTTCCTTCTGCAGGCTCTGCAGGCTCGACTTCTTCTGCAGGGTCCCCAGCACCCATGACACTATCCCCCCCCCCCAGAGCCCCCCTCCGTCGAGGGGCCTGGGAGGTCGGGGTGGTCGCTGTGGAATCGTTGCACCAAGTCCGGGGCATGAAGATTGTCCACAGGCTCCCAGGACCGGTCTTCTGGGCCGTATCCCTCCCAGTCCACAAGGTACTGGAGGCCTCCATGATGGTACCGGGAGTCCAGAATCTGGCGCACCTCATATTCTTCCTCATCATCCACCAACACTGGTGGTGGCGGTGGTGGGGAAGGAGTCCGAGCTGGGTCAGGGGGTGCAGCCGGAACAAGGAGGGAGCGATGAAACACGGGGTGAATGCGGAGGTGGGGTGGCAACTGGAGCCTGAAGGCAATGGGGTTTATTTGTTCAACGACGGGGTAGGGTCCAATGAACCGTGCATCCAGCTTGTGAGACCGACCAGGCCGTCGCAGGTAGTGAGTTAAGAGCCACACCTGATCCCCCGGCTGCAATGGAGGGCCTTCTTGCCTCTTTCGGTCCGCAGCCCGTTTATATGCCTCCTTGGCTTGCTGTAGCTGCTCTCGGAGCAAGTCTTGGCTGGCGCGGAGTTCTTGCAGGTAGGCATCGACGGCGGGGACATTCGTGGGTGGTAGGATCGCCGGGAAGAACCGAGGGTGCTACCCGTAGGTTGCAGCAAACGGGGTCATTTGGGTGGATGAATGGACCGCGTTGTTGTATGCAAACTCCGCTAGAGTGGTCCAGTCATCCTGCTGGTAACAGGTGTAACAGCGGAGATATTGCTCTAGCGTGGCATTGGTGCGCTCTCTCTGGCCATCTGTCTGTGGGTGGTAGGCTGAGGACAGGTACACTCGAGTACCCAGGCTGGAATGGAGGGCTTGCCAGAACCGAGAGGAGAACTGAGGGCCCCGATCGGAGATCAGATGGGCTGGGAGTCCGTGCAGACGAAAGATGTGTTGCAGGTAAAGCTGGGCCATCTCCTGAGCTGTGGGGAGTTTCGGGCACGGAACGAAGTGGGCCATCTTGGTAAATAGGTCGACGACCACCCAGATACAAGTCTGACCCTTGGAGCGCGGAAGTTCCGTGATGAAGTCCATCGCGATGGTATCCCAGGGTCCTGAAGATGTGGGCAAGGGCTGTAGCAACCCTGAGGGTTTGGCTGGGATGTCTTTGGCCCGTCGGCAGACGTCACAGGAGCTGACATAGCGGGCAACATCAGCGCGAACTCGTGGCCACCAGAATTCCCTTGTCAGCAAGTGGGTGGTCTTATGCTGTCCAAAGTGCCCGGCAGGTAACGAGTCGTGGGTCAGGCGTAGCACTTCTGCCCGCAAGGGCCCAGGCGGCACATAGAGGCGTTCGCGGTGTAGCAAGAGGCCGCCTCGAGTAGTGAACTCCCCTGTTGGGTCATCTTGGAGAGCCTGGAGGTGTTGCTGGACCCAGGGATCATTGGCCTGGCTAGCCCGAATGTCCTCCACGAGTGCTGGTGAAGTGGAGGTGGCTGCAAATACTGAGGGCGGCAGGATTGGAGCAGCGGGCGTGGTCTCAGTTGAGGCAGGGGCGTATTCCGGTTTCCGGGAGAGCGCGTCTGCTTTCCGGTTCTGGGTATGGGGGATGTAGGAGATCCGGAAGTCGAAGCGAGAGAAGAATAGGGACCACCGGATCTGGCACTGGTTGAGACGGCGGGTGGTCTGGAGGTGTTCCAAGTTCCGGTGATCGGTGAGCACTTGAACAGGGTGGCGAGCCCCTTCGAGGTAATGTCGCCAAACCTCAAACGCCGCCTTGATCGTGAGCAACTCCCTCTCCCAGATGGTATAGTTCCTCTCTGCAGCAGTGAGCTGGCGCGAGTAATAGGCGCAGGGCTGGAGTGGCTGGGACGGCTCCTCGCGCTGGGACAGCACTGCTCCCAGGGCCACGTTGGAGGCATCAGCTTCCACCGTAAAGGGAAGCTGGGGGTCGGGGTATCTCAGGAGTGGCCCGGTGGCAAAGCGAGTCTTCAGGGTGGAGAAGGCATTATCGGCCTCTGGGGACCAGCGGAAGGGTTCTTTGGGGCGGAGTAGTTGAGTCAGGGGTGTGGTCAGGGATGCGTAGGCCGGGATGAATTGCCGATAGTAGTTGGCAAAACCGAGGAACCGCTGCAGGTCTTTGCGATTCTGAGGAGCCTGCCAGGTCAGGACCGCTTCTACTTTTTTCGGGTCCATGAGGATCCCCTGCGGTGACACAAGGTGCCCAAGGAACTCGACGGAGCGCAGGTCGAAGTCGCACTTCTCCAGCTTGGCGTAGAGGCCATGGGCTCGTAGGCGCTGCAGGACCTGGCGGACGTGGTCGGCGTGCTGGGCAGGATTGCGGGAGTAAATTAGGATGTCATCCAGGTATATGATCGCGAAGCGGTCGAGCAGGTCCCGGAATATGTCATTCATGAACCTCTGGAAGACAGCGGGGGCATTGGTCAGTCCGAAGGGCATTACCAGGTGCTCGTACTGCCCGTATCGGGTCCCAAACGCAGTCTTCCATTCGTCTCCGGGCCGTATGCACACCAAATTGTACGCTCCACGGAGGTCCAGCTTGGTGTAGATTTGGGCCCCCTTTAGGCGATCCAAGAGTTCAGGGATCAGTGGTAGAGGGTACCGGTCGTGGATGGTGATCTTGTTCAGGGCCCGGTAGTCATTGCACAGCCGGAGCTCCCCACTTTTCTTCTTCATGAAGAGCACTGGAGCAGATAGGGGAGAGGTTGAGGGTCGGATGAATCCGCGTTTCAGGTTCTTGTCCAGGAAGTCTCGCAGAGCTGCCAACTCAGGCTCCGACATTGGGTACAGACGCCCCACCGGGAGTGGTGCCCCAGGTACCAAATCAATGGCACAGTCGTAGGGCCGGTGAGGGGGAAGCTGATCAGCTCCTGTCTCTTCGAAGACATCAGCAAAGT
Organism: Heteronotia binoei; assembly: GCF_032191835.1. Taxonomy (NCBI): domain Eukaryota; kingdom Metazoa; phylum Chordata; class Lepidosauria; order Squamata; family Gekkonidae; genus Heteronotia; species Heteronotia binoei. The sequence continues at coordinate 110,316,357 of NC_083229.1, forward strand.
CCACATACTTCTGAGGGAGCTGAGGACCACCACTCGGGATGCCGGCTGCTAGAGTGGTGGGAGGAGTCAGATGGGGGCATGGGTCTCGGAAGCGTAGTTCCTGCTGGGCCCAGTCCACGATGGGGTTGTGCAGCTTCAGCCAGGAAAGGCCTAGAATCAGCGGGAAGCGAGGCATGCGAGCAACATCAAACCGCAGCTGTTCTTGGTGCTGCTGGACGTGGAAGGTGATGGGACAGGTCTCCTGGGTGACGGGGCCAGAACGGAGGAGGCGCCCGTCAATAGCCTCCACCAGCGATGGAATCCCTTTTGTCTGCACAGGGATCTGGTGCCGCTTTACGAAGGCGGCATCTATGAAACAGTGGGCCGCTCCCAAGTCCAGCATGGCATACACGAACAGCCAGCGTTCGTCAGGCAGACGGAGTTTGACTGGTAGCAGGAATGGCCCTGGGGTATCAGCCCGCTGTTCGGAGGACCCAGCTAGTCGCCCCAGGCTGGGGGGTCCACTTACGCCTGGGGCTGCCCTTTTGGCGGCGGTGGCAGCGAAGGTCCGGGTATCCGATGCTTAGCAGGGCAGCCAGAGGCATAGTGGCCTGCCGTGCCGCAGTAGAGGCACAGATTCTGCGTGCGGCGTCTGGTCTTTTCCTCTGGGGTCAGGCGGGGTCGAGCAGCTCCAAGCTGCATAGGCTCATCCTTGGTGCTGGTACTAGCTGGGGACGGGCGAGGAGCCAGGTAGCACGGCGCAGGGAGCTGGCGCCCTCTGGTCTTGGCTTGGCGGCGACTTTCCAGGCGGCCATCGATGCGGAGGCAGAGGGTGATAAGTTCTTGGAGCGTGGGTGGCTGCTCCACTCTGGCCAGTTCATCCAGGACTTCCTCTGCCAACCCCTCGGTAAACTGGTCCATCTGGGCAGCCTCATTCCATGCCAAGTCTTGGGCCAGGAGCTTGAATTCGGTGGCATACTGAGCCACCGAGGATTTGCCTTGTTTCAGGGCCCTGATTTGCCGGTTGGCTGTGGCTGCTTGGACTGGGTTTGAGAAGGCAGCAGACAGGTGGGCCTCAAACCCCTGGTAATCAGTCAGTAGGGGAGAGGACACAACCAGCAAGGGTGTGGCCCATTTGGCCGCCTGCCCCTTTAACAGACTGATAATGAAACACACCTTGGTTTTGTCGTTGGGGAAGTCCAGAGCTCTTAGTTCGAAGTACAGCCGGCACTGCGTTAGGAAAGCAGGAAATTCTTCCACGGCACCCCCAAATCTGTCAGGTGGGGGAACTGGGCACTTGGCTGGAGCACTGGCCACAGGTTGTTGCTGCAGGTGTACTACTGCCTGTGTCAGCTGCTGTACCTGGGCTTGGAGTGCAGCCAGTAGTCCTGTGGTTCCACTTGCTTCAGCATCCATCCTGTGGAATGGGTGTTTGTTGTGGGTGGAAGCAATCTGTCACGAGCTGGGGCTGAGTCAGGCAAAGTCCAGGGGCGGTCCAGGGTCTGCAACTGGTGAGCAAGGTGGGTCCAAGGCGCCAAAACAGAATCGTAATCCAGGTATCACAGGTCAGAGGTTCTGAAGCCGAAGTCAGGGGGTCCAGAGGTCCAAGCCAAAGTCAGGAATCCAAAAGCCAAAGTCAAGAGCCGGAGTGGATGCTAGGATGTCAGGTATGTGACTAGTTGCTTCCACAAAGCCTCCTCCCAAAGCCCACAGCTATATAGCCCTCTGCTGCCTGTTGCTCATTTGGGCTAATTGCTGTCTCAGAGCAGCAGCCAGGATCCTGCCGAAACTTAAGCATCCTCACACTTAGAAGGGCCAGAATCCTTTCAACACTCAGGGCTCAGGGAGCGTCTTGCTTGTGAGTGTGTCGCCCTCCTCCGATCCCTGAGGTCCCGACGAAGGCGGTCACGCACAAGAGCCACCCGAGAGGGCGAGGCAGGGGGGCTTGGATCTTCTTCAGCAGGAGGCAGGGGCACTGGTGCAGGTGGCAGGGGCACAGTTCCTTCTGCAGGCTCTGCAGGCTCGGCTTCTTCTGCAGGGTCCCCAGCACCCATGACACCCCCCTCCCTCCCTCCTGGACCAAACTACTCCGAGGGTTGGAATGGACACCCCTCTGCCTAGCTAAATGGGCTTAGCTAAACTGAGGATTGGTCCTGTGGCCCCTTCCCCCCCACCCCGCCAAATGGGCATTGCTAAGCCAAGGGTTGGAACTGGGACCCCTCCCCACCTCTTACTTGGCCTATGCTGAGCATTGAGATGGGGGCCCCATACCCCCACACCTGGCCTCCCCTCACCGACCGGGCATACCTTGAACAAACGTGTCATCTGCTGTAAAGGAAAAAACCTGGTTGCCCCTCCCCGCAGCTGACCCAGTCTAGTTACCCTAAGGACAGGTGCCTCCTCCCCCGCATCCCCCTGCACTGGACAGGTTTTGATAAGCTGAGGGCTGGGATGGCGCTAGTCTACTAGAGGGTTGGAATGGATGCCCACTCTGCTCTTTGGAGAGGCCTAGCTAAGTTTACGATTGGTACCATGGTCCCCTCCCCCCCGCCGAACGGGCATAGCGATTCTGAGGATTGGGACAAGGGCCCCTTCCAAGCTGCTGAATGGGCATAGCTAAGCCAAGGGTTGGGACAGTGTCCCCCTCCCCCCCCGCCAAACGGGCATAGCTGAGATTTAGGATGGGGGCGCCTCCTCCTACTGAGCAGCCCTCCTCCTACTGAGCAGCCCTCCCCCCACCGACCGAGCATACCTGGAACAATCATGTCGTTTGCTGCAAAGGCAAAAACCCGGTTACCCCTCCCCACACAGCCCCATATCCCCACACCTGGCCTCCCCTCACCGACCGGGCATACCTTGAACAAACGTGTCATCTGCTGTAAAGGAAAAAACCTGGTTGCCCCTCCCCACAGCTGACCCGGTCTAGTTACCCTAAGGGTTGGACAGGTGCCTCCTCCCCTGCATCCCCCTGCACTGGACAGGTTTTGATAAGCTGAGGGCTGGGATGGGTCCAGTCTACTAGAGGGTTGGAATGGACGCCCACTCTGCTCTTTGGAGAGGCCTAGCTAAGTTTACGATTGGTACCATGGTTCCCTCCCCCCCTCCGAACGGGCATAGCGATTCTGGGGATTGGGACAAGGGCCCCCTCCAAGCTGCTGAACGGGCATAGCTAAGCCAAGGGTTGGGACAGTGTCCCCCTCCCCCCCGCCGAATGGGCATAGCTGAGATTTAGGATGGGGGCCCCTCCTCCTACTGAGCAGCCCTCCCCCCACCGACCGAGCATACCTGGAACAATCACGTCGTTTGCTGCGAAGGCAAAAACCCAGTTACCCCTCTCCCCACAGCTTTCTGGGCCCAACAATTCTATGGGTTGGGATGGTTTCCACTCCCCCTGCCAAGCGGGCATAGCTATTGAGGGTTGGGACAAGGGCCCCCTCCAAACTATCTAAAGGGCTTAGCTAAGTCAAGGGTTGGGACGGTGGCCCCCGCCCACCAAATGGGCATAACTAAGCCAAGGTTTGGCATGATGTCCCCCCCCCCCCCCCGCTGAACAGGCATAGCTGAGGGTTGCAATGGGGGCCCCTCCTCCTGCTGACCAGTCCTTCCCCCCCCCCGCTGACAAAGCGTACCTGAAACAGTACCATGGTCCCCTCCCCCCTGCCGAACGGGCATAGCGATTCTGGGGATTGGGACAAGAGCCCTCTCCAAGCTGCTGAACGGGCATAGCTAAGCCAAGGGTTGGGATGGTGTCTCCCTCCCCCCCCCCCCCGCTGAACGGGCATAGCAATTCTGGGGATTGGGACAAGGGCCCCCTCCAAGCTGCTGAACGGGCATAGCTAAGCCAAGGGTTGGGATGATGTCCCCCTCCCCCCCGCTGAACGGGCACAGCGATTCTGGGGATTGGGACAAGAGCTCCCCTCCAAGCTGCTGGACGGGCATAGCTAAGCCAAGGGTTGGGATGGTGTCCCCCTCCCCCCCCCGGCTGAACGGGCATAGAGATTCTGGGGATTGGGACAAGGGCCCCCTCCAAGCTGCTGAATGGGCATAGCTAAGCCAAGGGTTGGGACAGTGTCCCCCTCCCTCCCCGTCGAATGGGCATAGATGTTAGGATGGGGGGCCCTCTTCCTACTGAGCAGCCCTCCCCCCACCGACCGAACATACCTGAAACAGTCGTCATTTGCTGCAAAAGCAAAACCCCAGTTACCTCTCCCCTTGCTGAATGGGCATGGCTGAATTGGGATGGGGGCCTCTCTTCCTAACAACCAGGCCTCCTGCCACCCCCACCCCCCCCGCACTGCTGACTGAGCATACCTTGAACAATCATGCCATTCTCAGCAAAGGCAAAATCCTAGTTCTTCCCCCTGCCCTGCTGACCAGATATAGCCACATCAAGGGTTGGGACAGGTGCCAACTCCCTACCACACCAGGCCTAGCTACACGGAGGGTTTAGACAGGACTGAGGTTCATCACTTGCCCCTGCATCTGTCCTTACCTCTGCAGAATTCCTGGGCCACTCCATCTCTTCACAAGGGATTCAGATGGATCCACATAAAGCTGAGGCCAGCCTTTCTTGGCAGCCTCCTTGTGCCCAGAAAGATGTCTGCTTCAAGTTTGCAGATTGCTACCAGTGGTCCATCCCCAATTATCTCAGCTCCAATGACACAGTTGTTACAACCAAACAACTCATTCTGGTGAATTCCTGAAGCCCAACAGACCAACAGCCATTCCAGGCCCAACAGACCAACAGCCATTCCAGGCCCAACAGACCAACAGCCATTCCAGGCCCAACAGACCAACAGACATTCCAGGCCCAACAGACCAACAGCCATTCCAGGCCCAACAGACCAACAGCCATTCCAGGCCCAACAGACCAACAGCCATTCCAGGCCCAACAGACCAACAGCCATTCCAGGCCCAACAGATCAACAGACATTCCAGGCCCAACAGACCAACAGACATTCCAGGCCCAACAGACCAACAGCCATTCCAGGCCCAACAGACCAACAGACATTCCAGGCCCAACAGACCAACAGCCATTCCAGGCCCAACAGACCAACAGCCATTCCAGGCCCAACAGACCAACAGCCATTCCAGGCCCAACAGACCAACAGCCATTCCAGGCCCAACAGACCAACAGCCATTCCAGGCCCAACAGACCAACAGCCATTCCAGGCCCAACAGACCAACAGCCATTCCAGGCCCAACAGACCAACAGCCATTCCAGGCCCAACAGACCAACAGACATTCCAGGCCCAACAGACCAACAGACATTCCAGGCCCAACAGACCAACAGACATTCCAGGCCCAACAGACCAACAGACATTCCAGGCCCAACAGACCAACAGCCATTCCAGGCCCAACAGATCAACAGACATTCCAGGCCCAACAGACCAACAGACATTCCAGGCCCAACAGACCAACAGCCATTCCAGGCCCAACAGACCAACAGCCATTCCAGGCCCAACAGATCAACAGACATTCCAGGCCCAACAGACCAACAGCCATTCCAGGCCCAACAGACCAACAGCCATTCCAGGCCCAACAGACCAACAGCCATTCCAGGCCCAACAGACCAACAGCCATTCCAGGCCCAACAGATCAACAGACATTCCAGGCCCAACAGACCAACAGACATTCCAGGCCCAACAGACCAACAGACATTCCAGGCCCAACAGACCAACAGCCATTCCAGGCCCAACAGACCAACAGCCATTCCAGGCCCAACAGACCAACAGACATTCCAGGCCCAACAGACCAACAGCCATTCCAGGCCCAACAGACCAACAGACATTCCAGGCCCAACAGACCAACAGACATTCCAGGCCCAACAGACCAACAGAGAATCCAGACCCTAGCTAGGAAGAGGGTGTCAGGGTCTGCCTGGTTCAGCATGAGGAGTCCTAAGACAGAGGAGGACAACCTGCCCCCAAGCTCCTCCTTGACAGACCCTAAAAGCAAGCGGACTCTCCAGTACCTCTCTGAGCCAGCACCAACACCACCCCTGAGCCAGCAGGCCAGGAGGTCCAAAGAACCCGAGCAGCCACAATTTCCAGCAACAGAAATGGCAAAGGCCCAGGAACAAGGCGTAGAACAAGGCGTGCATTAAAGTTGCCTGTGGCCTCTCCTCTGCTAAGAAAGTTCTAGGAGAGACAAACAAATCACACACACACCACCCACCGGGTCTGGCTAACTTCAGGGTTGGGATGGGTGGCCCCCTCCCCGCTGCCGACTGGACCTGGCTTCCCTCAGGGTTGGGATGGGTAGCCCCCTCCCCTGCCAATTGGGCCTCGCTACATGGAGGTTTGGAAAGATGGTCCCTTGCCAACCACCTTTGGCAGTAGGACTCACTTCAAGCAGAACCATGCCTTGCCAGCTCCTCTTGCAACCCAAACTTCAGTCCACATTTCCTCCCCAAATAGGGTTGCCAAGTCCAATTCAATAAATATCTGGGGACTTTGCGGGTGGAGCCAGGAGACTTTGGGGGTGGAGCCAGGAAACATTAGGGGTGGAGCCAAGATCAAGGCTGTGACAAGCATAATTGAACTCCAAAGGGAGTTCTGGCCCTCATATTTAAAGGGACAGCACACCTTTTCAATTCCTTCCTTCCACAGGAAATAATGAAGGATAGGGGCACCTTTTTTTGAGGCTCATAGAATTGGACCCCCTGGTCCAATCTTTTTGAAACTTGGGGGGTATTTTGGGGACAGGCACTAGATGCTATACTGAAAATTTGGTGCCTCTACCCCAAAAATCAGCCCCCCCCCCGAGCCCCAGATACCCACGGATCAATTCTCCATGATTTTCTATGGGAATAAATCTCCATAGGGAATAATAGAGTTCCCAGCAGACATTTCCCTCCCCTCCCCCCGCTTTCTGACGACCCTGAAGCGGGGGGAGGGCCTCCAAACCGGGGGATCCCCTGCCCCCACCTGGGGATTGGCAACCCTATCCCCAAAACTAATAATACACCTCTCTCCCAATAATAATAATACACCTGTCTCTCCTGATGGAACTTGAAGGAAAAGCAATAAAACAGAGCCATTCCAATATAACCAGAGAAGCTGAGACTGGCTCTTTAGCCAAGCCCATCCACCACTTACTCAGCACATCCACCACCTCCTCAGCCCCAACTGAGCCCCAGAGAGCCAGCCAAGAAGTGATGTCACAAAAGAGGATGTGTCACTGTTACTCGGGCAACCAGGATCAACCCTTGGCCCTGTCTGGACAATGGCACAAGCATCTAGAATCTCTACTCAGGGCTGTCAAACATGTAACCCAGGGGCCAAATCAAGTCCCTGGAGGACTCCTTTCAGGCCCCTGAGCAACTGGCTGTCATCTGCTTCTTTCTCCCGCTCTCTTACCTCCTGTATAACAGTTTGCTTTGCAAGTTTTTCTCAATCACTCAGGAGCTACAGAGCAAAGCCTCTATTTTCAACATTGGTTGAGGCTCCTCCCTTGGGGAGGAAGGCGGGGAGCCAAAGCTTGCTTTGCCAGGCTCTCAGTTGCACAACAGAGCTACAGAGCCAAGCCTCTCTTCCTTCTATTGGCTGAATCTCCCTCCCCACCTGGTCCCCTGGGGAAGGAAGGAAAGAGCCAGAGCTTCCTTTGCCCAGTCCCTTAGATCCCATGGGAGAAATACAAAGAAAGCAACTTTGAGACCAATTAATGCTAATGTTTTAAGCATGTTTTATTTGAATTTTTTTTAAATTGTTAATTGTGTTTGTCTGTGTCCTTTATAAAGTTTATCTCTCTGCCACATAATCTTAAATAGGTACACACATGGCCCAGGCTAACATTGCCCAGCCCGACAAGGTCTCATTTATGTCAGATCTGGCCCTCATAACAAATGAGTTTGACACCCCCCCAGTGGTTCCTTATCCATGTGAAACATTTGATGTATCTTCTCCATGTTGGCTTCAGACTCAGGATAGTTTGTTTTCAAGGCCTTGAGGTGACAGAAAGTGGCCATTATTTGCCCTCATCCAGATTGCCTCTTATTGAACAAACGGCAGTCTAAAATGATTTTATATCTTTATTTGTTAAAACATTTATATCCCACTTTCCCTCAGGGTTCAAAGCAATTTACAATAGCTTTAAAAAAAAAATCAGTTAAAACCAAATAGAAAATCACAAACCCCAAATCGCTCCCTCCTCCACCTCTTTAAAGATGCCTGCCATTCCAACCCCCTGAAAAGTGATCTCTTCCAACATGGCTGATGAAGAAAGAACGCTCCTGGCCAGTGTTCCCTCTACGCTGAGTTAATATGAGCTATGTTATGTACTGGACCTAAGTGAAGACTGTAATGGGCGTTCCTGCCAGGCTCACTGGAGCCAGACGAACGGAGCTTGGGGACTTAGGTACAATGAGCAGCAGGATTCAAATCCCTGCTGCCCTGCACCAATCACAGCCCCCAGCTGGTTTGAACGATCCAATAACGTGCTTGCGTGGGAACCCAGAGTTGTATATAGTTGGCCCCGTGGGCCCAGTTCAGCAGTGTTAGTAGAGCAGCCTCCACCATGCTGTATCTAATAAAGAGCTGTTTATCACTGCTACGTCTCATCAATGTTTAGAACCCACTATATAAGCTAACTCACAGATTTTTAGCCTCTAGCTCACAGATTTTTGTCTTAGCTCAGGAAGGATGACCCCAGAGCACACTAATTTATGTAGTAGCCCACAACTTTAATGCCAGTAGCCCACAAAGTAGAAATTTTGTTCACAAGACTCTGCAACTTAGAGGGAACATTGCTCCTGGCCTGTCTTTGGTTGCCTCCAGCAGGAAGGATCTCTTCCGGCTTCAACCATGAAGTAGGGTTGCCAAGTCCAATTTAAGAAATATCTGGGGACTTTGGGGGTGGAGCCAGGAGACATTAGGAGTGGAGCCAAGATCAAGGCTGTGACAAGCATCATGAACTCCAAAGGGAGTTCTGGCCATCACATTTAAAGGGACGGCACACCTTTTCAATTCCTTCCTCCCATAGGAAGTAATGAAGGATAGGGGCACCTTCTTTTGGGGCTCATAGAATTGGACCCCCTGGTCCAATCGTTTTGAAACTTGGGGGGTATTTTGGGGAGAGGCACTAGATGCTGTACTGAACATTTGGTGCCTCTCCCTCAAAAAACAGCCCCCCCAGAGCCCCAGATACCTGCGGATCAATTCTCCATTATTTCCTATGGGAATACATCTCCATAGGGAATAATAAAGTTCTCAGCAGACATTCCCCTCCCCTCCCCCCCGCTTTCTGATGACCCTGAAGTGGGGAGAGGGCCTCCAAACCAGGGGATCCCCTGCCCCCACCTGGGGATTGGCAACCCTACAGCGGGAGGAGGAGGGCCCAGAACCCCCTCGGGCGAACCCCCCCCCCCGGGCAGGGCGAGGAGGGGATACCTTGCTCGCTGGGGATGTAGGTCTCGTCATAGTCTTCCTCCAAGATGAGCTGGTCCCCGATCCGGATGGTGGCGGCGGCGGCAGGACCAGCCATGGCAGCAGCCTGCCCACCAGCGGCTCCCCCCTCGACCCAAGTGGACCCGGGGGGCAGGCAAGGAGCCACCCCTACTCGCCCTCCCTGGGAGCCGCACTCCCACCCCCCCAGGAGGCCAAGCCAGCAGCTGCCGGGTGGCAGGCGAGCGAGCCTCTGCTTGGCGTTGCCCTGGAGACCGAGCAGGAAGGGGAGGCACTTCTGCGCGCGTCCTGGACCGGCCCTCTCGCTTTTCCTCCCCCCCCCCAGGAGGCCAAGCCAGAAGGTGGCAGGCGGGCAGCTAAGGCGTCTGATTTGGGTTGCCCGGAGACCAAGTAGGAAGAGGAGGAGGCACTTCCCAGCGCAGCCTAGAGCGGCACACTCCCTCTCCCACCCCACCCCCTGCCACACTCCTGGCCCACCCCTCCCCAGCCGCCTCCCCCACTCCACTTCAGGGGCGGCGCGGGCAATGCCGCTGCGCCGCTGCCGCCCCTCCCCGCCCCATCCCAGCTGCTCCTCCAAGATGGGCCCAGCCTGAGCCCATCTCGGAGGAGCAGCCATGGTGAAGCGGAGAAGGGGAGTCTCGCCACGCTCCTTCGCGCCATTTCTTCTCCCGCTTCCGTTTTTTTGGGGAGCGGGAGAAGAGGCTGGAAAATCTGGGGCCCCCCGCTAGGGCGGGAGGGTTGGGACCCCTACCTATCCTTCATTATTTCCAATGGAGGGAAGGCATTGAAAAGGTGTGCAGTCCCTTCAAATGTGATGGCCAGAACTCCCTTTGGAGTTCAATTATGCTTGTCACAACCCTGCTCTTGGCTCCACCCCAATGTCGGGGTGTTTTAGCTGCTTTACTAGTGATATGGTGATAGCCACGTATTTTAATACTGTAATGTTAAGATTTTATATTTATTTTTCTGTTGTTTTTCACCATATTGGTTTTAATGTTGTAAGTCAACTTGAGACCCTTTGGATGAGCAGTGACTTAAAAATCTAGTAAATAAATAGCTGAAGTTAGCTGAGGGGGAGGGGCTGAAGTTAGTAGGGGGAGGGGTTGCTGCAAAAATTGTCCTTGTAAGACTCTGATGGAATCTGTGTAGCGCTGGAATGTGCATCCCTTCTGCGTTTTACAATGTACTTTATTTTACAAATTATGTGTATGCTGAAGGTGGAAACACACGTTTGCTCAGCAAACATAGGTGCCCAAACTTGCATTTGTTGGTACCATAAAACTGAAAGGATAGTATGTGTGTGTGTGTGGGGGGGTGCTTCCTGCTCCTGTTAGTTTTCTGCTGTAAATATTCTCAAGCCAGTAGAGTTTATTTCTGCAAAACAAATTTAAAGTTGCTGAGATACACTTCCAGAGACACAGAGGTGGAGGAAGGGCCAACTAGTTCTCCCCTGCAAAGGCCCCCCAAATATACGTTTGAATCCTGTCTTTGATCTATGATGTGTAGTTAATTCTCATGCTAAACATTATTAAGCATATTCACTGCAAGACTTCACACTTTTGCCCAGCAGGAACGTATTTGCATATTAGGCCACACCCCCTGACATCACCATTGTTTCACACAGGGCTTTTTTTGTAGAAAAAGTCCAGCAGGAACTTATTTGCATATTAGACCACACCCCTGACGCCAAGCCAGCCAGAACTGCGTTCCTGTGCATTCCTGCTGGGGAAAAGCCCTGCTTTTGTCCCTCTAGTCCACAGGATATGAACATACCGGTCAGCTTTTCACCTCTATATTTTATCAGCCCAGGAGATGCAAAAATTGGAAGTGAGACAAAAGCTACATTTAACTTCATTTTTAAGGCAATGAGATGATTTGGGGAAGACACAAATCATTAATTTTTAAAAATCCTTTGAGTTGACAGAGAAGCCATCTTTGGCCAATCTCTTTCCAAAAAGACATAATCATGTGATAGACATAGTGGAGGTGAGATTTTCACAATGTAAAAGAAATTAATTTTCACACTTCCAATCTAGTTAATAAACTATGCAAATTGACTCCAGTGACCTAGGGTGGCCAGATCGTCCCGACCAGCCGGGAAAGTCCCGCCTTTGCTCCCAAATTCCCATGTCACGAGTTGGGGTCCCCGGGACCATTAAAAATCCCGGGTTCGCCAAAATGGATCCAATGGTGAGGAGATGGCGGCAGGATGATCTCGGGCAGCGAGCGGGAAGAGAGGGGCGGGCTATGACGAACCGGGGGAGGGAAGCGGAGCGAAGTACGGAAGCCGAGGAGGGGGCCGCGCTCTCCAGTCACTCACGAAGCCGGGTGGTTCTTCTGCGCATGTGGGGCCGCCGCTGCTGTTTTCTTTCTGAAGGTGGGAAAGGCAAGGCGGGAGGACGGAGCGACCCACCAACCTCGCGCTGCTGCCCCTCTCCCTGCGCCCCAGCCATGGCCGGCTACGAGTACAGAGCCTCGTTCCCCTCCCCACTCGGAAGCCCCCCCCCACTCAGCGCCGCCGGCCCGGGCACAGGCAGGCAGCAGCCGCCACCCGCCGCCGCCATCGCTGCCGCTGCAACCCGAACTACAACCCACAGCGGCGGCGGCGGCAGCAGCGCACCAACCCCAACCCGCCCCAAAGCCCTAGCTACACCCCTGAGCTCTTGGCCCCTCAGAGCCGCCTCTCCCGGCGCAGCTGTTTGCAGGGCGCCAAGGCGGCGTCGGCGTCTGGTCTGGCTGCGGCTCGCCCGGCAAAGCAGGCAGCGCCAAAAGCGCCCTCTCGAGCAAGAAGGCAGCCCGGGCCCAGGAGCAGGCAGGCGGCAAGGCCAGCGGGAGGCAGCAGCCCGGAGGCGAGCGGCCCCCAGCATGCTTCGCCCTCCTCGGAGGCCGCGAGCAAAGCGGCCGCAGCGCCCCCTGTCCCGCCCGCTCCCCTGGCAACTTGGGCAGAGCAGCCGCAAGGCAGCGAGGCGTCCTGGGGAGAGCCCTGGAGAAAGCGCCCTCCAAAAGTGCCCCGCCTGCAGGAAGCGGGAGGCTGGCCGACAAAGCCCCCCTGGATCCCGCCTGCGAGAGGCAGCTGGAGGACGAGGAGGAGCTGCTGAGGGAGATAGAAGAGCTGCGCTCGGAAAACGATTACCTCAAGGTAAAGGGCGGGAAACCGGGAGAGGGAGGCGGCTGGCCTGGGCCTGAGGGCAGCTGGCGGGCGGGCCGGCGCCTCCCTTGCGACTGCGAGACTGCAGAGAGGAGCTGGGGTAGCTTTTCTGCCTCCTCCCTCCCTCCCTCCACCTGTTCAGCTGTGGGGCTCGGTCTGTAGAGTGTTGTGGCGCTACTGGAGTCATAAGAGATTTGTTTGTTCTCCACTGGTGCTTGCACAGGTGACTGCCTTTGCATTTTTACCGTGCGTTGGTTGCCGCTTCTTGGAGCGAGGACTGGAAAGGGGAGCATGATATGATAATGGCTGGGTGCACTGCATGGTAATGCCTGGCTTCTAGGTAGAAGCAATGGTGTAGGGAGGGGGGGCGGGTCGCCGTCCACAGGGGATGCCGTCCAGACTGGCACCACCTCCTGGAAGTCTGCGCTCTGGGCGGGCGATGCCCAGGCACGGTGGAGAAGCATCAAGAAGCAGCCCAGGAAGGAGAAGGGGAAGGGGGCGTGAGCAGGTGCCAGCCTGCCGGGGAAGGGCTGCCGATGAAGGGGCATCGAGGCCAGGATTTGGGAACCGCAAATGGCAGCAACTGAGAGAGAGAGAGAGATTTGCAACCGCCCAGCTGCTTTAGAAGTTTGCAAAATGCAGGCTTCTTGCAGGAGAGGGGGAAGACCCAAGAGAACAACAACAGCAGCAAAAAAAAATTTGGTACACCCCCTCTGCCCAAGGTTAGTGCCTTTTGATAGGGAAGAGCACAAAAGCTCGACCAGAAAAAGAGAGAGTGATGAGCTTTCTGTCGCCAAAATTTAGCAGCGGGGCAAGAGAGAGTTGGAGAAAAATCCTTCTCCCTAGAAGCTGGCTGCGGACTGGCTTCTGGTACCCGATCTCCACTTTTTTTTTTCTTTCTTTCCAAGGGAAAGATGTCAGATCATATGAAATTGTAGCAGCACCAGCATAGAAAATGAAAAAAAAAAAAAAAGATGCGAGTTGTCTACTTGGGAAAAAGAGCGTTGAGCTGCAAAAAGCGCTGGGGGGATTCTGATTTCACTCTCTCTCTCTCTCTCTCTTTCTCTCCTTGCCCTCCTCTTCTCTGAGTGTTTCTCCCTAGGAATCTCTCTCTCTGTCTCCCCCTGGGTAACTCCTTCCGAAGACTTTGAAGCACCAAAGAGAGCTGCGGAGACCTCAGTATTTATACTTTCTTCCCCCTGCTTTGACATAAGAGGTTTATTTTTGATCTCTCTCACTATTCCCCATTCCCCTCCCCTGGGACCCGGAGAGCAGGAGGAGGAGAAATGAAAAGGGGGGGGGCGGTTTTTGGATGGGAGTCGAAGCCAATCAGAAGCCAGGAGGACCCGCCTCTCTTGTTTAAGTGTCAACGCAAACATTTCTTCCCCCTTTCGCCTATTCTTTTGGTGTTAACTCTTTCAGTGCCTTTGATCAACCCGAGCTGCGTTCATATAAACAACAAATGACATGTCCAGGATTTCTTTTCATCTGTAATTCTGCACCACCTAGAGTTTAGGCTGCCACCTTCTGCTGTCTTTTGGGGCTTCTAGGGGCTGGTATGGGGAGGGGAGGGGTGGATTTGGCAAAACAAAAAAAATCTCAGTCTTCAAATGAACAGAATACAGTTTAGCAGCAGCTTATCTTTGATGCTTCCCCCCCCCCCCCCAAAAAAAAAGTTCATTGTCCCAAAAAGAACAGTCAGTCACTAAAGAAAGTGAGGAATTCTGTCCTATTGTAGCCAGGAGGATTCATGAAGGTCTCATCTCAGAATTTCCTTTGGGATGTTTTGTTATATGGAAATAAGTAGGACATAACTGGATACACACACACAAACATCCGTCTCTGTGTTTTTCTGCTTATCTATTTACCAATTGCATCCAACACATGGGTTTTTTTTTCACCCATTTCTTTTTCACAGATGATATTCTACAGTTCCTTGTGACTTTTTGCAAAAAGAAAATATTAGCTAGAACTTACTTCTGTCCAATGTTCCCTCTAAGCTGCAGAGTCTTGTGAGCAAAAATTCTACATTGTGAGCTACTGGCATTAAAGTTGTGAGCTACTGCTTAAATCATTGTGCTCTGGGGCCATCTTTCCTGAGCTAAGACAAAAAAGTGTGATCTTGAGGCTAAAAATCTGTGAGCTAGCTCACACTAACTCAGCTTAGAGGGAACACTGCTTCTGTCCCCAGTACATGAAATATCAGAAAGACCAAAAGACACACACACAGAAGCCTAGATATCTCCCAGCTGCACCAATGAACATTGTATGTAATCAGTTCAACAAAACCCCTTAAAACAAGGTTCCCTCTTTTGCACAGACCCCATCATCCTGGCTCTCTTGTAGGGTGTCTTTGACTGCTCACTTACTGCCCACTGTGTAAAATACTGATTATGTTTTTGTTCCTATCTAGTGCTGATGGAGTTGCCAGAAATGCCTTGCTTTAAGAACACAATGGCCATCCCTTAATTTGTTTTCTTGGATCAAGTAAAGCTCTCTGCATTCCTCATACCCTGGTCAGTGTCAGGAGAACAAGACTAGGATATCAGTTCCTTTCTACTGATTGCCTTTCAAAGAGAAGCCTCTACATCGTCCGTTCTCCTTCACCTTTTCTTCCTTGCCTCTCTCCCCCCATCCACACACTTAATTTTGGGTAATATAAATGGCAGTGGCTGGATGTAAACTACATATAATCCCCCCCCCCCCCCATTGGAGCTGAGCACTAGATTCATTCTCCTTTCCAGTTTCCCATTTCCCTGTTACAATATTCAGGAGTGTATTAGTGAGGAAGCTCATTTTCCTCCTATCTGTCCTGTAAGGCAGTGCCCCTTTTTGTATGTATCTGGTTGGCATCATCAGCAGGCTCTGCATTGGCAAGAAAAAGAGAGGAGGTGGAGGTAACAGCAGCAGTGCAGAGATAACCTTCCACTAAGGTATTTCTGTGCTTTTCTGCTGCTTTCAAAAGTACAGCTGTGTAAAAGCAGATGGAGTGCTGAGTCTTCCTAGTTTCTCAGTGTCCTGTGTATTGTTGATGATAGATGGATAGTATCTAAGGTACATACTCTGTGTGAAACCTACTTGGCTTCCTGTGTGAATGGATTTATGCGCAAGCTCTTCCCCAATTCTCTTCATGCCATCTTTCAGTCATGGATTTTACTTCTTCCCGCTTTGTGTAGTGATTAAGAGCAGCGGACTCTAATCTGGAGAACCGGGTTTGATTCCCCATAGCTCCACATGTGCCCAGTTGGGTGGTCTTGAGCCAGCCACAGCTGTCTCTTAGAGCTCTCTCAGCCCCACCTAACTCATGTCTGTTGTGGGGAGAGGAAGGCAAGGCAAATGTAAGCCGCTCCAAGACTCCTTCGGGTAGTGAAGGGCGGGTAAAGCCAACTCTTCTCCTTTATGTTGCAAAGGCTTGCCTATGGTATATGTGGAAAGAATGTAGAAGACACGGGAAAAGGGGTGGAGGTGCAACTACACTTGCCTCTGGGATGTGCTTTCCTCCTACACCCTTGCAAAAAGTGCCAACAGTGAGATGTGTGCAAGTGATACAGTCCCTGCCCTATGAGCTTCCGATAACTGTTGGGTTTCTCTTCTTCCTGATCCTGTCACAGTGATCTTTGTGAGGGATCTTGCTATAATTAAAGCATGATAACCATAAGTTTAGCTTGTTGGCTGAAGAGGTGAAAATGTGCTGGGACTGTACCTAATGAAAGTCTTTCTGTATTTGCAACAGCGGACCCGTGAAATTGCATGACTTCCCTGGCCCACTTGAAGAGACACAGCACTTTTATCCTTGCAAAAAACTCCTTCAGAGCACTGCTTGCCTGCCTTTTGGCTAACTATTAAGGCTTAGTAGAAGCTGATATAGAACAAGATGGATAGCCATGTTTGTTGAAAAGAGCAAAAGTCCAATAGCATCTTCAGGACTAACACAATTTGTGGCAGTGTATGAGCTTTCATGAGTCACAGCTCGGTTCAGATACACTTCTTCAGATCTGAAGAAGTGAGCAGAGATTCAAGAAAACTCATACCCTGCCACCGATTTTGTTAGTCTTTAAGGTGCTACTGGTCTCTTGCTCTCTTCTAGATCCTGGTATGTGTTTGCTACTTACTACTAGTTTGGTCACATCATGAGAAAACAAGACTCAGTGGGGGGAAAAAATAATGCTAGGAAAGTTGGAAGCAGCAGGAAAGGAAGACTCATCATGGGATGGATTGACTGAATAAAGGAAGCCATGGCCTTCAATCTGAGCAAAGCTGTTAGTGATAGGACAGTCTTGTTGAAATGTTTGTCAGCACAAGCAGGTATCAAGGATAGTGGATTGTTTTCCTGTGAATCTGAGTGACTCAAGAGGAGTTGCTGTTGGAGCCTTTTTTTCTTCAGCAGGGAACATCGTGAAGTTTCTCTTCTTTTTTCAAGTTGTATATTTTGGGGGTGGTAATGTCACCAGAAGTCTCTGTTTCCAGCAGTGGCAATTTGGGGAAGTGATGTCACTTCATGTTTCCGGTGGTGATATTTGGGGGAAATGACGTCCCAGGAAGTGCTGCCAAAGGAAGTGATGTCACTTCCTGTTTCCGGCAGTGGCATTTGGGAGGAAATGATGCCACAGGAAGTGATGTCACTTCCTGCTTCCGGCAGGTGGCGCAGGGGAAATGATGTCACAGGAAGTGATGTTACTTCCTGTTTCCGGCGGTGGCGTGCCGTCACCGGAAGTGACGTCACCGGAAGTGACGTCACTTCCTGTTTCTGGTGGCGCGCGCGCTATGCGCGCGCACACACACAATCATTTTCCCCTCAAGGTGTCCCTGGCTGGCCTGCAGATATTATGGCCACCCTACTCCAGTCTTGCAGCTTGTGCTGTCTATCTGATATTCTCGGACTAAACAAATTCAACATAGCTCCTTTGATAAAAACCACCGGGTGCAGGAGCTTGTTGGATTTTGGTTCCACTGGCTCTCCAGTGAGCCTCAAGGGTAGCACCAGAGCGTCACACTTCAGAATCAGCATGACTACAATTATACCACAAGCCAAAGAATTTTGCAAGTCTTAAATACAAGTACCGTACAATTGCAATAGACCTTTATTGGGAAAGAAAATGAACAAGATTGTAGCCTTCCAGATTAGCAACATATTCCATAAACTACAGAAGGTATATGAAGAAAAAGAAGACTGTAGATTTATATCCCATCTTCTCTCTGAATCAGAGTCTCAGAGTGGCGTACAATCTCCTTTCCCTTCCCTCCCCACAACAGACACCCTGTGAGGTAGGTGGGACTGAGAGAGCTCTGACAGAAACTGCTCTTGAGAGGAACAGCTCTGACAGAGTTATGACTGACTCAAGGTCACTCCAGCAGTTGCATGTGAAGGAGCGGGGAATCAAACCCCTTCTCCCAGATCAGAGTTCATGCACTTAAGCACTACACCAAATTGGCTCTCCTATGAGTGGAGTTCTACTCTCACCCTGCCCTTTCCCATAGTTTTCCCTTGTCCATCTGCCTCTCTAATTGTCTTGAGTCCATGATTTTCTTTAACAAATAGCATAGAAATGTACAAAACCAAATCCAGTCAGGTATACAAATCAAGTCTTCAGGCCATGGTATCGTGCTATAAAATATGTGCGAGGATGTGATGGGAAGAAGAAGGTTGGGTGTGTGAAGGCATAAAAAGCAGGAGTTCACATTTGCCTTATGTTGCCTAATGGGAAAAAAAATTAAGATTTCTGTTAGAATTTCTTTCCTCCTTTTTTTTTTGCAGAATTCCAGGTTCTTACATATAAGTAGAAATCTCTAAATCCCATTTTACATAGATTCAGCTATTTTAATATTTTATATTATATATTTATATATTATATATTTTATGTATACATATACATATATACATACACACACCTATATATATATATATATATATATATATATATATATATATATATATATATATATACGTGTGTGTGTGTGTGTGTATATAAAATATATAATATATAAAAACTGGAGATCTCTTAGAGAGGAATGCCTAAATCACAAGCAGTCTACACTTGATTTTGTTGATCAGGCAGACTGTCCAGGTCACATAGGCCTGCTTTAAAGTTTGTTCAAGAAGAAATGTGTAAATACAGGGCTTTTTGTAGCAGGAACTTGTTTTCCATATTAGGCCACACACCCTCTGATATAGCCAATCCTCCAGGAGCTTACAGGACTCTTAGTACAGGGCTTACTGTAAGCTCTTGGAGGATTGGCTACATCAGGGGTGTGTGGCCTAATATGCAAAGGAGTTCTTGCTACAAAAAAAAGCCCTGGGTAAATAGAAGAAAGAGATGTGACAAGGTAGTATAAAAAGAATGCATAGTTCCTGAGAATCAGAAGAGGGGCAGGGTTCATATTCAGATGGCCAGTTTGGGCCAACACAGCCACCCCCCACCCCCAGATTAAAATGGCATGTTCATACATGCACATCTGCGCCCCACCATGCACTTGTCTGTACCTCATTTCCCGATGCCTCCAGTCCACTTCAAAAGGGACCCAGTGGCAAACTGCTGAAGCACTTCCCTGTCATCTTCTCTGGCTGTCTGAATGGTCGGGGCACCCCAGGGAAGTGTCTGCTATGCACCTGAGCATTGTGACTGCTCCTCTGGAGGGGGTGCAGTCCATGCCTGAATAAAAGGACACATTTTTTTTAATTGCTTAAAATGGCCATGAAAAACAGCAATCAGTTTTGGAGTCATCCTACCCCAGATTTTCATAGTTTCATTAAGGGCAATTCAGTTGAGCTGGTGACAAAGAATCTTTGAAAAGTTTCTTTTGGTCACACATATTCCACAGTTCAGGTGAACTTTTTACCTCTCTCTTGTGCTTTTGATCTCTAGTCCACATGCGTTCATTAAGACCCATATTCTTTAGCTTAAACTTCGCATACTTAAGAGTTTCTTGTAGTAGCCCCAGGCTGGGTCTGGTGTAATACAGTTTGTGCAGCCTTTATGCCACAGCAACAAGCCATAAAACATCTCCGAGGATTGTGACAGCAAAGGTAAGACTGGGGGTGGGGGGTGGGGGTGGAAGGATGGAAGCACAGATGCTCCAACACTTCAGAGAGGACTGCAAGGAGAGGTCAGTGACTAGCAACCGATAGCTGGATTCTAATTACTCAGGAATGCTCAGCATGAATCGCTGGAAGAAGGCTGTAATAAATCTTACAACAGGCATTAAGGACACCTGGTTGCACATCAAAATGCCTAAACCCATCGTCTTTCCCTCTCTTCCTTGTGTCGATCTATCGTCATAGGGAAAGGATACAAAGCAAAATGGGTGGTGGTGGTTTGACTCCACATTGTTTGGCAGCTGGGACCAAAATGAAATACCACGAGCGGGTGTAGCTTTATAAACCAGCTTCATTCCTTTTTAATCCAGTTTGGTGTAGTGGTTAAGTGTGCGGACTCTTATCTAGGAGAACCGGGTTTGATTCCCCACTCCTCCACTTGCACCTGCTAGCCTGGCCTTGGGTCAGCCATAGCTCTGGCAGAGGTTGTCCTTGAAAGGGCAGCTGCTGTGAGAGCCCTCTCCAGCCCCACCCACCTCACAGGGTATCTGTTGTGGGGGAGGAAGGTAAAGGAGATTGTGAGCTGCTCTGAGACTCTTTGGAGTGGAGGGCGGGATATAAATCCAATATCTTCATCTACCTCACAGGGTGTCTGTTGTGGGGGAGGAAGGTAAAGGAGATTGTGAGCTGCTCTGAGACTCTTTGGAGTGGAGGGCGGGATATAAATCCAATATCTTCTTCTTCTTCTGAATCGAAGTGCCTTAATCTAAACATATGAGAAAGACCATCTTTTCCTATACATCTCATCATGTTGTCTGGCTAGAAGCTTTAAAACTAGATATTGTTAATATTCCTCTCCATGTCCCATATTCAGTCCTTCCTGTTCCTAAAAGAGATCTCATGAAGCAAAGACAAAAAGAAATCTACCTGAGACCTGCTGCTAGAGAGAATAGTACTAGAGTAGAGAGTACAAGCTAGATGAATCAAGGACAGTGCAGTGTAAGATGTTTGTATTTGGCATAAGCAGTGGAAGTGTATGTACAAGGTTAGGAGCTGAAAGCAATATTAGAACACTCCTGCTTAATGATAATTGGAGGGGGGTGGCAATGGGGTCCCTGTCATTTCTAAAGGGAAACGGTGTGACATCTGTGTTTATAAGTCACCTTGAGGATCTTTAGTCATAGAGAAGTATAAGAAGAAGATATTGGATTTCTATCCAGCCCTATACTCTGAATCTCAGAGCGGTCACAATCTCCTTTACCTCCTCTCCCCACAACAGACACCCTGAGGGGTAGGTGGGAGAGCTTTCCCAAAAGCTGCCCTTTCAAGGACAACTCCTACAAGAGCTATGGCTGACCCAAGGTCATTCCAGCAGCTGCAAGTGGAGGAGTGGGGAATCAAACCCGGTTCTCCCAGATAAGAGTCCACACACTTCACCACTACACCAAATTGGCTCTATAGAAAAGTAATAGATAGATCTGGCATATAAACCCTTTTCAGACATTATATCTACCTGCACCGGGAGTCTTCTGACCAGATGAAACAGGAAGACATCCATAGTCCCGGCTGAGGGCCCCGCACCCTCCATGCGAGCCTCACTGGGAGCTGTGGCTATCAAGGGCTCATTGTAAAGATCACTTTGGTAATGATTCTCATGGGAGTTTTAATTGGTACTTTCTCTCCATGGAATAGCACCACACAGTATTCTCAAGGCAACTCAAATCAACAGAAACCTCTGGGGGAAAAGTCACAGTAAATTAAGTACAATTAGCAGAGCAAACAACAACATGGCTAGCCTGCTAGTCTAGCCATCATTCAGTCAGCACATATTATATGGACCATTTCTCAAATCACTAATCTTTGAAACTGATTGCCATCCCTGATCCCAAAGCAAGAAGTCCTGAAGAGATTTTAGGGACTAAAAGGCCAATCTTTTTGAGCTGCTGCACCAGCATGCAGGCATTTAGGAGTGAACTTCACATGGTACAACCACAATGTTGCATCATAAACCTGGACATTTCATTTAGGCATTCTGCCCTGTTTAGGTCTGATGGTGTGCACCTCTCGGAGTCGGGTATGGATACTTGGCTGCACACAATTAGGGATGTTGTGTTGGCTGCAGGCTTTGTTGTGTTGCAGGAGTAGGGCACGGGGGGTCCCCTGGTCTGTGGCAGTTTGGAGATTGGGATGGATGCTTTGGGGGGAGGTCATGCCTACATGCCTGTCTCTCCCATTTTGGGGGCTCCCTTGAGTGGCCTTGGGGGTGAAGCCAATCAGCTGCATGCCCAGGTGGCTTCCACCATCAGCGGGCATGGGGACCATGCAGTGACTGGCCCCCACATGCATCCCAGTATCTTGCCACTTCACAGTTATTCCCCAGTAAGCTGGCTGTGGGGATGGTTTCCATTAGGCAGAAGGCAGGTTGCCCAATTCCAGATCTGTCCCCATGTTGCACCAAGGCTCCTTCATCTGTATTTAATAAACAAGCTGTGGCCATGATTTTACCAAAGAATTGTTGTACTACGTATTTATACCTTCCATTGCCTCACCCCCCTTTCCCTCCTTGAACTTCACAACTTAGTTTCTAAGCTGCTACATGTCATTTTTCTTAGTCCCCCCTTCAAAGACAGTACAGCTCTCCCCCCTAAGCTATTAGAAGCAGGGGGGTATGGTATAATTCAGGGGTGACCAACGGTAGCTCTCCAGATGTTTTTTGCCTACAACTCCCATCAGCCCCAACCATCATGGCCAATGGCTGGGACTGATGGGTGTTGTAGGCAAAAAACATCTGGAGAGCTACCACTGGCCATCCCTGGTATAATTCATATATTTACTTGATATATACTTTTTCTCCATGAATTCTTGGAAAATGGCAGCTGTGAACTGAGGCCCATTATCACTCACCACTGTCTCATAACTCAAAGGTGCAAAAGGCAAAGTGCAGTTTATCAATTGTAGCTTTAGCACTAGTGGAGGACATTAAATGAATTGCAATCCATCTGGAATCTGATTATCATCAACAGTAACAACATTTTTCATATAACAAGAGCAGGGAGAAGGGAGGGGGGCAACAGCACAGAGGAGGCTAGGGAGCTGGGGAAGGACCCCCACAGCCCTAAAGCCACGGGGGGCTGCAGAGTGGTGCTGCAAAAGAGGGCAGTAGGCAGTGAGTCTGCCTGGGACACCACATGCCCTAGGCCCGGCCCGGATCACAGAACTGAGAAACCTGTAGTAGAACATTTCAACTTCCCAGGTCACTCAATGGGGGACCTCAAAGTAGCTATTTTATTGCCAAGGAACTTCATAAACATACTGGAACAGGAGATTGCTGAATTATAAGTTATTTCAATGCTTAGGACAATGGAACCCCCCCAGGACTTGACAGAAATATTAGCTTCTTATCTCACTTCACATGCTAAGTCACTCAGTTCTCATTTGTACAAAGAAATAAAACTTTGTTAGTCTTAAAAGTGCCACAGGCCCCCATCTTAGTTCTCATATTTGTTGTTAACTCCTTTACTATCTGTATGCCAATTTGCTGCTGTTTACATGTCTTATCTAATGTGTTATTCCAATGTTAGCTGTATTTATTGTTCAGTTACTTAGGCATTTTGCCTTTAATTAGCTCTTTCTGGCAACTAACTCCACCAAAGATACATTATATTAAGAAATCTGTTTCAATAAATCTGAAGAAGTGTACATGTACACATGCTAGATCTCAGTTCTCATTTATTCCAAGAATTGAACTTTGTTAGCCTTGAAGGTGCCCCTGAATTCAAACTTTGTCCTTACATCTATTAACTCTTGCATTTTTATACTAATTTACTGCCATTCATAGATCTTATTTTATTAACCACTTTATTCGGCCCCGACCAGGCTGCGCTGCAAAGCGACTGCGTGCCACGGGGCCGCTTTTTGCCTCCCTGGAAGGAGGGGAGGCTGCGCTACAGCTTCCCGCCCATCCGGGAGTGGCAGTCGGGCGGAGCGTTGGGGCTGTTTGTAGCCTCGACCCCACCCTCCCAACTCAGTCTTGTTGCCGCTCTCGGCCCACCCACCCACCCACCCTGTGTAGTAAAGGTTCAACCGGTCGTCTTGTTAGGGGCCAGGTAGGAATTTTTTCATCTCACCTGATTGGCCTGTGGTGGGGTGTTTTTCGCCTACCTTGTACTACCGACAGTGATGTGGATATTAGGTAAAGGGGTGGGGTTTATTTTTTGGTCACTTGGCAGAAGTGCAAGGGGTTTATACCTTGCAGGTGAGCACCCAGGCAGCTGCACCTGTTCGTGCAGTTGATACGCAGGAGCGGCAGATGGGCTTTACGGCTCAATGCTGTATAATGCGGATCGTATTCATGCCTCCTCCTAAATTCGCCTCCTTCTAGGTATCGGGGCAGAAGTTTAGGGGAGGGTTTTGGCCTGGCTGGCCTGGCATTAGCCAGAATCTTATGGCTCGTGCTGGGGGCAGGGTGACTCGCCCTTCGTGGGACTTGGCGGGGTCTGGGGAAGACCCCAGGGCTTGTCCCAGCGCAGGTTGCCCTTGCCATGTTAGTTGTGTTAATCAAATAAAGTGGCCCGTTTCCCAATATTCTGTGTCAGCCTCTTTATTCCGACTAGGGGGGCAAATCCAATCTATAATCACCCAGTATTTATGCATCTTGACTCTAACCACCCCCAACTCCCTCTCTATTCCTATGTAATGGTTGAGGAAATTCTGTTTCACTGTGCCTGAGGATGTGACGAGCATAACTGAACTCCAAGAGAGTTCTGGCCATCACATTTAAAGGGACAGCACACCTTTTAAAATGTCTTCCTTCCATAGGAAATAATGAAGGATAGGGGCACCTTCTTTTGGGGCTCATAGAATTGACCCCCTCGTCCAATCGTTTTGAAATGTGTTGGGGTACTTTGGAGAGAGGCACTAGATACTATACTGAAAATTTGGTGCCTCTACCTCTAAAAACAGCTCCCCCAGAGTCCCGAAACCTCCAGATCAATTCCCCATTATACCCTATGAGAATCGATCTCTCCATAGGGAATAATGAAGTGCTCAGCAGACATTTCCCTCCCCCCCCCCGCCGTTTCTGGCGACTCTGAAGCAAGGGATTGGCCTCTCTAATCACGAGTTGCTGCCAACTTCTTCAAAGTAACACAGACACACCATCCCAAGAGGAAGCCTTTCAATTGGAGACTAAAGCCTCTGGAGGTGGAAAGGCACATGGTCCTCTGGGGGTGGGGCTTTCCCCGCCAGCCAGCTGACTGGGGGCGGGAAGGAGCTTGGGAAAGTGGAAGAACCCCCACTGGCACCTGGGGATTGGCAAGCCTAGTGTAGTTGCACACAAGTTTATACCTTGAATAAAAAATTGTTGGTCTTAAAGGTGCCACTGGACTCAAACTTTGTTCTGTGGTGTTCTGGGTTGATCAGAAAATACTGGAGGTTCCAAATGCAGCATCTTATAATAGAAGCAGCTGTTTTTGAATGGTGTTCCAGGCAGACATAAATGGCTCTTCCAACAAACATGCTGTTCCAATAAGATGGAGGAAAGCCATCCTTCATTCTTTGCCCTGAGGAGATCTTTTTGGAACTAAGGAAATAGGTGCCAGAAAGCACATTAGTGGTGACCAATAGGTACTATACTGGGGATCACTGGGCTATGGGATGAGATCATGTGTTTGTTTGTGGGTGTGGGGGTGTTACAGTTTTTAAGGGATGTTATAGTTTGTAGTGATATGATGCTTGAGCACTGCAAAGTGGTGGATTTATAATTACATCCATAGTTTTCAAGTGGAAATTTTCAGTAAGACAAAGGACACTTAGATGACAAACTAATTAAAAGCAATATTGTACTACTTGCATTGTTTAAGAATATAGTTTTGTCAAATAGAAGCATGCTGTCATTCAAAGGCAGGATTGGTTTCCTAAACAATAATTTTAGTTTGCTAAGCAAAACGTTATTATAAGATGTAGCTCATATGTACGGGCATGGCAAATGCATACTGGCACCAAGTTTGCTGCAGGTATCCCTTCATGCTTCTTCCTGTCAGTTGGGAAACAGGTTTGTTAATTACTCTCTTGCTCTCTTCTGCATGAATGTCAAAGGCATTTAACTTTGAAGGGTAAAGGAGGTGCTTAAACACTTCATCGAGCTCAGGATTCCACATGGTCGGATTCAAATGTGCTAATTTACCTGCTACAACTCATTAATGTTTGGTTCAGGCAGGTGTCTGAAGGCTGAGCTCAAAAAGCCGAATAGAATTGTATGCTGAATCCTACCTTTTCTTGATTACAGTGATTTTCATTTGAAATGACTTTACTGGAATTAAAAGTTAAGTGGAAGAAATAATGTATACATTTCCTGTGAGCTATTTGCCCAGACAAATGTACTTCAGTAAAATGGGAATCCAGTGGCACCTTAGATGCTAACTCTTTAAAATCATTGATACTCCTAACAGATATTAAGGCACAGCTAAAATTCTGTATTTACAGTTTCTTGTGCTGCTGAAGAGCATCATGTTCAATATTTTTCAGACATGACTGATGTATAGCATTCCAATGGTGCTGCACCACCTATTATTGGGGGTTTTTTTGTCATTGGATCATATTAAAAAGTCCCCCGCCTTAAAAAAAACACCCTGTTGTGCGTAATTTTTTTCCTCTTCTGCTTCTCTTTCAATCTTCTTCAGTGTGTCTGCATAACAAGACCACATACCTTCTTACACCTAGTCAGATACCTCCTAGCATATGTAACCACATTTTGGTAAATAAAATCATGTCAGTAAATAGAACAAATCAGATTTATGATGCTAGGCTTGGTGATTTTACTAAACATGATGCAATGTTCACAACTGAAAACACAAACAAAAATGCAGGAAAATGTTTGAGATGGTTACTAAAAAATCACAGAAAAAATAAAAGATTTAAGCATAAGTAAAACAAAAAAATAAATAATTTTGATTCAGCTGTACTTCCAACCAGGGCTTTTTTGTAGAAAAAGTCCAGGAGGAACTCATTTGCATATTAGGCCACATCCCCTGACATCAACATTGTTCACTCAGGACTTTTTTGTAGAAAAAGTCCAGGAGGAACTTATTTGCATATTAGGCCACACCCCTGACATCAAACCAGCTGGAACTGCAAGTGTTAATATACACTTTGGGCGTTTTCGCACTCACCTTCAGCCGGCGCGACCGCCCTCTTCACCGCGCAGGATCTGCGCGGATTTCGCACGTAAAGCCGCGGAGCAGCCGGAAGAGCCGGAAACTCCCGGCGCTTTTGCGGCGTAAACGTAAACCGCCAAAAAGCAGTTTCCGTTTGCGCGGCTTTTGCGCCGGGAGTTTCCGGCTCTTTCGGCTGCTCTGCGGCTTTACGTGCGAAATCCGCGCAGATCCTGCGCGGTGAAGAGGGGGGTCGCGCCGGCTGAACGTGAGTGCGAAAACGCCCTTTGTTTAAGACAGAAGAATCCTAAATATAATAGTCTAACAAAGACAATAGTCTAGAATAAAAGTGGAAATAAAGGATTCACATCTTTGTGACAACTCAGCCCTGGAAGTCAAATGTAGACTAACTAATGAATTTACAAGACTATTCAAATGTTACTTCTCCAGCAGTGATATACACTCTTATTCTGTGGCCTTTATTAAGGTTTAAATGAAGTGTTGACTTTTTCTACGCTTCACACTGAGGAAAGAAGGAACAAACTTCTCTCTGCTTTGACCTTTAGGAGCCATTTTGTTGCCTCAAGCCTTGTCATTAACGTAGCAGCAAGCAGTAATGTTTATGATAGAATGTAAAAAAGCTTGCGTAGAAAACAGAATCCTTTTGCTTCCCAAGTTCCTAAAATTCTTCAGTGCAAGATTGTTTTATGTGTATTGTATAAAATTGTCACTGCTGACAATTTGGAGATTGTGAACATAGTGTTTGGATCGTCAAGAAAAGATGATTTCACAGCCCTCATTATTGCTTTTCTGATACCTTTTGGTGAAACTGCCAGTAGTGCTTTCCCCTATCCGGGCACGGAGTAAAGCAGCTAGCAAAGGGTAAAGTGGGGGGGGGAGGCCTAAAAAAGAGGTGGGGGGGAAGATGTACTTTTTTCTATCAGCCATTTGCTTTCCTTCATAAGATCCCATCTTCTCCCCTTTGGGTGAGTGTGGATTTAAGGCCTGAAAGCGGTGACCCTGTTGCTTAGCAACAAGCAGGTTTAGGCCTTGGCCGTGGCGGATGAGATGAAAAAAAAGGTCAGCTAATGTGGCAGGCCTGTCCTTATCAATATGCTATTGTGGCACCAACTTTTATTCCTTCCCAGTAATATATCCTAATAAGTTTTGTAGCTCTTTATACTTCCGATTCTCCTCTTTGAATAAAAGCATAACTAAGACTTGAGGGGATGTCTGATATAACAGAAAATGTAACTATAAAAAAAGAGAATAGAAATCATCTGACTGCTGACTATCCCGCTGAGTTGCCTGAGGCAGTTACATATTTCCATTGAGTTATTTTATGATCAGGCCAGTATGTTATTGAAATATTATCTCTTTAGCCTTTCTCATTCTGATAAGAAATGACAGGCTCTCAGAACAGTAATACACATGGAGAACAAAATATGGGGCTGTGGGGAAGATTCCGTTGGGGTAGGGCAAAAAAAAAAACATTGAGACTTAACAATGTTCCTATTACGACTCCCTAACCATTTTGGTATTATATTTTAAATAGCACCCTTCTTTATCCACACAAGAACTTTAAGAGATCCTGGTTCTTAATCTTTGTTTTGATCAAATAATTAAGCAGGATAATGTGTCCAATGTACTTGAATTCTCCATCAGTTGGGGGTTTCATTGCTGGGGAGAGGGATTTGGCACTAAAAATTAATAGAGTGTGGGCACCTAACTGTACAATTGGTCTGTGAAAGTATTCCTGTTAATATATTCTTGCAGCATGCCTTCATCATAGTGCAAGACTGTTGCAGGGACACAAGGAAAAAAACACACAATGTCATTCTGGCTCTGACTGAAGAGTCAGGGCTGATCTACAGCTGAGAGAGGTGATGGAGTCTGAGATTATGGAACAGACTTCAAGAACCCAGAGATATCTCTTCTAAACAGAATTTACTCTCCAAAGTAGACTTGGAACATAAATTAGGAAGTCCAATACCTTGGTTACAGTATTCCCAAATCTCTCATTTGTTCTCGGCTAAACAGATTCATAAAGTTTTGCTTCAACCCTTGACAGGTTTTGAATCTCTTTTGAAAGATAAGGGTCTACAGGAAAACTCCTCATTTCCAATATATATGACCTGCTTTCTAGTTTTACATATGCTAAACCTCTTTCTTATCAGACTACTTGGCAGAAAGATTGTTCCTCTGAACTATCGGAAGATGACTGTGAATTCTTCTGGAAATCACCATCTTTTAACTCTAAAATACTGGAAGTGAAACTGCAAACATTTAAAATTGTATATCACTGGTACCTTACTCCTTTAAAACTGGCAAGAATAACCAAGTTGTCCTCTTCCACATGCTGGAGACAATGTGGGTTAGTGGGAGATTATATGCATTGTTGGTTGTCTTGCCCAGTTATTAAAGACTTCTGGACTCTGGTTGTGACACAAATAAAAGCAGTTACCCAAATACATGACATTAACACCAGACCATCTTTTCTTGCATCAGTGGGCATCTCATCAAAATACTACCGCAACAATAGAAAGAGGCTCTGTATTACTTTATGCAGCAAAATTTATAATTGCTAAACATTGGAAGAATAAAACACCACTAACACTAGCACAGTGGCATGGGAAGTTGTGGGATATGCACATGTTAGCTAAAGTTACTGACAACATCAAATATTTAGAAAACTGCAATGTTCAAACCAATTTCACCTCAGTGTGGTTACCTATCTTAGAATATCTAATTGAAGTTGGAGACATTCCTAAACAAGTAAATGATTTAGGTCCATGGTAACAGTTTTGTTGAATGGTGCTTATTACATGGATATGATACATCATTATTGTTGTAACTGTTCAAATTGACTATACTTGAAATAATAATAAAAATATATTTTAAAAAAGAACCCAGATACGGAATCACCTTTTTGAAAGCTTCCTTCTGTAAAAATCTCAGTGCATGTAGTAAATTGGCACGTCAAG
This sequence comes from Heteronotia binoei, assembly GCF_032191835.1. Taxonomy (NCBI): domain Eukaryota; kingdom Metazoa; phylum Chordata; class Lepidosauria; order Squamata; family Gekkonidae; genus Heteronotia; species Heteronotia binoei. The sequence continues at coordinate 110,346,056 of NC_083229.1, forward strand.
GACAAAATTTCATATTTGTGGGGACTTCCTAAAATGTCAAGGAGAAAATGGTTTTCCTCACCTGCAGTCTGAAGAGATACAGCCCAGAATTCTTTCACCTCGGTCTCCCATCTCATTTTGTTGTATGTGAGGACCAGACAATGTAGCACTACTATAAAGAAACTGGTGTTTCCAGATGATGAAGAACTAACTCAGGATCAAATTTACAGGACATTTCAGTAATTTTAATGCAATCATTGTTATGGACAGATGACTGACATGCCATTTTCCCCTTATTGACCTTGATACTAACCTGATGACAATGGAAACAGATGATGAAGAAAAACACTGTAGATTTATACCCTGCCCTTCTCTCTGAATCAGAGTCTCAGAGTGACTTACAATCTTTATCTTCTTCCTCCACAACAGACACCCTGTGAGGTGGGTGGGGCTGAGAGAGCTCTCACAGAATCTTCCCTTTCAAGGACAACTCTTGTGAGAGCTATGACTGACCCAAGGCTATTCCAGCAGCTGCGAGTGAAGGAATGGAGAATCAAACCTTGTTCTCCCAGATAAGAGTCCGCATACTTAACCACTATACCAAACTGGCATACTTAACCACTACACCAAACTTCTGTTGTACTACTACCATTCCAGCAGCTGGAACAGCTTGTGCATATCTATCTTTTGCATTTTAATCTCACTCTTCTTCCAAGGAGATCAGAAAAGCTGATGTGATTCCCCAGTATTCCATTTTATCTTAACAACAACCCTGTGAGGTATGTTAGACTGAGAAGAGTGACTGGTTTAAAGACTCCCAATGAGATTCATGGCAGGCAGAGATCTGTCCTAGCTCCAGACTCTAACCACTACATCACACCAGTGCTTTGTAGTTAGTGAAGACACTGCTGTGTCATTGTGCCATGTGTGAGGAAGTAGAGGTAGCATGCATTTCTGGAATATGAGACTTTGCAGAGGACTCCTGCTGACTGCCATTAGTCCTTTTTCACAGGTGTGAAACTGAAACTTATAATTCATATAATATGAGGTAACCAGATATCCTCTCATTTTTTTGCTGTCTGTCCTCTTTTGAGCTCCTTTTTAAAAAATGATGAAAATGGCCTCTTTTTTGGGTTGGAAGGTTAGCAATATTGCTAGTTAGTAGCATCATAGTGGTCATTTTTTTGAAGCAGTCAGTTGGGAAATCTGTCCTCTTTTTTGCTTCTCAAAATATGGTAACCCTATATAATAGGACTGCCAACTGGAAAATTCCTAGAGATTTTGGGGGTGGAGCCTGGGAAGGGCAGGGTTTAGAGAGAGGAGGGACCTCAGTACGATATAATGCCATAGACTCCACCTTCCCAAGCAGACATTTTCTCTGTGAGAACTGACCTCAGTCACCTGGAGATCAATTGTGATTCCAGGAGATCTCCAGTCAGCACGAGGAGGCTGGCAACCCTACCCATCAAAATGTCTGCCCATAGGAAGTGGTCCTTAGGAGCTGCTGGGTTGAGTAAACTGATATTACAGTCAGCCAGTCTAGTAGAAAAGAGAATGTGTAGGGCTTTTTAAATTTATTGTTTTATTGTTCTTTGGTTTGTTAATTTTATTGCATTATTTTTAGTTCTAAATTGTAGGTTTTTATTGTTCAGTTTATGTTGTGATCCGCCCTGAGTCCATTTATGGGAAAGGGCAGAATATAAGCCTACAAAATAAATAAATGAATGAATGAATGAACAAAAAAACCCAGCAGGAGCTCATTTGCATATTAGGCTACACCTGCTGACATCACCATTGTTTCACACAGGGGGTTTTTGGGTAGAAAAAGCTCAGTGGGAACTCATTTGCATATTAGACCACTTCCCCTGACACCAAATCAGCCAGAACTGCGTTCCTGCTCAGAAAAGGCTCTGAGAATGTGGATGGCTTTTTGCAAAGATAGACATTGGTATCTATGTGATGGACTAGAGATGAGCTAGGAAATGTACAGTCTGGAACACAGTTGACAAGCTACACAGGGATAGACCATGATAGTTGGCCTCTGTGAATAATGAATTACTCTGACCAAGAAGCTAGGCCTAGTAGCAGCTTTATAGGAGCCTATTGGCTCTTTGGGTCAGTGGTCTTTCCTGAGCTACAATACTGCCCTCTGGCAGTCTGCAGTGATGGCACTAGCAAAGAGTCGGCCAAGTTTTCTTCTTTAGCTTCTTGCATGGTGGTACACAGGATTTGTAGAGGCTGGAACCTTTGCTGGGGTTCTGGTTTGAGAACTCTTGATGACTTATAATAAGATTGTCTTAAGTATGGTGTATATTACATGTGGACCTGTTCTCTGATCCCAAATGAAACCTTCAGTTCATTCTGGGGAAACAAAGCCACAATGTAGTCCTCTTCTGCTCCTCACTCCCATTATTATTGCTGTTCTTTGGAGGTTATCTCAGAGGACAACAAAAAGCAAGTCTGATTTGTCAGTGCTGCAACACGGAGTAGTGTTTTGAGATGCTCCAGTTTATATCCATTGTAAACTAGCCACCTGATTTGTAAGTAGTCCTCTCTTTTGTTCAGGCTCTGATCTCCTTAAGTAATGATGCTCATGTGTATTTTGTTTCTTTCCTTTTTTATAAAAAGTGCTCTAATCAAGAAGCAGATGTTGCCATCCTCCCTGCAAATGCGATACAGTGAATCATCTTAGCCCCTCTGTAAAATTTTAGCTTAATGGAGTCCTGGCATTTGTGATGAGCTGAGGAACTTAATTTTATAGAACAACCTATTGAACAAGCTGTTCTTGGACATTCCCATCTCAACTAAATGTTAAAAGTATTAAAATTCACATTAGCGCAAGAGGAAATTTTGCATGGGTAATCCTTTAATACAGTGTTTTATGGCTCTATTAGCTGCACAGCAGCTGGTGACATGATGAATTTAATCCATTAAAAATTCAGTAAGAGGTTTAAAAGTCAGCTTTTTAAAAACATAATCTTGCTGCAAGGAAAGAGAACTTCTCCTCAGGGCCAGAGACGTGGTGGGTTCATAGTGTGGCAGGTATAGCTGTGAAAGGCACCTGCATGACTGGCTTCCATATGGCTTATGGCCTCACACTTAGTGAAGGGGTTATGATGATGAGAGAGAACACAGTGGAACAAGCATATTCTAAAGGGGGCAGGCGCATACATCTATCTAGCTTTGCCCCCCCCAAGTCGGAATGAAGAGTCGGACACAAGGTATTGGTATAACTAAGGGCCACTTTATTAAGTATAATAATAAACGGCAAGGGCAACCAGAACTGCGGCCTGGTCAGGGCCAGGGGTCTCAACAGATCGCTCCCCTGCCATTAGTGGGCGGGAGACCCAGCCCCCGGCCAGAGCTGTGTGTCACAGCTCCTGCCAGGCTGGCCCAGCAAGGAGGCAAGCCCCAGAGGGCCCAACCACCAGACGCACATCTCAATGGAAGGCACCCTCTAGTTGAACCTCCAGGACGGTCTGCAATCTCACACCCCAGGTCATCAAACCCTAAGGTTGATCCTGCCAGACCCCTAACTCCCCAAAAGGGGGATGCTTTCTGATCCTCCCCTAGCTGCATAGAACCGTAAACCCATTAACAACCTGCCACTACTAAGACCAAGTCTCTACTTAGGGCTTAGCACCCACTGGGAGGCCCAAGGCCACCTGCAGCCCTTGCCGGAGATCTCTCAAGAAAAGCATGTTACCTTTTTCAGAAAGATGCACCCCATCCCCTCTGTAGAGGTCAGGAAATTTCATAGAAATATCTGGGTGGGGCAGAAAGTGGCCCAATCCCCCTTCCAATGCCTTCCTAATTTCTTTTTTAGCTTTATAACGGCCCTCTCTATACCTGCAGGGTCCCAAGCACTACGCCAAACAAGGTGGGGGATCATGGCTGACCAAATTATAGTGGTCCCGGGCCATCTCTCCCTAATGTGCCAAAAACCCTCAGGGGCCTGTAAGACCAAAGCCTTGCCTTTTACTAGCCCTAGATTATGATTAAAACCTCAGGAGGAGGGCTTGCATTCCCATGAAATAACAATAGCAGCAGGCCAGGCCACTGACGACCCCGGCGGCCCCGCCATTCGACAGTAACATATTGGCTGAGCCCCAGCTGAGAGCCAACCGAAGTTCTCCGAGCCTGATGTGTGGCCCAAAACACACAGCTGTGTCCACAGACGAGAACTCGGCTCCTCTGGCCAGGAACAACAGCATCTAAAAAGAAAAAACAGTCAGACTAGAAACAAGAACCATAACATCTCAATTACAAACAACGAAGCTAGGAACTGAGCAGAGGACGAACGTAAGATTTATAGGCCGATGACTGCCAACGGCCCAGGCGCTGAATGGAGGAAGAAGGATATCCTCGGGCAGCAGCTGTAGAGGCTGCCCCAATTCTAAAGGAGTGGGTACCGAACTGCACCCCGGACAACCCCAGCTTAGCTAAAGCCTGGGAAGTCACGGCCCAAACCTGATGCTTTGTCAGTGGGCTGCCGTTAAGGTGACAAAAAAAACCCCCATCCTTGGTCCCCTGAACTGCCAAATAAGCAGCCAAAGCGGAAACCAGGCACAACTCAAGCTCAGAGTACGTGCCTAGCTCCAACACAGTCCGTTTGTGATGCTGGTCAGTCTTACAGCGTCAAATGGTAATGACCGCCTTACCTTCAATTAAACTCAGGTCCCGTAGCAATAGAAAAATCATTTCTGGAGCCCGCCACTAACTCACTAACTCCAAGGGCCCCCAAAAAAGGCAACTAAGGAAGCAGCATGAAACAATGTGGACTCAAAATACTGTGCCCCAAACCCCCTTCAAACCCTTAAGAATCAGAGGGGAAATAGGCTTCCTAGTATCGAGATTAGTCCCAGCCTCTCTGACCCATCCCTCCAGCATCTTTCGAAGCCGAAAGTCTGCGGTTTCCTCCTTGTATCCCAACGCCTTGCTAGCAAAACCCAGAGCAGACAGGCGTCCCCTAATGGATCGCACGGCTAATCCCTTACCTTTTAGAGAAACACAGTAGTGGAGCAACTGCTCCACTGGGAGGGGCCAAACAATATGATACCCTACCTTAGCTCTAAAGTCCTCAAATTGCTGCACAGACCGTTCGTAAGACTTCCTGGTGCTAGGTGCAATGGTTAGGCCTATTGGTCTGCAGGCCTCAGCTCTCCAGTCAGCCATAGCTCCTGGGGCATTGGCGCCAGCTCTCAATCGGCATCTGAGGCCAGCTGACGAAGCCTCTCCATTTGTTTACAAGAGAGAGCGTCAGCTACCCCGTTATCTACCCCAGGAACATGCTTGGCTAAAAACAGTATGTTAAGCTGCAGACAGTGCAGAGTGAAGGCCCTCACCAATTTCATAACCCTTTGAGATCTGGATGAAAGGGAATTAATGAAATGGACCACTGCCATATTATCGCACCAAAAATGAATTGTGCTATTGGCCATATAATTCCCCCACAGCCAAACTGCAACAAGAATGGGAAAAAACTTGAGAAACGTTAAATCTCAGTTCAAACCTGCCTGAGCCCATGACTCTGGCCATGCGTCCGCACACCAATGTCTGCGGAAATAAACCCCAAAACCTAAAGACCAAGCAGCATCAGACATGACCTGAAGCTCCGCCTCAAGCCTCATGTCATCTCTCCAAAAAGAAATCCCATTAAAGGACTCCACAAATTCTTGCCATACCCTTAAATCCTCCCTCATGCAGCTGGTAACCCGTGTTCTATGTTGGGGCAGGCAGAGGCCTGCCATAGTATCACATAGCCTACAAAGAAAAGCTCGTCCGGGAGCAACCACTTTGCAAGCAAAGTTAAGATGCCCAACCAGCTGCTGGAGCTCAAGCAATGTGACGTTTTTCTTAAGAAGGAAGGAATTAATCCTACTCCTCAAATCTTCCACTTTTTGAATAGGAATTCTGGACAATTGCGCCAGGGTATCCAGCTCAATCCCTAAAAAAATAAGTTTTTGGGCCGGAACTTCCATTTTTTCCTGCACCTATGGAACCCCCAGTTCTGCAGCTAGCTCATTGAAGCCAGACAGCAGCCGTGCGCAACGCCCAGTCCCTGCAGGACCCACAAAGAGATAGTCATCCAAATAATGAACAACATCCTGAGATCCAACTTTTTCATGAACAGCCCATTCCAAGAACATGCTGAAACACTCAAAAGCTGCACGTGAGACAGAACAGCCCATTGGCAAAGCTCTGTCCATGTAAAATTGCCCCTCAAAGAAAAATCCTAAAAGCTCAAAATCAGCTGGATGGACAGGTAGAAGGCGAAACGCAGACTTGATATTGCATTTAGCCCTCTCTGCCCCCTTTCCACAGCGTTGTACAACGCCCACGGCCTGATCAAAGTTGGTATACCTAACTGAGCATAAATACTCAAGAATCCCATCATTAAATGACGCATCCTTGGGGTAGGAAAGGTGGTGAATCAAACAAAATTCACCAGGCGCCTTCTTTGGCACCACTCCCAAGAGGGAAACCCTAAGGTTAGGCACTGGAGGATTAAGAAATGGGCCCAAAATCCTGCCCTCTGCTAACTCCTTGGCAATCTTATCCTTAACTACATGCTCTAAACCTTTAACAGAACTAAGGTTCCCAGACTGAAATGCAATCTGGGGCCCTGAAAAGGAATTCTAAAACCAGATGTGAAACCATTTAACAAGTAAACCCTATCAGCCCTTTGCGGGTACCTATACAGCCACTGCTCAAGAGGTCCCAACTTTATCAGACTGGGCCCCTTTTCCAGCTTGGTAAGTACTTCCACCCCCACCTTGTCTCTTTTGGCCCTTACATGGGCTCTGGGGCAGTTACTAAAGGAGTGCGGGCCACCACACATGGGGCATTCATGCTTGAACTGACAAGCTTTCCTGCTGCAAACTCCCAGCAAAGCAAGCGGGATTGAACCGCCTGCCCTGCAGAACTGCGGTAAGAGGATGATGAAGCAGAAGAAGTAGCCAATGTCCTAGCGACCAAATGACCACTGTCAGAGTGGTCACCCAAATTTGGCTGCGCTGGGGACATGACCTGAAGCCACAACTGCTGGTGGATGCGATCCCACTGAAGGGAAGGGTACAAGGCGGCCCTCATCCTGAATTCTTCATCATATTGAATCCAGGCAGGCCCACTAAACATCGTGTACCCCTTATAAATGATATCTATATATTGGATGAGCGCAGCCGCCCGCCAAGGCTGGGTGCGTGCAACCATACCAGCATATATAAAAAACCTAGGCAGCCAATTGGCCCAAGTCCGGTCCACTTTGTGCTTCTTCGATTTCTCTTTTTCATCCAACTCCTCTTTATCTTTCTTCTCCAACTCACGGAAGAGGAGGGAGAAAATGTCAACCTACTCACCCTTTAGGATCTTATCCTTTGTTGCAGGCAACAAATGATTGCCTAAAGGTAAACGCTATGTTCTCGAAAGGCATGACAGTAAATGGGACCGACCCATATGCAGCACCAAACTGTGGGGAACAGCCCCATCCCCCCCAAAAGGCACAAGGCATCCCTTGCTGACCGGCTGCAGGCCAGGTTCCATAGGGGCCAAACTGGCCCGTTGGCCATGACCAAGCTTGCTGCGGACCAGTGCCCATGGAGGGAGAGGTACCTGAAGCCCCAGCAGCAGCACCTGGCACCTCCTGAGAAGCAGGGGCCCAAGGACCCCATGGCCAAGCCATGCCCGTGTATGACTGTGTAGTGCCCCCAGTCTTACCCCTGGATCCAATCGGCACCAGAGCTGACCCGGCTCTGGCATCCGCTGGAAACAAAGCTGCACCTCCATCTGCACTGCCAGTGCCCTCGACTCCTCCAGCGCCAAGTCCTGCAGACCTGCCCTCAATGATGGACAACCTAGTTAATATATCAGCCTGCAATGCCACCTTAGAGGTTTTGCCCAAGCCCAAGCCTGACCTCTGTGAGGAAGGAATGCCCGTCACCTTTTCCAATACCAAAAGCCTTTGCAGAATAGCTGTATTAACCCCCTCATCACCCTCCTCATCGGAAGAAGATGAAAGGGGGGCTGGCCTTTTTGGTGGAGCCTTAGGGGCCTTGGGTGCTGGCTGCTTGCCTTTAGGCTTCCCAGACCCTTTCTTCCCAGACATTTTGCAAACCGAGATAAAAAAACTAACAAAATGCCCCTAAAAAATAGTTGACCTTAAATTCACTGAAACTGACCTAAAATGGCTGCCACCCTAAAATGGCTGCCGCTGGGCACCACTTAAACTGGCTGCCTACACCTTCACAAAGAACAACCACCGAAAGCTGATACTGGATGCCTATATGAAGCTGCCTTATACCGAAACAGACCCCCAAAATGGCCTCCGCTCCATTGCCTCCAAAATGGTCGCTGTCCTTATGAAGAAGAAGCAAATATGGCCGACCCAGCCTGAAGCAGCCCAGAACACAAAATTTTGGCCCCGTACAAAATCCCCCTCCTCTTGGCCAAACTAAAAGGGAAAGGTGCGCAGAAAAACACCACCACCCTGAGAACCCTCAAATCCTTAGTTTGGGGGGGGGGAGAAAGAGAAGAAATAACAGGCTGTGAAATGGAGCTCCTCTTCCAAAATGCCACCAGTCCAACGCTGGGAAACAGCCAGCCGTGGGGCCTTATCAGAGGCCTGATCGCAGCAGCTGAACTTGAGATAAGCCCCTACAGCCTCCATCCAGGCTGCTCTTCAGGAGCATGCCTTATCTACGATCCAATCAGGCAGCAGAGGAGCAAGTGAACCCATTGCTCAGCCTCCCAGCCCTGAAACTGACAAACACAGCAGAGCTGCCAAAGGAGCTCTGTCTGCCCCGATCTCAGCCTGGAGACTGAGGTAGGGGGCAGATGGTGCTGCTGCTATCACAGCAAGCCCCGCCCCTTCAAAAGCAGGCCCAAATGGGCTGCAAAAATCCTCCCTTTCCTCCCAGGGAGGCAAAGACGTTCCAGCAGCCTAGCAGTGTGCTGCTGGCTGCTAGAAATGAATTCCCTTGAATTCTTGTGGCAAATTTTTGTCTACCCGATTCATAATATTGCATCTCCAGATCCCAGGGCTTTTTTTGAGCAGGAACGCACAGGAACTCAGTTTTGGCTGTCTCGACACCAGTGGGTGTGGCCTAATATGCAAATTGAATTCCTGCTGGGCTTTTTCTACAAAAAGCCCTATGTGAAATAGTGGTGACATAATGGGGTGTGGCCTAATAAGCAAATGAGTTCCTGCTGGGCTTTTTCTACCAAAAAAGCCCCGCCAGATCCTTCCTGTTATTGTCAATATCCTAGATTTAAAAAAAAAAAAAGTCTTGCCCCTTTAATAGAGGCATGATGTGTGAAAATGGGCAAGCAAAGATTTTTCTGGTATGAAGGTAAAGTAACATCACCTACTAAATAAACATTCCATTAAGCCTCTATTAAAGGATCAGAAAGTTTTTTTCTTCAGGGGGTTGGCAACCCAAGGTGGGGGTTTTGGATTGTAGTGGGGGGCGGCATCCCCACACAATGATGTCACTTAGAAAGCCAGTTTGGTGAGGTGGTTAAGTACACAGAGTCTTAATTGGGAGAACCATGTTTGATTCCCCACTTCTCCACATGCAACTCTTGAAGTGACCTTGGGTCAGTTATAACTCTGTCAGAGGCTGTTTCGGAAAGGGCAGTTTCTGTCACAGCTTTCTCAGCCCCACCTACCACATAGGGGAGGGAAAGGAGACTGTGGGGAGGGAAAGGAGATTGTAAGCTGCTTTGAGACTTCTTCAAGTAGTGAAGGGTGGGGTATAAATCCAGTCTCCTCTTCTTCTTCTGGTATAACCTGTAAGTGATACCATACTTGGCCGATTCTCTATCACTTGCCTAAAACTTTATGGTTTGACACTTTCCTCAAGTAACATTTTTGTAGCTTGTGTAGAACACAGTGACCATGGAGTCTGATGGCATAGTTGGCCCAATTTTTTTCACATGGATTTTTCTGCAATTCTCTATGCCCAAGTAGGAGAACAAGCTACTATTCTATAGGAAAGGAAAGGTCCCCTATGCAAGCACCAGTCGTTTCTGACTCTGGGGTGACGTGGCTTTCACAACGTTTTCCCAGCAGACTTTTTATGGGGTGGTTTGCCAGTGCCTTCCCCAGTCTTTTACACTTTCCCCTCGGAAGGATGGAAGGCTGAGTCAACCTTGGGCCGGCTACCTGAATCCAGCTTCCACTGCAATCAAACTCAGGTCGTGAGCAGAGAGTTCAGACTACAGTACTGCAGTATTGCTGCTTTACCACTCTGTGCCATGGGACCGCTATTCTATAAGAGCAATCTAAAAATAGATGTGTAATGCTGTGCCAAATTGGAATTTGGATCTGTGATGGCTTCACTGGCCATATCAGTATCAAAGCACTAAGCAGGTATAAAAAATGATCAGCCAGTCACTTACCTCACAGTTTGTTGTGAGGCTTAAATGGAGGAAGAGGGAAATATGAATACTGCCCTGAGCTCCTTAGAAGAAAAGCAGGATGAATAACTAGATAAATAGATAGGATGACCCCAAAAGTTGAGTACCTTGATAATATAAAAGCCTCTGCTGAGTCCCTACAGTCTAACCAACCCAGTCTGTGGTAACCATGGATTGGGGTGGGGAGCGCTGTCCACACAGTTCCTGAAAGGAAAGGATACACACAGCTTAATGGTAACCTTCATTACAGTGTTTATCGTATTCTGTAGGAGGATACACAAGCCTTTACAATTAATTTCAACTTTTATGTACAACTTCTTTTTACCTTTTAAACCATGGCGCTTTTTTTTCAGGAAAAAGGGGTGCTGGAACTCTCAGGAGGGAAACAAAGGAGGAACACATAAGTGTCCCTCATGAACTTTTAAACATTTTTTGAGAATTGTTTCCACAAAGAGGTTCCAGAACTCCATTCTACCGCGTTCCCCCAGGAAAAACAGCCCTGTTTTAAACATAGTTTGAAATTTGACTGCAGCCTTTTTTAGGTATGATGACTGAGAGTAACATTCTTGGTTCTTTTTTCTTTGTCGCCGTTTGTGTCACAAGTGACTGTATACATTTGTCATATTGATTTTATTTCAGAACAAATGATTTGTGAAGCTTGGTCCCATGCATGTTTTCCCCGAAGTCTACCCCATTAATATAACAGGATCTATTCACAGGTATGTGTACATAGGACTGCAGCCCAAACTTTTATATATGATCGTTAGAGATCTGTCTACAGAGCTTCTGTCATGCAATTTATTAAGCAGCTGTGATGTATTGGGACTGAGGTCATAGTGACAGGGCCTTTAACTTTTTGTGCATTTTCCCTGAGAGACAAAGGGAAGAAAGTAGGGTACCCACACTGTAATTTTTCCTTCTAGATCTGATTGCAGTATAGGCAGTTATTTCTCTTAGAGAAACGACATCAGAAGCAGGCCTCGGATTCAGCAGGAGCTCACAGGAGCACAGCTCTTGAACCCTTCTGAGAGTTCCCCCTCCTCCTCCCCACTTTGTTAATTGAATAGTAGGTGCAGCTGCATAACTAACAATCCTTGGATGAGCTCCACCACCTATTTTTCTACAAAGCGACCCCTGATCAGAAGGAAAGAGAATTACCGCTCCAATGCCAAAGAAGAAGAAGATGATGATATTAGTTTTATATCCTGCCCTCCACTCCGAATCTCAGAGTGGCTCACAATCTCCTTTACCTTCCTCCTCCACAACAGACACCCTGTGAGGTAGGTGGGGCTGAGAGAGCTCTAACAGAAGCTGCTCTTTCAAGCTCTGTGAGAGATATGGATGACCCAAGGCCATTCCAGCAGCTGCAAGTGGAGGAGTGGGGAATCAAACCTGGTTCTCCCACATAAGTCTCCACACGCTTAGCCACTACACCAAGCCCTTACCCCCTTTGCTATTGGGGGACATGTTGGAAGATCTGATCATGGATCCGCAACATCATATGCTGTTTCACCCTTTGGTGAATTTTGTTTAAAGGGAGAAGATGCTAAAGAAAGATTTTGAAGGTGGGGCATGGTGACTTTGATTTCATGTAGCAAAATATGGCATATAAATGGGCAATTCTCTTTCCGCAGATTGGCATAGGAGGTAGTCCCAGCGACATCTATAGGAATAGCTGTTTGTGTCCTTTAAAACTTTATTAATATCAATTAACCAAGCTCTACAAAGCCTAAGTCAGGCATTGTTATTGTACTCAGCATGCATAAATTAAAAAGATAGTAGCAATTAGAAAAGAGGAGTATTCTGTGCTGTTAATTATTGATAGACATAGTTTTAAATGTTTACTATATAGCATAAAATATATGCCTGTAAGCACTAGTTGAAAGCATGCATTGGCTTTATTATTATAATAATAATAAACTGTTACTGCCTTTTATCTTATGTCTGGTAGGAACTTTATAAGGATACAGTACTTTAAAGACTTTCATTCAACTTTCTTCTAGGAATGTCATTTAAAGAACTTTTAAGGGGTCTATATTTTAAATTTTGCCACATTTCAAATTCAAGCTTATGCACTGAGATAATCTGCCATCCATTCTATTTAATATTTAAACCAATTGCTTGGCTCACGTCATGGATTAAATTGATGCTTCTGGGGTTGTTCTGGGACCTGTAGTTAAATCAGTATATTTTATTTTAATCCATTTTAGTCCTATTGAAACAAATGAATTCATAGCTAAACTCAGGTGAGTACTTCTATTTTATCTAATTTTAATAATTTAAGCCATAGTATCATAGAATCATAGAGGAAGGGACCTCCAGGGTCATCTAGTCCAACCCTCTGTACAATGCAGGAATCTCACAAATTCCCCCTAAATTCACAGGATCTTCATTGCTATCAGATGGCCGTCTAGCCTTTGTTTAAAAACCTCCAAAGAAGGAGAGCCCACCACCATCTCAAACAACTCTGTCTTAGGGTTTGTAGAATCTTTCGGGCTCAAGTGCCATGTTCTACTGGAGAAAGTTTTCCTTCCAGACGTTTCGTTCTCAGCTGCGGAGAACATCCTCAGTGGCGTTGCAGCCGGAGCAGGCGCTTTGACCTTCTTGGCTGCTGTGCATTGAGTGGGGCCAGGGCTGCTGGAGAGCTGCTATTTCTAGGCTGGAGGGGGTGTGGTGAAAAGGCAATTGGTTTGTGGATGTGCCCATTGTTTGGTGAGGCTTCCTGGAAGGGTAGTGATAAGGAAACTGGCTGTTGAATGTGCCCATTGTTCTGTGTTAATTGCTGGGAGGGTTGGAAGGGGTGTGAAGATAAGGAAGATGGTTGTTGACTGTGCTGATTGTTCTGTGGAATGTACTGGTTGTTCTGTGACTTTCTGCAATTTATAGTCTGTAGGGTGTTTTGCAGAGCTGGGTACCAAGATTGGTGGATGAAAATGCCTTCTTCCTCTCTCTTAAAATTGTGCTGGTGTTTGTAAATCTCAATAGCTTCTCTGTTCAGGTGGGTATGATAATGTGAGACCGTAGAAAGGACTTCAGTTCTTTCAAAGTGGATGACGTGGTCTCCTTCTTGAAGTGCATGTTCAGCTACAGCTGATTTTTCTGGCTGAAACAAGCGACAGTGTCTCTTGTGTTCGGTGAGATGGGTGTTGATACTGTGTTGGGTAGTGCCAATGTAGACTGCACCACAGGAGCAGGGTATTTTGTAGACTCCAGGGGTTCCAGAGATCCACTTTCAACCCCTGGAGTCTACAAAATACCCTGCTCCTGTGGTGCAGTCTACATTGGCACTACCCAACGCAGTATCAATACCCGTCTTCTCCCACCACCTGGTTTAAACTGAGGAGCAGGAGAGGGCAACTCAGCCAGGATCACTGCTTTCAGCTCAGCTCTGTTGCTGCCTTATCTTGCTGCCCTGTTTAAACCAGGCAGCAGGAGAAAACAGCCTAGCTGGGAGTCATTTCTCCTCCACCACATGCTGCGATCTGAGATTAGCAATAGTCTCATATTGCTAGACTCAGGCCACTCATAAAAAAAAATGTAAAACAACGAGGGACACACTGATGAATGGAGGAAGGTACAGAGTGGGCAGAATGACCTGGGAGTGACCTTTAAGGGACAGAAAAAGGGCAAGAGGGAAAGAAGAAGACGACTGCAGATTTATATCCCACCCTTCTCTCTGAATCAGAGATTTGGAGCAGTTTACAATCTCCTATATCAGGGGTGGCCAATGGTAGCTCTCCAGATGTTTTTTGCTACAACTCCCATTAGCCTCAGCCATTGGCCATGCTGGGTGGGGCTGATGGGAGTTGTAGGCAAAAAACATCTGGAGTGCTACTGTTGGCCACCCCTGTCCTATATCTTCTCCCCCCACAACAGACACCCTATAAACTGTGTGGGGCTGAGAGGGCTCTCACAGCAGCTGCCCTTTCAAGAACAACTCCTGCGAGAGCTATGGCTGACCCAAGACCATTGCAGCAGCTGCAAGTGGAGGAACGAGGAATCAAACCCAGTTCTCCCAGAGAAGAGTCCATATACTTAACCACTACACTAAACTGGCTCTCACTAAACTGGAAATACAAGGGAGTCTGTATGCTTTTGAATTACCTTCAGCTTGGAGGCAAAGCAAAGGAAAAACCAGCACAAAAGCACTCTCAGAAAACCAAGGAAAACACCCTGAGCTGAATAGCCCAGGCAAGCCTGATCTCATCAAGTCTTGGAAGCTAAGCAGGGTCAACTCTGGTGAGTATTTGGATGGGAGACCTCCTTGGAATTCCAGAGCCAGAAGCAGGGGCAGGCTTTAGTCAACCACCTCCCTGAATATCCTCCAGGCCCCCAGTAGGGAACAGTCACCAAAGGTTGCCATGACTTCCAGGTGCAAAGATACACATGCACACATGCAAATCTAAATACAAAAATACCACCCCTCAAAGAAAATAAAGAGCTTTACACTGTATTTAAAAAAAACAAACAGAAGAAAACCCAGGGAAACAGCCAAATGAAAATGAACTCAGTGCAGAAGGGAAGAAAAACAACACAGAATGAAAAAGAAAACCCAATGTACATGCATGGTGAAAGTGAGGCAAAACACCCGTGCATAATCTGTTCAACACCAGGACAAAACTTTAAATGAACAAAACCAAAAGATTTTAAAAGGTGGGGGCCTGCAAGGATCTGCATGGTCAAGGAAGATTTTTTTTAAAAACATAAGTTTATTTTTAAAATTCCAAGTTATACAGAACTTTGTTGGGTGAAGTAGTATCAATTAGATTAATTCCGTATATAACAGAATTCTACTATGCATAAAGTACTATGGTATACATAACATTGTAGAACATCTTATTTAGCATTTAAGATAACGTCCAGTTTGCCCATCAATCAATCAATCAATAGATAAATAAATAAATATCTTTTTAAGGATAAATTAACTGGTAATTGGGCTGGAATTTTTTACTCTTAAGCTAAGAATAATGCCTTGCTCTATCCCAAGCCAAACAAAAGGGAATATTTAAATAAAAAGAGAAAGAGGGGATAGCATAAGTTAGAAAGAATTATAATGAGAAAAACTGAAGGTAAGTTGTGTTAATAGGTAAGATGTTTTTAGATTCAGTACATTCCAGAAATGGAAGCCATTTTTCTTCAAAAAATGTGACCTTGGGGTAAATGTTGGACAAGGAAAGCTGTGCCGTGATTTTCTCCATTATTAAAATGTCTCAGATTTTTGAACCCTCTCCCATCTTCTGCTTCAGGATTCTCTTAGGGGGATGAGCAGGCTAGTTTCCCCCAACTTGCCCTCTTTGTCTTTCACTGATTCCCAGCTGCTGTCTACACGTCTATCCTTTCTGGAGCATATGTAAGCCCCCTCAAATCATTGTTAGGTTCCCCCCTCTTTTTGGTGAATTTACAATTTAAATTTGGTAAATTTATCATGCTTTTCTGTTTCCCCATGGAATAGAGGCCCATACGTTGTCTGTGGATGGCTCAATTCATGGCTTTTGTTAACCACACAGGAGCCAGCCAGTTGGGTGTTAGATATAGCCGGGGGTGGAATTCTAGCAGGAGCTCCTTTGCATATTATGCCACATACCCCCGATGTAGCCAGTCCTTCAAGAGCTCACAAAAAAGAGTCTTGTAAGCTCTTGGAAGACTGGCTACATCAGGGGTGTGTGGCCTAATATGCAAAGGAGCTCCTGCTAGAATTCCACCCCTGGATATAGCTCCTGGTGAATACCATACATGGCTGATGAGCTATGATCCTCTTGGCAGTTAACAAGTTATGCAGGTCTGGTGAGGTGTCCCCCTCAACTTTTATATTCTGACATCAGTTACAAAGGTCAACTACTACCTAAAAAAGGCATAACGAGAGAGCTCACCGTTCTGTGTTCAGCTTCTGTGTCAGCAAAATAATTGCCTTTGTGAATGGTGACTAGGACAAAGATCTGTCTAAACATTATTAATTAGGTGGTGAAACACTTAAGAATGTACTTCTGTTTCCTAAGCACTTCTTCGAAGCAGTATGGGATACCAATAGAACTGTTTCAGTGTGGTTTTCATGGAAGCCATGTGGTATTTTCATAGCTTTGACCTTTCAAAGTAAGGATGGGATATTTATCTTCCCTAACCTCAACTGCCGTCACCAAGGTGTCCCTCAGTTTCGAAACTTTTGGCAATCTGACAAAGACTCTTTCTTGACATGTCAGTTCTTGTTATCTACTTCATCTTCTTGACATATGACACATTTTGTCAGCTAACATTCTTTTCAGGCCTCCCTTTGTTGCCCTTTTACAGGTGGCGGATTCTAGCAGCTTGCAAGGTGATCATTCATACTTTCTACTATTCTAGCTTCCAGTGCATTGAAATCTACTCTCCTGACATGTCCATACTTAATATACAAACACAGGAAAAAAGTATGTGGCATAATTAATTAGCTTCTTAAAGATGATTAACTTATCTTTCTTCTTTGTCGTCCAATGAATATCATAAATCCCACATTCTGGATGTGGAATTTGCCAAGCGCTTCCCTCAACTTAAACTCATGCCATAAAACAGAGATTAACACTCCTAATTATTCTGATTTCTGATTATTTGCACATATTAGCAATACTGACAACTGCAGTTGATCCATCCTGAGTACTTTATTGGTTTGTGCACTGCTGTGAGAAGGCAGCTTTTATTTTTTTACTAGTTCTTCCTTCAATGAACTCAGGGCAGTGAACAAACACTACACTAAAATCATAGAATCATAAACTCATAGGGCGTTTTCGCACTGACCTTAATCAGCAGCGACGCCCCTCTTCACCGCGCAGAATCGGCACGGATTTCGCACTAATTGCTGCGGAGCACCCGGAAGAGCCGGAAAGTCCCGCGGCTTTTGCGGCGCAAATGGAAACCGCCAAAAACCAGTTTCCATTTGCGCCGCAAAAGCCGCGGGACTTTCCGGCTCTTCCGGGTGCTCCGCAGAAATTAGTGTGAAATCCGCGCCGATCCTGTGCAGTGAAGAGGGGCGTCGCTGCTGATTAAGGTCAATGCAAAAACGCCCATAGAGTTGGTTTCTATGATTCCATGAGTCAAATGTAGAATGGCAGTTTGGGGACAGGGCTGAACCAGGATTAAAAGTCTAGTGTGGAATTGGCCATGATGTTTCTGTTTTATCTTCACAAGAACTTTGTAGAGGAGTGGGGAATCCAACCTGGTTCTCCCAGATAAGAGTCTGTACACTTCACCACTATACCAAATTGGCTACAGTTGGGACCATAAATGTTTTCAGCGCTTTGGCAATAAGAGGTAGAAATGCTGGTTGAAGATACTGGTGATGGATTGCAGGGAAGAGAAACAGGATTTTCCTTCTCCCACATTTTTCTGTAGAGGCGAGGACTTTTCGCCATCTCAGAGCTGGGTAGGCTCTGCATGGCAGCTCCCAGTTGGCAGCTGAAAGTTGCATGCCTTCACAGGTATCAACAAATTTCCTCAACATAGCAGAGAACACTCACAGCTAGCTGCCATGAGCTGTGAGGATCCACATGCAGTATTCCCCCCCCCCACCATGCAGTTTACTTGTGGCCAGGGCTTTTTTTGTAGTAGGAACTCCTTTGCATATTAGGCCACACCTCCCTGATGTAGCCAATCCCCCAAGAGCTTATAGGGCTCTTAGTACAGGGCCGACTATAAGCTCCAAAAAGATTGGCTATATCAGGGGCCTAATATGTAAAGGAGTTCCTGCTACAAAAAGAGCCCTGCTTGTGGCTATTGCAAGACCATGACAGTGAGAGCTGGACTTCAGGATCAGTCCTTGGAAGAGAAAAAGAAACCCTGTATAATAAATGTTTCTTCCTTTGTCAAGGGCATTTCTTCCATTTCATGAACACTCAAGAAGTAGACGTGTTCATCTGCAAGGTTGCTCGGTGTTTGCAGAGAGTAACAAATCACATTTCATTTATCAAGCCTACAGATGACAGGATATCATCTAATCCCTAGAGAGTCATATTCATTAAAAAGAAATCTTAAGTAATTACAACAATTAATTGACTTGAAACAGTTTCAGATGGTGAAGGTTTACATAATTCATTTTCCAGACAAAACAAGGCTGATGAAGCCAGAAGAGCCTGTTACTCAGAGCACCAAGAGTCAACCACTCCTCTCCGTCATCTTGCTGATTCTTGATGGGTTTGCAACAATGAGAGTCAAATAAGCAGGACTGGAAAGAGAATCTGTGTTATTTCTCTATATACAGATGTGAGGCAGCCCACGTCAGAATTGGCTTTAAACCCCACTATCATATTCTCCTCTTAAAGCACTTGCTTAGAGGTTGTAATCTTTTGTCATGGATGTCAAACAGGTACATGAAGGTGTACATCAGTTGAAATCATATTAATGTCTCTTCACTGAGTGATAAGCAACCTGATGCATGAACTGCCTCTTAAAGAGACATGAAGTGATGCAAAGAGTCTGTCTGCTGCATTTGATGATTAAAGCTGTTTTAGAAATGCCAGTCATTGCCAGATTTTGAAATAATGGCGTGAGGAACATACAGAAAAAGGTAGTCCCCTGTGCAAGCACCAGTTGTTTCCAACTCTGGGGTGACGTCGCATCGTGATGTTCTCACGGCAGACTTTTTTACAGGGTGGTTTGCCATTGCCTTCCCCAGTCATCTACACTTTACCCCCCAGCAAGCTGGGTTCTCATTTTACTGACCTCGGAAGGATGGAAGGCTGAGTCAACCCTTGAGCCGGCTACCTGAACCCAACTTCCGCTGGGATGGAACTCAGGTCGTGAGCAGAGCTTGGACTGCAGTACTGCAGCTTACCAGTCTGCACCATGGGGCTTTCTATACAGTTATGAGCTGACTTTAAATTGTCCGTGGTTTGTGACTACGTAGTTTGGGCCAGACTACACATTACAATTGTATGGTACATTACAATTGGTATGTGCAGCTCCAAAACAAGTCAAATAATTTTCTCCAGGCCATTTTTAGTTGAGAAAACTGCATAGGAGAACAGGCAGAAGCTCCCAAGCCAAATCAGCCTCTCCGATGGGGTTGCCAGGTCCCTCCTGGGCACCGGTGGGTGGTAGCAGGGAGTAGGATAGTCAGATCCTGATTGGGAAACTCCTGGAGATTTTGGGATGGAGCCTGGGGAGGACACGGCCCTCAGTGGGGTACAATGCCATACAGTTTTCCCTCCAAAGCATCCGTTCTCTCCAAGGGAGCTGATCTCTGCCGTGTGGAGATGAGCTGTAATTCCGGGGTATCCCTACCCCACCCCCCTTTTATAAAGGCGTAACCTCTTCCTGCTGTGTGGCTTCAGGGAAAATGTTTTGGGTTCAAGGAACCCAGCTCCAACATGATGAGAAACATAGTGTGTAGCCTGGACCACAGTACCATCCTAAGCAAAGTTAAATTTGTTGACTTCAATGGATTTAGAAAGGTACAGCTCTGTTTGAACAGAATGGCCTTCACTGACATATACAAATTTGAAATTTATTTCTTAATTTGTTTAAAATGCTTTTATTTCATTTAATATTATTATGTGACTGACGCAAAAAGTAACACAATGTGTACATTTACAGGCCACAATCTGGCATAATATTTAAAATTGCTTAATATGGATTTTAAGATATTTAATCATATCTGACTCAGTGAGTAAAGTGTTTAGAATCAGTAAACCAAGCTTACTTTAATGGCTAGCTTCTCTATAGTACAGGCTATTTGTTCAGTCATTTCAAATTATTTAGGGTGATATGAGGCCACATGAAAATTCTGGTGTACATAATCTGTGATAGTTTTTCACATGTGCAAGTTGTCACTTATTTTTGCGAGAGAAGGTTCATAGTTTATACATGCTTAATGTATATAAAGTAGGGTTCCAAGTCCAATTCAAGAAATATCTGGGGACTTTGGAGGTGGAGCCAGGAGAGTTTGGGGGTGGAGCCAGGAGACATTGGGGTGGAGCCAGGAGCAAGGGTGTGACAAGCATAATTGAACTCCAAAGGGAGTTCTGGCCATCACATTTAAAGGGACCACACGCCTTTAAAAATGTCTTCCTTCCATAAGAAATAATGGATAGGCGCACCTTCTTTTGGGGCGCATATAATTGAAACCCCTGGCCCAATCTTTTTGAAACTTGGGAGATATTTTGGGGAGAGGCACTGGATGCTATACCAAAACTTTAGTGCCTCTACCTCTAAAAACAGCCCCCCCAGATACCCGTGGATCAATTCTCCATTATTTCCTATAATAAGTCTCCTTAGGGAACAATAGAGTTCCCAGCAGATATTTCCCTCCCTCCCCCCTTCTTTCTGATGACCCTGAAGTGAGGGGAGGGCCTCCAAACTGGGGGATCCCCTGCCCCCACCTGGGGATTGGCAACCCTAGTATAAAGTTCTCTGGTTCGGAATCTGGTATCTACAGTCAGCAGATATAAAGTAATATGGCTGGGAAACACCTCTGCATAAACTCTTTAAATCCGTATCTGGGAAAGATGAGCACTAAGGTGAGCTGCATCATCACTTTTATTTTTTATTTTATTTAGTAGGCTTATATTCTGCCCTTTCCCATAACAGGCTCAGGGTAGATTACAACATAAAATTTGCCAAGTTCAGTCACATTAGACCCAAGCATTAAGTTTGAACATGAGGTGGGGTACAGGAGTGAACTTCAGTTTGGTGTAGTGATTAAGAGCAACGGACTCTAATCTGGAGAAGTGGGTTTGATTCTTCACTCCTTCACATGCAGCCAATTGGATGACCTTGGATCAGTCACAGTTCTCTCATAGCTGTTCTCTCAAGAGCAGTTCTCTCAGCCCTACCTACCCCACAGGGTGTCTTTTGTGGGGAGAGGAAGAGAAGGAGATTAGAAGCTGCTCTGAGACTCCAAGGGTGTTTTCGCACTCACCTTAATCAGCAGCGACCCCCTCTTCACTGCGCAGGATCTGCGCGGATTTCGCACTAATTGCCGCGGAGCACCCGGAAGAGCCGGAAAGTCCCGGCACTTTTGCGGCGCAAACGGAAATCGCAAAAAAACAGTTTCCGTTTGCGCCGCAAAGGCGCCGGGACTTTCCGGGTGCTCCGCGGCAATTAGTGCGAAATCCGCGCAGATCCTGCGCGGTGAAGAGGGGCGTCGCTGCTGATTAAGGTGAGTGCGAAAATGCCCCAAGTGAAGGGCAGGGCATAAGTCCAATCTTCTCCTCCTCTTCTCTTCCACCCAATATGAACTAGACTCCATGTGTGTAAATGATTATGTGAGCAGGCCCTATTTGCACAATCTATTGCAAAAAGGGGACAGATGGACCATGTGCAAGGCCTCCATATACAGACATTTATGTGCATGGCCATACTAGAAATTCTGTGCATGGTTGTTTTTTTTTGGGGGGGGGGCGATATGACTTCAAAGTTGGCTACTATAGTCCACCATAGTGACAACATATCAGCCATAGTGTTGTATCAATTGGACCAAAACGAATAACTTCAGATTGACTAATGAATATGTAAATCATGTAGATCTCAACTATGGGATCAGAAACCCAGTGGGTAAGGGTGGCAACTCCAAAGGAAAGACCTGAGTGATTTCCCCTCAACTGCATGATTGGGCTATTTAAATATTACCTCAGCTGTATGGGGCCCGCTAACAGAAAATGCAAACAGGAGTCTTGTGGCACCCTAAAGACTAACACATTTTTGTTCTAACAAAAGTTTCATAGGCCAGAACCAACTTCATCACATTGCCCTCAGATACACCTGGGGAAATGGGCTGTCACTCACCAAAGCTTATATTGAGATACATTTTGTGCAGTCTTTAAAGTGCCAGATGACTCCTGTTTGTTTTCTCTGCACATGGTAGGGTTGCCAGCTTGGGGTTGGGAAATACCTGGATTTTTTTGGGGGGGTGGAGCCTGAGGAGGGGAGGAATTTCAGAGGGGTGTAATGCCATAGACTCCATCTTCCAAAGTGGCCATTTTGTCCAGGTTAACTGATCTCTGTTGCCCAGATATCAGCTGTAATCCCAAGAGATCTCCAGCCTGCACCTGGAGGCTGGCAACTCTACCAGTAGGCCACATAACTACTCTTCTGAAATTTGCTCACACAATAGTTGTTCTCAAACAGGTCCATTCAACCATCCCTTAACTATAGCTGGCTTAACAGTCACCCCAGTAATATAGTAAATAAGGTGAATGGGTTCTTATCTCATTTCTCTGCTGAGCAATGTATTGCTAGATAAATCAAATCAGGGTAACCGGTTTCCTCTAATAAACTGGGTCAACATATAATATATTGGCTCAGGTTTACACTTTCATTGATTCTCATTTGATTTAAGAAGTTGTATTTCAGTTTATGTTTGCAACATTTTTAGTATCCTCCTCCAGCGGGAGGGGGAGAGGGAGATCACAAAGGCGCACATGAGAGAGGAGCTTCATGAGCAGATATCATTGGGGGGGGGAAGAATTTTTCTGTCCTTCTAAGTCCCTTTGCTTTCATCTTGAAGACGGGGGTGGTAGGTTGCAAATCTGTGTGTGTGTGGAAGAATCAAAGAGTCACGGCTGTCTCTTCATCTGCATTTTCTCAATAATGTTATAGTGATGTTTGCTAATGTATCATTCATTAACCATCAGCCACTATAAAAAACATAATCTATCTCACAAAGTGGACATTATTATCGCATTAAATCATTTCACAATATACCTGAACGGTTCCACATGATGGGCCTGGCCTGACTGCGCTCTGTTGCCTCCAGGGCAAACTCTTCAACAGTAATGAGATACGAGGTCTGTCTGTGATGAATATGATATTACTCGTGTCAGTGGCTGTGGACGGCACCCAGAATATTCCATCCTACAGGTTCCCTCGCTTCTCTCCCCCCACCACCATTGCAAAGGAACTCAAGCAAAGCACTATTAACCTAGTAAATGAAGCTCTAAAGATCACAGAGTGTGTTCATTAGTTGACAAGATTGCGACTAATCCAATTTTTCTTGCAAGGAGAAATACTCATACATCTGCAAACTCTTGTATGCAGGAACTCCAGTAGTCTTTTGTTGTTGTTGTTGTTGTTCCTCCCCCCTTCTATAATCGGAATGTGGTTAAAATAAGCTGCCTGTGTACTAACAGAACTGAGTGGAATGGGGACGATAAATCAAGGAAGGGATGGAAAATTTGGGAATACTCCTTAACAACCAAACTGTAAGATTATAATTTAATAATTGATAGGATTTTGGGAGGCAGAGAATAGGAAGGAGCACAGTGACAGGAAGTTGGGACATATGCGTAGCTTCTTTTATTAATTTGCTTATTAATAAAAGAATGAGCAAATTCAGTGGGACTTACACCATACATAGGTTTGGGCTCATATTCATGTGTGAAGCGATCCTAAATCCAATTGATTTTATTGGTGTTTTTCCATACGATATAATTAGGAATCAAGATTAAATACAAGCAGGCTGTTTAGTTATTTATTTTTTGCTCTGCATTATAGCCATCATAATTTTTCTTCGATCCCACATATCTGTTTTTATACAAAGTGGACTTCACAGTGATTGACGTATCCAAATTCACATACTGGAATGTCTGATGGGTTCACATCTTTTGAGTTGTGAATCACAACTGTTAAGAAATTGGAGCATTCAGAAGAGTGCTATAAATCTCCAAAAATTATTTCATAACTATCTCATTTGTTGAAAAGAAAAAAAACCCCAGTGACGGGTCCATAATGAATTTGAGAACAAAGAAAGTAGATCAGGAGTTCAAAGTTTTGGCAATTGCCAGAAAGTGATTTTGTGCTGAGGAGGCCATGGTGGGACACAGAGGCGATGCCCCCTCGCTCAGCACCCCCTGCCCCAGTATGGGAGGATGCCCACCAGTCCAGGAGGATGCCTGACCCCACAGGTGCACTCCTTCTTTCCCTGTGTGAGTGATGGGGGCAGTGCCTCCTCTCAAATCTGCCACACATCCAAGTCCCTCGACCCCCTCTCCTCTCCCCCACTGCCCAGTAGCTCGAATGACTCCTCCAGATGTGCTAGCAAGCCCTTAATGGGAGTCAATGGCAGGCACCTCAGCAGGAGGAGGAGGGAAGGGATGGGAAGCAAGTGCAGGCAAGCTGAGCCCAGCCAGGCGCTTGTTTATGCTGAGGTGGTTCACCACCTGCCCACTGAGGAAGGAAGGTAGCCCCTGCACCACCACAGCAGCATCCTCTTGCTTGGCCCAACAAGTTTGTGCAGGCACCAGGCATAGCCAGAACCAGGGAGTAAAAACAAAACACTTTAAAAGAAGGTTGTGATCTTGCTTTTTCAGTATGTGTGGACATAAAGTAGAATGTACTGTGCTCAAGCATCCATCAGCCTTCTCCTTCTCAGATCCTCAGTGTGCAACTTCGGGTGCATTACTAGTGTTCAGATGGATAATAAGGATTACTCAAACATATATCTTTACTCATATTAATTGGGAACATCAGGGACACAAAATTCATCAATAAATGCCTCAGAATAAATTCATGACTATAATTTGATAGCACAAAGCAAAACTTCTCATTTCTATAGTTGCATACAGATTGTCTGATCATGTGACCTGTTCCGTTTCCAGCTATGACTATTTAATGCCTCTTTGACTCCAGGTTTTTTTTTTTTTAATTTTTGAGTTATGCCTTAAAATATGCAATAAAAGATAAAAGTCATACTGGTCCAGTGATGACTAACAGGATAATCAACAAGTTTTTAACGTAAGCTCTTGAGTTTGAGAACCAATTTCGTATTTGCTTATTACATACTCAAAAGATTCCCCCTAGATTTCTGCTGACTTCAATTTAATGTGAAACTCTGGGAGTACAGTGTGAAACAGAGGATCCTCTGCTGAGGATTGCACTCTGAATGTTTCAGTTAAAGAAAATGTTTGTAAGATCTTTCCCCAATGGTATTACTATGCTGCATGTCTCTGGCTTGCCTGCCTACTACTGGCACTTTGGGGACCTGACGTTTTGTCCATGTTGACAACATTGCTTGCTTCTAGCCTTTCGCCAACTGCTGTCTCTCATACTTGTCTTGGACCCAATCACTTGTGTCTAGGCTCATGTAATTAGTGGCTCGGTTCCTCCTGACACCAGGGACCCTGTTGATGCCTGGCATGCTGACCCCCCTCAAACAAGCTGAATATGCAAGTAGCATATGTTGTAAAGGTACAACTTATATTAGTTTGAAATGCTATTAAACCTTTTTTCAGTTAAACCCCAGTGTTAAATCTTACTAGTAAAGAAAAAATGATACAAAAATGATGCTGGGTTCTGCTGGGCACTAGTACATTGCACTGGTTTTGCTGGGCTTGCACCCCCTCCTTGCTAGGAGTGTGATTCTATTCTAGACATCAGTTCTGTTGAGCTGGCATTGCTACAATGGCACTGCATTCTTCTGAGCACTGGTACATTGCATGGGTTATGCTCCCTCTTCAGTTTCTACTGCAGAGATTCTCTGGTTTGACCTTAGTCCTGTTGGTTTTGCACTGCCACAGTGGCAATGATAGAGGTTTATAAGATAATGCATGGGATGGAGAAAGTAGAGAAAGAAGTATTTTTCTCCCTTTCTCACAATACAAGAACTCGTGGGCATTTGATGAAATTGCTGAGCAGACAGGTTAAAACGGATAAAAGGAAGTACTTCTTCACCCAAAGGGTGATTAACAAGTGGAATTCACTGCTACAGGAGGTGGTGGCGGCCACAAGCATAGCCACTTTCAAGAGGGGGTTAGATAAAAATTTGGAGCAGAGGTCCATCAATGGCTATTAGCCACAGTGTGTATATGTGTGTGTGTGTGTGTGTGTATATATATATATATATATATATATATATATATATATATATATATATATATATATATATATATATAATTTTTTTTGGCCACTGTGTGACACAGAGTGTTGGACTGGATGGGCCATTGGCCTGATCTAACATGGCTTCTCTTATGTTCTTATGCAATGGTTCTGTAGGGCTTGCAAAAATGCCCTCCCATCTTCAGTTTCTGCTGCAGAGATTCTCTGGAACTTTGATTCTGTTCTGCTGGATTTCTATTGTCCTTTTTTTTTTTGCTGTTTTCCCCCTCTCCATTGGAAACAATGGAGGATGGGGAACCTTCTTTGGGAGAGTGTAACTCAGACCCTGTAAATCCAATCCTTATCAAAGTTGGAGGGCAGGTAAAGGAGTATCAATTGGAGATCCCCTGAGAGCTTGGCATCTCTAGGATGCTCGGAGTACTGAACTGGTTTGTTTAGCTTTTTACAGTTTGTGACAGTTCGTGGCTCATGAACTGGGCATACCACAAACCAAAATGGGCATTTTCCTGGTTCATGCCCATCCCTAAATATGGCATGCTTAGAATGGCTGGTGCAGGAAGGAGGGATTGTAACATTGTAGTAACGGCTAGGTGAGTGTATCCACAGCCCTGCCACAATAATAAAGCACTGCATGGAATAAAGCACTGTGCATGGTGCGCTCCTTTCTGGGGTGGAATCTTGAACCCTGCTGAGCTGCCAGGTGAGCTGTGGGGTGCCTAGATCCATGACAGCATTTCCTTTTCAGTGTGGTAATTGGATCTCCGGCAGCCTGCCGCCTTGCGGCTAGGCTGATGGGGATTGTTTGCCTCCCGGGAGGGAGAGCGGACGGCGAGGCGCGCTTTAGGCGCGTCTTTTAGGGGATGGGGCTTAAGCGTGCCTTTTGAAGCCTCCGCCCCCTCACTCTCAGTCCCTCGAGGATCGTTGGTATGAGATCAGCGTTGTGAGCTCTCGGCCAGCATGGGGGACTGGGCTTCGGGTGGTTGCCAGCTCCATTGGGATCGCTTGGCGTCGGGTTGAGGAAGCGCAACGTTGGATCCCAGGCTTTTGCTCTGTTGTTGTGTTTTTGTTTAAAAGGGGTGTCAGGGGTTGCATTAGTGCTGCATGGCTGGGTGCCCCGGTTGGTAGGGGCTTGAATTTAGGGGCCTTTTGCACTGATCCTACTGGTTATTAACCCCCCTCCCCTCCCTCAATCCTTCGTTGATAGCTTCGTGGCCAGTACTCTTGGAAGAGAAATTCAAATTTAGGGGATTACAATTTTATTCCTGTCATTTAAACTGGACTGCAGGGGCTGTTAATCCTCCCCTCCGTTTGACACATCTCTTCAGGGGCCATTTTGTTTTTAATTCTTCTGCCTGGATACAACAGCCCTGAGGCTGTTTTCTGGCGGCCATTTTAATTTAATTCCTGCCCAGATACAACAGCTCTGAGGCTTTTCTCTGACGGCCATTTTTTGAATTTTAGTTTTCTGCCTGGATACTGCAACCCTGAGGCTGTTTGGGTGGACATTTTGTGCAAAATTTGAGCAGCCATTTTAGGTGGGGTTGTTCATCTGCCTCTTGTTCATCTGCCTCTAAGGAGATTAGTACCAGCTGGGTTGGTGGTGCATTTAAGATGTCCAGTAAAAAGGGAGCAGGGAAGTCAAAGGGGAAGTAGTCGGCGCGTAAGGCGCCTAAGCCCGTGCAGAAGCGGCCTCCGCCGCCTTCATCTTCAGATGAGGAGGGAGAAGATGAGGTAAATGCAGCCATTGTTTTGAGGCTGCAGGCGTTGGAGCAGGTGGCATGGTTGCCACCTTCATTAGTTCCTCAGAAGGGGGGAGTTTCGAAAAGGGCTTTTCAAGCTAGTATTCTAACAAGGTTGTCTATTTTAGAGGGCAGGTCTGCTGCTGGAGCTGGTGGAGCCATGGGTGTGGATGCCGGTGCAGGTCCTTCTTCCTCTGTTGTTGGAGCAGGTGCTGCTATGGTACCTGCTGGGTTGCCAGGTAAGGCTGGTGATGGTTCCACGACATATCCAGGGCTTGTTTGGCCATGGGGGCCTTTTGTTCCTGCGGCTCCCAATAGCCGCTGGGGGTAACGTGGCTGGGGGTTCTAGCACTCCTTTTGCTTCGGGTGCAGGGTCCAGGCTAGCTGGGCATGGCCACAGGGCCAGTTGGGCCCTTATGGGAGTTGGCCTGGAGCTGGACAGCAGGGGGTGGTGCCTGCCCTAGCTAGGAGCTGGGGCTTCCCCTCCCTGTATGGGTCAGTCCCATTCGGAGCCATGCCTTTTGGTGAGGTGGCTTTGCCTTTAGGAGACCACCTGTTGCCAGCCACAAGGGACAAGATCCTCAAGGGAGAATATGTGGACATTTTCTCCCTTTATTTAGGGAGCTAGAGAAAAAGGATAAAGAGGATCTTGATGATAAGGAGAAGATGAAAAAGAGGAAGGTGGATCAGACCTGGGCTAATTGGTTGCCCGGGTTCTTTTTGTATGCTGGTGTGATAGCGTGTGCTCAGCCCTGGCGGGCAGCAGCGTTGATCCAGTACATGGACATCATATACAAAGGGTACACGATGTTTAGCAGCCCAGCCTGGATGCAGTATGATGAGGAATTCAGGATGAGGGCCACTTTGTACCCTTCTTTACCCTGGGATCGCATCCACCAGCAACTGCGGCTGCAAGTTATGTCACCAGCTTGGCCTAATTTGGGAGACCATTTTGACAGCGGCCATTTAGTGGCTAAGGCTTCCTCTTCTTCAGCTACCTCTTCAGCTTCCCGCAGGTCAGCGGGACAGGGAGTTCAACTCTGCTTGCTTTGTTGGGAGTTTGGGTCACGGGGTGTGCAATCGGAAAGGTTGCACTTTCAAGCATGAATGCCCCATGTGTGCCGGCCCACACTCATCTAGCAACTGTCCAAGAGTTCGGCCGCGTAAGGGTCAAAAGAGACAGGGTGGGAGTGGGGGTTCCTCCCAAACTGGAAAAGGGCCCCAGCCCAATAAAGCTGGGACCTCTTGAGCGGTGGCTACACAGGTACCCATGTAGGGCCAATAGTTTATATTTGTTGTAGGGTTTTACACTGGGTTCTCGGGTGCCAACTTGGTCTCGGAACCTTAGTTCTGTTAAAGGTTTAGAACACGTAATGGAGGCTAAGATTGCCAAGGAGCTGGCTGAGGACAGGATTTTGGGCCCATTTTCTAGTCCTCCAGTGGTTAACCTTAGGGTTTCCTCTTTGGGGGTAGTACCAACGAAGGCGCCTTGCGAATTTCGGTTGATTCACCACCTTTCTTACCCCAAAGGTTCTTCGGTTAATGATGGGATTCCTGAGGAACTATGTTCAGTTAAATATACTACCTTTGGTCAGGCCGTGGGCGTTGTTCGACGCTGTGGTCAGGGGGCTGAGCTGGCAAAATGCAATATCAAATCTGCATTTCGCCTTCTCCCTGTTCATCCTGATGATTTTGAGCTGTTAGGTTTCTCTTTTGCAGGGAAATTTTACATGGACAGGGCTTTGCCTATGGGCTGCTCGGTCTCATGTGCGGCTTTTGAGTGTTTCAGCACATTCTTGGAATGGGCTGTACGTGAAAAAGTGGGTTTACAGAACGTGGTCCATTATTTGGACGACTACCTGTTTGTGGGTCCTTTAGGTACAGGGCGTTGCACTCAGTTGTTGTCGGGCTTTATTGAGCTAGCCACTGAGTTGGTTGTGCCACTGGCCGAGGAGAAAACTGAGGGCCCAGCCCAATGCCTTGTATTTTTAGGTATTGAGTTGGACACACTGGCGCAGTCGTCTAGAATACCTCTGCAGAAGCTGGAGGATTTAAGAATTAGGATTAGTACTTTCCTCCTTAAGAAGAAGGTTACACTACTTGAGCTTCAGCAGTTAGTGGGGCATCTTAACTTTGCTTGCAAAGTGGTTGCCCCTGGAAGGGCTTTTCTTCGCAGGTTCTGTGATGCTATGGTGGGCCTTTGCCCGCCGCAGCACAGGACTAGAGTTACCAGCAGCATGAGGGAGGATCGGGAGTGGCAGGAGTTTTTAGAATCCTTTAATGGGGTTTCTTTTTGGAGAGAGGACATGAGGCTTGAGGTGGAGCTTCAGGTCATGTCTGATGCTGCTGGGTCATTAGGTTTTGGGGTTAACTTCTGTGGACATTGGTGCATGGAAGTTTGGCCTGATTCATGGATGCAGGCTGGTTTGAGCCGGGATCTCATGTTTTTAGAGTTTTTTCCCATCTTGGTTGCGGTTTGGTTATGGGGAAGTGATATGGCTGATCACACCGTTCATTTTTGGTGTGATAACATGGCGGTGGGCCCGTGGAAAAGGCAGGGCAGCGGTCTGTGGAGACCCCTGGCCCTGACCTGGCCGCAGTTCTGGTTGCCCTTGCTGTTGATATGTTTATTTAATAAAATGGCCCATAGTTTTTACCAACTCACTTGTGTCCGCCTCTTATTCCGACTTGGGAGGCAAAGAGTATTTCACAGTCTGAAGATAAAGTGGCAGCAGCAGGAAATACTAACTATAAGCATGATGAGAAAATCTTCATGAGTAGTTTAGGCTTTAAAACAGCCCTTTGTGCATGTAACATACAACTGCGAAAAAGTGGAGCTAACAGGATTCAGAAGTGCTGGATTTCCTCTTTCAGTAATGGTATTTATATCACACCAACTAGTTTAAAGTAATTCATTTCATGACATTGGTATTGGTCATACCTAAAATGGTGTCCCCAACCTGAGTAGCACACCAGTTGTGAATTATTTAGCACTAATGTCAATACTTTGCATTAATGTTAATGCTAATAAATCAGAGCTTACTTCCTTGTAATACTTATTTATATTTGCTCTAAATTTTTCACTTCTATTTGATTTTATTCTGTTTTGTCACTTGTTACTTCATATCTAACATTTCATTTTTACAAACATATATTGCCTGACTTAATCACTCTTCCACTTTAAGAATTTAGTCCTAATTCTCAGCTATATAATTTAAAAAAAAAAATTCCATTTTTCTTGGAATTCTGAAGTCAGTCTGTTAGGTTACTAAAAAGTTAATTTTGCCATTGTTACATATTCAGTTAATTTATTCTTCCATTTCAGCAGTTCTGGATATTTTTCCACCTTTCATTTTGTCACAAATGTCACCTTGCTGCCATTACCATATATTTAAATAACTCACTGTGTATCCTGTAATATTACTTGGTAAAATATTTAAAAATGTGTCATTAGTGAGGCCTACAGATTCCAGAGAAGCCTGTGTAGGAGCAGGGTTTCCCAGTCTCCCAACCCACCATGATGGTGCTGGTTCCAGGAGGGATCCCCACCCACAAAGAGCTCCACCATGCCCACTGTGCCTGGCATGATGACACCATCAAGAAGTGATCATCATGCCAGGGATGCTCTATGGCGACTTGCCATAGAGTTTTTATCCAAATTGCTAAAGCACCCCCAAATGATGATGTCATTTCTGGATCATCCCCCGCCTGGAGCCAGGTAGGACCTGGTAACCCTATGTAGGAGTAGCTACAGGGCCTCTATCACCCAGGGTCACTTCTGTCTCTCCAATTGGAGAAAAAGCAGTTTTGGAGGGAAAACTGGCCTAGAGAGGTGGGACCAAGGAGGAAAGTATTAAAAGGCAAAGCTACAGATAGTGTTGTTCTTTCTGGAGAGGCTGCAGTCTGGAGAGAAGGCTGTAGCTGGAGGAAGAGATCCCTCACCCAAGTAGGTGGTGAGTCTTTGGTGTTAGAGGAAGGGAACGTTTAGTTAGTCATGTCAGGGAGTTTATTTATTTGTACCAACCTTTACTGTTTTCATATTCACATATAAGTTTTCACAAACCACTTATTGTTTGAGCACTTATAATAAATCTTTTGTTGTTATACTGCCTGGGTCCTCATGTCTCTTCAGTCACAGATAAAAGGTTTTGTTAATAAGGAAGTCACAGGGGTTGGGTGGGTGCTCTGGGCCCTTCCAGACAGTAGAAGGCCCTTCCTGGTCCCATGCTGTGTGACAACATGTTTTTAGGCTCCATATAAACTAAGTTTTGATATCTTTTGCATTTCTTCACAGATGTTTATCCAATATTGTCTTGCTTTCCTACATGTCCACCACATATGATAAAACATTGCATCTGTGCTCTGACATTTCCAACACTTCTCATTATAACCATCATTAGTTTTTGTGATTTCATTGGGCGTTATGTGCCATCTGAAAAACCTTTTATACCAATTCTCCCTTAAACTTTGAGATTCAGTAAATTTTATTTCTTTAGTCCATATGTTTTCCCACTGGCTCATAGAAATATTCACTCCAAAAAATTTCATCCATTTAATCATACAGTCTTTCACGTGCTCTGTTTCTGTTTCATATTGTAATGGCATTTTATAATTTTTTCCTAAGAAATGTTTTAAATCTCTTTTGATTAATTGTTCAAAGGCCATTTTCTCTCTTAACCAACCTCTTTCTTTTGCTATTTATTCTTTATATTTGGATACCATTTGATAATATATCAGCCATTGAATGTTCTTCCCTTCATTTTGGACTTCTTGCCAAGGAAAGGATTTTCCAGATAAGTATAAGTGATAGTCACTCATGTTGCATACAGGTCAATTTATACATAGAAAAGAAATTATAATTCTGACCCTAGTGACTCTGATAAAATCAGTTCTTTACTGATTTAATATTGTTTCATAGTTTATGCTATTAAATCAAAAGGTTATCCATAATACATAATGTGAGGATCAGGGGTATTCAACAGACATTTATTCATTATTAATATAGATAATAAAGGATCATTTATGAGGCTCCAGATGAGATTTTTATCATCAAAAGCTTAAAAAAGGGAAATTTATTTTTGCTTCAGGACAAAGATGAAAAGAGTCAGTAATGGGAAAATAGAAGCATCAACACAAAACTGTCAAGCCCATTCTTTCCCCAAAGACAGCTCACACTTAACAGCAACAGATTAAAACCAAAATGTTTGGAATGTAACATCTTTTTTTGTAATTAGTGGGGAATTTGGGGAGTTGGTCTGGTTTTGTCCTTTTGTAAAATGGTTGTAAGTGATTCTCTTTTCTCTACACTGATGATCTTGAACACATTGTGAAAAGACCTGCCAGGCAGAAAATGCATCACTGTCGGAAGAACCCTGGGAGATATTTGGCAGATACTTTCTGAGGCATTAAAGTCAAGCTTTAATACAACCACTTCGTACACAAATAGCAGGGCTTTAGTAAAACCACTCTATATATTTTTAAACCCAAATAAACCTGAGCAGTAGATTGACTGAGACCATTTGCTGCTTTGAGCAGGTTCAGTTTATAATCCCTATAAATTTATGCGAATATAGGCTTGCCAGCCCCCAGGTCCTGGGGGAGGGGGAAATCCCTCAGTTTTGCAGGCTCCTCCCTGCCACCAGCCTGCTAACCGGCAGGGGAAACCCTGCCCCGACAGCCACAATGTGCCTTTAAACCTTGGTAGGATTAAAAGAACCTTGCAAACTGCTTGCATTTTGGACCATGTGTGTGCCTTTAAATCTTAGCTGGAGGAATGCTGCATGGGTGGGGCAAGCAAGCAGAACCACCTAGTGAGTGTGTGAACCATGTGAGAAAGGAAGAGAAGCCAGTACAGTCCTTCTAGTTGTTTTGCATTGGTTTCAGAAGTTGTGTGTCTAGTGAAATGAAGTTAACTAGAATCTGATTGTGGAATGGAGGAAAATGAAGACTATATTCGAGGGAATTGCACTGCTGTGTTTTTATTTATTTATTTTTCAGAATGGGAAAGTCTCCTGGCTCCACCCCAAAGTCCTCAGATATTTTCTGTGTTGGACCTGGCACCCCTGTGAGAATAGGTTGTAGGAACCATATTACTCTAGACTTGTTCCACCTCCCCGGATTTCCAGTTTCAGTCCAGGCCCAACCTTTAAAACCTGTCATGGCCTGGATCCAGCATATCTTAATAACCATCTACTCCAATATGAACCTACTAACTACTATGGTCACTTCAGGGGTCCTGCTTTGGGTGTCACCACCATCTGAGGGTAGATAGGTGGAGCCCAAGAAAGAGCCCTTCTCATCACAGCACCAAAGTGATAGAATTCCTTCCTCATGGAGATTAGTCTGTCCATCTCTATGATTGTCTTCTGTCAGAGAATGTAGAATTATCAGTTTAGTTTGGTGTTCCTCAATGACCTTGTTTATGTGTTTCTGCTGTTGCTGTCTCCATTCTCATTTTGGACAAATGGTGCAATATGTCTTATAAAAACTTTTGTCTTTTTTTGGAAGCAATTTTTCTTAATTGGTGCAAACTACAGTTGATGTAGGTTATCATATAATTGCTATCTAATTTTAGTTAAATTTTGAATTTTGGTTTATTGGAGGCCCTAGTGCTGACCCTAGTATTTACTGTTGGCCTTAGTATTTCATTAATATTAATTTGGGCTCTTATGACTACTTAGCCTTGTTCCAGCACTCAGACGCAGGATTTTTCCTCCATTTTTTCTTCCTTTTTGGATGAGCATCCCATTATCTATTTTCTTTTCTGATGATCTATGGCTGCTCTTTCATTTTATTGTATTTTGATGCTGCCTTAGCCCAGGAACTTGAGGGAAGAGATAAGATCGCTTTCTTAAACTTCTGAAAATGGCGCATGAGAAACTTTATAATATTCAAAAATAAAAGATTTTATTCAAAATAGAGGGGAAAAGGTCTGGTGAAATTAGGGATACATGTCCGACGGGAATCAAATATGACTCTGAAGTAATTTATTATAATCATAGACTCCAGTTCATATGTTTCTAGCAATTGAGAGTTTTAATCTGTGAGATGAGAGGCTTTTGTTTCAGTTCTTTCTAAGTGTTCCAGTATACTTTCTTGAGTTTAACTGACTCTACAAGTTTAGAAGGCAGGGATAAACTAAAAACAAAACAGATTCCTTCTCTGAGCACACCGGGGATCATGCCACTCTTTAGAGCTATCTCCCTTTCAACTGGGCAGGGAATCTCTTCTCTAACGAGAAGATCTATCCATTTTCCTGGCCCAAATGGGGATCTTCACCAATCCTCCCACTCCTCATTGCCAAACTTCCCAGTCTTCAGTGTTAAATTTTCCTTAGTCAATGCTAAAATCTCCTCAGTCAGAGTTAAATTTTCCACAGTCAGGGCTAAACTCAAACTGAGTTCTCCTCAGCAGTCAGTTACCAAGGTTTTTTTGCGCAACAGATGCTAAACAATCAAATTCCTTTTGAGCAGCTTGTCATTCAAGGCTCTCTGGTTCTGTAAGGTATTAACCCTTCATCACCTGTTACACATTTATACAGCATTAAGAACATAAGAGAAGCCATGTTAGATCAGGCCAATGGCCCAAGCCATGTTGGATCAGGCCAATGGCCCATCCAGTCCAACACTCTGTGTCACACAGTGGCCAAAAAAAATTTATATATATATTTACACACACTGTGGCTAATAGCCACTGATGGACCTCTGCTCCATATTTTTATCTAAACCCCTCTTGAAGGTGGCCATGCTTGTGGCCGCCACCACCTTCTGTGGCAGTGAATTCCACATGTTAATCACCCTTTGGGTGAAGAAGTACTTCCTTTTATCCGTTTTAACCTGTCTGCTCAGCAATTTCATTGAATGTCCACGAGTTCTTGTATTGTGAGAAAGGGAGAAAAGTACCTCTTTCTCTACTTTCTCCATTTCCATACACACACACACACATACATACAGTGTGGCTAATAGCCACTGATGGACCTCTGCTCCATATTTTTATCTAAACCTCTCTTGAAGGTGGCTATGCTTGTGGCGGCCGCCACCACCTCTTGTGGCAGTGAATTCCACATGTTAATCACCCTTTGGGTGAAGAAGTACTTCCTTTAGTACTTCCATTTAGGAGCTTAAGTGCAGCCTGTCACAGTCTTTTAATGAAGGGGGTCCTCTTAAAAAAGCAAAGGAAAAGAAAGGTCCCCTGTGTAAGCACCAGTCATTTCTGACTCTGGGGTGACGTTGCTTTCACAACGTTTTCACGGCAGACTTTTTGTGGGGTGGTTTGCCTTCCCCAATCTTTTACACTTTCCCCCCAGCAAGCTGGGTACTCATTTTACCGACCTCGGAAGGATGGAAGACTGAGCTGGCTACCTGAATCCAGCTTCTGGCGGAATCGAACTCAGGTCATGAGCAGAGAGTTCAGACTACAGTACTGCAGTACTGTTGCTTTACCACTCTGCACCACGGGGCTGCTTAAAAAAAAAAGAAAGCAAAACAACCATTATAAAGGAAAAAATATGCCCTAATATTTGAAAAGGAAAGTCTTTCAGCATCAATGGGCAGCATATACATAAAGAAAGGATGGCTTCTGTTCATACATATTCTGCATTTTAAAAAATTAACACTGCAATCCTAAGCACCCATCTGAGTCCATTGACTTAACAGAATGTAACTTTAGTTAAGATAGCGCAATCAAACAAACTTTTCTTCTGCGTGCCAGAATCAAAATATTATTCAAACTGAGCCCTTGGAGTGGGAGATGGGTGGGGTGATCCTCCCCTTGGGATCAAGATGGTGATTTTTTTTTTCCCAAGGAAAGTAAATCATCTGGAAATCTCCAGTCTAGGACATTGCACCATGTTTCTTCATGGGGATGAAACTCTGGGTCTCTCCATTCACCAGGAGAGCAACTCACTCCCCCCCCCCCCCCACCATCACATTTCCTGAGACAGGTGCAACCCACTATGTAAACCTGTCTTATCTAGGTAAACATTCAGTACTTACTTGACAGGGATGTGAGTCCTGTCAGCATGTCTGGTACCATACAAGTCCTTGTTGGGAAGGTGAATCTAACATTTGATTAACCAGAATGGTTTATAATAAAGAGAAGAGGCCTTTAAATTAGACGTTAATTTAGTTAATTTGTCATCTCCTACCAGTGTCCTGCCTTACCTTTCCCTACCAGCAATATGCTAATAGATCACATAAAGTAATTGTCATTCAGAA
Source organism: Heteronotia binoei (assembly GCF_032191835.1). Classification (NCBI taxonomy): domain Eukaryota; kingdom Metazoa; phylum Chordata; class Lepidosauria; order Squamata; family Gekkonidae; genus Heteronotia; species Heteronotia binoei. The sequence continues at coordinate 110,383,203 of NC_083229.1, forward strand.
TTACATATCATTCTGCCACTGGAAGAGCCCAAGATCTAATTAAAGCTACGGCGGCGGCAGCATCTGGGGTTTCTTCTGGATGCTGATTAGGGACACCTATGAAGAGGGAACAGCAACCTTGAAACTGCAGTGAACCTTGAGAAAGCAAGGGGACAATAGAATGCCTGATGCAAAGTGTACAATGGTTGGGATTGTGCTTTGATTAAGTCCCACCCCAGTTCCCTGATTTACATGATCACTTTGCCCATGATGGCTTGCTCACTATATATATACCTGGTTGGACAGTATTTTGTCTATGGCCTTAGTTTGCAAGTAATTTTTAAAAGGTACCATGTTTGGGATTGAACCAAAGGGTCAACAGTTATGTTTCTTCCCAATGACTGACTTGCCCATGAGCTTTTCCTCCATATTAGCATTCTTCTTTCTGATGGAAATCTTCAGCATCTCCACTTTCCCATTAGTCCTCCTTGTGGCTCACACACAGTGAGTGACCAGCTAATGTACTCTTGAGAGAATCTTTCTTGCAGGGGCAGGGATAAGAGCTAAAGAGACCTTTATTTGAGTGAGTGGTTGAAACACTTAATAAGGAGAAGGGATCACATTCAGGGACCCAGGTTATTTATCTTTCTTTTGCAGATCAAAGCAGCCTCTGTATTTTGGAGCTAACATAAAAAGCACAAGTAATTTACTTTCCTGGGATCTATCCAGAAATGTTTGCAAGTGTGTGCATGGATCAAATTTTAGAAAAAGAGTTAACAGAGAACCTTGTTATGTTAGTGGTCCATACCAATTCATAATTCATATCAATTCATTCTGTCTCATGGAAAGCTTTGGAATGCAAATCAAGCAAAAGAACATTATTTGTGTTGAACAACAAAATAGCTGCTCTTGGTAATGGTGAAATACTGGCCTCCTGATAGGTAATGTGGACTTAGAAAACAATCAGTGCTATCACCCTTGTTCAGTGATGTGGTCCTGAGCGACTCACTCAGGGCTTTGATTTCTTCTGTGTTAAAGAAAGAGATGGCATCCATCTGGTAAGAGCTGTTGTCAATAACTAGGGATGCCAGGTCTCCTGCTGATAGTGGCCATTGCCCAACCCCTGCTCAGAGTGTCAATGGGAGAAAAATAAAAATGCTTCCAGTCTCTGTGCAAGTCACTGCTGGGTACAAAGCCACAGTGGGTAGTGTTAGTAACTGCTGGAAACTCTATGGTTTTACCATAGAGTTTCCAGTGATTCCTAGAGCTACACATTGTCATTTCCAAGTTGTGCCTGGAATTGGTGTAGTGACATTGCTGACATCACATCCCCACCTTCAACTTTCTCTCTAGTGGCTCAGCTTGGCAACTCTATAAATAATAATGTGGGGGAGGTAATAAATTAAAAAAAAAATTGAACAAAATAACTCATTTTCTAAGTCACACCAGCTGTCATACAAACTTTTTCAATAAAACCTGGGGAACCTGAAGACACCTTTTCCCATTACCCAGACTGTTAACAGAGACAATTATCTAATTAACTGTACAAATATGTTTTCAACCCAGAAAAGAACACATAGCTTTTAATGCTGGAAGTTGGTATTTTCTTCCCAGTTATGGGACTGAGTCAAGAATTGCCATCTGCAAATGGAAGCTTGCTTTTACATGCATATCTACTTTGCTGGATCAGGCCAAATCTTGCTATGAGTACTAATCACATTTTTTTTTTTTTTACATTACTAACAGAAGCAAGCAATACTTTGCAAGCCTTGCTTTCCGTCCTGGGGGACCTTTGTCTTTAATGCAGTCTCTTAAAATATGTCCATATATACATTTTTTCATTATCCTTAATTTTTTCCCATCAATCAGATTAATTTATACAGAGGGCACTTAATAATAGCTAATTAACACTTACGACTTTTGAAATTAAAAGACCTTTGGAGAGATTACTGCTGATCTAGAAAAGATTTTTGTTTGTCTCTTTACATTAAAAATGTAAGACAGGGAGAGACATAAAAAGGGGTTAGGAAGAATTCTGATGCTGGACTTTGGGGAGAAGTGGTTCCCTCTCTTGCTCCAGAGATCACCGGGTAAATGAAAACAGCAAACGGTTCACGTCGCTATCAGCCTCTTCTCTCAAAGGTGGCCATTATATTAACTGATTATTAAGCAGCATATATTTTATTCTGAATGACCTTTAGATAAGTTGGAAATTAAATTATAATCCACACAGAGATAGATGGAGTCATGTAGCTAATACAAAACCTCTAGGTGCTTGGTATATTGTTGCAAAATGTGTGTGTTGGATTTAAGAAAAAAAAATATAATCTACAACTTGAGTGGGAAAGGCTAATACAATTTGACAATAGAAAGAAAAACAAGTCCCTAAAAAAAAAAGTGCATGTTTGTTAAATTGCTAGCTTCCTGCTGTTACAGTTGACCAAGGCCAGTTCCCCTGGAGAAAATGGCATCTTAGGAGTAGACTTCCCAACCCCCCCCCACCCTGCTGGGGGACCCCTGAATTAGCAGCCTCATCCCCCGCTAGCCAAAAATGTGGAAGCAGGGTGGTGGGGGGGTGGGGGTGGGGAAATGGCGTGGTGTCTCTTTCCTTGCCTGCCTTCCTCCCTTCTCCCTTCCTCCGGGTCACAAAGACCTGCCCACCACCGGCCTGCTATTCGCTCCAGTCCGGCCTCCCTTCGCGAGGTGCATGCTGGGACTCGTAGTCCTTGCATCCTCTCCGGCTGCCACAGGTGTCTCCTCGGGGAGTCTGGCCGACGGAGGGGGGGGAGCTCCGCCCCCAGAGGACCATGTGCATTTCTACCTCCGGAGGCTTCAGTTGCTGATTGAAAGGCTTCCTCTTGGGATGGGGTGTTTGTGTTACTTTGAAAAAGTTGGCAGCAACTCGTGAGTCCCCCTTCAGTGTTGCCAGAAATGCGGGGGGGGGGGGAGTCTGCTGAGTACTTCATTATTTTCTATGTGGAGATCGATTCTCATAGGGTATAATGGGGAATTGATCTGGAGGTTTCGGGGCTCTGGGGGTGCTGTTTTTTGAGGTAGAGGCACCAAATTTTCAGTATAGTATCTAGTGACTCTCTCCAAAGTATCCCCCAAGTTTCAAAATGATTGGACCATGGGGTCTAGTTCTATGAGCCCCCAAAAAAGGTGCCCCTATCCTTATTTCCTATGGAAGGAAGACATTTAAAAAGGTGTGCTGTCCCTTTAAATGTGATGGCCAGAACTCCCTTGGAGTTCAATTATGCTTGTCACACCCTTGTTCCTGGCTCCGCCCCCAAAGTCCCCAGATATTTCTTGAATTGGACTTGGCAACCCTACTTAGGAGGGTGGACTTTATGGCATTGTACCCTGCTGAAGTTCCTCCCCTCCCCAAGCCCCAACCTCCCCAGGCTCCACCCCTGAATTCTCTAGGTATTTCCCAATCCACAGCTGGCAATTCTAGTGTTTGTATCCATATACATATTTGTGGAGATTTGTTTGAATGGCCAAAATACTTTAGCAATCATAAGGTGAATGCTAGTGTGGTCGAATGGTTAATATACTAGATTACTATGATGGAAGTCTGGATCCAAATCCCTACTTTACCACTGTTGAACAGTGGGCCATTCTCTCTCTTGAGTCAGCATAGTGTAGTGGTTAGGTGCAGCAGAACCAGATTTGATTCCCCACTCCTCCACCCGAAGCCTGTTGGGTGACCTTGGGCCACCCAAAGCCTATTGGGTGACCTTGGGCCAGTCACAGCTCATACAGAACTCTCTCAGCCCCACTTACATCACAGGGTATCTGTTGTGGGAAGAGGAAGGGAATATAAGCCACTTTGAGACTCCTTAGGGTAGAGAAAAGCGCAGTATAAAAACTTACTCTTCTTCAGTAAAGACTTTTCTTCATCAGAGGAAACCTTACTCCATCAGAAAAAGTAATTCTCCATTAGAAGAAGTCTTCTTTAGTTGTAGGAAGACTGAGACTGATTCCTCACTAGCAGTTGCTCCAGCCCCAGGCTTCTGCTTTCCCGGCTCAAGTGATTGCATTTGCTTCGCAGGTGCATTTTGACCCATGGCTCCCTCCAATTTCCCCCATGGTTTCCTGGTCTTGTTTTTTAGAGATCAGGAAGCTGCAAGGGAAATTGGAGGGAGCTTAGGGTTAAAATGTGCCCACACAGCAATTGGTGGGGAATTGACTGCTTGAGCTGGAGAAAGCAGAAGCCCCGGGGGGGGGGGGGGAGCAACTGCTAGTGACGAATCGGTCTGAATGGAAGAGAACCGTAGTATTTAGAACTTAGCGTTTGTCCACCCAAGGTACTTAGTAATATGTGAGGCTGACATCTGTGTGTATGTCACTGTAGGTACCTGACAAAAGCTTGCTTCAGGGTGCTGAAGACAGTTTTAGTCTTTTGCATAAATGCCTCCTATTTGTGCCTCAGGCTGTGTAACTGAGCATTAATTCAGACCATACTTCTTTCTTAGCTTAATCCATCTCAACGATTTGTTATAAGCAGGGCTTTTTTTGTAGAAAAAGCCCAGCAGGAACTCATTTGCATATTAGGCCACACTCCCTGATATCACCATTGTCTCACACAGGGCTTTTTTTGTAGAAAAAGCCCAGCAGAAACCTATTTGAATATTAGGTCACACCCCCTAACACCAAGCCACCCAGAACTGTGTTCCTACTCAAAAACAGCCCTGGTTATAAAATTAAAAAAGGGAGAGAACCATGTATACTGGCTGCCCTAAACTGCTTACAGAAAATATAAGTAAGGTGAATTAAAACAATTGCCATAGGATTGGCTTTTGATATGGGGGCATTTCAGATAGTTAGGCTTTAGCTAACGGAAGTGTCACTATTTTTATAAACATGAGAACATTTGAAGGTCAAAAATGCCAAAAAATAAAATGTTGCCCAAATGTTGCCAAACCTTTGACATGTAAAGTTGTTTCAAACAACTTGTGAATTCAGACAACTTTACTCTTAGCTTTTGTTGAGTTATTTTAAGGATATGATATTAAATTTAACATTTTTTTTACATTTTATTTTTAAATATGCACTTCTTAAAATAGTAATTATGACATTAGGAAACTCTCTCTCACTCTCTCCCTAAACATATTGCAGGCAAGCGATTAAGATATGTGATGATTTCCCTTCCAAAGTGAAGTCAGCCAATCAGCTTGTGGAAACTGGAAGGGCTTCTGTACCAGTCTGCTTTGTTTTCAGCAGGGAGGACACTACAGATAAGCCATGGACCAGGGGTGCTGGGACAGAAGGGTCATTTTAAAGAAAGGGTGGATATATCACTTCCTAGCCCCAGTACATCAGTTAATCTCTGAAATGCCCTGCATGGGCCCTCAGCTTGAGCTAAGTCCTCCCCCCACAGAGACCTCTCCATTTCAAAAACTGGCTAATTTTTATAATTAGCTCTCTCCAGGTATTACTCCTATGACGATATCACCAGACGACATTGTTTCCTTCAGCCAGTGTCCTGCCAGTTACTAAGGATGCCATACCCTACCTCCCGGAGGGGGAGGGGAAAGGGTAGGGTTGGTGATCTCCTGATGATTTGGAGATGGAGCTTGAGGAGGACAGGGACCTCAGTGGGGTTCAATACCAGAGAGTCCACTCTCCAAAGCATCCATTTTCTCCAAGGGCACTGATCGCTGTAGTCTGGAGATGAGCTGTAATCCCAGGGGATCCTCAGGTCCTACAGGCATTCATCCCAGTTACCCTGGCAATTTATTTGCTTTTCTCTCTCACTGGGTTGGCATAGTGGTTTGGTGATGATGTTACCTCATCATCTTCCTTTGCCTATTAACCTTTTCCTAAACCATATAACCCCTTTTCCTTGCTGATAAATATAACATCTGATATATATTCCTTCACGAAGGTAAGCAAATATTCATCAAGTCATGTAGCACCAAAAGTCTTGAGAAATTTTTATGGAAAGAACATCTGGGTTTCTATTTTGCCCACAGTGGATTTGGTAGATTCCAGATACCAACGGGATTCAAACCGTATTCTCCTTCATATTGTTTTTCACCAGCAGATGTCTCAACGCTCGAGCCTAGAGACCTTCAGATTCCATGTATGTAACACTTTGGTCCGTTTGGTATGAGTGACAGCTAAGGATGAAAGCATGCTATTCAAACACCCCAAATTGAGTTTAATTGCTTGTACTGAATCACTGTAACCAGGAGCCTCCAGGCGACCTAATTATTATGTCACATGGGACTCCCTACATTAATGTTGCTATTATTTCTTCATTGCACTGGAAACCAAATGGTGATTTTTTTTTGTAGCTATTTGTCCTGCCAGAAAGCAGGCAGGTATTCAAGGGGTCAGTTGAAATCAAACATATATAGTGCTGTACTTTGAAACATTTATTGGTTGGATGCTTAATTTGTCCCCTCCCCATATTTCCTTGGACCCATTAGAGACCAAGAAATATTACCTCTAGTCTGCACAGTTGTAGATGAAATCAGCAAAAATATGGAAAGTATGTGAATGAGAAGGAAATCAGTGCTGAAATGTTCCTTAGCTTCCTTTTTTGAACGTTCTCATCAGTGGTCATTTTGTAGAAAAAGAAATGCCGGAGCTCATTAGCATAACTCATTTGCTTATGACACACACTATTTGAGACAAATAAGAGCCCCATGGCGCAGAGTGGTAAAGCTGCAGTGCTGCAGTCCTAAACTCTGCTCACAACCTGAGTTCAAGCCTGGCGGAAGCTGGGTTCAGGTAGGCAGCTCAAGGTTGACTCAGCCTTCCATCCTTCCGAGGTTGGTAAAATGAGTACCCACCTTGTTGGGGGGAAAGTGTAGATGACTGGGGAAGGCAATGAAAACATCATGATGCAACGTCACCCCAGAGCTAGAAACAACTGGTGCTTGCACAGGGGACTACCTTTACCTTTGATAAATGGTTGCCTGTCTTCACCCAGTTTTAGAGGTACTTTTTTTTGGTGCAGCGAGACCACTTTTGTAGCTCCCATTAGCATTCCAAAAGTGACAGCAGTTTCTCCGTTTCATCGCTTCCCTCTCCCTGTCCTAAATCAAGCTGGATGCTTTTCTGCTACAAATCAGACTCAGTAAAAATCTAAATCCTCAAAGGCAGTGACGGGGAGGATAAAAATCCCACAATATGTATTTATGAAGTTGATTGAGCATGGCAATCTCAGTTTAATAACCTTATATGAATTGGTTTTGAGCTGTAGGGTATTATTTCAGCAGTAAAGTGCAAGTATCCAAGGCTGTACACTAGTTAGGGAGATCAAAGTCCATTTTTACAGATGGCCCATGATGCTGATCACAAGATGTTAGTAGCGCTAATTAAGGAAGGGGAGGGGTGGAAGTTGAGAAATGCCTCAATAGGAAATGTCCCCCCCCCCCCTGAAAAACAAGGCACTTACATTTTGAATAATAGAATCTCCTTTGTCTGCCCTTGCTACTAAAGTTTTACTGCAGTAGTAACATGGCATTTGCCAGATGTGATCCATGGTAGCTGGGACGATCACTTACAAGCATTAAAAATAAAAATGAGAGCTGTTCTGCAAAGCTTGGCCTATGCAAGCAGAAGAAGTGGGGACTGTGGCATCATTTCAGATGGGAGATGTCAAGTGTGAATGCTCTCCTCACATTAAGAAAAATGGTTGCCAATTAAAAAAAAAAAACAACCCAGTGGCAAAAGGAAAGATTCTAAGCCCAACTTGCTCCATCTTTTGAACTAGTTTATATATTTTTTTTATTTACTTCACTTATACCCAGGCCTTGAATTCAGCAGGAGCTCACAGGAGCTGAGCTCCTGAACTTTTCTGACGGCTCCCCCTCTTCCTCCCTACCTACCTTATCCATTGAATAGTAGGTGCAGCTACATAACAATCCCTGGATTAGGAGAGTGGACAGCTAGCCAGCCATCAGGGGCTTTGCCACTCACCCCAGACCTCGTTAACCCCTGGAGAAGCCGATGCCACCCTTTCTCCACTCCTCATGTGATTTTGGGTGGCGGATGACTTGCTGGCCTTTTGACTGTGGAGAGGGTGGTGTCCCAGGAGGGCCCCAGGCGAGAGAGGCCTGCTTCAGCTGGCTGGATCTCTAGCCAGCCCAAGCAGGCCTTGCTCGCCCGGGGCTCTCCTTTCTTGTGTTGGGTTGCTTTTGGCTGGTGGGGGGTGATGGCATATGCTAATGAGTTATACTAATAGACTCCACCACCTATTTTTCTACAAAACAATCCCTGCTTATACCCCACTTTTCTCTCCAATGAAAACCTAAGGTGGCTTACAACATTTGTCTCCTCATTTTAACCTACAGCAACGTGGGGTTTCCAGTTCCTTTCTGGCCACTGGCAGGGCGTATAGGGATTTTGTATTCCATGCTAGCTTATAAGACATGGTGCTCACGAACAGCTATTTAAAAAGCCCATGCATCACAGCACAGTTGCACAGTTTATATTATGAATGTTTGCTGGCAGGTCTGCCTAGTGGTATTAGACCAATATAGCAGGAGCCTCCATTAATCTTTAACTAATGAGAACAGACTACTTAAAAAAAAAAGATGTTAAGATTCGCGGGAGTAACAACACCAAAAACCTCTCCAGGTAATTTATCAGAGCTGTGTGAGGCAGTGGAATAAGAATTGGAAACTCTAATGAACAAAACCGGGATTTGCATCTTAACAATATCACATGAGAGTGTTACATGACATGACATTTTGCCAGTAGCCACTTCAGCATTAGTCATGTTGACACCGCTCCATGTTATGACAAAAGGAACAAACCAAATCTCAGCTGCACTTATGGCTGGGTCTTGGGCTGGGTGGGGGAAAGAGAGAGTCAAACACCTGTTGTTATTTATTGGCTGTCGACTTGATAACAGCTGCTGCGGTTCCAGCCCATTGTGACTGGAATCAGAATATTGGAATTCTGTGCTCTGATGTTTAGAACTAAAAACCGACTTGTGGCAGTTGTGTTCAATGCTGAACAGTCTCTACAGTAAGACAAAGGGCTTTGCAAAAAGTAGGCAAGTAACAAGATAAATGGGTATGGCAAAATTAAATGCAACCATTTGTAATGATACATTTTTTTTTAAAAAAAAAAAACCTTTTGTATATATAATTTGCAGACATCATACTTCTTTTTACCCTCTACCATATTAGTCACCTCCTATAGTTGTTGAAAAAGGCAACAGACCAGGGTCATTGTGTGTGTTTGTGTATGTGGTTTTATTTTGGGGGGTGGGGGATCATTCCATGCTACACTACTGAAAGCATTCTTGTGATACTGTTTCTTGGGTAAAGCAAACTGCCAAATCTAGACTGACATCAGGGCTTTATTGTGAAATGTGCCCCCCCCCCCAAAAAAAAAAAAATTGCAGAGGCAAGTTTTTGCTCAATATGATGCATAGGATAACTTCACGTATGGTATATGGCAACCCCAGTTTGTGTTATCTGCTGTTTTAGGTCTGATCTATATATCCAGCAGGATTAACTTATAGTCCATTTGGATATTACACATTACAGGGTATGCAGGTTGAATCAGGGGTCAAACGGTGCCCTTTGGGAATGTTTCAGGTTGGGAAAGTGGCTTCAAGGGGGGCGGGGGGGGGGGGCTGAAACCCTTTTGATCAAGTTGGTCTCTTCTTATGATCCCAGACCTGACCTGTGAACTGTGTAAAGAGGCTCTGAGTTAATGGAATCTTGGGACAGTGGATGAGGCTGAAGCACTTCTGACTACAGATGTTGAAGAATCACAGTTTTAATGCTCTTTCATAGAAAACGTCCATGCCAGTTAAAAATTAGAACATCTGGGAGGAAGAAAGGTTCTAGCCTGTGACTAATGAGACCACAGACAGTGATAGTCCTGTGTTGTTGCTACGGCTCCACCCCCCTGCTGGAATGGTAAGGTTGCCTGGCAACTGGCAGGGAATGGGGGATGGACTTTCTGGAAGTGGAAGGGAGGCCTAGCTGACACTGCAATGACATATATTATCTATGTCATTTCCGAAGTGACCTGAAAGTTACATCATCGCACAGTGGCATCAGGGCAACACTCTGGTATTTGGAAAAAAAACTCTATGGTAAATTTGGCTTCTACCATAGAGTTTTTGCCCAAATACCAGAACATCACTCTGATGTCACTTCCACATCACATCAGAAGTAATGTAAACATGTTGCTGCAACGTTGACTGGGCTTCACATTTCTCTTCTAAGTCCCCGAGCTGGCCAGCTAATCGGTGGCAGGGCAGTGGGGCCTGGCAGTGGGGTCTGCCCCATCGGGCAACCGTATGGTGTGGGGTATTCCCATCTCCAGCTTCAGCTCTTGTTTCAGGCTAAACTGTCTTAGGCATTGATGGGACTGCCCTAGCAGTCAGTCTCTCTGGCTCCTTGACTGTCCCCTGTTCTCCTAGTGTCTCCTTTATACAGGTGCTCTTTGTCAGGCCCCAGATGACTACTATAGGTTTGCTTTGGGTATCGCCTGATCCTGTGGTACTGGAGAATCCTGCACAAGTGGGGCACCTGCTTTTACCTGCTTCCTGGACTGCAGGGTACTTTGTCAGTCACTAAGGTGCCCTGATATGGAAATAGGATTTCCTGGGTTGGGAAATTCCTGGAGATTTGAGAATGGAGCCCCAGGATGGTGGAGTTTGGAGAGAGAGCTTAGCTGTGATGCCATAAAGTTCACCCTCCAAAGCTGCCACTTTCTCAGAGGAACTAATTCCTGTAATCTGGAGATCAGTTGTAATTCAGAAGGCACACGTTACAGAGTATGCAGGTTGAATCAGGCAGGAGAATTTCAGGCCCCAGCTAGAGGTTGGAAACTCTAGATGGAGATCATATTATTCAGGTATGGCAGCCCACGTTGATAGGCCTCTGGAGTTCAACAGTAACAGCAACTGTGAAACAGGCAGACTTTAAACAAAAAAAAAAACTGAGGTAAAAATAATAGAATGAGTGGATGGAAGGATAGATGATGATGATGATGATGCCAGTAATAATATTCTTTCCTTACCAAACAAGGCAACAGGAGGGTTAAAGTAATTTGTACCCATTATTGACTACAAGATCTACAAACGATTGCATAAAATTTCCAAAATATGCCTGCGAGCTTTTATTATTGATGTTGTGCCTTAGGATGTGCACATATGGGTTTAATTGTCTAAACTGTTTTATTAATTAAATTGCTCTGATTTACTTCTCCCATGTTAGCATTTACAGTTTATGAAAAAAGCCCCATAATTAGAAAATGGCTACACGAATGTTGGTTGTTTACTTTGCAAGCAATAAATAATAACAATATCTTTTTTGCTTCCGAATTTACCCTCCTAGATTCCGCCCCCCCCTCCCCATTTCTGAGTAATAGGCAACCGCTGCTGGTGCGTTAAATTGCTTTTTGGGTGGCAAGAAGATAACTGGGTATAGCAGTATTTTTCTTTCTGTGAAAATGCATCTATTGGTTTAGACAGGAGATCTAGTCCAGAATATTGTAACTTTAAGTGAGTGTTTTCTGCTGAAGTGAAGGGGGAAAAAAGCTTTTTGGAATTATTCCATAAAGAAAGATTACAATATTTTGTGATCAAACTACTTAGAGGCTTATAGAAAGAAGATGGAAGATGAAGATATTGGATTTATATCCCACCCTCCACTCCAAATTTCAGAGTCTCAGAGCAGCTCGGAATCCCCTTTATCTTCCTCCCCCACAACTGACACCCTATGAGGTGGGTGGAGCTGAGAAGGCTCTCACAGCTGCTGCCCTTTCAAAGACAACCTCTGCCAGAGCTATAGCTGACCCAAGAGCATTCCAGCAGGTTCAAGTGGAGGAGTGGGGAATCAAACCTGGTTCTCCCAGACAAGAGTCTGCACACTTAAACCATTACACCAAACTGGCTCCCAGAGAAGAAGAGCAGAAGAGAATGTTTTTATATCTGCTTTTCTGTACCTTAAGGGGTCTCGGAGTGGCTTACACTTGCCTTTCCTTCCTCTCCCCTCAACAGGTACATTGTGAGGTAAGTAGGGCTGAGAGAGCTCTGAGAGAACTGACCGGTACAGCCCTGTCAGAGCATTGGTCTGTCTGGCTCAGTGTGGTGTGCTCTATCTGGAAGTAGTTTCCAAGGTCTCAGGCAGAGGAAGGCATTTCACAGTATTTTCTACCTGAGCTCATATACGCTTAAGATTCTACTGAGACACAAGACACCTGGATTGGGCCTCATAAGAGGTGGTGGGTGGGGTCCAATTTTGAGAGCAAAATGATGTACCAATTGTATGATAAACCCTTCTCTTGCATGTGATTTATCTTCATCTACACTGTCCGTTTGTTTGTTTGTTTTATCCAGGGTCTGATCCTGGAAGTGAGTCTGGCTGGAGACAAAAGGGCTGGTGGGGAAGTGGCTGTGGGAAGATAAGCAATAGACTCAGGGGTCATTTCATAGAAAAAGAGGTGCCAGAGCTCATTAGCACAACTGATTTGCATCTGCCATACACCCCTGACATCACTGGAAGGTGTACTAAATTCTATCAGCTCAGCATCTACCTTAAAATGCTTCTTGAATTATAATTGTCATAATAAAACCTTACTCCCATCACATCATACTTTTTAAAATTACTTTTTCCTATGTGGCCACAGTGGCAGGATGGAAGATTTTCATCTATCTGTTTTATATTTTGGTTATTTCCCCATTTTTGTTTGTAGGAAAAAAAATATTAGAAAGTTTGTCAAATCTTATGAGTTCAGCAAAATTCTCACAGTGGGGGTTGAACAATGGAGCCCAGAAGCAAGTATTTTGGAGGAGGGGGGTAAGAAAGAGTACAATAAAATTTAGACGTTCCGGAGCTCTGCTCCTGTGAGCTTCTGCCCAAAATGAGGTCTGAGCAAATTTAGAATCAGTTGATATTTCCAGCAGCATCCAAGTGGATGGTTAACATCAGGGCTTTTTTTTGAGCAAGAACACACAGGAACGCAGTTCCAGCAGGTTTGGCAGTAGGGGGTGTGGCCTAATATGCAAATGAGCTCCTGCTGAACCTTTTCTACAAAAAAACTCAGTGTGGAACAATGGTGATTCCAGGGGGTGTGACATAATATGAAAATGAGTTCCTGCTGGACTTTTTCTACAAAAAACAACCCTAGTTGACAGGAATCTCATCAGTGAAGTGTGAGTTATCTGCCTTCCCTCTTTTGCTGCAGCTCTAAACGCTCTCCAAAATGATGCATATGGGGAACAATTTTTGTTGTTCAGTCGCACAGTTGAGTCCGACTCTTTGCGACCCCATGGACAAAGCCATGCCAGGCCCTCCTGTCTTCCACCATCCTCCAAGTCTGCTCAAATCTGTGTTTGTTACATCAGTAACAATAGAACCCTGAAAACAGCATAAAGAGTAGAGGCAGTCATAGGTCTGCCACAAGAGGGAGGAATTGGTGAGAATTACTCTTCCTTGTGCATGTGGGATCCAACTCAATGTCTCTTTGGCTCTTTTTATTACACTGCCAGCCTCCATTATACATATGATGGATGATATGGATGAAGTAGATCTAGGTTTAAACATGTGTCATTTGAAATTGAGAATGGAAGGAGGCAGGGCTTTTTTTGTAGCAGGAACTCCTTTGCATATTAGTCCACACACCCCTGATGTAGCCAATCCTCCAAGAGCTTACAGGTCTCTTAGTACAGGGCCTACTGAAAGCTCCAGGAGAATTGGCTACACCAGGGCATGTGGCCTAATATGCAAAGGAGTTCCTGCTACAAAAAAAGCCCTGGAAGGAGGCATGGCATAGCCTGATCTTGTCAGATCTCAGAAGCTAAGCAGGGTCGGTACTTGGAAGGGAGACCACCAAGAAAGTCTCTGCAGAGGAAGGCCATGGCAAACCTTCTCTGCTTCTCGCTTGCCTTGAAAGCCCCTTGCTGGGTCTCCATAAGTCAGCTGCGACTTGTCAGGGCTTTAAACACATAGTTTGAAACTGAGGGCATGAAATCAAAACTCTGGTCTTATTTTCTAGCAAATGGTGGTCTGATTTTTCTTCTTCTTTCGTGAGTTATTTCATCATTTGTTTAAGAACATTACAGATGCATGCCTTGAAGTCATGCCCATCTGGATTTATCAGATTGTCAGACTAGTGTAGAGCTGTGATATTTGTAAATCTCTGATGAACCTCATGATTTGTGATATAGTATCTGGCTGATACAGGGTGTTAATTCTCTAGCTTAAATAACCATTATCTCTTTTAACTATGGATCATTAGTTATATTTGAGTCTGGTTTATATAGGTACAGCCTCTATATGTGGGAAGACCGCTATCACCCCATGGCCTCAACACCCAAATGTCCTTGTTTGCCAAGGGCAGTCCTTATTTTCTGCCTTTGTTAGTTTGCTAGGCACTGGGATGCTTTTTGGAACGAGCGGGAGATGTACAAAAGAGACGTGCCCCAAGAAGGAACCAGCGTTCCGGTACTTAAAATCAAAAAGGTGGCAGAACAGTTTTTAAACTGAATCTTGAAGAAAAGCTGACAGGAGATGAAATGAAAAGAGATGAAGGGTTAGCTATTACTTTTCCACAGGGCAATGGATTAGAGTTGTCCACTGAGATGGTGACAAACAATATGGACTGCCCAGGGCTTTTTTTTTGCTAGAAAAAGTCCAGCAGGAACTCATTTGCATATTAGGCCACATCCCCTGACACCAGGCAAACTGGAACTGGGTTCCTGCGCGTTCCTGCTCAAAAGAAGCTCTGGGACTGCCTGTTGATATTCAGTATCATAATCGTGCAGCCTCGTTTGGAATACTGTGTACAATTCTGGTCACCACACCTCAAAAAAGATATAACATTGGGAAAAGTGCAGAAAAGGGCAACTAGAATGATTAAAGGGTTGGAACACTTTCCCTATGAAGAAAGGTTAAAGCACTTGGGGCTCTTTAGCTTGGAGAAACAATGACTGAGGGGTGACATGATAGAGGTTTACAAGATTATGCATGGGATAGCGAAGGTAGAGAAAGAAGAACTTTTCTCCCTTTCTCACAATACAAGAACTCATGGGCACTCAATGAAATTGCTGAGCAGTCGGGTTAGAATGGATAAAAGGAAGTACTTCTTCACCCAAAGAGGGATTAACAAATGGAATTCACACGAGAAGGCGGCAGCCACAAGCATAGATGGCTTCAAGAGGGGATTGGATAAACGTATGGCGCAGAGGTCCATCAGTGGCTATTAGCCACAGGGTATTGATGGAACTCTCTGTCTGGGGCAAGTGATGCTCTGTATTCTTGGTGCTTTGGGGGGGGGGGGCAACAGGGCTTCTAGTGTCTTGGCCCTACTGGTGGGCCTCCTGATGGCACCTGGTTTTTTTTTTGGCCACTGTGTGAAACAGTGTTGGACTGGATAGGCCATTGGTCTGATCCAACAAGGCTTCTGTTATGTTCACAGCATCCATACTGTTGTTGAATCTCCAGGCCCCACCCCCAAATGCTCTTGGAAGTTTCCAGAGGATGTCTGGCAGCCATATTTATTACTCAAGAAATATGTCATCGTTCCATGATGCAAATAGCTAACCTTCATTTGTTGGCCCTAGAGAAAGAGTGCAGTCATATGCATTTGTTATAAAACCCCTTGTGCTGATATTAATCTTACATTTCAGTCCTTGGCTTTTGCTTAGAACTTTCTTTCTCATTAAGTGCTAACCAAAACCTATATTCCATCTGAGAACAAAAAGGGGGCCACTGGGTGTATTTGTCCATTAACATGCTAAAGAGTTCTGCTCTAATAACAATGTGAGAACTGCTTGTTTTTATGTTAGCGCAATTCAAATCTAAAGCATCTTGAACACAACTTTATCAAACACAGGGAGATCACCAGAGGGTATGGGAAAGGACCACCTGTGAATTAATAACAATAATGTCTTTATCACCATTTGCCTAACACGTTTGAAAATTAATTAAACATTCCATCAATGAAATTACTGGCAACCCCTCCCCAGTAAACAAAATACCATTTTTTTAAAAATTCTGGAGTAAGAACCCAGTCAATACTTGTTTCAGACAACATGACTCTCCATATACAAGTGCTGTATATAGTTAGTGTTGGCCTCTTCTCCGAGTGAACCTAGGTGGCTATCTAGAATGGAACTTTTGGGGTCAGTTCCTTGTTAAAACTGTGGTAAAATGAACTTCCCTTCTAGCTCCTAACTCAGTGTATTGGGCTCAGGAATAGTAAGCTGGGGGTAAACATAACAAAAGGAAAATGTCCTCACAGGGAAATTTGAGATCTGACAATGGCAGCTACATGTATTTCAACATGAAACTGTCCCAGTCATGCAAGAAAAAGAGGTGGCAGTCTGATCTTAACAATGAAAGATGTACATAGTTGAGGAATATAGAATCCTCCTTCTGTCTGCAATTTGTCTTCTGGTGCCCCCTTCTCTTCAACCAAGCTGCAGTACTAGGGGTGTCAATCCCAAGGTGGGGGCAGGGGTCCCCAGGTTTGGAGGCCCTCCTCCTCCTTCAGGGTCATTAGAAAGTGGGACGGGGGGAGGGAAATGTCTGCTAGGCACTCCATTATTCCCTATGGAGACCAATTCCCATAGGATATAATTGAAAGTTGATCTGCAGGTATCTGAGGCTCTGGGGAGGCTGGTTTTTCTATACAGAGGCACCAAATTTTCAGCATAGTATTCAGTGTCTCTCCCCAAAATACCCTCCAAATTTCAAAAAGATTGGACTGGGGGGTCCAGTTCTATGAGCCTCAAAAAAAGGTGCCCCTATCCATTATTTCCAATGGAAGGAAGGCATTTAAAAGGTGTGCGGTCTCTTTAAATGTGATGGCCAGAGGGCTACAAAGGAAAAGAAGAAAAGGAGAAAAGACTGAGGGGTGGAGGGGGAGAGAGAGTTTGGTACAAGGTGCTGGTTATTACCTTTAAAGCCCTATATGGTCGAGGACCTGCCTACCTTAGGGACCGCCTCTCTCCATACGTTCCTCAGAGAGCACTGAGATCTCAAAATCTTTTAAAAATCCCTGGACCAAGGGAGGCCAGACTGAAAACAACAAGGGAGCAGGCCTTTTCAACAATGGCTCCCCAATGGTGGAATCAGCTACCGGAGGAGGTGCGAGCGACCTGAATCAGTTTCGCAGGGCTTGTAAAACCGTCCTCTTTCAACTTGCTTTTAAGATGGAACCCGGGTAATGACATCTAGCCATCCTTATACATGTATTGAACTGTATAGCACCTTAATCTATAATGGTTTTAACTGATTTATTTAACTTAATTTATGAATTGTAATTTAATTATATTTTAACTGTGTTTTATTGTAGTAACTGTATTTTATTGTAATCATGGTATATACCATGTCCTGTGAGCCGCCCTGAGCCTGCCTTGGAGGGGGAGGGCGGGATATAAAATAAAATTTATTATTATTATTTACTTCCATCCCTCGCAAGAGGTCTGCATCTTCCCTAAAGTTGCCAAGGTCCTGCTAGGAGATGGGAGATATCATATACTTCTAAGGCCCTTCCGACTGTTACTCAGCTGGGGCTGTATGACCAGAGTGACCTCAGCACATTGCCAGTGGTGCTCCAGCGTTCTGTCAAAACTCTATGGTCATACCATAGATTTTCACCATAGAGTTATACCATAGAGTTTTGACTGAATGCTAGTGATGTGCTGGTGATGTGATGACAGCAGTTGTGACCAATTGTGACAGCAGCATGTCATGGGAGATATCATTGCACTGTTTCCTCCCACCCCTTGTGAGTCTCCCCATTAGTTGTCAGAATCAATAAAAAGAGCAATAAAACTCCAGTTAACCCCTGTCCCCAAGAAAATGCCTGCAGCTTACACCCTATTAAAAACTCAGTGAATAAAACAACCAGGCAGCACCTCCTAAAAACTTCTTTTTGAAACATTTTGTCTCTTTGTTAAAGAAAGAAAAGAGAGGAAAAAAACACACACAGATCTACAAATCACTCATTACACAATTTCAAACAACACAACAGGAGAAAGATAAATCTTTCACAATATTGTCCCATGACATCAGGGCTTTTGTTGGTAGAAAACCCCCCAGCAGGAACTCATTTACATATTAGGCCACACTCCTGACATCACTATTGTTTCACACGGGTTTTTTTAAGAAAAAGCCCAGCAGGAACTTATTTGCATATAGGCCACACACCCCTGACACCAAGCCAGCTGGAACTGCGTTCCTGTGTGTTCCTACTAAAAAAAAAAGCCCTGCATGATATTATAAACAAAATCCATCTTTCTGTGAACTTAATCAGCCCTTACATATTTTTTTGAATTGTAGTTCTATTTTGATACATTAGTTTACATATGAGAGCAAAAAAGAAAACAAAAAGCAAGTCCTTTTTCCTATATGTTGTCCACATATCTGTCCTGGAGAAAGGGCAGGATGCAGATGTGCTCAATACACAAGTGTCACTGTTTTGAGTCAATGGAATAGTCACACTTGGGAGACAAAAAAGTGTACAGAAGCTACAAAATGTGAGAACAAAGCAGTGTTCAACTGCATTAGGAAGTGAGCCACAGTAAATAACCGTGCGAACAATCCCAGAATGTGTGAAGTGTATGGCAATGAAGAGAATGTGTCTCCCTCTCCTTTGTCATTTGCCTTGGGATATGCTGCTGTTGTGAATATACAAGTCCCCCCCTCCCACATCACCAGCAGGCAGCAAAGAGACTATGACAACAACCAAAAGACTATACCTGCAGCCAAGTTCACAAAAAAAAAAAGGTAAATCTTGTTCCCGGACTTTCAAATTGTTCCTGTATGTATTTATTTTTGCAGAAATACAAATGCCCTGTTCCATTATTTAAATGGCATGTAATTAAGTCGCCAGGTTCTTGGCTGCTACAGAGGGAAATCCAGCTTGTACGATGATTCCAAGCCCAGAGGGCTACAAAGGAAAAGAAGAAAAGGAGAAAAGACTGAGGGGGGGGGGGGGGAGAGAGAGAGGCGAAAAAGAGAACAGAGTGTTTAACATTCAGAATTTGTCCACCGCCAATAATTTATTGGAACTCATCTGTAACAAGGGCTGGCACTGATTTATAAGTTGATTTGAAAAATAAATAAAAGTGATAGAAACCTGCATTTGGTTTTAATGATAGACTGTTGCAGCGTGAAAAGTAAGGATATGAGACATTGCAAGGAAATTAGATATTATGCCCTCCAGACAACTGCAGCTACCAGCCCATTAATTGTTAGATATTTATTATTAAAAATTTCTTTTCATGACTGACTGCAGAATATTTGCACTGTTAAAGTTGTTGAGTTCTGACATGAATGAAGTGCAGGAAACTCACTCCCCCTCCCTTTTGTCTATGGGTTTGCATGTGTGCCTTGCTTCACAAGGCAAGTGACCTGAAGAGAAAGTCAGTTTTTACAATGCACCCACAACAAAAGAGAACAAACAGTATTTATGAATGCTCTTTCCCATGATACTTGCTAATTCCGGAGATGTTAAGAACACAATTCACCTGTCAATTTTCCAGTGCAAGTCTTATTCATATCAGTGATGCTTGTGGAAGAGAATTGTGCAGATGGGATATACCCTAAAGGGGCAAAGTGCTGGAAATGTAACCTTTGCGAACAATGTCTCTAATTCTGACCCTAATGAAGTCAATGGTAAGCACAACACCTGCTGTTCATCAAGGAACATGTTGCTGCACAAAAACAACTCAGTCCAAAAATATGTTGTTGTAAGGAAACTAGTGCCCTGGTTCTTTAAAAGGTCTCTATTCTGCAGCCCAGAGTTCTTTAATTAAGACATATTCTGTACCTTCTGCCCATTAGTATGTATTGCTTAATTGTCTTCAGTCATCTTGTTGCACACTTTTCTGGTTTTTTTTTTAATTGCAAGGTTTAAAATGTGGTTGTGTTTGCTGTGAGAGCTGCTGAAAGGCTTTCCCCCATTGTGTGGGGCTGGGCTTGTTGATATGTACACACAAGCAAATGCTCTCTATCCACCTCTTGTAGCACACCTCTAGTTTGAGTTCTTAGTTGCACTGGTTTATGAATGGTAGAGTGATGAATTGCTGGTTGGCTGGTCCTCGCTTTTTGGCATGAGAAGTGATTTAGATTTACAGCTTTCCTAGGCTTTCTATTACACCAGAGGAGCTAAGCCAATCAAAGAGCATGGCAAACAGTGATTGGCTGGATTTTTTAAAAAGTGCATGCTTTACAATCAGGGCTTTTTTTGAGCAGGAACGCACAGGAAAGCAGTTCCGGCAGGCTTGGTGTCAGGGTGTGTGGCCTAATATGCAAATGAGTTTCTGTTGGGCTTTTTCTACAAAAAAAAAAAAGCCCTGTGTAGTGTACTGGGAGCTTCAAATGAAGACCCTTTGTTGGAGACACAATATAAGCAAAGATGCAAAAAACAAAACCTATTGTGTCCAAAAAACAAATGACAATTAATATATTATGTTATAGAAAACATCCTGACTAAATACCAACATTCAGACATTAAAGAACAAAGAACAATCCCATATAAACAATATCAAAGGATGACTCCGAAAACAATCTTCATACAGTCTGTAAGGAGTGCTAAGACTCAAGTGTAAAGTTCAAACGGAGTCCTTCCATGGCGTCAGCTTCAAAGGAGAAATTCTTTCCCTCATGCAACCACCGATTTCAATTGCGTTCCGCTGCCTTTACAGCTTCTTCATAAGCCAACTAACCTGAAAAGGTCCTCAGACCAACATCTCTCTCAGCGCATACAGGATAATCTGACCCGTCATGGAAGGACTCCGTTTGAATTTTACACTTGAGTTTTAGCACTCCTTATGAAGATTGTTTTCGGAGTCATCGTTTGATATTGTTTATATGGGATTGTTCTTTGTTCTTTAATGTCTGAATGTTGGTATTTAGTCTGGATGTTTTCTATAATATAATGTATTCATTTTTGTAAGTTGTCATTTGTTTTTTGGACACAATAGGTTTTGTTTTTTGCACCTTTGTTGGAGAGGCTCCTTGCAGCTGCATTCAGATTGGCTGCCCTTGCTGAGCCAGCCAATCAGGTAATACCCATTTCAACAAAGCCCATTGTTGGCGAGGCAGCTCCACTCAGAGTGGCTGCCCTTGCTGAGCCAGCCAATTAGGTAATATCCATTTGCTTGAAGCCCATGTAAATGAGGGTTCTAAGCACCTGTTTTTCTATTGGGTTGTTTATTGTTCGAACTGTGTTTTGGGAGGAGTTTCTGTGTATATACCGTAGTTGCGGCTAGCCACGTGCATTTTCAGTTGGGTTTTCGCTAAAAGAAGAGCAATGCTGGAATCACTATAACATCTGACCCACCACTTTTCAGATTGTAATTTACTTGAGACAGGTACCAAAAGTAGGGATTGCTCCTGATATGCAGGGCCAGGTATCGAGTATTAATTTGATGCTCCAGAAAGAGCCCAGGGCTTTTAGCCTCTTTTCCTACATTTTCCCCTGCCCTCAAGGGAGGTTGATACATGTACGTATTTGCAAAGCAAAACAGCAAGACGATGCTAAACATTAGCTTCCTTGCCTCTGGCCTTTTTCGCTTTGCAGTGTTTCTCATCATGAAGGCCTCTTCTCCCAGCTGTCAGTTCCCCGTTGCCCTACTTTCATAAAAAACCACAATGCACATGTTCAGATATGTATTTTCCAGCATCTCTGGAGGTGCCAGAGAACCAAGAACGGCTGCATCACCCCACTTCGTCAAAATCTAGGGGGAGACAATGTCCTGGCTGTGGAGCGATGTGGCCTGCAGTGTCCATCACTTGAAACGACACCTTTCAAAAGGCAAATCAAGTTGGAGCTCTGTGTGGCGTCAACTCACTCTTTGGTATCGCTCCCCTCCACTCACTTTTGTCCCTCAGCCGGCTGTCTGAAGTCCAAGGACAAACCACGAATGCTGGAGCCCGAAATAATGGAGGTAATGGATGGGCTGCCAGACCTTCCTGCTGTGGCAATTTTGAGAGGATGATGTGTGATACACCACCCTATTTGCTGTTGTGATGAGCTTTAGACATCTCCCATTATTTATGGCACAAGACAGAGGAAATAGTAGAGGTCACCCAAATCAGATGAAGAGGGCAAATGGCGGGGGTGGGGGAGGGAGATAAAGGGATCCTGGGGATTTTAAATAATGCATTCAAAAAGATAAAACATTAACAGATTTTTTAAAAAAAAATTGTAACTTTTTTGTACCACTGTCTTCTATAAGGTATTAATGAAGCTGTGAGAGTTAGAGTAGTGGAAAATCTCATTAAAAAACAAGCACTGCTTTTTGTTTTTAAGTGTGGGATACTTATAGAATTCCTGCAGAAGAACTGGGGACACAACATTAGATCCTAACAGTATCTCCCCCCAAAACACACACACACACACACACACAAAGACAAGACAAGCACACATAGGTTGCTTTCTTACTGATTTGTGTACTGTCTTAAAAAACACCCCCCAAAACTTGAATATGGGCAAGCTTGCTTACTGCACCAGCCAAAACATGTCACGGATGACAATGCATAAGGGACCAAGGACTAGTTTATAAAAGCAGACTGTCCATTGACACCTCCCCTACCAAGTTGCTTGACCATGGGAAGAGTAGGCTTGCCAAGTCTGTGTTGGAAAATACCTGGATCCATCTTTGGGGATGGATCTGGGAGAGGGTGGGGCTTTGGAAGTGAGGGGCCTCAGCATGGTACAATGCCATAGAATCCACCCTTTACAGCAGCCATTTTCTGCAGGGGAGCTGATCTCTGCCAGGTGGAGATCAGTTGTAAAAGCAGGAGATCTCCAGGCCCCACCTGGAGGCTGGCAACGCTATAAGAATGGCAGTATTTGAATGGGTGGTGAGCTGCTGCCACACAACTAAACTTGGTGATGTCCAGTGACCAAAATCACAACCCATGTGATGTCTAGTATTAGGAGCAAGCAAAAAACCATAACAGGGCTTTTTTTTGTAGCAGGAACTCCTTTGCATATTAGGCCACACACCCCTGATGTAGCCAGTCCTCCTGGAGCTTGCAGGAGGCCCTGTACTAAGAGCCCTGTAAGCTCTTGGAGGATTGGCTCCATCAGGGAGGTGTGGCCTAATATGCAAAGGAGTTCCTGCTGTGAACAAAAAAGCCCCACTTAACAATATGTCCACTTTCGAGCTCTCCAAAACTTTTCATCATGGTTAAAGTTTCCAGCTCTGGGTTGGGAAATATGGGGGTGAAGCCTGAGGAGGGCAGGGCTTGGTGATGGGAGGGACTTCAAAAGAGTATAATGCCATATAGCCCACCTTCCAAAGCTGCCATTTTCTCCAGGTGAACTGATCAATGTCACATGGAGATCAGTTGTAATCATTGTTCCCTCTAAGCCGTGGAGTCTTGTGAGCAAAAATTCTACTTTGTGAGCTGCTGGCATTAAAGTTGTGAGCTACTGCATGGATTAGTTTGCTTTGGGGCCATTTTTCCGGAGCGGAGACAAAAATGTATGAGCTGGAGGCTAAAAAATTGTGCGCTAGCTCACACTAACTCAGTTTAGAGGGAACACTAATTGTAATCCCAGGAGATCTCCAGCTGCCACCTGGAGGCTGGAAGCCCTACTTCACACTGGATGTTACAATTATAAACACATAAAAACTGCATTGAAAGAGGCTTGGGAAGGGGGAAATGCTTCAGGGCATGACAGAGTCCTGTTCAAGCCTGCACTGTCTGTGAGATGCAGAGCAGATTCAAACAGTGCTGATTTTAAATTACACTGGTCTTCTAGGGGCAAGAGACGATAAATCAGTTACAATCTGTTGGAAAACAAAGTACAAAAAAATGTCTCTAATATCGCTCTGAAGCAAGGAGACCTGAAAATCCCTTTGCCAAAGAGAGCCCAGAAATCACTTAGAAGTCAGTGCTAACCCAGGAGATAAATTTAAGGTGTTGCATGGGGGTATACCGTCATTTGAGGCCCTAAATTAGGTCATTTTACCTCATGTTGCATTCTCATAGGAACAGCCCCTTGATAATCATATTACTTTCCACTTTCTATGTACCCTGCTTGCTTGGCTGAATAGACATATCATCAAAGTAGAAAGTGGCAAGATGCTTACAGTTGTGCTGATTCAAAAGTAAAATCCCATAACCGTGAGCCATGAATAGAGCTCTATTCACAGAATAGCCTCCCCCTTCCTGCTATCCTTCATAATACGCACCCACCCCCAACAGCACTAGGTATGGTTTTTATGTCTGTTTTGCCCGTTTTTTCTCTCTGTTTCTCCAAAGACTTCAGGGCATTGTGGATCACCCTCCCCTCCTTCATTTTATCCTTACAACAGAACTGTGAGGTAGATTAGCCAGAAAGAGGGTAAGTGGCTGAAGGTCAACCAGCAAACTTAATGCCACAGAAGAGATTTGATCCCCTTACCAGCCTTTGACGGTGCGCCACTGACAATGGTGCACAAGGTCAGGAGCTTGTGGGTACTATTGGAGCCTTCCTTTGACAATGGAGGCTCAAATAGCAGCCATTGTCAAGTCCGCATTCTTTCATCTTAGGCAGGTGAGGCAGTTGGCCCCTTTCCTGGAGCATGACGATCTGGCAACGGTGATCCACGCAACGGTCACCTCGAGGTTGGACTACTCCCACTCCCAGAGGAGGTGCGGGCCCTGCGGAACCTTGATCAGTTCCGCAGGGCCTGCAAGACCACCCTTTTCAAACAGGCATTCATGAACGGCTGACCAAGTCCACAGAGAAACATCAAAATGGTCCAGTCTGGAGATCCGCCATCATTCACAAACTGACAGGCATAGCGTCGACTAATAACGGTACTGTCAGATCTAACTTAATGTTTTTAGATTTAGTAACTGTTTTAACTAATGTATTAATCGGTTTGGGGTTAATTTAATGTTTTGTTAAATGTATTGTTGTTTTGCTGTTGTTAGCCGCCCTGAGCCTGCGTGGCGGGGGAGGGCGGGATATAAATAAAATTTTACTTACTTACTTACTTACTTACTGTAATACCCTCTACATGGGGCTGCCCCTGTGCCGAACCCGGAAGTTGCAGCTAGTGCAGAATGCCGCTGCCCGGCTTCTATTAGGGCTTCCTAGATGGGAGCACATCCAGCCGGGGCTCTGGGGACTGCACTGGTTGCCAATAATATACCGAGTTCGGTACAAGGTACTGGTTATTACCTTTAAAGCCCTATATGGCCTAGGACCTGCCTACCCTAGGGACCGTCTCTCCCCATATGTTCCCCAGAGAGTGCTGAGATGGAGTTCTCAAAACCTGCTTGCAATCCCCGGGCCAAAAGAGACCCGACTTAAGTCGACCAGAGACAGGGCCTTTTCAATTACAGCCCCTTGCTGGTGGAACCAGCTACTGGAAGAGGTGAGGACCCTGCGGGACCTTGGGCAGTTCTGCAGGGCCTGTAAGACAGTCCTCTTCCGGTTGGCATACAACTGATTGGTACTTGAAAATTTCGAATAGAAGGCTGCAGTATGGTACTTTGGTAAATGGCTTTGTTTTACTGTTTTACTGTTTTTACTGGTTTATTGTTTAAATGCTGTAAACTGATGTATTTTAAAATGTAATCCTATGTTAGAACTTTTGGGTTGTGAGCCACCCTGAGCCGCTTTGGTGGGAAGGGCGGGATATAAACTAAATAAAATGAATGAAATGAAAAATGAAATTTGAACCTGGGTCTCCCAGATTTTAATAAGAACATAAGAGAAGCCATGTTGGATCAGGCCAATGACCCATCCAGTCCAACACTCTGTGTCACACAGTGGCCAAAAAAACCCAGGTGCCATCAGGAGATCCACCAGTGGAGCCAGGATACCAGAAGCCCTCCCACTGTGCCTCCCCACCCCCAAGCACCAAGTAAACCACTTTCTCATGCTGCAGATTTTTCTTTGCAAGGGAGGGGGGGGCAGTAGTCTGCAGTGGGAAGAAGGCTGAAGTTGATTCTTGTTTTCAGTTCTGCTTTCTTGGCATCATTCAAACTAAGGCTATTATAAGGAGGAGCCTTCTTTAAAATTTCTCTTATGCAAAACCTCTCCCTGAAATCCAGGAGACGCACTGAGACAGTACCTTGAGAGACCAATGTAGGCTTCCCAAACCTCCTGCTCTGGCGGGAGACTTCTGGGTTCGCAGCCTCATCTCCCGCTTTTCAAAACTCTGGAAGCGGGGGTGGGGGGTGGAGGGGGGGGAGAACATACCTTTAGGCTTCATGTTGTAGAGCTCCTGAGCCGTTTGCAAAATGTCTGCCCCTTTAAGGCTGGGCAGGAAGCAGAAAGGGCTTCTGAGAACGGCCCCTCCCTTTCTTTGCTTTCGTTTTCACAGGAAGTAGAGTTGTCCGGAGGAAGATCTGGTAAGTGTGTGTGTGTGAGAGGGAGGGGGCAGGGGATTCCCTAGTTTGGAGGCCCTCCCCCCCCCTTTAGAAAGTGTGGGGGGGAGGGAAATGTCTACTAGGCACTCTATTATTCCCTATGGAGAACGATTCCCATAGGGAATAATAGGAAATTGATCCGTGGGTATTGGGGGCTCTGGGGGGGGCTATTTTTTGAGATAGAGGCACCAAATTTTTAGTATAGCATCTAGTGCCTCTCCCCAAAATACCCCCCAAGTTTCAAAAAGATTGGACCAGAGGGTTCAATTCTGTGAGCCCCAAAATATGGTGCCCCTATCCTTAATTATTTCCTATGGAAGAAAGGCATTTTAAAAGGTGTGCTGTCTCTTTAAATGTGATGGTAAGAACTCCCTTGGAGTTCAATTATGCTTGTCACATCCTTGTTCTTGGCTCCACCCCCAATGTCTCCTGGCTCCACCCCCAAAGTCTCCTGGCTCCACCCCCAAAGTCCCCAGATTTTTCTTTAATTGGACTTGGCAACCCTAGACCAATGGCCTGACTCAGTGTAAAGCAGCTGTCACGTTCAGGGGAAATCCTAGCACTGTTAATCTAGCCAGGGTTTGTAGGATATACAGGTACAATAAGCAAGATCTGCAAATCAGTCTGAAGGACTTGCAAGGTCTACAAATCAGTCTGAAGTCAGGGAGCCAGCCCAGGGATCAGAGAAAAAGAGGTTCTAGGGTTAGGAACCAGTGCAGGGTGCAAGGTCGGGGTCTCTAGCTGTAAAAGGTTAGCAAGACATAATACAAAGAGAGCAAATTATAGCAGAGCAAGTCAGCTCACAAAGTTGCTTCCACAATGGGCCTTGCTCAGCATGTTCCTTTTATCTGCCATTAGCTGACTCATTCCCCCAAGCCCAAGTGTTGCTTCTTACTGCTGAGTTTCATCATCCTCCAGGTGCAAGTTCTTTGCTTCCCTATCAGCTTGTCATTCCTGCACCTGCAAAGACTCTGCTCCAGGAATTAACACTGATCACTGTTGGGTGATCAGACGGGCACTCTTTCATCTCTCTAGAACTGTCAAGAGCTCTCTCTCCTTCTGCACTCTGCTGGTTTAGGAGAAACCAGTGCTGACTAATGCTCTGACCTTTGTGTCATTTCTTTCTTCCTCTGCCAGAATGAGCAGCCCGGCTGCAGCTGGAAAGTGTTCTCACTTCCTGATGCTTCTCTTGCATGGTCCACTTCTCGATCCATTGCTCAGGTAGATATTCCACCAGTACATAGCTGGACTCTTCCATTTCCTCCTCCTTCTCTGAGGAGGCACCTGGGTGGCACCTGATAGCAGCTTAATGTGTCAGTTACATATAAAACAAGTGGAGAACCTGCAAGGATTTGTGGGGGATCTCATTTTCCTTTCTCCTATTATTTCCTTTCCCTTTCCTGAAAGCCCCTATAGCCTCTTCCCTTTCCCTAATTCCTTCTCTCCTTCCCATCCAACAGCCAGCCCACCTTATCTGTCCCCATCTTCAGCTTTCCCTCCCCATGGAAGTCTCTACCCAAGAAAACTATGGTTTGTGTAGTGCCATGTTGTGTGGTGCAAAAAGTGCAAGAATTTGCTGGGGGGGGGGGGGGTCATTTACCCATGTATCCTCTTCTCCACACTATTTCCTCTTTCCCTTCTCCTGGAAAGCCCCATAGCCTCTCCATTCCATGGTTCCTTCTCCCATTATCACCCACCAGCCTATATTTACTGTGCTCCCGTATTGTTATTTGTTTACTTAATTTATACCCTGGCTTTCTCCACAATGGGAACCCAAAACTGCTGACATCATTCTTCTTTCCTCCACTTTATCCTCACATTTATTTGTGATCTGAGTTAGGAAGAGAACAAGTAACTGGCCCAAAGCCACTCAGTGAGCTCCCCCAGCAAAGTGGGGACTCAAACCTGAGCCTCCCAAACTCTAGTCTGTGGTGAAAGAAGCAGACCGGACACGCTCAAATGCTCAGTGTCTTTATTTCACCCCCCCCCCCCCCGTGCTTTTCTTCCCTTTAAGCTTCACCAGGCCCCCATCTCTTGCCTTTCTACACCTGCATCATCTTGGTCCATAAAGGGACTAGTTCCCTTTTCACACCTGTCACATAGTAACCAACTCTAACCACTATACTCACTGTTTTTGTGGGGTAGCTGCCATTGAACAGTAGCCTAGAGTCCCACAGAACAGAAACATAATATAAAGCCGCAAAAAAACTGGGGAAAAAATAACAAAAAAGACTGAAAATTATTTCAAAAATATATGTGATTAGTCAACTACCTCTTAAACAATATAATCATTAATATCAGTATATATTCCAAAAAAACAAGGTAAATGTGCAAGAGAACAAGTTTACACCGTCCTTTCAGTTCATCATGTCAGTTTCAGACTTCAAGCGCTCAATGACTATTCACCCGGCTCCGTGGGAAGAATAACGTGCCAGTGCCGATCAGATTTCAAGTGCAGATGATTTTAGTTTTTCAAAGATGTTTCTTCTGTTGCAGGTGTTCTGTTAAAATGTCCATTTTTTAAAAGCAATTTTGAATTCAGTGGTTTTTCGATATTTTAAATTCAGTGGGTCATTGATAATAAGACTGTCAAATAAGACTGCCAAATTTTTGTTTAATGACTCGCCAAGAACTCTTCATTTATACCCTTCCAAAAATTTATAAGGGAATTTTATCACCACCAGGGAGACCTATTATTTCGGGTTCCAACTCGGTATTGGAACCTTTGGCTAAGTTTGTTGATTACTACCTTAAACCTTTTGTGTTTCGAATCCCGTCATATCTGAGACACAAAGATTTTATATCTAAAATTGAAGGTTTGAATGTTCCACGAGATGCATGCATAGTCACCATGGATGTCACATCCCTTTACACATCCATCCCTTTGGATGAGGCAAGAGTAATAGTGGAAGAGCACTTATTGGCCAGACAGGATCAAACCCTTGCAACATACTTCCTAATGGAACTGGTAGACATAATATTTGAAAAGAACTTTTTTTGGTTCTGTGAGGATTTTTATTTACAAGTTCGAGGAGTAGCCATGGGAAGCAGCCTGGCTCCCTCAGTTGCCATTTGTTCATGGCCTGCCTTGAGAAACAACACATTTGTAATTCTAGCAATCCTTTTTTTGACAGCATATTAATATATTTTTGATTCATTGATGATTTATTTTTAATTGTGAGTAATCAACAAGTGGTGGCTCCACTGTTAGCTTGGATGAATGAGCTGCACATTACAATTAAGTTTACAGGCAAGAGTGATATTTCTGAATTGCCCTTTTTGGATGTTACTGTATATAAAACATCTAAAAACCAATTGGCTGTACGACTTTACAGGAAACCTTCTGATAAAAGTTCCTTTCTTCATTATTGTTCCTTTCACCCTTTACATTTACGAAGGAGTGTTCCTTACAGCCAGATGTTGAGAATTAAACGCAACTCAACAGAATTAGGAGATTATAGAAGGGATAGTAGAGATCAAGCTCAGAATTTCATAAAACGGGGTTTTCCAGCCCTAGTAGTAAAAGAAGCCATTGATAAGGCGGACTCTATTGACAGAGCATGTCTCTTTCAAAACCGTGAGGACAAACGGGGAAAACGGTTAATGTTTGGTTTTGATCACACTCCCCTTTCTATTAAGATTCGGTCTATCATTAATAAACACTGGCATCTGTTAAGTGATGTGCCAGGGTGTAGGAATAGACCTTATATGGGACTTCGAAGAACTTATAGCATAAAGGACCTGGTTGTACATTCTGACATGATAACTGAAGATTTAACAACACAGAACCAGTTCTTGGGAATTTTTCTTGTGGCAGGTGCAAAGTCTGCCCCCTAACGATATAGACTAAAGAGTTTGTGCATCCTGTTAATGATATTAAGATTAAAATTAGGCATTTCAGCTCCTGTTTGTCAAAAAATGTGGTGTACGCAGTCCTGTGCAGCTGTCCAAGGATCTACATAGACAACACAACTAGACAAGTAAGGGTCTGGATCCTGGAGCACCAATCTCGCTTTCATCATAAAGACACGGCGGCTCTTCTTACGGAACACTATGTGTCTAAAAATCATACGAAGGACATGAGGTTTTGTATTTTGTATAAATATCAAGGGACTAACAAAACTCAAAGTGAAATTTAAAAAATACTGCTTAGGGAGGAGGCTGCTCTTATTTTTAAAATGGATGCATTAGAACCCATGGGTTTAAATTCAGCACTAGATTTGTCATGCTTTCTATAATGTTATTCAGTTTTGCTTTTGGAATGGTGCAGGGCTTCCAGCTCTTTTTCCTATTTCTGTTTGTTTAAATATTACTTTAAATGTCACTTTAAATTTTTACCAGTTGTTTCTAATTGTGACAATATAAGCTAGAATGTGTGGGGAAAACCTTTTGAGTTTTCTCCAGAGCTAGTGCTAACGAGAAGTGCTTTCTTTATGTGTTGGTAAATTGTTATCTGACTTGGCTACATTGTATTAATTATTGGTAACGTATGTTGGACGGATGTATGTCTTTGCAGATGAGTGGGAAATGTCTCTTAGATGAAGGAAAGTGAAACAGTATTACAGGCAGCTTTACTGTTAGAGGCAATGAAAACCCACTGAATTTAAAATTGCTTTAAAAAGATGGAAGTTTTAATAGAACACCTGCAACAGAAGAAACATCTTTGAAAAACTAAAATCATCTGCACTTGAAATCTAGTCAGCACTGGCACTTTATTCTTCCCACAGAGCCGGGTGAATAGTCATTGAGCGCTTGAAGTCTGAAACTGACATGATGAACTGAAAGGACGTTGTAAACTTGTTCTCTTGCACATTTACCTTGTTTTTTGGACTATATAGTGATATTAATGATTATATTGTTTAAGAGGTAGTTGACTAATCACATATATTTTTGAAATAATTTTCAGTCTTTTTTGTTATTTTTCCAGTTTTTTGTGGCTTTATATTACATAGAACAGTAGCCAGCAGCTGGGCCATAATTAATCATGGAAGCCTTGTGGTATCAAGTTGCCTGGTTGGCCTGAACCTGATAAATCCTCCCTCAAAACAGCCCTAGAAAGGGCCCCTCCCCCTTACTGACAGAAACCCAGGCTTGAAATCTGGCAATCCTATTCTGGTTGCTGAGCAATGGTCAGTGAGTGCATTCATTACTTAAAGATCTCTATGCTGCTTCCATTATTTTGGGAGGGGTTAACTCCAACATATATAATTTAAAGATTTCAGATTTTTGTGCAAACCTCTTCCCTCCCACCCCGAGGTTTGTAGAAAGATCTGTCTTGTCTGTTCACGGCTCCACTCTCTGGATTTAAGTATCCACAAAATTGCCGTGTTAAGAAATATACTGATGAATACATATAGAGACAGAATACCTGCATAAAGTATTCTGTGTACTTAGTACAGGTATCCTATCAAAATGTTTGGTATCTGAAAAACATCCTGCAATAGAATAACTACTGTGATAAAACCAGGACTATCTACCTTACTACTTAACAGTAAAGTTAAAAAAGAACAGGGACACTGCAACTGAGAGTGAGTTTAGAAGAGGGCATGGCATTTTTTCTGGAAAAAAAGGTGCCAGAACTCTCAAGAGGAAAATGAAGGAGAAACACACGGGTGTGCCTCATAAACTTTAAAACATTTTTTTGAGAATTTTGTTTCCATCAAGTTTTTTCTAGTACAGAATGCATTTTTATGCATGGACAGCTTCAGCCCAGGAGCTGATTCCCACACAAAGCAATCCAACAGAGACCAGGGTCGAGCCCCTTACCCCCAACTTGCATCTTGTTTCATTACAATTATAGAGAAGATGAAGAAGAAGATATTGGATTTATATCCCACCCTCCACTCCGGAGTCTCAGAGCGGCTCACAATCTCCTTTACCTTCCTCCCCCACAACAGACACCCTGTGAGGTGGGCGGGGCTGGAGAGGGCTCTCACAGCAGCTGCCCTTTCAAGGACAACCTCTGCCAGAGCTATGGCTGACCCAAGGCCATGCTAGCAGGTGCAAGTGGAGGAGTGGGGAATCAAACCCGGTTCTCCCAGATAAGAGTCCGCACACTTAACCACTACACCAAACTGGCTCTCCAAGGACCTGTTCCTTTAAGTGAAGGGATGAGTTATGTGGTGTATCAAACTCTCTTGGATACTTGTTCACAGGACTCATTTTGGGCACGAGCTCATATGAGTGGAGCTGCAGAACCTCTAAATTGTATTTCGCTCTTTCTTTCTTAACTCCCCCCCGCCAACAAAAAAATCTTGCTTCTGGGCTCCATTGTTCAAACCTCCTGTGAGAATTTTGCTGAACTCTAAGATTCGACAAACTTTCTAATTTTCCTCACAAAAAAATGGTAAAATAACCAAAATGTATAAAGCAGATGGAAAATCTTCATCATGCCACTGTGGCCACATAGAAGGAACTAATTTTAAATGTATGATAGGAGTAAGGTTTTATTATGACAATTATAATTCAAGAAGCATTTTAAGGTAGATGCTGAGCTGATATAATTTAGTACACCTTCCGGTGATGTCAGGGGTATGTAGCATATGAAAATGAGTTATGCAAATAAATTGTGCTAATGAGCTCTGGCACCTTTTTTGCTACAAAATCACCCCTGCTTGTTCACAAGATAAAAATGTTTTTATTGTATTTTATTGTTTTATTATATGTTGTACTCCGCCCTGACCCCAACTGGGAATGGGTGGAATAGAAATTTATTAAAATAAAATAAAATAAATAAAAATGGGGAAAATGTTTACACTGAAGGATTCAATCCCCCCTCCCCCCCGACACTTGTCTTAAAGTATGAGTATCTTTTAAGGCATGATTTCCATTATATTCTTTCAAGCTGACAACAACTTGAACAAAAAGCTTAAAAAAAAACCTGGACAGACTTAAAAAAATTTATTGAAAAACAAAAGTGATGGCATGATCATCTAAACTTTGCAGGTTTAAACATTCCATTTAGTCCACTGGGTTTTCATCAGCTTCCATTAAGTGTCAAATACATTACTTTTAAATAAACCAAGCCAACAATAAAACACAAGGACCCACTGATTTCATCATCATCGTCATCATCTTTGATACGACTGGAATGCCCAAGTTAATCACACATATGCCCTTCCCTCTGCACCCAACTGGGAGGGAAGATGCTGACAGTCACTGAGAGCTGCAGTCCTTCATAAGCAAATGGCGTTTCCCCACGACAGGAAGAGGTCCATGAGCTCTGTAGAGACAGCCATCGTGGAGGTGTTCACTTCTGGCCATTCACGAGTGGACAGAAGGCCTTCAGCTCCTTTGGTTTTAGAATCATTCCCTTTGGAAAATGAATCAGCCAGATTATGGCAATGTAATAACAGAAGTGTTAATGTGCAATGCATGGCCCGAGCCACTGCTCTACACAGTCTGGGACAACGTCCTTGTCTTTCTTTCTTCAGTTGATTTTTTCCAGATACTGCATATAGATGGCAGTCTGATTTTATCCATATTCTTGCTGTAAACATTGAGAAATATACCCAGGACAACTAATAAGCCCGACCACACATACCTAAAACAGGGGGAGAGAAATCAAAGCGTCATATAAACAACCACATTATGTTTCTTTACTTCACACTAAAGTGTCTTGTGGAAAACAAAACTGTAGTCTCAGGATTAAACTAGGATTTTTTTAAAAGCAGTAGACAGTAAAATAATTCTTACAGAATTATTTATTGCAGCTCCTCCTTCAGTTTCTACATTGCAATAGTGATATATGTTTGTTAGATTTTTTTAATCAGTTTCTTGCTATAACATAAATCAGAATCTCCCAAACATGAAAGCTGAGGCATGTTTTTACCCATGAAAAAATACAATTCACTCAACAAGCAGAACGAACACTCACACTTGGTAAGAATCAGAATTGGTGGAAGAGCCCACTAATACAGCTTTAATTCCCCCAAAAGTGTCTGTGCATGTATCTCCTCACACATTCTGCATTCACAGTAAGGGGTGACTGCACGGGACACATTTCCTGTATTCTGCCTTAAAACACCCTTGTTGCATAACAAATATGTTCTAAATATAATGGCAGCACTGATCACCTTTTTTGAAGGAGTGGGGAGAGATAAATCCTGGTTCCCCCAACTCTATTGAATTTATTTTCAGGAAGTATGAATGCCAAGAACCTTGTGTACAGCTGCTTGAGTTAGATCTGGCCAGCTTTTTCACTCAATGTCACCCAGTTCCCCTTCTTAGTGCAGTCCCTTCCCATGTGGCCTTTTCCCCCATGCACAGTTTTGTGGTGGCCTCTTTTCACAAGTGGGGAAAAAAACTAGTTAGATCCAGACCCCCATAAGAAGATCTGAGGACCAGGGCTTGGGCTACAGTCTGATTTTCATTTAGAAACAGGTAAAAATTTACCCTATTTATAAAACAATGGCTCTGAACATTTTCAAATGCTTAAAAAAATAATTTGTACTGACTGACCAAACAGTTCCCTAGTGAATAGTCTCATATGACATTGTAATTCATGCTTACTGAGATACAGATATTCATTTCCAGTTTTGGCTTCACAGAAACAGGTTAAATTTCACTAAATTTGTTATCAAATATAATGTCTACAGGTCAAACTGTAAATAAAGCAGCCGATTCATTTAAGTTAAAGTAATAAGCAGTTTTATTTAAGGCACAGACAAGACAGCAGAAAACATTAAGCCTGCAACTTTAGAGAGAGAACTGCTTCTCTGAATAATAATTGGGAAATATGCCCACATTTACAAGCATCTTTGGGTCACTCCCACCACTGCCCTCAAGTCAAACAAAAGGAAATCCTGACAGGATCGCTTACTAAATTTTCTGCATCGTTCTAACTCCTGAGGAACAATCTGATTCCAGTCTACCTTTTGCGGTTGGTTTCTCTGTCCACAGGGATTGGACAAAAAAAGTAGAAGGGGGCCAGCACATATTTATTATCCATTTATTTACGTTATTTATGGTCTGCCCTTCTCACATAGACTCAAGGCGGATTACACAGATTGAGCCAGTACAGTCAACAAGAAAGGATATTCAATAATTAAAACTTTAGGATATTAGAAGAGACTGGAAACCACAAGAAAGAACAGGAGCAGAGATTCCACTGATGGGACCCAAGTACATAGCTGGCCACCGTGTTTTATAATTTTTGGGTGCCCCTAAGTTTCTCATTTCCCAAACAGAATAATATTAGATGTTTGGGAATACTAGAAATATATAATATTTTCAGCATATTCAAATTAATAAAACACAGATATGTAACCAATACTTACTGGAATGTGAATGGCTTTGTGAAAAACAAAAAGGAAAGTACAATTGTCATTGCTTTTCTTCCTGTTGTTACTGCAGAGGGGAAAAAAGCATGGAAAACATTCATTCTTGCCCAATTAAAATACAGTCCTGTAAATTTTACAGATAAGTAACTCAAACACAAAGCTTCAATCTGACAACTCAGTCTATCCACTGCTGCAACGGATGATGGCCCACAGTGCAGAGAAAGTTAACTCAGCTTAAACAAAATGACTGTCCACGAAATTAGCAATGAGCAAACATGACTTTTTATTTTCAACTGGATTTCAACATAAGTAATTTTCTCTGGACTGAGGCCCATGAGGATTCTGTTTCATACCTGCAGCAGTAACCCTGTCTGGCCACACAATTACGGGACGAATTATCAAGGGAAACTTATTTCATTAACAGCTTTATCAACATTCACCGTGCTGTAACCATGACCAGCAGGGCTGTGCTGACTAGATTTCCTCAGTCGGTATGATACGAGCAATGCTTGAAGCCGCTGGGGCCCATGGGTTTCAATGCTACTGGTACATCCCCAACGGGGATGGAAGGAGAAGGATCTGGAGATGAATGCCTGGAAGGCTGTGCCACTGATCTCTAGCACCTACTCACCCAAATACGAGGGCTGTGTACCTATGGGTGGAACATTTTAAATCAGTATTAAGGTAATATTTATTTTCTTGGTTCCACTATGTTGCCATAATATGGACCAATATGAAAAAGATTAAAGATGATGTTCCCATTTAGCAATGAATATTTTTTAAAAAAACATTATATCACAAATTCTTATGCTTCTGTTAGTCGCTCAAAGAGGTACTTATGGTAAAAATGAAATACAGTAATCTCCATTTCAAGAATTAGTTCATTAAAAGGTAGATGCTTTACCGATGTATTTAACTGCACAGCTGCCCTAACAAATAATAAATATCGCTGTATGCTGGGTGGTCGCTAAAGCTCCGGATCACAGTAGCCTCCTCGTCCACCTAAGAGTCACAGCTAGGCACATGGGAACATTTGAGAAGAGACAGTTCTTTAGACATGCGGGTCCTGGGCCATGAGGCCTTTAAAGGTCATTTTAGCTGCTGATATAAAGCTGAGTCTTGTGCTGCTGCAACTGAGGAACACCTGCTGTTCAACAAGTGGAGGTGGCTCATGTACCACTGCCCTGCTTGTACTTTCCACCTTTATACCTGAGCATGGTTGGGGCTGAAATTAGCTGTGGGTGTAGCAACGGCCTTAGACAGGACTTCAGGACTGATCAGTCTCTGCATTTCCAATTCTCCCCAAACGTATCAGCACACAGAGCTGCTGCCAGAAAAGTCCCAAGGCTAAGGTCCTACTGCAGATCTTTTGACCTTGAACCTCAGGATGATTGGGAATATGTGTTGAAATAAAGGGGTTGTGCAGTACAGAAGTAAATAGTCAGTGTGAGATGTGGCTGTGTGTACCACTGTCGATCACTTGGCCCCTTTCCAACCTTCTATGTGCTATTAAGGGTCAGCTTAGCCCAGGCCACAAAGGAAATATGTGATTATATGACCAAAGGGGAGGGGTCTATAGAAAGTTATTTGAAACATCAGAATATTCAAGCTTAGAGTGGAAGACAAAAAGATGTGCAAGTCTATTTTTAATGTGAAGGGCCCCGTGGCGCAGAGTGGTAAAGCTGCAGTACTGCAGACTGAACTCTCTGCTTACAACCTGAGCTCGAGCCCAGTGGAAGCTGGTTTCAGGTAGCCAGCTCAGGTTGACTCAGCCTTCCATCCTTCTGAGGTCGGTAAAATGAGTATTCAGCTTGCTGGGGGGAAAGTGTAGATGTCAGGGGAAGGCAATGGCAAACCACCCCGTAAAAAGTCTGCTGTGAAAACGTGAAAGCAATGTCACCCCAGAGTTGGAAACGACTGGTGCTTGCACAGAGGACTACCTTTACCTTTTACTTTTTATTTTTAATACAAATGCTAACACAGGCTCCTAGACTCGCTTTTACTGTATTATTTTTTTTTCAATTTCTTTCAACGTGTTGACTCTCAGCATATATTTAGTTTGAATACCATAACTGATTTGCAGATACTGCCTATTTTAATGTTCCTGAATACATGGAATTTTGATCATATACAAAACAGTTAAAATATTAAAAGTAACATCTCATTTTAAAAGTATATTTTTAAACAGACTACATTTATAGATAAGAAACTTGGAGATTTCCTATTTAGTAATTTCTTTTTTGATACCTCATTTTACTTATTTCTTTAATTTTTAAAGAAATCAAAATCAAAAGTTTTTTTTGTAGTCCTCCTTTCTTACAGGGACTCAAAGTGGATTATACATAGTGAACCAGTACAACCACACACAAAAACCACACACAAAAACATTTCTTTACCATATACATTTCAAGCTACATTTCTAAATCGGAAACATGTGGAAAGTGAGCTTATTATCTAAAAATACATGCATGCAGCGAAAATATGAATGATCTAAATTATGTGCATATACCTTTGTATGTAGCAGCACCGTTTCAAAACAAAAAGCTGTAAACTTCTAAAATAATTGACCTTTTGCCAACATGAATCCATAAAACCATTCACAAAATCAAAAGTAGTAGATAAAGCAGAAACAATTCTATAAGCTTGACTAGACAGCAGGATTTTACTAAGATCTTCTGTTAACATATGAATTGTGTAATACCTGTTACAGCCAAAAGAGCCCCAAAGATTTTAATCAAAGCCAGAACAAAAGAGATTCCAAAATACCCAGTCAAGGAAAACAAGAATGCGTAGCCGTATGTCTGAACTGGATGCTGCAAGAGCAACAAAAAAAAATTATTACGAAAACGCAAAACAAAGCCTGAGGTATTGAAAAATGAAATAAAATTCTGTAATCAACTGCCTGAAATAAAGCAGAAATGCTT
This sequence comes from Heteronotia binoei, assembly GCF_032191835.1. Lineage (NCBI taxonomy): Eukaryota > Metazoa > Chordata > Lepidosauria > Squamata > Gekkonidae > Heteronotia > Heteronotia binoei. Next base: position 110,421,708 of record NC_083229.1, read on the forward strand.
ACAGCATTCAAAGGTTTTACTTAATTCTGATTGAATAATGGAGAAAGTAATAACAAAATTATAAAAACCACTCTTTGACTTTTCAAAAAGAATATAACTTTCTGATGAGGCTGCATACAAACAAGAGTTTTCAGGCTAAACAACTGATATTAGTTTATGAATCATACAATTTATCTTTCTTATTTTAAATACATGTAGCATTATTTCCAGCTGTACTGAGAATGGCCAAACTACGTTAATAGCTTTTTACAAACAAGTAGTTACACACATAGCTACTATACCCTCTTTTAAAAAATGGAAAAAAAAATTAATGTGTTTACCTTGGAACAAAATGTTACTGCAGGGGTTAAGCCATTAGTGCAAGTCAGTCCCAATAAAATGTACAGGAAACCTATTGAATAGGAATATAAAACCTGCAATAGTTACAAAAACAAATTATTTTAATCTTGGGGAATTTTAATGAGATCATAAAATGGTGTGCTTTGTGGCCATGTTAGCATATTCCTATTGATGGAAGAACAGCTGTTACTTTGGAAAACTACATTTTCCTAGAGATTGTGGGTCATTTCACACAATTAACTGACGGGCTGTGTATGTTTCTGAAGGACTAAGCTGATAAGCATATGTGGCGCTCCTTTGTCCACTCACACAGAGTGCCTCCCACCCTCGACAATCTCTCTTTCTTCAGGCTAGGGGTTGCATAGGACAGGACATCACACTCACCACCCTTCTTGTCTCTTTTAAAATCTACAGTCATGACCATCTCACTTTCTCAGGTCCAGGGTGGTTAGATGAGGGGAAAGAGGAATGAAGATAGATCATGAAAGGAAGCAAGCAAAATGAAGGGGGAGAAAAGTGTGGAGAAGAAGATGAATTAAATGAAAAACAACAAAAGGTTTTGAAAAGGTTTTATATATATATATATATATATATATATATATATATATATATATATATATATATTGGCCACTGTGTGACACAGAATGTTGGACTGGATGGGCCATTGTCCTGATCCAACATGGCTTCTCTTATGTTAAAAAACATTTTGCTGCATTACACTAACAGGGCTCCCCCTTTGCAAGATCTGACTAGGCAGAAAAAAATATGGAGCTCTGGGTAGAACTAAAGGAGGAAGGAAACCATAGATTGGTGAAGATAATGGCCTTGCTAGCAGGCTGCATCCTGGCAAGGGCTGTAGCAGCCATGAGCTGCGCTGGCTGCTCTTTCCTTGCTCCAATGCTGGCTTGCTTAATGGATTTAGCAGTATCTGATAAGTAAGGCAAGGATCTGCCTAGGGTTTTTTTGTTGTAGAAAAAGCCCAGCAGGAACTCATTTGCAAATTAGGCTACACCCTGTGATGGCACCCTTGTTTTTCATAGGGCTTTTCCAATAAAAAGCTCACAGAACTCATTTGCATATTAGGCCACACCTCCTGACACCAAGCCAGCTGGAACTGCATTCCTGTGCGTTCCTGCTCAACCCTCCCCCTCCCCCCCGGATCTGTCTCAGGCTGATTCCACACCAACCTTGCTCTGTGTCAGGCTTCCGTTTCTCTCTGGAGCAAGCTAGCGATTTCGCACCAGCTGCTCTGTGCTGCCATTTTGTGTGGGGAAAACCTGCGATTTGCCGCACCACAGTGTAAACCTGAAAAAACATTTATGCTGTGGCGTGGCAAATTGCGGGTTTTCCCCGAGCAAAATGACAGCACAGAGCAACTGGTGAGAAATCACTAGCTTGCTCTGGAGAGAAACAGAAGCCTGGCACGGAGGAAGGTTAGTGCAGAATCAGCCTCAGTTTTGTAGTAAATTTTGCAGAAAAGCCTGGCCAGAAGAGTTAGAGCTCAGCTTTCCTAGTGCCTCCAGTGGCTGCAATACAGAACTGTATTAGAAGTACGGTAACTTAAATGCATTCCAAGAATGGAGCAAGACGCTGGCCCCAGGCACCTCCTGCTGATCTGGGCCCTGGCAATTTTGCCCCTCCCCAGTCTCTCCCTCTCAGAGGCCCTGAAAGGATCTGTTGGAACTGAAAGTGGATAATATTCCACAACTGCCCTCCTGGCCATCCATCTACAGACATTCAAACCTGAGTTAAAGTCCTAGGCTTTTTTTGCAGTACAACTGCATGTTCAGTCCAGGCAGATTTCAGTTTGAGTCTAGGCAGATTTCAGTATCAACAATTATTATGAGCCTCTCACTGCAGCAAGCTGGTGAGCGAATCAAGTGGGTAACCCTCCCTTCTTCCCTATCACTGTATATTAAGCATACTTAGTATAGAATAGTACATTAATGACAAGCTTCCTCTTTATTTTGTTTAGTACTAAATCAGAGGTGGTGTGAAAAGTACCAAAGGAAAATGGTACCATGCAATAGCTCCTCTTTTTGACTAGTTAGCACATGCTGAGACTGGTTGTCCCAGGTCTACTGTTTGGACCACGATGGATCTTTATGGAGAATGTAATAACAACTGCATATCTTCTGAGTCTCCACACCTGATCTTACTTGATGATATCCCTGAATATGTAATTTTAAGGCTACAATGTGGTCTCTAAGTTTAGCTAATAGTGAAAACTACTTTACCCCCTGTAGTTCTAGAATAGCCTCTATCAGTAAAGATGTCTAGTGAAGTTTCATATTTGAATTGACAATATACCTGCAAAGAAGACACCTTTATATTCTTGAATTTCTATAAATTTATGCTTGAAGCTGACATATTTTTAAATGCTTTGTTTTATTTCTTCTCTTTGTTTTGTTTCCTCTTCATGGCCCTCGGTTTGCAAGATCTGAGCAAGACTGTAAATGATAGGATGCCTCAGAGGTGACTGATTTATAGAGCTGTCCTAATCTGGAAGCGACCTGACAACACTTAACCCACACAACTTTACATGGAAGGCAGAAAGATACCAGAATCCTACATCCTGACACCTAATTATCTGAATGACAATATAGAATGGAACATATACCATTTCAGAATTTGATCCATTGTGCAACTTCATAGCTTTTTCCTGTACATTTCCTATTACTGCGTCTGCACAGAGGGCAAGAGAAATGAGGACCACACCTTAAAGTAAACAGAAAAGGGGAAATGAACTTACAAATTTCAAATTAGTATATAACAACCAGGGACCTGCAGGGGGATACCATCCACTGTGCCCCCCCTCCCAGCCTTGTCTTGCTTGTCCTCCCTCAAAAACTTTCTCTGTCACTTCCTTTCTCTTGACTCTGTTGTTCTCCCACTGCCTCAACTGCATGGGTCTTCCAAATTTGTTTAAAACAAAAACCAAAAAAACTTCCTTATCTCTACTTGGCCCCAACAGGCTTTCAATCTACATGGTGACCATATTATTAGATACAGGATAAAGCTATGGTAACTTGTATACATTACAATTTCTGTTCAACAGAACTAGTACTACCTTTCCTACTGCTAAAGGAGCCCGAATGACATAAATAATAAGCTTTAAACACGTATCTGCAAAATTATCTCACACTACATTTATTGTTACCATCTGAATAATAAAAAAAATGTTCCAACAAAGTATTAAACTAGTTAAGAGTGGTGAGGCTAGAATCATGTATGCCACTTCAAGCTCCTTGGAGGAAGGGCAGAATAAAAATATGATCATTGTATGTTTGTTCTTTAAACAGCACACTTTATCCAATTAAAGTCATCGGACTTGGCATTTAAGTTTGTCTTCAACCATGGCTCTCATAAGCCCTTTCTGCTCCAGAAGGAATTTTGAGATTTGGGGTGCTGTTTGGGAGACAGATACCAAAAGTCCCTTAGGTGTGCATAGTTCTTTGCAAAAATAGATGTGGATCCAGTTTCTAAAACAAGGACAGTTCCTATATATTGCATCACCACCTGCACACTTTTAATCATTACGGGGTGTGTGTGTGTGTGTGTCTAATTTGTATAAATGGTGTACTAAGAGATAATAAACGGAGAGGAGGAACCCCCCCCCCACACACAGAAGACCTCCTCAGCCTTTTAAAATCACACAGTCTCCTCAGGTTTTGTTTGGATAGATCTTATCTACTATTTTAGGATAAATGAGGGAGGGGGGAGAGTTAGAAAGAAACTCTTATAGTTGTCATCCCCCCAATTTCAGAAGGTATATTCTTCCTGGATCCAAGAAATCAGTGTTGCTTTCTTTGCTGCCAGCGTATTTAATGTATGAACAGAGTTCTGAGTACTCTGTGTTTCTTTAGGCTTATTTTTCCCTTTTGTACAATAACGCTTACCATGTTCTTCAATGCTATTAAAAGAGCTTTAAATCTAATTTCCCAATGTCTGCCGGACACAATACTGGTAATATTGTTCACAGAGCCAATACTTTAAAATCACTCAGCTTTTATGTTTATAACAATTTGTATCAGCAAAAATTACAAGTTCCATTTAACCTCTAAGCACAGCTTTGTCTCCCTGGGCAAAAACTGTCACATGTAAATAGATTTGCCCCTGACAGTGTGAATGTTTAAAGAATTTTGATTAAATTATACAAGTCAAAAAATGCTTTGGCTAAGAATCATACAAACTTGGGTGTAAATGCTTTCGCTGAATTTGATTATAAACTAGCAGAAGAAAATCTAACATTATACAGTGGCCAACATCAAAGCATTATTGTTCCATGCTCCGATTTGCTTGACCAATCCCAAAAGGCTTAGACATCCCACTAGCTACGGCTGCTGTGACTTCACAAACAACCAAATTATGCAGCCACTGCATGAATGACACAACTACGTTGCAAACAGAAATTTCAGCCACGTGCCCACTTTCACAAAAAGCTTAATCCTTGTAAACATTCATTTCAAGCAAAGAACGTTTTTTTTTTTTTACCTGTCAAGTTGAAATTTGGTGCAACTGTGCTATCAGCCAGAGTAAACCATATCAAGCCCAAGCTCATACATATTGCAGCAGAAACATCGGCAATATTATAACGTTTTCCTATGCCAGAAAGAAAATTAACAGGGTTGATACACCAGCATAACCTATGATTTTTCAATATGAGCTTCAGAAAATGGAAACCAACATCTAGTATCCAGTGTCCCCACTGCCAAAATATTTGAGCCAATTCATTCATTACCTTATTGACACAGTGCTGCTTCAACTGCCTGAATCCTTCCCACATTTCTGCAGTACTACATATAACTGGAGAACATGTGGAGATGGAGGATGATGGGCCCCCTCCTCTTACCCTCCGCTGTCACTTGTTTCTTTGGAGCCTTCCCTGGCCTCAGAAAATAGGGTTATTGCACCCAAGGCCCCCGTGTCCCCTCAGGAGGGCTTGAATTTTAGCCATAGGCATGGCCTCAAGCTTCCTCTTTAGCCCAGTTGTGGAGTCCTTATATTCTCTCCCCTTCACCCCCAACCCCACTCCCTGGGGCCTGAAAGGACCAATCTTCAGGTGCTGTCTCTTGCTGGCTTTTCCTTTTCCCCTAGTTTGTTGTCTGGCCATCATCTATGGGTTTTCTCTGGAGCTGCTCTGGCCAGGGTGTCAGAGGCTACCTTATGGCTTACAGGGGTGGTCATCCCATATAGATGATCTTATCTTCACTAATGCTGCTGCTTCTCTGACACGAGCTAGTGACATCACCGGCTGGTGCCAGGTGTGTGGCCTTGTCAGCTGCTGCTGGAGGCTGTCCCTGTCTCCAGAGACCAACGTGTCCTCCAGGTTCCATGTGGGCAGCCAGAGGGTGTTAGGTTCGGTGATGGGTTGGGCTATGGCAGCATCTGGCCAGTTGTGGGTGCTGGAGGCATCAGTGTTGGCAGCCCCAGGCTTAGTACACCTTTGACGTCGGTGGTTGTGTTGGGCTTGGATGGTGGCAGGGCTGGGCTCAGGGCAGCTAGCCAAGCTGGTGGCAGTGCTGGCTTCCAGTGAGATACGTCGGGCAAGGGGGCTGCTGAGTTCAGGCCAAAGGCTGGGATGGGAACTGAACTTACACAACTCTCTATATCAGTGCAGCTCACAATGGTAGCATGAAGAATAACAGCATCATCTGCTTTTCCCACAACGTCTCTGTGCCTGGGTATGTATACTGGAGAAGTGCTGGAAGCAGTGTTCCAGGAGCAGTAACCAATCCACTATGGCAAAATATGGCCTCATATACACAGATGAGAATAGTGTGGTGGAATGCTGCAGTAAGAAGGTATTGCACCACTTCGGAATGCAGTTGAAGAATCACAAACGGTTTTGTTTAGGAAACCTAGAATAGTAAGCAGAACTGGGAGCATAAGCTTTCTTCCTGATGGACTAGTTGTCGATTTGCATGGAGTTGTTTATGCAAAGGAAGCTACAAAGCTGGAATCCATCACCTGGCACATTCTATCACTATCACATTCTCCAGCACATGTAATTCAGGCCTATAAACCTCCACTTTCAGAAAATATCCTTGCCAACTAAACCAAAAGAGATGGCCTCCACATATCTTCTGCCAGACCTGAAATTTCATGATATATAACTCTGGCTGTGCACCATTCAAGTTCTTTTGACCCATGGCGTACGAATTTCACAAGTAGCATCCCGTATCTTCCCTTTTAGCATGTTTAGAAATGTTACTTTGTTCACTTAAAAGGCAAAAGAGGATTTCATCCTGGAAATCACTTTAATGTTGCAGATTATTTATGAAGTAATCAGGGTATCAATTGTTCTTTTGTTGGTTCAACTCCATTACTGAACTGCCACTGAGCTTCCAAATGAACAGCTAGCTGCACTTAAATGAACAGCTAGCTGCACTTAAACATCACACATTCAGATAAGAAACCTGTTTTGTTGGGCTTGCCAGTGTACAAAAAGGGGGGAAGGGAAGGAACCCAGCATAAGCATGGGACTACAATGTTACTTTGTGGTTAACCAACAGACCACTGGTAACACTTTACAGGTTTTATTAACAGAACTAGATTACCCTAAATGGCCGAAGCATCCATCAAAGCAAGGGGTCTCAGACTATTACAATGATCGTTCTACTTTGGACTTTGCACTGCATCCAATAAAAATAACACAGCAGTGCTATTCCTTGTCTGATGAAGTGTGCTTAGAGGACACGAAAGCGTAAAAACCCAAAAAGGTAAAGGTAGTCCTCTGTGCAAGCAGCAGTCATTTCCGACTCTGGGGTGACAATGCATCACGACATTTTCACGGCAGACTTTTTACGGGGTGGTTTGCCATTGCCTTCCCCAGTCATCTACACTGTCCCCACAGCAAGCTGGGTACTCATGTTACTGACCTCGGAAGGATGGAAGGCTGAGTCAACCCTGAGCTGGCTCCCTGAACCCAGCTTCCACCGGGCTCAAACTTAGGTCATGAGCAGAGCTTAGGACTGCAGTACTGCAGCTTTACCACTCTGCGCCACAGGGCTGCTACAGGAAAGCTTGCATTCTGAATACAACTTTGTTGGTCTTAAAGGTGCAGCTTGATTCCTACTTTGTCTCCTTGGAAGACTGAGGACTCATGTGAAGAAAACATCCTGTCTTATAAGTTGCTTTGAGATCACCAAAGTAGCAAAAAGGCCAGCGAAGACAGGTTTCCTGTTCCTGCCCCCAGTGTAAATAAACATAACAGAATTACATAGCCACTTACTGGGGCACAATCGCACACAATTGGGTAAAGGAGGAATACAAATCTAATCTTTCAACCGCTGGGATTTGGAAGTCAGCTGTTCCTCAGTTAACATCTCCCTACGCATTCTAGTAGTAGGCAATACGTATTTGTATTAAAGACAGCTTCTGATGCTTTTCCAGCCAATTATTAAGCTTGTCTTCACAAGCACAGAGGCTTTTGATGAAAGCTGAGATTTTCACAAGATTGTAACAGTTGTAGGAAAACATTGTGGGGGAAAACCTGCACTGTTTGCAGTTTAGTCTAAGTTTGTACTGGCTGTTAGCTCAGGAGTTAATTGAGGATTTGGGTGTAGCCAAAACCACATGGGGGGGGGGGGGAGAGAGGGAGGAGAAATGAAACTCCCGCTGCGTCTTTACAAGGTGTATCTTCCGAAATGAACAGCATTAAATAGCAAGAATAAGGCATACCTTGTATAAAGACTCCTCCTATCATAACTGGGATCAGTTTACAGCACTTGAAGATTACTTGTGTAGGATAATTCAGATATCCTAAGGAGGTATTTGATAAACCCATTGTCCCCACTGTTAGAAAAGCTATTATCATGTAGGTTTTGCCTGGGATCCTGGAAAATATAAATGAAGCTCTGTATTGGGAGCAAATGGTAAATCTAACAAGAGGCTTTAAATACTGTGATCAACAGAATATAAATAAAAGCTCGTGTCTTTCATATCTATAAAAGTGCTGAAATCTGAATATCTCTCATTTGAAATGGTGACAAAGGCTTTTCCCCCCTATTGCAGTACCCTGAAGGGTAGTGCTTAGTTTTATTGCTGTTTTTATAGACCCTTTTTATTTTTCAAAACAACCAGCAGGAAGAGGCTAACAAACAAACAAACATCTAAAACCATAATCCACCAAGCATGGCTGCTCCGTACTTTTCATTCTTTGGAACTGGAGCAGCCTCACATCAACCTATTGAAAGGAAAGGAGGAAGGGCCCAGGAAACACCAGGAAACACAGCCCAGTGGGCTTTCAAATGGGATTATTCCAAAATAACTAGAGAACTTCACTTCTGGGGACTTCCAAGTTGCCTCACGAAAAGCTGAATATAAAAATCTTGATTTCCTGAACCCTACCTATTAGATTCAATCAGGGGTCGTTTCGTAGAAAAATAGGTGGTGGAGCTCATTAGCATATGCCCTCCCCAGCCAAAAGCAACCTGACACAACAAAGGAGAGTCCTGGATGAGTGAAGCCTGCTTGGGTTGGCCAGAGATCCAGCCAGCCCAAGCAGGCTTCACTCAACTGAGGCTCTCCTTGGCCACCCCGCCCCCCACAGTCAAAGGCCAGCAAGCCACCCACCACCAAAATCACATAAGAAGTGGAGAAAGGGTGGTGCGGGCTTCTCCAGGGGTTAATGAGGCCTGTTGGGGGTGTGGCAAAGCTCCTGGTGGCTGGCTGGCTGCCTGCTCTCCTAATTCGGGGATTGTTATGCAGCTGCACCTACTATTCAGTGGACAAGGTAGGTGGGGAGGAGAAAGGAGGTGTCAGAAAGGTTCAGGAGCTGTGCTCCTGTGAACTCCTGCTGAATTCGAGGCCTGGATTCAATAATATTAAGCCTTTTAAAAAATGTGACTGAGACCTATGTTCCCCTATAGAAGCTTTCCTGATTTTCTTTTCTGGATGTAGCTCTTTGTGATAAATTAGAAGGCTCTTCTAAAGACCCTCTGAGGTTTCAAGAGGAGCTTTTGGGATGAAGGCAAGAAGGAAAGCCTACAACCAGAACAAGAGTGTTTGAAACAGACTCTAGACCTCAGATGTTACCAAAAGTTTCCACCACTCTTCTGACAACACACAGATGTCTCAGATGTCCCGAGACACATGCTTGCCATCTAGTATGTGATTGTGCTGCAATTATTTTTATGTAGGCCAGCAAAATAAGTTAATTTTAAACAGAGGAAGTGAAAAAGGCACGCATCTCTCAGTACTGAGCATCTTATGAGTGCATGGCTACATTTGCCAATTTTTGTTCGGATGCAATTAAAGTTCACATGCAACAACCTTGCATATTAAGAGGAGATGGGGAGGCCATTCTATATCATATCAGTTTGTATCTGGACAATTCATTAATTGCTGACAAGTTAATAACAGGTGATATTTTAAAGGGACCTGACTGTGCTCTATCTTACATTACAGTCTTAAGCAGAGTTACACAGTTCTCAGTCCACTGCAGAAACAAACTAAATATAATAGTGGCCAAGGTCCATCCCACTTTAGAAGCAATAGTAGTTCTTTAAATTTGCCATGAAGCCCCAATCAGGATCAAGTGGGCAGTGGCCCCAGGACATCTTGTTCCTCCATGCCTTTTCAGGTGCATAAACAGCTCCCCCCCCCCCCACAATGGAGTTTCATTTGGTTTGAAGGCCATCTATGTCCATAGAAGTCCACTGTTGGCTTAGGGCTGCATTGTAAGCTTAGCAGACCATGTTTAGATGTAACGGGTATTCAAACAAACCGCCTGAAGATGGGAGTCAAATTTAACATACTTAATGTTTTGATAACTTTTAAGAAACAGAGAACGATTATCATACCGTCTCCTTTTGTCCTGAATAAGCTGCAACTCTACTAGTCCGAAAATAGAATAAAACCCAAATTGCACTAGTGTTAGGTACCAGCCAAAGGGCTTAAACCCCTCCACTGAAAATATCAGTTCCTGGAAGGAAAAAAAAAAGAACAAGATACTTTATTAAAAATAGCTTCCCTACAGTCATATTACATAATTTGTAATACCAGCATGCAACTTTTAAACTCAATTTCATCAGAAGTTTACTATCTCTGTATTCAGATGGTTTTGTTCCGCTCTTTGTTCCCCTTTTTTAAAATGGTAGAGAAAGTTAGAAAAAATGGATCATTTTTCCTTTGGTATTAATGCATGAAAAATCATGTCTTATTTAAAGAAAATAACTAACTTGGAAACATTGCTGGACCACAGCAAAGGGAACAAAAAATTCCTACCATTCCCCTTCCTGAGCTACCTGAAACACTACAGGGGGTAGGGGGCAGAGGATCCCTGGAAACAGCATAGGTAGTAACATTAAGGGCTACAGTGAGAGGGGGAAGTCTGCAAACTGCACCCTCCAATCCTGCCTCCAAAAATGGTATGTCAGTCAAAAGCTTCTGGAAAGTTTTTTAGTAGGGAATGAAAGTAACAACCTTGTTCTATTTATCCCCTAATAACTGGCATTCAGAGGTACATACCGTCTCTGAATACAGACATTCCATTTAGATACCGTATTTAACGGCTTGTGTCTCTGAATTTGATAAACCCATTGTCCCCACTGTTAGAAAAGCTATTATCATGTAGGTTTTGCCTGGGACCCTGGAAACTATAAATGAAGCTCTGTATTGGGAGCAAATGGTAAATTTGCTCTCTCTGAATTTGTCTAGTCCTCTTTAAAGCTTTCTACATCAATGGCTGTCACTGCAGCTGTGGCAGTAAGTCCTATAAATTAATTATGCAGCATGTGAAGAAGTACTTTCGTTAGCACTAGGTTTTGGACGGACAAAACCTAGTGCCCAGCACCTTGTTTAAATTGGTCACTATGCATGCAACATGCTATGCATTCAATGCTAGATCACCAGCACAATGTGGCTCTCTCACAGTGCCTGGAGTCCCCATTTTAAATAAGATGCTGGCGCATGCAACCTCACATGGTTAAATTCTTCTTGCTCACCAGTGTTGTGTTTAAACTGGACTCCAGACTGTACATGCAGGGGGATGCAGCCAATTAACAGTCTTTTACAAACATATCTGCACAATCCAAGTATTGCTGAAGTCACATAAGGTGAGAACAGCTATTCTTTTAACCTATCAAATCATTTTATAATTCTCAATATTAATGTGCTTAACTGAATAAACACACCCAGTTTTTCACATCTGTCTGAAACCTCATACGTGATTTGAAAGGGCTCAAAAAACCTTTTTTCCTCTACTGTAATGGAAGGGGTCAGCTATTGCAGCATCCCGTAACACTAAAATGAATGGATAAACCCTTGCATCAGAAAGTAAATGCTGCAGGTAGCGATGATATTTCTGCAGAAGGAAATATATATTTTATTATAAATGACAGCACATACCTGTAGATATCCATAAATAAGATAAAACAGAAAAACTCCAAAAACGCAAATGAAAAACTGAGTAAGCTTGTTAAATTTGCTGAGATTAATTCCAAGGACTATTACATCATCTATGGATTTTATATGTGGTGACATTGCTTGCGATTTTGAAGGTACACTGATAGATACATGCTTCCGAGAGGAATTGTATTTCAGATCCATGATTCCGAATTTGCTGCATTCGATGATAATAAAGTCTTTTCTTTATTTGTTTGGAAACTGAAAACAACATAAAATCAGATTACAACATTCACAATGGAAGCCAAACAAAATTTCTTCTTTGATGCATCCTGGTTGTAACCATCATATTATAATTCAAAGATTAGAAAGGGAAAAACTCAAGAGTCCATATGCACACTATGAAAGTAATCCCAGTGCACATGGATGTTAACTGAAAGTTGCTCCTTCACTACAGCACTGAGCTACTGGCAGTCTTTTAGTTGTACTAAACCACAATTAACTTTGTGCACATTCGTGCCTGCCCATTTGGGATATTTATTAAGTTAGATTTGTATCCCGCCCATTCTACGAAGACTCAAGGCAGCTAACAATATAAGATAACAATATTAAAACAGTAAAATAGTAAAACAATAAAACAGTCAGATAAAATAACAATGGTGCTACTTCATATATTCAGGCAAGATCTTATAATATTTTCCTTTCTCCAAAGTGGTCAGATCCTAGGCAGCTGGTCTTGATAGATCCAGGTGAGGTGGCAGCCCTCTCCCGTTTAAATGTCATATGCTATCTGAAACAGTTCAGTCTTGCAGGCCCTGCGGAATTGCGGTAAGTCCCACAGGGCCCTGATGGCTTCTGGGAGGGAGTTCCAGATTGTTGGGGCTGCCACCGAGAAGGCTCTTGCTCTGGTGGAATTTAGCCTAGCCTCCTTCAGCCCAGGAACAGTCAAAAGATTTTGAGAATTTGATCGAAGTGCTCTCTGGGGAACATGTGGGGCAATAAACATTTCAGGAGATAGAATTTTGTTTTCTTCTATCTTTTCTTGCAAGTCAACTTGCAAGGGCTTGATGGGAGTCAAAAGGGAGACTAGAAAATAGCTAAAAAAACAGACTAGATGAGTGATGTAAAGAGTTTATTTACCAGAATGTTACGTGGAGATGCCAACCCTATATTGCTTCACATGCTCAACTGAGTAGGTTGCTAAGTTCCAAGATAAGTTTGTCTGCTAGACGATTCAGTCTGAACATTCTGTTCAGCCAGCGCTCTCTAAAAGAAACAAAACGGCAGCTTGTTGAGCAAGTAGTTAGAAATTAATTTTTATTTCCCTGAACTATGTTTTGAAGCTGCTCCAGAAAAATGCTATCTTATCCATCATCTGTCTACCAAAATATCGTGTTTTTCTGCATATGGGAACCTTCCTCTTAACAGACTTACCTCTTCCTAAACTCGTGGACCTCAATGGACTTAACTCTACTCATAATTACACTTCCAATTTGGCTTGAACAGCTAGCTGTCTTCAGAGTAGGAATTGCTACTGCTGTCAAAAAGAGCAACTTTAAACACTGGGTGGGGGGCAGAATGTGGGGGGTTGTGATCTGACGTCAAGACATACTGAAGACAGAAACAGCTACTTACAAAACAATATGAGCAGCTACAGTACTAGCTGCAGTTACCTCTGCATTCACATTTCCTTATTCTTAACTACCTTCCAAGCAGTATTTCCCCACCAGAGATTAGGATCAGCTAAAATGTGCTGAATTAATGAGCAAGTTTTTGAAATCTGCTTTTAAAAGGATATGATATTTCACTTGCTTTTGTGGCAAATTATAAACTGGCTCAGGACAATGAGAGAGAAGTCCTAAAGAGATCTACTCAACAATAATAGCCATTTAATTCAATAGGGTTTACTCCCAGTAGTACTGCAGCCTGTGGTAAAAAAAGCCCTGTGGATCAGTGAAACTTTAAACCAGCAAGCAAACTGGAGAGCCAGTTTGGTGTAGTGGTTAAGTGTGAGGACTCTTATTTGGCAGAACAGGGTTGGATTCCCCACTCCTCCACTTGCACCTGCTGGAATGGCCTTGGGTCAGCCATAGCTCTAGCAGAGGTTGTCCTTGAAAGGGCAGCTGCTGTGAGAGCCCTCTCCAGCCCCACCCACCTCACAGGGTGTCTGTTGTGGGGAAGGTAAAGGAGATTGTGAGCCACTCTGAGACTCTTTGGAGTGGAGGGTGGCTTTATAAATCCAATATCATTTTCTTCAAATTCACAAGCATGATTTTTGCTTGGCATGGCCAGTGGGGACCACTTGAAATATATACAGATGGAGACAAACTTGATCCTACATAGTGTATGGCTGATTGTCTTAGCTGGCCTACCTACTTATGACTGTGTTGTACAAATGTGTAATGTAAGTTCTGTTAACAGGTCTGAATTTAAAACCACTTAAAAGAGTACATATTAGATTCATATTCTTTTGTTTAAAATTTCTCTTCTAGAATATTTTATATTCTTCATTTCAAGTGTAAAAGGATCTTGCATCATATAATCCAACTGGCAATAAATTAAGAAAATCTGAAGGTTGTCATTAATTGGTGTGTAACTAGTTTTGGAGAGATTAACTAACCTTGAACGCATATCTTGTTTCTTAAAACTATAGCAGTCAGCTTGTAGCATACAATAGGTGCGCTTGTAGTATACAATAGGTAAGGTAGCAGTATTCTTAACAATGTTAAGAAGGAAGAATAGATTGTTTTTCTATTAGTTTAGAGTCAGTGCAGTATAGAGTATACATGCACTGACTCTCTCTCTCTGTATTCTTGCAATGTAAAACTTCCTGTAAGTACCAAAGATGAGCAATGCAACAGTGTCAGCATCTTGAACTTTCTTAGAAAATAGATGCTTTCCTTAATCATGATCAATAAAAATGAAGAGTTCCTACTTGAGTTGTTAGTAATGATTTGGACCCTAAACCCAGATAAAATTTGTAATTTCCCTGTCATCTGCCAACACAAGCTATTTCAACATGACAACATCAAAAATGAAGTTGAATAATAAAGTGCTTTCATACTTAATGTCCTTTCACTGTTAAGTGGCCTTTATAGACGTTTTGTTGTAATCCTTACAGCAGCCCTATGAAGCAGGCCAGTATTATCGTCCCCATACTGAGGCCGAGAGAACAGGTACATTCAGACATCACAAATTTTTCCAGGCAGTCTTTTTTGTTCATAGGAGCAGTCCACAGGCCGGACAACCCAGCACAGAGGCATTAGTTGTAGGTAGGAAGTTCTTCTATGGCCCTGCAAACAACTTTGTTGCTTATAGGTTGGGAGGAGTTTTTCACTTCCCCTTTTGCATAGTGGACCACAGGATCTTTTCACCCTTCCCTAATGGCAATCTGTATGCAACTTGGAGAGCAGGTAGAGGACTATCCTGGGAAGGCCTGCTGCAACTTGTATGCCTCTAGCTTGAATTTTTTTAATAGACTCCCCCCCCTTTTGCACATTGGACCATAGGATCTCCCTCCCTCCCCCCCCCCCCACGGCAATCTGCAGGTGGCTTGGAGGGCAGGTAGAGGGGCCATCCAGGGGAGATTCCTTAGGCTATAGGCTCTTTACTGAAAGTGTCTGAAGCAAATAAATATCCAAAATTTCCAGTATATGTTTAAAGGACATGTTAGTTAAAATGCTGTATTTTATTACAGTCTGACTATTAATTTGTAATTATTGTAGTGTACTATATCGTTTTATTATGTTTATGTTGTGAAAATTCATGATCTGTAAAACTCATGGACCAATACCGACCTCTATCTTTCTTGTCTATGCCCATCCCTAATGACAATCACTCTTTGTTTCTCCACGGCGGACACAAACCTAGCTTGTTTCCTGTGCTTGTGTGCTTCCTTCTTCCCTTTGTGGCAAGTAGTTTATTTCCATGTAATTCTAAACCACAGGTTTGTGGGGAGGACATAAAATGTTGGTTTACCCACATTCCTGCATCACTGCAAACTGTCCAACTGAAAGCTTTCCAAAACCATCAACTTCCTGCATCATGGATCATTGTCTTAGCCCCTAGGACTACACCAGTTCCTTATTTACACACAAAAACAGAAAATAAGATAGAAAATTATATCACTGGGTGATTTCTGTAGCTCAACAGCAAGCACTTTAATCTGAGACATGAAGCGTGACTTTTGTACTGAGACTGGATAACAAAAGAGAGACAGATTCTCTACCAGCCCTAGTTATTAATCATTTCTTTTGAAGAAAGCCTATATTGTTAGTGATTCACACAGGGGGAATTAAAACAAACAAAAAAACTGTTTCAATTTTTCTCCAAGATTCCAACATAGGGATTTTATACTGATGAAAAGCTATAAAAGCTGAGGCTTAAAATCTTAAAAGAAAACAAACAAAAGCAGAGAGAGATCCAACCCAATGACAACTAAAACATTTCTCCCTTTATTCGATGTTAACGTTATTCAGACATGTTTTTAAATTTTATTTTATTACTCGATAAATCAAAATAGATCAAACAGATCAACTTAAGCAAAATGTATCAACTATTTTTTTAGATAAACAATCATCCAAGTTACTCTGGTACCCCAGCAATCTTATTTGGAGTGCCTCACATGGTCAGATTTGGAAGACATTTTTAGATTTGTTTGAATGACAGCATAATCCTATGTAGGCTTAGTCCAACTGATTACTTTTTTAAAAAAATACTTTTATTTTAAATTATTTTACATTTTTCATAATAGTCTTCTGTATAGATTGACAAAGAATAATTATATCCTTTAATCACAATACAGGGCAACATGGAATGAGATTAAGAATTTCAGCAAACCTATCAAGTCCCCAGAGTTGGAAATGACTGGTGCTTGCAAAGGGGACCTTTCCTTTCCTTATCAAGTATAACAAGAACTGGCTAACACACAACATAATGTTTATGTAGCTGTTTCAGGACATGTAGCAAATTTATTTGAGTTGTCAACAAATGGGGAAATTAACCCATTTTTCTATACAGCAGGAATTTTTTGTGCAATTAGTTTGCCAGCAGTTTCCATGGTATTAAACTTGGAGCAACCCTGTTTAGTATCACACAGTCAGAGTCCCAAATAATCTCAAAACTATTGTCTTCATTTAAGCTACCTCTCTCCCTCTCACCTACATTTATTGGTGGGCCTGACAGTTAGGCCAAGCTAGGGAGAAAACTCAGGGAAACAGGCAAGAGCAGATATTAGACCACTCTGATTGAAGGCTGTTATTCTGACAGTAAGGGTTACCAGCAGTGTTCTCTCTAAGCTGAGTTAGTGTGAGCTAGCTCACAGATTTTTAGCCTTCAGCTCACACATTTTTGTCTTAGCTCGGGGAAGGATGTCAATAAGATCACAATGATTTATGCAGTAGCTCACAACTTTAATGCCACAAAATAGGAGTCAATCGCACCTTTAAGATGAACTTAGTTTTATTCAGAACGTAAGTATCGTGTGCATGCATATTTCTTCAGAGGAGGAAAGAAGTTTGAAGTGTGCATGCACACGAAAGCTGACGTTGTGAATAAAACTAAATTGATCTTAAAGGTGCAATTGACTCCTATTTTGTTCTACTACTTCAGACCAACACGGCTGCCTATTTGGATCTAACTTTAATGCCAGTAGCTCACGAAGTAGAATTTTTGCTCACAAGACTCTGCAGCTTAGAGGGAACATTGATTACCAGCTGTCCTCTTTTTAGAGGACATGTCCTTTTCGTGTATGTGTCAGTTCTCATTGGGCTCTTTTAGAAAACTGATGAAAATGGTCTCTTTTGGGGTTGGAAGGTTTAGGAATATTCCTAGTTAGTAGCAATCATTACAGCTTAAATAGTAGGGATATTTAAAACAACATCTGTCCAGTGTTCCCTCAAAGATGAGTTAGCATCAGCTAGCTCACAGATTTTTAGCCTCCAGCTCACAAATTTTTGTTTTAGCTCAGGAAGGATGACTCCAGAGCACACTAATTCATGCAATAGCTCACAACTTTAATGCCAGCAGTTTACAACTTTAACATCAGTAGCTCACAAAGTAGAATTTTGCTCACAAGACTCTGCAGCTTAGAGGGAACACTGGATCTGTCATAGTAGTCAGTTGGGGAAATAAAGCCTTTTTTGCTTTTCAAAATGTGGTAACCCTATGACAGCGCTTATTTTTCATGTGTATGTATGCCTGCACACATACACACAAGAAAAAAATATAAAGCGTATAAATTAAGGGGGGGGGGAAACAATGGATCGTACATAGCCTTCAGGTGTCGAACTCATTTGTTATGAGGGCCGGATCTGACATAAATGAGAGCTTGTTGGGCCGTGCCATGTTGGGCTGTAAAATGTTAGCACTCATTGGTTTAAAAGATGCTTTCTTTGTATCTCTCCCATGGGATCCAGGGAACTGGGCAAAGGAAGCACTGGCTCTTTCCTTCCTTCCCCAGGGGAATGGGGGGGGGAGTCTCAGCCAACAGAAGGAAGAGCGGCTTGACTCAGTAGCTCTGCCATGCAATTGAGAGAGCCTGGCAAAGCAAGCTATTCC
The DNA here is from genome assembly GCF_032191835.1 of Heteronotia binoei. Classification (NCBI taxonomy): domain Eukaryota; kingdom Metazoa; phylum Chordata; class Lepidosauria; order Squamata; family Gekkonidae; genus Heteronotia; species Heteronotia binoei. The sequence continues at coordinate 110,439,954 of NC_083229.1, forward strand.
TCCCACCCTTCCTCCCCAAGGGAGGAGCCTCAGCCAATGGAGAAAATAGAGGTTTTGCTCTGTAGATCCTGTGCAATTGAGCAAGCTGTTATGCAGAAGGAAGCAAGATATAGGGAGAAGGAAGCAAATAGCCAATTGCTGAGGTGGGTGTGGGCTGATAGGAGCCCTCTGGGGGCCTGATGCAGCTCCTGAACTGCATGCTTGACACCCCTGCTCTAAACTGAGTTAGTGTGAGCTAGCTCACAGATTTTTAGCTTCCAGCTCACAGATTTTTGTCTTGGCTCAAGAAGGATGACCCCAGAGCACACTAATTTATGCAGTAGCTCACAGCTTTAATGCCAGCAGCTCACAAAGTAGAATTTTTGCTCTGCAGCTTAGAGGGAACATTGGATCTGTCATAGTAATCACAGTTGGGGGGAAATGTGGTAACCCTATGACAGTGCTTATTTTTCGTGTTTGTGTATGTATGCACACATACACACACTATATAACGTATAAGTTAAGGGGGAAAACGATGGACCGCAGCCTTCTTTCTCCCTCATGCCGCCCAGCAGGAGCGGCCAGAGAAGGCAGCGGTCAGCGCTCTCCTCGCCTGGGCGTGACCCGGCCTCTCTCTTCCCTTCCCCGCCCCGCGTCGCCTGTCCTCCCGGAAGTGGCCCCGCATCCCCCCTCCCCGCCAGCAGGGAGGCTTTCTCAGTACCTGAGTCCGGGGAGGCGAGGGCTTCGTGGCCGGGGGAGGAGGCAGCAGCGCCAGCCTAGCCGGCCGGTCTCTCTCGCTCTGCCGCCGCCGCTCCCCCTCAAGCCAGCATCCAAAATGGCGGGGAGCGCGGAGCTCATCGAGCGGCCGGCGGCATCTTCGCTCTCGGCGCTCGTTCGGTTTTGCCTGGGCACCGTCGCCGCTGCCTGCCCACCTGTGTCGCTTCACCTGGCCTGCCGCCTTCCTTTTCTGCCGGCGCGCCTGCCTGCGTTTGCATCGTGCGGCTGACTGGCTGGCTCGGCGCGGAGTCTCCCAGAAGGGGTCGCCGTGCAGAAATAAACGGGAGTCTTCTGGCATCTTTGAAGAACCAATATCGTTTTATTTCAGCCCTCTTTAGAGGCTTTCTAGTGTTTGTTTTTTTTTAAAGCATTGCAAACCACGTGCACGGAGCCTGTTGTACCCTTTTACATTCGCACTGTGGTTTCTTCATTGATTCACGCATACAGCTACTGAGGGTTTTTGGTTTTTGTGAATGCAAGGACTCGCTCAATATCTCTGAGGAAATGGACTGTAAGCCTCAGGAAAACCAGCCTAGGGGAGGAGCCCCAAGGCTGTTGTTTGCTTTAAAACGGATAGAAGGAAGTACTTCTTCACCCAAAGGGTGATTAACATGTGGAATTCACTGCCGCAGGAGGTGGTGGCAGCTTCAAGCATAGCCAGCTTCAAGAGGGGGTTAGATAAAAATATGGAGCAGAGGTTCATCAGTGGCTATTAGCCACAGTGTGTATATATATGTGTGTGTGTGTGTATATATATATATATATATATATATATATATATATATATATATATATATATATATATATATATATATATATATAAAATTTTTTGGCCACTGTGTGACACAGAGTGTTGGACTGGATGGGCCATTGACCTGATCCAACATGGCTTCTCTTATGTTCTTATGCTTTTATTGCCACACACTTAATATGGTTATCCCTGGAATTTTTAATATATGTACAGGCCTGTAGCCAGGATTTTTCATTGGGGGGGGGCACAGCCAGGATTTTCATTTAGGGGAACACATTTTTTGTTTAAATATACCTAAAATAATGATTAAATAATGCAGACAAGTCATTTATCATGCAAAAGATGTGTGAAGTTTATTTTTAAAATGCTAACCATTGCCTGTATAATGAATACTACTATTAATGTTTCTGTTGTATCACTAAGACACTGACCATTACAGATATAATGAAGACAAGTAAAAATATTTGGTCTGTATTATGTTCCTCCGGTTGGCTGGCAATGGACACTGTAGCTCCCCTCCCTTTTTCACACTGACTGGAGACTGAGTCTCTGGTCTTCACAGTTTATAGATAAGGATTGCATTTCTTTAGTGTGTGTTTTTTGCACCATAGACAAGTTTATTTTGTAAAGCAGCATCAAACACATGCAAAACACTTCTTACAAGGTGTGGGGACAGAAGGGGGTGGGGCGTAATGGTTTCAGAGATTTGATTGGTAGGTCCAGTAACCCTCAGATCCACCCCACCACTATGGGCCTGTACATGTATATTGCAGAAACAAATTTGCTTATTAGGCCACACCCCTGATGCCAAGCCAGCTGGAACTGCATTCCTGTGCATTCCTGTTCAAAAAAAGCCCTGGCTCTGTGTGTGGGATTATTGTGTGTTTGAGGCAGGACTGGGCAGCTGCTAAATTGGTATGATTTTTGTTTTGAAATTAAATTACCATCGTGCTGTAGAGTAGACCATATCTTAGTCTCTAGGTAGTACCACGAAAATGCATCCACAGCTTTGTGGGACCACAACAGAGCAAAACAATGGTTCTAAAGCACAGATCCTTCTGGATCCTCATTTTTACACTAAGTCATTTCAAACTTGCCATCAGATCATCTATATAATGTTGATAGCCACAGATAGCATAGCAAAAACCATGCATCCATGCCTTTGAGGTGCCACAACAGCACAAAAACATGGTTCCAAAGATCCTCATGGATCTTCAGGGTTTTTGCACTGGGTCCCCCCAACATCACCCATCAAATCACATATCATGCCCATGGCCACAGCTTGCACCACAAAACCCACAAATCCACAGCTTTGCTGCAATAGTGTGATGCAAAAACATGATTCCAAAGCATGGCTCCGCAGGGTTTTTGCATTGGGTCACCCCAGCCTCACCATCAAATAGGGTGGCCAGACCGTCCCGGTCTCCCGGGACATTCCCGGATCTGGCCACCCAATCCCGGATCCCGGGCTGCCTATACCGGGACCATTAAAGGTCCCGGTTTAGGCAGCCCCGGAGCCGGTGGGCCGCGGGCGCCGGCGGGGAAGGCGGCGAGGGAGGGAGGGAGCGTCCCTGCGCCTGCGCAGGGCCCCTGCGCAGGCGCAGGGACGCTCCCTCCCTCCCTCGCCGCCTTCCCTGCCCGCGCGCGGGGCCCGGCGGCAGTGGTGGAGGCCTCTCCGTGGCCTCCGCTGGTCGCTGGAAGCCCTCCAGAGACTCTGGAGGGCCTCCAGCGACCAGCGGAGGCCGCGGAGAGGCCGCGGGGCACCCGGCGCTGGTCCCGGAAGGCCTTCCAGAGACTCTGGAAGGCCTTCGGGGACCAGCGCCGGCCAGTGAAGGCTTCCCCGCGGCCTCCGCTGGTCCCTGGAGGCCCTCCAGAGTCTCTGGAGGGCCTCCAGGGACCAGCGGAGGCCGCGGGGAGGCCGCGGGGCACCCGGCGCTGGTCCCGGAAGGCCTTCCAGAGACTCTGGAAGGCCTTCCGGGACCAGCGCCGGCCAGCGAAGGCTTCCCCGCGGCCTCCGCTGGTCCCTGGAGGCCCTCCAGAGTCTCTGGAGGGCCTCCAGGGACCAGCGGAGGCCGCGGGGAGGCCGCGGGGCACCCGGCGCTGGTCCCGGAAGGCCTTCCAGAGGCTCTGGAAGGCCTTCCGGGACCAGCGCCGGCCAGCGAAGGCTTCCCCGCGGCCTCCGCTGGTCCCTGGAGGCCCTCCAGAGTCTCTGGAGGGCCTCCAGGGACCAGCGGAGGCCGCGGGGAAGCCGCGGAGCAGCCGGCGCTGGTCCCTGGAGGCCTCCAGAGGCCAGCGCCGGTAGCGGAGAGGCCCGGCGCTGGTCCCTGGAGGCCTCCAGAGGCCAGCGCCGGCAGCTCCCTCCCTCCCTCGCCGCGAGGCCGCCGCCGGAGGACTCCCCGCCGCCGCCGCCGCTGGACTCCGCCGCCCTGGAATAAGGTAAGGGGGCCGAAAGCGGGGGGGGGGGGGGGCGGGGGGCGGCCTTCCTTTCTTCCCTCCCTCCTCCCTCCCTCCCTTCCTTCCTTTCTTCCTTCCTTCCTTCCTTCCTTCCTTCCTTCCTTCCTTCCTTCCTTCCTTCCTTCCTTCCTTCCCTCACTCCCTTCCCTTCCTTCCTTCCCTCCCTCCCCCCTTTTTTCCTTCCTTCCCTCCCTCCCCCCTTCCTTCCTTCCCTCCCTCCCTCCCCCCTTCCTTCCTTCCTTCCTTCCCTCCCTCCCTCCTCCCTCCCTTCCTTCCTTCCCTCCCTCCCTCCCCCCTTCCTTCCTTCCTTCCTTCCTTCCTTCCTTCCCTCCCTCCCTCCCCCTTCCTTCCTTCCTTCCTTCCTTCCTTCCTTCCTTCCTTCCTTCCTTCCTTCCTTCCTTCCCTCCTTCCTTCCTTCCTTCCTTCCCTCCCTTCCTCCCTCCCTTCCCTCCCTTCCTTCCTTCCCTCCCTCCCTTCTTCCTTTCTTCCCTTCTTCCCTCTCTCCCTTTCTCCCTTCCTTCCTTCCTTCCCTCCCTCCCTCCTTATGTTCTTATGTGACACAGAGTGTTGGACTGGATGGGCCACTGGCCTGATCCAACAGGGCTTCTCTTATGTTGTTATGTGACGCAGAGTGTTGGACTGGATGGGCCACTGGCCTGATCCAACAGGGCTTCTCTTATGTTGTTATGTGACGCAGAGTGTTGGACTGGATGGGCCACTGGCCTGATCCAACAGGGCTTCTCTTATGTTGTTATGTGACGCAGAGTGTTGGACTGGATGGGCCACTGGCCTGATCCAACAGGGCTTCTCTTATGTTGTTATGTGACGCAGAGTGTTGGACTGGATGGGCCACTGGCCTGATCCGACAGGGCTTCTCTTATGTTGTTATGTGACGCAGAGTGTTGGACTGGATGGGCCACTGGCCTGATCCGACAGGGCTTCTCTTATGTTGTTATGTGACGCAGAGTGTTGGACTGGATGGGCCACTGGCCTGATCCAACAGGGCTTCTCTTATGTTGTTATGTGACGCAGAGTGTTGGACTGGATGGGCCACTGGCCTGATCCGACAGGGCTTCTCTTATGTTCTTATGTGACGCAGAGTGTTGGACTGGATGGGCCACTGGCCTGATCCAACAGGGCTTCTCTTATGTTCTTATGTGACGCAGAGTGTTGGACTGGATGGGCCACTGGCCTGATCCAACAGGGCTTCTCTTATGTGACAATACTGACTTTGGTGGACCCAAGCACTGATTCAGTGTAAGGGAGCTTTGTGTTTGTGTCTTCTAGTGCAATTTTGTTCTCAGATCCTGTATTTACTTCATCAGTATATGGGATAAGGCACTTTCTCAACTGTGCTGCATAATGCAGCCTATTTATTTTGTCCTGTTGGCTCTGTTGGCTCTATCTGCGCCACCTTCATCACTTTCGGGGTGTGGATCCCCCAGTGGAGTGGTCTCCCGACTCCCTCCGCCGGCTGTTTCTGATAGCCCTGCGCCCCCTCTTTCATTTGATATGTGTCCCGTGCGGGTGCCACCCTCCCGCCGGGAGATGCCGCAAAATGAGCCCCCTTGAGGCTTATGGCGGCAGGGCTCGGGGGAAGCGAGCTAGACTGCTGTTCTTTTGAGGGGTTATAGAGTGTTTCGAGCCCGTCCCTGTGGCATCGGTCCCATCATTGTGGGGCCCAGGGGGCCGGCGCAGCGGCACGCTGAAGCAGCCTGTCGGTCACTTCCAGGTTCCTGTCCTGCATCTTGACCGGTGTTATTAGTGACAGGCTGCTTCGGCGTGCCGCTGCGCCGGCCCCCTGTGTCCCACAACGATGGGACTGATGCCACAGGGACGGGCTTGAAACACTCTATAACCCCTCAAAAGAACAGCAGTCTAGCTCGCTTCCCCCGAGCCCTGCCGCCATAAGCCTCAAGGGGGCTCATTTTGCGGCATCTCCCGGCGGGAGGGTGGCACCCGCACGGGACACATATCAAATGAAAGAGGGGGCGCAGGGCTATCAGAAACAGTCAGCGGAGGGAGTCGGGAGACCACTCCACTGGGGGATCCACACCCCGAAAGTGATGAAGGTGGCGCAGATAGAGCCAACAGAGCCAACAGGACAAAATAAATAGGCTGCATTATGCAGCACAGTTGAGAAAGTGCCTTATCCCATATACTGATGCAGTATATACAGGATTTGAGAACAAAATTGTTTCCGGCGGTGATATTTGGGGGATTTTTGGGGACGTCACAGGAAGTGCTGTGAAGTCACTTCCTGTTTCCGGCAGGTGACGCGGGGGAAATGATGTCACAGGAAGTGATGCCACTTCCTGTTTCCGGTGGTGGCATGACGTCACCGGAAGTGACGTCACCGGAAGTGACGTCACTTCCTGTTTCCGGCAGGTGACGCGGGGGAAATGATGTCACAGGAAGTGATGCCACTTCCTGTTTCCGGTGGTGGCATGACGTCACCGGAAGTGACGTCACCGGAAGTGACGTCACTTCCTGTTTCCGGCAGGTGACGCGGGGGAAATGATGTCACAGGAAGTGATGCCACTTCCTGTTTCCGGTGGTGGCATGACGTCACCGGAAGTGACGTCACCGGAAGTGACGTCACTTCCTGTTTCCGGCAGGTGACGCGGGGGAAATGATGTCACAGGAAGTGATGCCACTTCCTGTTTCCGGTGGTGGCATGACGTCACCGGAAGTGACGTCACCGGAAGTGACGTCACTTCCTGTTTCCGGCAGGTGACGCGGGGGAAATGATGTCACAGGAAGTGATGCCACTTCCTGTTTCCGGTGGTGGCATGACGTCACCGGAAGTGACGTCACCGGAAGTGACGTCACTTCCTGTTTCCGGCAGGTGACGCGGGGGAAATGATGTCACAGGAAGTGATGCCACTTCCTGTTTCCGGTGGTGGCATGACGTCACCGGAAGTGACGTCACCGGAAGTGACGTCACTTCCTGTTTCCGGCAGGTGACGCGGGGGAAATGATGTCACAGGAAGTGATGCCACTTCCTGTTTCCGGTGGTGGCATGACGTCACCGGAAGTGACGTCACCGGAAGTGACGTCACTTCCTGTTTCCGGCGGCGCGCGCGCGCTTCGCGCGCGCACCCCCCCCCCCCCCCCCCGTGTCCCTGGCTGGCCTTCAGACATTATGGTCACCCTACCATCAAATTACATATCACGTGCATGGGCAGAGTTTGCACCACAGAAATCAAGGCTACATGGTTGCATGGTGACACCATGGTGCAAAACCATGGCTTCGAAACACGGATTCTCACGGCTCCTCAGCCAGTTTGGTGTAGTGGTTAAGTGTGTGGACTCTTATCTGGGAGAACCGGGTTTGATTCCCCACTCCTCCACTTGCACCTGCTGGAATGGCCTTGAGTCAGCCATAGCTCTGGCAGAGGTTGTCCTTGAAAGGGCAGCTGTTGTGAGAGCCCTCTCAGCCTCACCCACCTCACAGGGTGTCTGTTGTGGGGGAGGAAGGTAAAGGAGATTGTAGGCCGCTCTGAGACTCTTCGGAGTGGAGGGCGGGATATAAATCCAATATCTTCATCTTCTTCTCAGGGTTTTTGCATTGGTGAAGGCCTTCTCTGGGTTGGGAAATCCCTGAGCATTTTCAGACAAGAGGGAGCTCAGCAGGGATATAATGAACATCACCCTTCAAAGGTCCGTGTTCTGCAGGGGAATGGGTCTCTGTAGTCAGACTATCCGCTGCAATTCTGCGGGGAGGAACTTTGGGTCCATCTTGGAGGTCGGCTGTTTCATATAAATCACAGGTCTACTGGAGAAGTGTAAATAAGCCAGGGGGCCTCTGTGAGCCCCCAACCCTTAATCCTGCCCTCAGCCTGTCTTTTTTCACCCCCACCCCAGTCTCTGGCAAGGATTGACAACTGTGGACCACCAACAAGCATTCTTTGTTATTCCTAAAGGAAAGGTAGATGAGTTGTGTGGAAATCTGTTGTTAGGTAGCCCATACCCTTTTGAATTTTGTTCAGTGTGGCTGTGGGGCAGATTTGGAAGGAGGGAGCAGTGCTGAATAATGGAGGCAGTGTTTAACCCTTTGCCCCAGCTCCTTTTTTGTGATGTAAAATTCCCTTCTTAGGCCACCATACATTACATGGGTGAATGTGGGTGTTTTCAGTGTGTTTTTATGTATGTGGACTCAAGGGAAGACTTTGGATGTTCCCGTCTGGCTCATTGGAGCCATGCGGACTGAGCTTGGGGACTTGAACAAAGGGCTGCAGGATTCAAATCCCTGCAGCCCTATACCAATCACAAACCCCCACCGGTTTGAATGACCCAATGATGTGCTAGCACGGGAATCCAGAGATTATATAAGTTGAGCTGGTAGGCCCCATCCCCAGTCTTGTAATGTAGCCTATCCTATATCATGTCTCTTAAAGAGCTTGTAGTCACTTACTCTGAGACTCTGCCATGCATAGAACCCACTATATTGTAGTTTTCAATGTGTGTTTGTATTAAAGATTTCTTTTTCTGTTGTGTCTTTCATTTGAAAACATACTTTGGGAGGGGCTGGTCCACAGATCCACCCCAGCAAGTGACACAAATCAACAGGAGAGAAAGCATCAGGGTCCATGATGACGGAGGATTGTAAAAGATGCTTCAAATGGCAGCTGGGCTCCGAATCTTTGGTCACTCTTGCTCTGCAAAGCAATTCAAGAGCTGAGAGGAAAATGCCTGTAAATAAATATGGGATCATTTGTCTGGAGTTTGAGTTGAAGATAAGAAAGGACATGGTTCTGGAAGTTGATGGCTATGGGAGAGGGAAGATTAGTGGGAAGTAGCTGGTTTGGGCAGGAGGAGGAGGAGGTGGTGGATTTGCATTGGATGGGACACCCGCTTAGGGTAGGAATCTGTAGAAGTGGAAAGGTAAAAATCTGTTGTAATTATGGAGGCTGCCCTGAACTGGATAGCCTTGGCTTGCCTGATCTCACTAGCTGAGCAGGCAGTCCCAGATTAAACCCTATGGAGGCCCCTAGGCAGTCGAAATCTTGGGGGAGGGGGGGCCTTGCAAATCATCTCAAAGTCGGAGTGCCCACCCCACTGCCTGCCGCCCCCACTGCAGCCTGCAGGCACCTTCTCAAAAGCCCCTTTGACAAAACTGTGGGGAGAGGCAGAGAGGCAAACCTGGTGACAACGCCAGCACGAACCACACCAGGCAAGTGAGGCAAAGAGCGGCTCAGTCACTGGCTGTGCCTGCAGGCTGGGAGGGCTGCAAGCAAGGAAAAAACCAGGGGGGCCAGCCCGGGGCCCCTAAAGGTGTGAGGGCCCATAGGCCAGTGCCTACTTGACCTAATTGTTAATCTGACCCTGTGAGCAGGTTCAGCCCAGGTGGCTAATATTTGGATGGGAGACCACTAAGAAATACCAGGGGTGCACTGCAGAGGCAGGCAATGAATGAGTCGCCTCTCATCCTGAAAGTTCTACAGAGTTGTCATAAGGTACCTAGACAGCACTTTCCACCACCAACAACAATTGAGGGGTGGGTGGGTGGGTGCTGTCTTTTAAATGATAATATTTGATGACGAACAGTGTGGCCTTTTTTGCCCCATTTGTCTGTATTTAGATTTATTGGATTTATATCCCGCCCTCCCCTCCAAAACAGGCTCAGAGCAGCTTTCTTTTCCAGCATTCAAGAATGGCAGCCATGACTCAAATCACTTAAGAAATAAGTCGGCTATAGAACCACCAACCAACTAAGGAAGTTTTAATTATGACATTCTCTGTTGTGATGTAGGCTTTGATCTTTCCTTAGTGCCTGAGCTCAGCAGGGTATGCTGGAAAGCCGGCCATTGGTGTTTTTGGCTGCAATGGGAAGGATTGGACCCATGTACAATGATGCCATTTTAAAATATTTGTTTCTTATTATTGGACAGTTCACCAGACCCTCCCTCTTTAAGATTCAACGTGCGGGACAGACCCTGTTCTGTTTACAAAATATGGCGTAATTAGCATTTGCAATAATCTCTGGTGGTGGTGAAAAGTGCCATCAAGTCACAACTGATTTATGGCAACCCCATTGGGTTTTGAAGGCAAGAGAGCTTCAGAGGTGGTTTGCTATTGCCTACCTCTGCATCATGCCCTGGTAATCCTTGGAGACCTCCCATCCAAATACTAGCCAGGGCCGACCCTGCTTTGCTTTTGGGATCTGATGAGATCAAGCTAGCCTGGGCTATTCAGGTCAAGGGCAGTAATCTCAGGTAAAGGCAGTCCCCTGTGCAAGCACCAGTTGTTTCCGACTCTGGGGTGACGTCACATCATGACGTTTTCACAATAGACTCTTTAATGGGGTGGTTTGCCATTGCCTTCCCCAGTCATCTACACTTTCCTCCCAGTGAGCTGGGTACTCATTTTACTGACCTTGGAAGAATGGAAGGCTGAGTCAACCTTGAGCCAGCTACCTGAACCCAGATTCTGCCGGGACTGAACTCAGGTCATGTGAACAGAGAACTTGAACTGCAGTACTGCAGCTTTACCACTCTATACCACGGGGCTCTCTAGATATAATTAATTTTTCCTCATAGTTAAGAACATGAGATGTGTTGCTGGATGAGTCTGAGATCTACCTCATCCAGCCCCAGCAACTGGCAAATAGTGTGTTGTCCATCAGTAATTGGCTATCAGTACACCTGTAGCCATGATCTATTCTTGTCCTCAAAAGAGATGGGCCTAGACTGAGGATGGCATTTTCTGAAATACTGTCCAAGTATTTCTCAGAGCAGGTTGAAAATACAGTATGCACACCTGTTGTAGTAAAAGTTTGAGGCCATGTGTAGTTTGGAAAGGAAAGGAATAAAGAATTTGGAGGATCAAGTGAAGTAATGCCATTTTCTTTGGTGGAAGAGTGGATGATATTCATAAGTTGAAAAATCGTCCATGGTTTTCTCTGTTAGCCTGTTACAGAAAAAGGGGGGAAAGTGCCTAAATACAGCACTTTAAAGACAAACGAATTTGTTGTGGAATAAACGTTGTGGATTACTTTAAGGAACCATGAGACTCAATGTCATCACTTGATGAGAAGGCATAGGAAGTTGGAAAGGATTATTTATTTATAATGTCTTTGGCAGTTAAGATAATAAGAAGTGCCCATAAGGCTGTTTATAAATATTTGTGCAATATTTTCAAGCGAGGAGGAGGATCCACAAGATCTTTGTGTTGGCTTGTACTACGCTGAGGATTCCAGGTTTTTTAAGACTCATCTCGTTACTCCCCTTTAATTGGACTTAAGAGGGTACAAATGTCATTTTCACATATGAGTGGTTTCTTCTGCTGAACTAGTTAATATTTAGGGTCAAGGCATTCTATTCACCCTGCTTCGTGATGGGAAATTGCTTTACAGCTGGGAATTAGGTAAATCAAAAGTGCACTCAAAAGCAATACATTGTATTTATGACTAAACAAGCAAAATTATTTTCTGCTTATTTTGTAATAAATACAATCTATGAGCCTAAGTGGAATAAATATGGTGCAATAAATAATGTGTGCTTGGCTGACATTTGTTTTTCATGGCAGAGCAAATTTGCTTTAAGAACTATGAGACAGTATATTTATAAAATACATCTTCATTTACTCCATATGCTATATAATGTGCATTAATATGAGAGTGTTAACAAATAACTAGTTGTCATGTAACCGTTAATACTGTGATGCCAGGCTTTGCGTTCCAGTGGAAATCAACAGCAGGAGATGATCTCGAATTAGATGGAAATCTCTCACCAGCATCTGGAATGTGATAAAATCAGACTCTGGAGGAGGTGAGGGACAGCCCTATAGCTGAGGGGATGGAGGCAGAGAGTTAAACACAGTTGCCATCTTAAATTTGGATAGATTGAGAGCTGAGAGTTGTCCGGAGTCAGAGTACCCTGGGGTGGAAAGTTTATTCTGGGTAGGGCTGCCAAGCTCCTAAGCAGGGTGGGGTTCTCCTGCTCTGGAGGTCCTAACCCACTGGCCACTGTGACGTCACAATGATGTCACTCACAAGCAGGCCTCGGATTCAGTGGGAGCTCACAGGAGCACAGCTCCTGAACCTTTCTGAGAGTTCCACCTCCTCCTTCTGAGAGTTCCACCTCCTTATCCTTAGTATGTGCAGCTGCATAACAATCCCTGGATGAGCTCCACCACCTATTTTTCTACAAAATGACTGCTGTTCACAAGTGATATTATCATGCTGGTGATGTTGCAATCCGGCTGCTCTAGGTGCTTCCAGGAAAAGTCTGAACCCGGTCCTTGGTTCAGAATGCCAGTGGAGCTCACCATACGCACTGACACACAGTCAAAAGTAATATAGTAATAAAGTGGTGGTCAAACTTTTGGTTCCCCCTCCCCCAGTTATTCTATTTTATTGAATCCAATCCAACACAAGGGGAACATAGAGAACATAGGGAAAACAAATAGCAGAAATACAAATCCAACATACAAGAATCCAATTTAGATCATTGGATGCAAATAACAAATAATTTACAAAAACAGTACATAATATGCTAAGTATTAAGAATTGAGAAAAAACCTTTATTCTCTTAGGCAAAAAGGAAATATTCCCAAAGAATTCCAAAACCGGGGCCCAAAGCAAATAATAATCTATAGCCAAATCAGTATCATTTTCAAAGAAAGGGTTATCCATTGTCTTACCCATTACATACTGGTCCCATAACTTATCATACCACATTTCAATCGTGGGAGTATGTGGGGGTTTCCAATTTTTAGCAATCGTTATACGAGCTATCGCCAACATTGTTGAGATTAAAGATTTTTGATCTTTACTCACTAATTTATCAGGTCAGATATCAAATAAAAGAAGTTTAAAATCTGCTGGAATGGATATATCGAATACAAGTTTTCTTTGCTCTACCGCTTTATTCCAAAAGTTTGACACTGTGGGACATTCTCACCGCCTATGATACGGGAGCCTTTAGTTTTACAATTCCTCCAACAATCTGGACTTGAGACCCTAGAGATTTTACTCATCGTAACAGGTTTTAAATACCAAAGTGAATACATTTTTAAAAATTGGAGATGAATACCAATGCTTTTAGCCTTAATTGAGGGGAGTTCCAGATCCTTTCCCAATCGTTTTCCTCTAGCCAACCTTTTGAGCAAGGGTGTCACAAGTTAAATTCATATATGAGATACAGTGCCATCCTAAGCACAGTTACACTCTTTTAATCCTGTTTTTTTAGAACTAATTTAGTAGAGTATAATTCTTCTTAGGATCACAGTGATCATACTGCTTTAGTATTCTACTTCTCCTTTCTGTTGGTCAAACTAATAGACTTTCTAGCCTAGGGTTGCCAACTCTAGTTGGGGGGAATTTCTGGAGATTTGGGGAGTAGAACCTGGAGATGTTGGGGTTTAGGGAGGGGAAGACTTCAGCAAATTATAATGCCATAGAGTCCTTCTTCCAAAGCAGCTGTTTTCTCCAGGGGAACTGACCTCTGCCATCTGGAGTTAAGGTGTCATTCTGGGAGATCTCCAGGCCCCACCTGGAGGCTGGTAAAGGGAGAGAGGTCACTTTTGGAGTTTAGTGCCATTTTGAAATCTTACTGGAGACTTTCTGTCCCATTTGTCCATTGGGAATTCTATGTGCAGTCTTTGGATGCACTGAAAAAGAATCTTGTGGGTGTTGCAGCTTTTTGCAACTCATTGATGCATCAGAAACAATTTGATATTTTTTCTGAGCTTTTGCCTTTGGTTGAGATGTGTGGTTGGAGCACCCTATGCTAGAAGAGGATTTGAAGAAGGAATAATCAAGTTGACCTCCTGTTCATTGGGACTCCTTTGTTCGAACTGTGAAACTTTTGGGGGAATTGCTATTGCTATTTAGTCTTCTATTGAACATATTTGTATGAGTTTGTTTCAATACATTCTTAGTTATTTGGTCACTATAACTTCAGTTGTGCTGCCTTTACCCACCTGGAGGCTGGCAACCCACCTATCCAGCCACACATGATAATCTTCAGGAGTCTTGGAACCACAAGACAAGTATTCTTGACACTGAGATAAGGAAGTCCTAGTTAATGATGATATAGGATTTAATAATTTTATAAAATCAAGTGTTGGCCAGCAGAGGAAAAAGAGGAATTGTGTCTTGAGGCTCTCAACTTTCTGAAGAATATCATATGTGATTTGGAAGTTCAGTCAGCTTTCACCACTCCGGCCATATTATCTGGACATGTAGCATTTTAAATAGGTAATGGCAAATAAAAAGTCCATATATTTTGAATGTTTAAAATGTGCGTATAATACTGCAAAAACTCTGAACCAGTGCATGGAGGCAATTTTGGAATGGATGCGGACTAAAAAAAACAAGTTCAGTCCTGACAAAATGGAAGTGATATAATTGATGAGCGGAAGTTCTGACCCAGGACTGGATGAGTTGCATTCTTCCTGAAGGAACAGGTGCATAGTTTGGATCTAGCCCTACTGTGGAGGACCATATCACTCCAGTCGTGACTCATCTCCACTGGCTCCCAGTCTGTTTCTGGGCACAATTCAGGGCACTGGTGTTGACTTTTAAAGCCCATTATGACTTGGGACCCAGATACCTGAAGGACTATCTGCTTCCTTATGGACCTTCCTGAGTGCTACAGCCTTCCTCAGAGGCCCTGCTACAGGTGCCCCCTGCCTTCTGAGATTAGGCGGGTAGCAACTCAAGTAGAGTTGCCAATCCCCAGTTGGGGCAGGTGATCTCCTGTTTCGGAGGCTCCCCCCCCCAGCTTCAGAGTCATCAGAAAGCGGGGGGGTGGGAAATGTCTGCTGGGCACTCCATTATTTCCTATGGAGACCAATTCCCATAGGGTATAATAGAGAATTGATCTGTGGGTATCTGGGGCTCTGAGGGAGCTGTTTTTTGAGGTAGAGGCATCAATTTTTCAGCATAGCATCCGGTGCATCTCCTCAAAATGCCCTCCAAGTTTCAAAAAGATTTGGACTAGGGAGTCCAATTCTATGAGCCCCAAAAGAAGGTGCCCCTATTCTTCATCATTTCCAGTGGAGGGAAGGCATTTAAAAGGTGTGCAGTCCCTTTAAATGTGATGGCCAGAACTCCCTTTGGAATTCAATTATGCTTGTCACACCCTTGCTCCTGGCACCACCCCAATGTCTCCTGGCTCCACCCCCAAAGTCCCCAGATATTTCTTGAATTGGACTTGGCAACCCTAAACCCAAGAGAGGGCCTTCTTTGTCGTGGCACCCAAACTCTGGAACTGTCACCCCAGAGAGTTGCCTGTTTCCTTCTCTTTCTGCCTTTTGCCAGCAGATTAAGACTTCTGAAACTTTATCTGGCATCCCCTCAGCAATCCCTCTTTCCTGCCTTATTTTTTAATAGTTGTTTTTATGTAGTTGTCGTATGTTTATTTCATGTTTAGTTGTTTAAAGATGTGTTTTTGTTATGTATGTTTTGAACCTGCTAGCTGCTTTGATGGCTCTGATGAAGAAAACTGACTGCAGATTTATACCCCCCTCCTCTCTAAATCAGAGACTCAGTGGCTTACAATCAGAAAATCAGGCTATAATTTTTGTAAATAAAGATAATACATGATAATGGGCTATAAAATCCTAACTGTGCTGTCCTAAATTGAGTTGATGATGATGATATTGGATTTATATCCGGCCCTCCACTCCGAAGAGTCTCAGAGCGGCTCACAATCTCCTTTACCTTCCTCCCCCACAACAGACACCCTGTGAGGTGGGTGGGGCTGAGAGGGCTCTCACAGCAGCTGCCCTTTCAAGGACAACCTCTGCCAGAGCTATGGCTGACCCAAGGTCATCCCAGCAGGTGCAAGTGGAGGAGTGGGGGAATCAAACCTGGTTCTCCCAGGTAAGAGTCTGCGCACTTAACCACTACACCAAACTGGCTCTTTCTAGAAAGTTACCTCTTTCTAGAGCCTAAAGGACTTCAATAGAAAGATACAACTCCACAAAAAGATAGCACTGTAAACTGGTTTATTGGGAAGAAAATCCCACTGAATTCAGTGATGCTTACTTTCAAGTGAACATTTCTACAGTCAGGCTACGTGGTATATTGCTGCAGTGTGATTTATTGGCTGGTTTACAAGCCATCTTAGGCTGACTCTGGTTCAGTGCCTATGACTATCTGTTCCTTTTGACTGTTACTCTCCAGTGTCACTTTTCGTTTATAATAGTGCATATGAGAACAATGCCGCATCACTCATATAATATTTAACATTAATTCTGCCGGTATGTTATGACCATGACCTCTATAAGCTATCAACTGTAGCCGAGGCATATACTTTGGCTGAAACCCACAATTTGCTATTCAGGATCAAATTGGCTGGTGGGAGCCGACCCTCTGTGTAGTACCTTGCATATGAATGGGCAGGTACTGGAATTAGCATTCTGTATTTGTTTAATAAGGAGAGCATCACACTTATTTTGCAAATAATAAGGAGAGCATCATGCTTATCTTGCAAAGGAGTTAAGACAGAAGCAACTTCATGCATTTGGGTCTGAACATGTATTTTCCCGGTGTAACTTTCACATTTGGGTTTGTCAAATAAATTGCATTCAGCGCCCTTTAGGATTTATTACCAGAAGAGGCGCTGGGGTGGAGGCAGTAAGCAACGGTGCCCACAAAACTTAGATTAAATATGAAGGTATGATAGGCTAATGAATTCACATTTTTATTCGGTACATAATTCTTTCATTCTTTGTGAATGATTAATTATTCCCTGTAGGATGCCTACCATGCCTTTTTCTTCCTATGGGCATTTGAAGACAAACTGTTTGTTGAAATTAATGTGCTGCCGGTGTGCAGCATTCGGGACCCCTTAAGAAGTTAAAAAGCATGAATAAATGGATTCCAATTACCACCTAACGTAGGTAATGGGTTTACGGTACTTAGAGGATTGGATCTGTTCCTCGAGAGCCTGCAGACATTAGAAGCCCCCCGATGACCAGCTCGCACATGCCGGCATTATAGAGTGATTTTTACTTTACTGCCTTTCCCATCAGATCATCCCCTTTCCTTCCACACACAAGGTTAATTCACTTCTTGATCACATTATTTCCTCCCTGCTCTTTGACAATATAAAAATTCTGAGTGGACAGCTCAATCCCTCTTCCATCTCAGATTTGATTGTTATGGTATTGCCTGGCGTCCCTCGGAGGCCTCTAGCAGCCTTTGTTGCACTTTATGACACTTAAATGGCTGGGCTACAATTTCTCCATCTATTCACAAAATGCTGTTAATAACTCATTTCCAAAGAGGCCCTTCTTTATGTCGTGGCATTAAAGGATTTTTTATTAGGTGCCAGGCTAGGTGACACACAGCCCCAGTAACCAAAGAGTTAATTAATCTGTTGAAATTTATAGCCTTTTATACTGCACTCAGTGTGACAGTCCCTAAGAGAAACAGATACTATATTTACAACCCAGCTGAAATATTCAGTAATATAGTCTGCATACTGATCCACTCCATCAGCGAATGCCTGTTGCTGGAGCCGTCATTAATCAACCAAGATGGATTTGTGTAATCTGTCTTCTTTCTTATTCCTGGATTCCAATAAGTATTGAAATAATAATTTATTGATTACCCTGCAATATAAATGTGTTGTAAAGGGACCCAAGATATTTGCATGGTAATGCTTTCTGAAAGCTCTTGGCATTCTGTAAGTACAAGCAGGGAAAATGGCAACACTTCCACAGGGGGAGAGTATTTCATGGGACACCCAAGTGAACGGTGTCAGGCACAGAGGTCTTTCAGAGGTAGCCTTGGATTGGAGCATATAAACTGCAACAGTGGCATTGGAACTAGCAGAAAGCTAGTGATAAAGTTGTACGGTATGGCCAGATGATCATTTGTACAAACAAGCAGAGTATGCACAATTGTCTTCCAGTTCCTCACACATTAAATTTTATGAGGACGCTTGGCATAATGGAATGCTCTGAGATTATGTGGTGTGAAGTCCTTTTTTCATAATATAATCATCCACCTGTACCCCCACCCTTCAACGCGAGGGCCCCGTGTGCTTGAATAGATGTCTATAAAATTAGTACAGCTCCAGGGAAGGGAATGAAATGCATCTTTACAATATCATTACTTTGCCTGAATCTGAGCTCTGCACTGCTTACAGCGTAAGGTAGAGCTATCTTTAGGGCTTGAAGCTGCTTTTGTAAATGATGGCACATACTGCAACTCGTAAACATGATAATGCTACGCTTTGACCAGTGGCAGCTCATCCTTTGGAAAGCCTTGTACCAGAGTGTTGTATAGCCACCAGAGCTGCCAACGATGGAGACAGAGTGATGGTGGGGACAAATTGGTTAGTTGGGTCCTAAACTGGTGGCTGCTGATTGGACATGCATACTTTATTGGCTTGAATTAAGTGATAGGAGGGGAGAAGAAAGGATTGGGCTACATGGAATATTTTTGGAGTATGGGTTGGTCAGTAATTAATGTATTGGGGCTAACAGAAGAGAAATTGATTTGGGAGAACTGGTTGGATAATTAGTAGGGTAAAGTAAATGAATGAGAATTAGTCTCTGAGTGGATAATGAATTTGGAGGGTAAAGTAATTCAAGGTGAATTTATTTCACGGTGGAATCTTTGTGAGAAATTAACTGGCTGAATTGTGAAACTGATGTTTTGTCGCATCACAAATGTGGGATCCAATGCGTGGTTTGCATTTTGGGGCTCTGGTTCCTTTTCTGCCTGGAGCACAGTTTCTTGGGGAATAGGTTTACCTCTTCGCTTCACTGTTTTGCCTTGTGTGAAATGGGCATTGTGTTGCCACAGCAAAAGGGCTACTTTTTATTTTATTCTAGATATTAATGTCCAGCTTTTCTCCCAGATGAGGACTCAAAGAGGCTTGCAGCATCACTCTCCTTTCCTCTATTTTTGAGTAATTGATTGCTCGATCATTTTTGAGATTTATATCTCACTCTACCCCATGAGCGGGCTCTGAGCCATCTCAGTAATAAACAGTTCTATAGAAACATTAAATCATAAAAACATTGATTCCAACAATTTAAGATTTAAATAACTGGTTAAAAATTAACTGACTGGCAGCTCGGCAGTTAATAGTATTATAGCATACCCTGAGTTTATGCTAGGGAAGGTGGTGGATTGCTCTAATGGAATAACTCAGCTACTCTTGGCTCCAACAAGTAATAACAGTGCCAGGGAGTAATTAAGGTGTATGAGGCCACTATTCCTTCACGTCTCTTGCCTCAACCAAAGGAGACATGATGCTCTGTTGATTTATTTGTGCTTGCAAAAATGGAGGTATGTTAAAAATATGAGGAAATGTAACTAGAAGATTGTGGCTACATGGACCCCTCTCTGAAGAAGGAATCAGAAACAACTGATTTCCAAGCCTGAAGGACTCTGTCAGAGATGGCAGCAGCGAGTCCAATCTGATTGGAAAGATTTATGCACAAGCACTTTTGTCCTATGTGAATCGTTGACATATTGTCTTTGCATGGATCACTTTGAAATATACTCTGGAAGAGACTTTTGCATGGAGCACTTTGAAATTTATTCAGGAAGAGACTTTTTGGCAGAAGCCTCTTGAGTAATTAGGTACAAGCCATTTTGCTGAATTGCAATCTGATATGGACTTTTCTCAAATTATTGGAACATTAGTAACCTCTGTACATTTCCTGTACCCTCAGTAAATGATCACATTACAATATAATTCATGAAGCGGTTGTAGGTTTTTAAGTTAACAAGCCCCACGGGTTTCAGCTTTTAGGATTGTGACGAAGACTGATATATTCATGTGTGAGAACCCATAAAGTAGTGATCATATGCAATCAAGTACCTATGGGTTTAATAATCCTGTGGGAAAAGATCGATTTTTGCCAGTTCATTTCTACTTTTTCTTCATGTTGCTCCTGAGTGTTCCTTATCCACAGGAGAAGCATTTTTGGGGCATTTTGGGCTGGTGTGGGAGTAAGAAAAGTCCCATGCATGATCTTTTTGAAAGGATTCAACCCTCAACGTTTATATAGCAGGACTTCTCAACCTTGTTGAACTGGAGGGTGCTTTTGGAATGTTGAGAAGTGGTAGTGGGTGCCACAGCAAAATGGATGCCATGGAGGCTGGATCAAAGAAGAAGAAGACGACTTTGGATTTATATTCCGCCCTTCACTCAAGAGTCTCAGAGTGGCTCACAATCTCCTTTATCTCCCTCCCCCACAACAGACACCCTGTGAGATGGGTGGGGCTGAGAGGACTCTCACAGCAGCTGCCCTTTCAAGGACAACCTCTGTCAGAGCTATGGCTGTCCCAAGGCCATTCCAGCAGGTGTAAGTGGAGGAGTGGGGAATCAAACCTGGTTCTCCCAGATAAGAGTCCGCACACTTAACCACTACACCAAACTGGCGAAGTGAACTGTTCTGCATCCCATTGAGACCATTTTGCTCAACATTTTGAAGATAAAAGCATCATATATTGTTCTCCGCTCCTCCATTTCATCCTTACCACAAGATAGGTTAAACTGGGAGAACATGAGTGTCCCAATGTCACCCAAAGCTTCCATGGCAGAGTGAGTATTAGAACCTGGATCTCTCATATCCTGGTCCAAGACTCTAATTACTACACCACACTTGGTCCTGCTCTTGAAATTCATCTACTACAATGTAGGAAGAGACAGACTGCACGAGTGGAGCTTTCTAAAACCATGGGCTTCCGTATGCATGGACCTTGGTTTACATTGAAAGTTCATACAATAGAGCAGGGGTGGCCAACAGTAGCTCTCTAGATGTTTTTTGCCTACAACTCCCATCAGCCACAGCCATTGGCCATGCTGGCTGGGGCTGATGGGAGTTGTAGGCAAAAAACATCTGGAGAGCTACCATTGGCCACCCCTGCAATAGAGAACACTTCATACAGACAGGAAAGCCCACAAAGATTTGCTCCTGCCTCTAACTGCAAGTAAAACCTTCACACCAAGCAGTTATAATTCATGAGGGAAATACTTTCCAGATTTCAGAGGTATGGGGGTTATGATTAAAGATATCAATGGGGCATAAATTTGGAGGATCTTTATTCAGTACCAAAAGTACTTCTGTCCTGCTTTCCCAGTTCTATAACTGTACAAGGTGGGTTACTCAGTGTTGCCTTCCAAAGACTAGGTTGTTTAACTCCTTACCTTGTTGGCAAATAGATCTTTGCAGCCAGGCCTTATTTGGGCAGGTAATCACAGGAGCAGAGCTCCGGAACCTCTAAATTTTATTGTGCTCTTTCTTTCTTACCCCTCCCCGCAAAAATACTTGCTTCTGGGCTCCATGGCTTGATCCCCCTGTGAGAATTTTGCTGAATTCTAAGATTTGACGAACTTTTTAATATTTTTCCCCACCAAAAAATGGGAAAATAATCAAAAACATATAAAGCAGACAGATGGAAATCTTCATCATGCCATTGTGGCCACATAGGAGAAAGGCATTTAAAAGTATGATGGGAGTAAGGTTTTATTATGATAATTGTCATTCAAGAAGCATTTTAAGGTAGATGCTGAGCTGATAAAATTTAGTATACCAGTGATGTCAGGGGTATGCATGTGGCTTATGCAAATTAGTTATGCAAATGAGTTGTGCTAATGAACTCCGGCATCCCTTTTTCTACAAAATGACCCGTTTGCAGAAGTGCTTTGATCTACTTCCTCAATCTTGTTGAGGGAGCTGGCCCTTTTATAGGACGTGTCTGGGGACCGCCCTCTTTTTCTGAAATTGCATATCACATATTCAGCTGAAATCTAGTTGACATAGGAACAAGCTTATCTATAAGAAAAGGGGCATTTCGATATGAAGTGACAGAAGAAATGGTCAGAGTTCTATATATGTATCTGAAGCCAGCTGGAGGGTTGTCAGTTCATGACTGCATCTGTTCTTGGGCTAACAATGCATTCTATACCTAACTCTGGAATACTTTCTGTTCTTCTGTTTCCTTCTTTCCCAGCTATTGAATTGAAGCAGAACTGATCCTGTTGCTACTGGAGTGGAGAGGAATGGGCTGCTGCAGAAACTGGAAATGTTCTTTTACTTTGCATTGTATGCTTGCATGCCTACTTTGGTATATGCTGATGTTGACAGTGGAAAAAAACCAAAACACCAGAACTGCATTTCTGTTCATTTCCTTCTGCAGTATACCTCTGTTTTCCCACACTCATGGCCGAGGGGGGGGGGGGGGAATTGTTCCCAGCTTTGACCAGAAGAGGGCATCCCCTCCACCTATAACTGCAGGATTTCCCCCAGCTGTGTACAGGCTGTGTAGTTCCAGATCTGCATTTCAATCTCGTACATGGTCACCCACACAAAAAGTTAAGAGACAGATGCATTAAAAGTATTGACTGTCCTTACAATGGACAGCTTGCAGAACTGCAGCTGTTTTGTATGAGTAATTGCATTGACTTTGCCTTGAGTGTGGTTCATAATATATCAGTTTTGATAATAATGTTAGTGTTTATTTTTATTTTTGTTTGAGGCTGGTAATCACGGAAGCTCTGTGCTTTATTTCCTTCTTACCTGTTACTGTGATTCTCTTGTGTGGTTGCTTAATTCCCAAGAGGGGGCAGGGGATCTCCCAGTTTGGAGGCCCTCCTCCCGCTTCAGGGTCATCAGAAAGCGGGGCAGGTGGGGAGGGAAATGTCTGCTGGGCATTCCATTATTCCCTATGCAGACCGATTCCCATAGGGAATAATGGAGAATTGATCCACAGGAATGTGGGGCTCTGGGAGGGCTGTTTTCTGAAGTAGAGGCACCAAATTTGCAGTATAGCATCTGGTACCTCTCCTCAAAACACCCTCCAAGTTTCAAAAGGATTGGACCAGGGGATCCAATTCTATGAGCCCCAAAAGAAGCTGCCCCTCTCCTTCATGATTTCCAATTGAGGGAAGGCATTTAAAAGGTGTGTTGTCCCTTTAAATGAGATAGCCAGAACTCCCTTTGGAGTTCAGTTATGCAAAAGGGAAAAAACCTTGATCCTGGCTCCATCCCCAAAGTCTCCTGGCTCCACCCCCAAAATCCCCAGATGTTTCTTGAATTGGACTTGGCAACCCTACGTGGGAACCACCTGTCAGCCTCACCAAGTAGAGGCCGTGCCCACTTTCCTAGAACAGGGGGAGGCATCAAGTTTGGGGAACGATTGCTCAGAAGAGCCACAAATAGAGAAGAACCACAAGTAGGGCTTGTAGAGAATAGGTTTCAATTAATTTAGTGTTATGCCAAAGAGCTGCATGTGACTCCTGACCTGCTGAATGGGGGTGGAGAATTTTATTTGGTAAGATTGCATGGATAAAATCACAGGCATAGCTGTCTCAAACAAAGGTAGGGTTCTGTTTGTTTGTTTGCATTTCCTTTTTAAAAAGGTGGGTTTTTTTTGGCAGAAAGTAATTCTTTATTCCGAATTCGAAAATTACAATGAATATAGCAATAAAAGTTAAATACATAACATTCACTTGAGATTCATACTTATAATACAATTAAACTTTTAACAGATGAAAGGTTAGTGGAATGCCATTAATGAAAGATATTCCTCTTGTGTCACTGTCTACTGTCTTGGAACAAGATGCGTTCCATCAAAGGGAAGGTTCCCACTTTTGGCGTAGGTACGAATGAGTCTGAGTATCTACCTTACTTAGTTTATATTCAGTAATTTTGTCCAGTAGGGCAATTTTATTTATATATTTAATTTATATCCCGCCCTCCCCGCCAAAGGCAGGCTCAGGGCGGCTTACAGATTAAGGGTCATGCAACCGGATTAGCGTGACCAAACAAGATAAAACAACAGTAAAAACATAAGAACAATTATTAAAACATCTACAAATGCTACCGCCCACGTGTGAATTGAGGGTGGAGAGGACAACTGCCACTGAACATCAATGGTATATTTAGCTGCGGTAAACATTATGGAAATTAAATCTCACTTGGGTTTAGAAGCCACAAATTCTTCCCAAAAATTTAGAAGAAGTATTAGTGGAGAGCATGGAACCACTAAACCTGTCAGTTGTGTAATTTTTGATATAATTAGTTTCCAAAACTGCTCAATGACCGGACAAGACCACCAAGTGTGGAAAAAGGATCCTAATTGCCCCCAGCCTTTCCAGCATGCAGAAGATATGGAAGGAGACAAGCAAGCCGACATTACACCAGAAATATAAATTCTCCTTTGAAGGACAGTGGAGCCTCTCATTTTTTATTATTCTTTTTGTTATGGTTATCTTCATATCCATTCATACCTCTGGTTTTTGTGCAATGTAAGGAATGAGGAAGGGAGGCCATCTAATTCACAACCTACGATCGTATATACAAGGAGATGTCGTTATTTCTCCTGCTCTCCCTTTCCTCTAGCTTTCTGATGTCTGAACACACGTACATGATAGCCAACAACACAAAAGCCAAGACTTAGTCTGAAAGAAATTAACTAACCTGTGCCTCTGGAACACACGGATTTGAAAACCATGAGTAGGCTTGTGCAACAGCTAAGCTAAGAGTAGCTCTGCCCCCATTTTGTCTTGTAAAACAAATCAATTAATAGCAGATTTGTAACATTTGGATGTTATCTCAGCACGCACATGGAAAACAAATGTTTTGCAAAATTTTGTTCCGGTTTTGCCTGAAAATAGCACTACACTCTTGTGAGAAACTAGCACATGGATAGTGTACAATTTATTCCCCGGGCAATGTGTAACCTGGATGAATAAGATATTGTGATAGCTATGGTGATTTTGATATTTTTAAAAAATGGATTTATAGAGAATAGGTTTCAATTAATAGCTATCAGATGTGGAATCTTGGAATGGAGCCAGAAGTATAATTCTTCCATTTTACCAGATCTCGGTTACAAACAATGCAAGTTGACTCTCAGCATTTTGTTCTTTTAGTTGTCCTGCACTCCGCAGGCTGGCCCAGTCTGGTCTCCTCCAGAGCAGTGCCTTCAGGTCTAGACAATAAGACTTGTGAGCAACAGATGCTGGCAGCTTGAAGCTGGAGGCAAGGCACTATGGTTGGCACACAGGCTTCCAGCTAGCGGACACAATGTTCCAGCAAGGCAGCCTTCCCAAGCCTCAGCCTAAAGAGGCTGGGGAGGTAATCAGGCTCAGCTGTATTGCTGGCAGGTGTTGAGGTCCTGCAGCTGTGCTTTGGCTATGATCCTGTGAATAAATATCATCCCCACTGCTTTGAGCTTCAGTCAGACGCCAGCTTCTCGAGGTGGACCTGAACTAGGGTTGCCAAATCCAATTCAAGAAATATCTGGGGACTTTGGGGGTGGAGCCAGGAGACATTGGGGGCGGAGCCAGGCGCAAGGGTGTGATAAGCAGAATTGAACTCCAAGGAAGTTCTGGCCATCACATTTAAAGGGACAGCACACCTTTTAAAATGCCTTCCTTCCATAGAAAATAATGAAAGATAGGAGCACCTTCTTTTGGGGCTCGTAGAATTGGACCCCCTGGTCCAATCCTTTTGAAACTTGGGGGGTATTTTGGGGAGAAGCACTAGATGCTATACTGAAAATGTGGCACCTCTACCTCAAAAAACAGCCCCCCCAGAGCCCCCGATACCCGCAGATCAATTCCTCATCATTTCCTATGGGAATTGTTCATGGAGGTGCATAATGGCTGTGGGGGAGGGGCTTCCCCCGCCGGCCAGCTGGCTGGGGGAGGGGGGAAGCCTGTAAAACCGGGGGATCCCCCGCTGGGACCTGGGGATTGGGAAGCCTAACCTGAACACAGCCGAAGAACTTCATGAGTAGTTAAGGCCCTCAAACACACAGTGCAATTTCAAAGGTGAAAACCAGCACAAAGCTCACTCTTACAAAAAGGCTACCAAGGTCCTTAGGCACGTGCATTACTTAAACTGAATATTTCAAGCTTGATTAACAGAACAAGAACAAAAACTGCTCTGTACATCAGCTGTACTTTTAAAATAATGTTTTATCACCATGCTGAACCAGACCAACAAATATTTCATCAAGCCCAGCATTCCGTCTTTGACAGAGATGGGCCAGATATCCAGAGAAAGCCCACTGTGTGTGCATACAAAAGCGAGATTTATGCAGGAAAGACATGTGTTAACCGATTCTTGGTTTATTGCAAGTCAAAAAATAAATCTCCAAAGCCTAAATATAAAAAGGTGCAGCGTAGATGAGGCAAACATGCTAGCAAGTGTTACTGTAATAATTTTACTTCAAGAACTTCAGTTCAATAAAGTCTTTGATATTAGCTCACTATTTGCAACACTAACAGGGAAGGTAGCATTGCGGATTGCCTCCTCTGTAGCCTCCAGGGTAAATCTGGAGAAAGTGCTATCCTGGCAAAATGAAGTAATTGCAAGAGAAGCGTGGAGTGCAACTGCAAATGGAACTATAGGGAACTAAAACCAAGGATCTTTGGGTCCGGAACCTATCCATAGTCAGCTTGTCTAAAAGGCCGGTGTCTTCCTAGTACATCCCGGATCTAGAATGATTTCCAGCCTGATGTTTGATTGGCAGGAAGACTATGTTTAACACTGCTTCAGATCTCTAAGCCATCCAATGGTCTCAGACATTCCAGTTTCTGCTACACACCAAGGATGATTTCCTGATATCTGTTCCCTCTTTCTTTGTAGCCTTTTATGGACATGTTGGCATCAGTGTTCCCTCTAAGTTGAGTTAGTGTGAGCTAGCTCAGTTTTTTAGCCTCCGGCTCTCACATTTTTGTCTTGGGGCTCAGGAAAAATGGCCCCAGAGCAAACTAATTTATACAGTAGCTCACAAGAGCTTGTTGCTCTTGAAGTAGAATTTTTGCTCACAAGACTCCACAGTTTAGAGGAAGTACTGGTTGGGATGCCTTTAAAAACCTTCCTTAGGGACAAACTTGTTTTTAAAAAGGTAAATTACAGCTGCACAGGTGATGCTGATTTAGACCAGGGCTACTTGGGGAGGAGAGGAGAGGTTTAAGCCTTCCATTGTGCAGTTTTGCTGAACAAAACTGGCCTCTCATACAGTTATTAGCTCTTTAAAGCGGAGGGGGGAGGGAATGTATACTCATCTTTTGTTTGCCTTTTTGTTCTTCAAATTATTATTATTACTATTATTATTATTATTATTATTATTATTATTATTATTATTATTATTATTATTATTATTATTATTATTAGAATTGCAGATTTATACCCCGCCCTTCTCTCTGAATCAGAGACTCAAACAGCTTACAATCTCCTATAGCTTCTTCCCCCACAACAGACACCCTGTGAGGTGGGTGGGGCTGATAGGGCTCTCACAGCAGCTGCCCTTTCAAGGACAACCTCTGCAAGAGCTATGGCTGACCCAAGGCCATTCCAGCAGGTGCAAGTGGAGGAGTGGGGAATCAAACCCAGTTCTCCCAGATAAGAGTCCACACACTTAACCACTGCACCAAACTTCTTCTTCTTCTTCTTCTTCTTCTTCTTCTTCTTCTTCTTCTTCTTCTTCTTCTTCTTCTTCTTCTTCTTATTATTATTATTATTATTATTATTATTATTATGCCCATTCCCCCATGGGGGCTCAGGGCGGAGTACATCAATATAGATAACAATAAAATCACAATAGAATTACAATAAAATCACAATAAAATCAGTTTCAATAGTACAGCAGGATGGTCCAGCAGGATGGTATAGAAAGATAGCACAGCAGTGTGGTACAGCAGGGTGGGGGGGGGGGGCAACCAATCTAACAAGTAAATGCTCGTCACCTCATCCCAAAGCCTGGTGGAACAGCTTCATTTTACAGGCCCTTTGAAAGGCTAACAAGCCAGGATCACTCCCAAACTCTTCACCTGTTGGGCCTGCACTAAGACAGCACCATCCAAGGCTGAAAGTTGGACGCATGGACCACGCCCTGCCCCCCCCCCCCCCGCCCCGACTCAGGCACAGGAGCTCTGTCTTGGTTGGATTTGACTTCAGTCAGCTCTGCTGTAGCCATCCAGCTACAGCTCCTAATGCCTCGGACAGATGCTCAGGGGCGGAAGACGGTCTACCACCCATCAACAGATAGAGCTGGGTGTCATCAGCATACTGGTGACAACCCAGTCCAAAATCTCAGACAATCTGGGTAAGGGGGCGCATATAGATATTAAATAATATTGGCCAGAAGATAGCCCCTGCGGCACTCCACATATAAGTGGCTAAAGCAGCATGGGGATCCCAGTTTCGGTATGCAGAATCATGGGTAGGGGTTTGAAACACTTAACCCTCTCTCCTTTATTGTAGAATATTTTACTGAGAAAGGAGTTCATGGACAAAGAGCAGGCTGCTTGGGGAAGGGGAAGGAGCAAAGGGCCTCTTTTGCTAGTTACTTAAATTGTATGAGGTTTTCCACTGGCTTTGACCCCTTTGTCAGTTTTTCTCCTCCTTATAAACTGCTGCTTTGGAGTTTAACCTCAGCATAGTTATCTACATAATAGACTTTTAGGAATGAGGGCAAAGAATCTTTGCTTAGGACATCTGCCCTTTAACCAGGTCCCATCCTAACAAAGGGATTCTTTTCCCTTTACTACTATAACAGCATATAACAATTAATCAGAAGAACTGGAGAGATCTTCAAAGAACAAACTGTCCCTTCTGCTCTCTGTTGCAACCCTCTTCCATGTCCTTTATTCATCCCTTAATGCCCACTGAGAACTAACGTTTTTAAAAATTGCATGTGCTTTATGGTAGACAGCCCAATATGTACTGCACAAAATGGTAGGGATTACATTATCTTTAAAGAGGAATATTCACTTAAAAACCTGAAAAAGAAAGGGTTGCATTTAATGTTATAATCATTTGGAAGTGCCATATCAAGAGGCATACTTAATTATCTGAAATGCATATTTTCCAGGCGCTCAATTAATTGTAGTGGAAATGTGCAAATGTTCAATTGCTTGTAACTTTGTAAAATTCCCTTCTGGGCTCGGAAAGTGTACTTTCTTAGTCATAGCCTAATGGAGCATTTTCTTGGAAAGTTCAGCAGTTTTTGATATGTGTAAGTGGGAATAGAAGGGTTTTTTGTGCAGTTAATTTTTTAAAAGCCTTTCATTGACCTCTGTTTTTTAAAATATGCAATGTATAAATCTGAAGCATCAGATTCAGTCACACCAGAATTTTGTCTGTGGCCAAATCCCCAAACGGTACTTTCCCATGCTTCTGAATGAATGCTGTAATATACAACTTAAAGCAAAATCCAAGAAAAAAAGAACTTGGGAAACATTGACTTCAGTGGGACAGTTCAACTATGACTGGCAGAGGGACTGGGACCAATTCATGTATTAAGCAAAGGCAAACCCAGGTCTGCCACTGGAAGATACGCTGAAATGAGGAGTTGCAGCCAGTCTTAGTTCTTGAATAGTGCATGTATGCAATATTTTAAATTTTTAGGTCTTCAGTGGGACAGTTCAACTATGACTGGCAGAGGGACTGGGACCAATTCATGTATTAAGCAAAGGCAAACCCAGGTCTGCCACTGGAAGATACGCTGAAATGAGGAGTTGCAGCCAGTCTTAAATTTTTAGGTCTTCATAAGAATAGCTTATGTGCAGATCCATGCACTAAACTTCCTGTGGGTTGTAACATCCTCTATGTACTCTTGCAAAGGGTGCACTGGGAAACAGAAGATGATACTGGATTTGTATCCCATCCTCACTCTGAATCTCAGAGTCCCATAGCGGCCTATAATCTCCTTTACCTTCCTCCCCCACAACAGACACCCTGTGAAATAGATGGGGCTGAGAGAGCTCTCACAGAAGCTGCTCTTTCAAGGACATAGATGGGGCTGAGAGAGCTCTCACAGAAGCTGCTCTTTCAAGGACAGCTCTGAGAGAGCTATGGCTGACCCAAGACCAAGGCTTTTTTTTTTGCATATTAGGCCACATACCACTGATATAGTCAATCCTCCAAGAGTTTACAGGGCTCTTAGTGCAGGGCCTACTGTAAGCTCCAGGAGAATTGGCTACATCAGGAGTGTGTGCCCTAATGTATGCAAAGGAGTTCCTGCTACAAAAAAAGACCTGCCAAGCTGCAAATGAAGGACTGGGGAATCAAACCTGGTTCTCCAAGACAAGAGTCCGCATACTTCACCACTACACCAAACTAGACATCCCTTATAATCCTTCACCCCAAATTCTGTTAATGTACAAGTGCCAGCCATGTCTGGTTTAGGAATAAGCCAGAGTGTAGTCTGGAAGTGTACAGTAAAAAAACTAAGATGGAGTAGGGACAAGCAAAATGGTTCCTGGCAGCTAAGCAGAGGTCTTACTTGTTATTTTAGGAGGTGGCTCTAGGCCATCTCTATGCTAATAGTTTCCCACCATCTAAAAACAAAAGAGGTATGAAAGATTTCAGGTTCTCACGGCTGGTAACATCATTAGGGTTTGTAGAATCTTTCGGGATCAAGTGCCGCGTTCTACTGGAGAAAGTTTTCCTTCCAGACGTTTCGTTCTCAGCTGCGGAGAACATCCTCAGTGGCGTTGCAGCCGGAGCAGGCGCTCAGACCTTCTTGGCTGCTGTGAGAACGAAACGTCTGGAAGGAAAACTTTCTCCAGTAGAACACGGCACTTGATCCCGAAAGATTCTACAAACCCTAATAAAAGAGGTATGGTTATCTATTGTGGAGCCCACAGGAAAGAAAAGATTCATTCTTATCACAAAAACCCAGCTCCTGGGTCCTCACTTCCTAATCTCATCACTTTAGTAAATGGGCCATTCCCACAACTGGGTAGCTGTTTCTCTCCAGCAATCAAGGATCACCAGCGGATTGTTAAACTCTCACATTCCTAGCCACATTCCAACAGAAACATTAACAGTTCCTGTTTACACCCAGAAGCCCGTCCATTTACACAGAGGCAAATATGACAACATCTTTGTCTTTTCCTGGGAGCCCATCCAGCATTTCCCAACATATTGTTTTACTTCCAGCTGATCCCTTCACTACATTGTTCCAAGGGGCAGTCAAATCATCCCGCCTGAGGAAACATTTTTCTCTATAAAAACAGAATCCAAAAGCTTCATCTTTGTGCTGCTTTGGATCCCAACAGAATACCCAAGAGGCTGGTCAGCTTGCCCTCCTCCAGGGACCTGAGGCCTCATCTCGATAGGTAGCTATAACTCCCCCCCCCCATGAAACCCCTCCTATAATCCCTCTCACACCTGTTTTTCTGCAACTCGTGTGTGTTTGGTTTTCTATGTGCATTTATTCTCTCTGTGTGTGCAATTGAGGGAGGAGATAGAAATCACTATAAGAAAATCAGTATCCTCTTCCTCAGCCCAAGGAGAAAAACATAAGCACTTCAAGTACTTCAGGCTTGGCCGTAGCCATAGGAGAGGAAGCAGTGAAAAGCTGCATCTGAATAAGATCTGCTGCAATCTAGATTTTGTTTCTATTCTGTTTACCAGTACTTAAACCCTGGGCATTTTACCTTCATAACAACCCTGTGAGCAAGAATGGCTGAGACTGTATGACTAGCCCAGGATAACCTAAGACGCTTCCATGGCAGAGTGGAGATTTAAACCTGGGTGTCCCAGATCCTACACCAGCACTCTCACCACAATACCCTGCAGTTATGCGGGACATATTGACCAGAGGAGAGAATTAAGGGTTTAAGTCATTAAACTTTAAAGTTAATAATAAGAAAGAGAGGGAGATGGCAGCTGAGGCGACAGCAGCAGAGTCGGGAAAGCCCAGTGCTGTGCTGAAGGATTCTGCTGACCACAAGTGTTAGATAATCCCGTGCCTGAGGAAATTTCTGAAACAGGAAGTGGAATACTGAAACAGGAAGTGGACTACCACTAATCATATCTTCATGGGATTTATTGGATTTGGAAGAACTACTGCATGTATTGCTTCAAATTCTACAAGATTACTATGAACGGAGTATTTATGGAATTACGAACTGAGTATTTATGGACTGATTTGATATTCTGTTTTTTGCCTGTATTTGTAATAAGTGTACTTATACTATCATAGTATTTCTGGTCACATTAACCTTTTGGGTGTATGTTGCTAGCCCTACACAGTGACTTCTCTCATTGTATTGGTGAACCTCCAGGTGGGGCCTGGAGATCTCCTGGAATTACAATTGATCTCCAGCCTACAGAGGTCAGCTCCCCTGGAAGAAATGACAGCTTCAGAAATGGATTCCAGGACACCATATCTCTGCCGAGCTTTGATCTCTCCAGAAATCCCATCCTCCCCAGGCTCCACCCCAACAACTCCAGGAATTCCCTAACCTAATGTAGGAAATCCTAACAATATATTTGTATTATTGTGGGATTGCGGGCACATTGCAAACATGCTTCAGTGGAAGTGGCTTCTGTTGCTGTCCTACCAGCAATCCCTGGCAATAGGTACAGTTGACTCTGTAGTATTAAAATTGGTTTCAAAATGGCTATATCGGTAGTTTTCTCTGCCCACATCTTTGGCATGTTCAAGATGGTTTCAACAAACAGGATGAGAAAGCAAATTCTTAAAGAATTTAAAATAGCAACAATAAATTAATGTGTGAGATTCTCAGTTTTGGAATTAAAAATGAGATTGCCAGAATAATAAATAACTATTAAAAGGATCCATCTATAATTGCTTGTTGTTGTTTTTGCAAAAGTGCATCTGTGCCACAGGGGCACTCCCTATGAATTTTCAGTTCCTCTTCTGCTAACTGAGTAGCCTTTAGGTAGCGTGTCAACTCTTCTGATGTGGTAAATACATTTTTATTATAATGCCACTGTCCTACTTTATTACCTTTTGATACCTAGTAGGCTTACACCCCAAATAAGGAATTGTGATTGAGGAGGGTCTGTGTCTATATAAAATTCTCCCTCAGAAATACATACTTAGGCATACTGAAAGTTGAAACAAAATTCAAATTTATTAGAACAAACAGACTGGGGATGGAAAACGATATTTACAAGTGAGTTTAGGTTAGGATTTGGTAGACAGAGGTTTAAAAATATATCCAAAACTGCTTTTTACAACACCAGAGATATTTAGAGAGCATGTTTTTCCTTGGTTTACTTTGGCTTGCTACTGTTATAGATGTTCTACTGCTTGTACTGTGATACAGATATCACTACAGTGTCTTATATCTCCTCTTGGACTTCTTACTGGTTGGTCACACAGCCTTGAGATCTTATTATGCTTTAACCTTATGTTTATAGACCAGGGACTTTCCTATCTGCCCCTACTTCTTCTGGCCAGATTGTTATTCTCTTCTCCTTAAGAGCAATAACACCTTTTGATTTGCTTGAGGGACTCTGTGTCGCCTCAAAACTTTTGTCAAATCCCTGTCTTCCAGAAGGACAGTCTCTGTAAATTGTAAATAATAAGCAATGACTATTTTCCCACTTAAGTAGTGTTTCTGGTTTTCCCACAAGGAAATTTCTTTCACTCCTTGAATATTTGAGGTTCTGACACTTCTTTCCCAGAATCACTGTCTCCACCCCAAGTCTTTCATTTGCAGAAGTCACAACACACTCCTCTGCTACAGACGGGGCTCAACAGACCCTCTTCCTTTAGGGTCTCTTTTGAGGACATTTCTGTCCACTCTGCTCCCTAGCTCCAGCTCCAACTTTCCCCATACCAACTGGTTAATTGACTCCTTCCCACTTGGATTTTTTAAAACAGATCCCCGTTCTCTTCCACAGCAAGATGCCTTCACCCAATCAGAATGAGCTCTGTGAGCTGTCAATCATTTTTCAGCTAGCTCACCCTTTCTCAAGCAGCTTTGCTTAAAAGTCTGCAATTGCTTGCTGTCTGTCACAGCATCTGATGTGAAAAAGAAACCCAAACCCCACAAATGGGTTCAAAATACACTAGTTCAGCTATTCTAATTTTCTCGAACTCTTCTCAGCCCACACTTTTTCCTGTCTATGTATAGGTAAGGACTCAATTAGTTTGTGAGGAACCTTCAACCAGTATTTTTAAAATATTTACATTTTATTTTAAATATTTACATATCACAATTAATCAGTTTTCCATGAGAAATACAAGTGATTCCCATGTAGTAAGACAATTCATGTTTTCTCTTCTAATCAAAAAGTCAGCTTTATCACAATAAATAAACCCCTTTTACTAGGGACAAAGTCTGTTTTTCAGAAAGACAGGGACCAAATGAATTGCAGTAATTACATTTAACATTTACATTTTTAGGAATCTCTGCTGAATAATTCAATAGACACATTTATACGCAGAAAAGTCGGAAACCTGATAATGTTTCTATTACCATTTTCCAGTATTGTATAGCAAGTGGACATTTCTACTACATATGGCAAAATGTTACCTTATCTCGATAGCAATGTCAACAGTTTGGTAGTGTTTAAGAGTGGTGAACTCTAATCTGTAGAACCAGGTTTCATTCCCCACTCCTCTACATGCAGCTGCTGGGTGATCTTGGGTCAGAGCTCCCTCAAGAGCAATTCTCTCAAGAACTCTCTCAGCCCCACCTACCTCACAGGGTGTGTTGTGGGGAGAAGAAGGGAAGGAGATTGTAAACCACTGTGAGATACCTAGAGAAGGACAGGGTAATCCAGCCTCTCCTTCTCTTCTAATGTTACATTTAGTTTTGCAAACGAACTTGCTGCAGATTCACAGATATATTGACTGGGGTTTTGGGGAGGAAGAGTTCCTCTCTATTTATTTGTTTTTCTAATTTTAGATTATTCTGCTACCCTGCTGTCCGCACCCCCCCCCCCCCAAGTTTGCAGACTTCTAAATGTTAGCTGTTCCTGAGTGTACAAAGTGCAGTATCCAGATAGAGAGAGGTCAGATATACCAGATAGAGTGATTCCAACATTGCATGATATCAGGTCAAAGAATACATATAGTTGTACATTATGCTTACATTTATTATTCCAATAATTAATAAATAGCCTCCTCAAGACTGAGCTAAACATTATTTTCTGATGATCCAATCTTGTATAATACATTTGTTTAATAAGATATACAATGTCCCAGAGTTTTTTAATTCAATATTGGTTCACTCTCAGAGTTCCATTTTTGTAGTACACACATTCATGCTTCTGTCAACACACATAATACCAATTAATAATAATCTTGTGTGATCATATCATGCAAATCGTCCCCTCCTAAGAATGCCAGTGATATAATATTTGGATTAAATGGAATTTCATAAGAACATAAGAACCATGTTGGATCAGGCCAATGGCCCATCCAGTCTAACACTCTGTATCACACAGTTGCCTAAATACACACACACACACACGCACACTGTGGCTAATAGCCAATAATGGACCTCTGCTCCATATTTTTATCCAATCCCCTCTTGAAGCTGGCTATGCTTGTATCTCCTGGCTGCCTCCTGTGGCAGTGAATTCCACATGTTAATTAACCTTTGGGTGAAGAAGTACTTCCTTTTATCCGTTTTAACCTCACTGCTCAGCAATTTCATTGAATGCCCATGAGTTCTTGTATTGTGAGAAAA
Source organism: Heteronotia binoei (assembly GCF_032191835.1). Taxonomy (NCBI): domain Eukaryota; kingdom Metazoa; phylum Chordata; class Lepidosauria; order Squamata; family Gekkonidae; genus Heteronotia; species Heteronotia binoei. The sequence goes on from NC_083229.1 coordinate 110,475,315, forward strand.
AGAGAAAAGGACCTCTTTCTCTACTTTCTCCACCCCATGCATAATCTTGTAAACCTCTCTCACGTCACCCCCGCAGTTAGGGTGACCATAATGTCTGAAGGCCAGCCAGGGACACGTTGGGGGGGGGGGAGGTAGGGGTGCGCCGCCGGAAACAGGAAGTGACGTCACTTCCGGTGACGGCACTTCCGGCAACGCCATGCCACCACAGGAAACAGGAAGTGACATCACTTCCTGTGACATCATTTCCCCGCGTCACCTGCCGGAAATGGGAAGTGACATCACTTCCTGTGACATCATTTCCCCCAAATGACATCATTTCCCCCAAATGCCACTGCCGGAAACAGGAAGTGACTTCACAGCACTTCCTGTGAATTCCCCAAAAATCCCCCAAATATCACCGCCGGAAACAATTTTGTTCTGAAATCCTGTATATACTTCATCAGTATATGGGATAAGGCACTTTCTCAACTGTGCTGCATAATGCAGCCTATTTATTTTGTCCTGTTTGCTCTGTTGGCTCTATCTGCGCCACCTTCATCACTTTCGGGGTGTGGATCCCCCAGTGGGGTGCTCTCCCGACTCCCTCCGCCGGCTGTTTCTGATAGCCCTGCGCCCCCTCTTTCATTTGATATGTGTCCCGTGCGGGTGCCACCCTCCCGCCGGGAGATGCCGCAAAATGAGCCCCCTTGAGGCTTATAGCGGCAGGGCTCGGGGGAAGCGAGCTAGACTGCTGTTCTTTTGAGGGGTTATAGAGTGTTTCGAGCCCGTCCCTGTGGCATCGGTCCCATCGTTGTGGGGCCCAGGGGGCCGGCGCAGCGGCACGCCGAAGCAGCCTGTCACTAATAACACAGGTCGAGATGCAGGACAGGAACCCGGAAGTGACCGACACTCTGTGCCACATAAAAATATAAGAGAAGCCCTGTTGCATCAGACCAATGGCCCCTCCAGTCCAACACTCTGGTCACATAAGAACATAAGAGAAGCCCTGTTAGATCAGGCCAGTGGCCCCTCCAGTCCAACACTCTGTGTCACATAAGAACATAAGAGAAGCCCTGTTGGATCAGGCCAGTGGCCCCTCCAGTCCAACACTCTGTGCCACATAAAAATATAAGAGAAGCCCTGTTGCATCAGACCAATGGCTCATCCACTCCACCACTCTGGTCACATAAGAACATAAGAGAAGCCCTGTTAGATCAGGCCAGTGGCCCCTCCAGTCCAACACTCTGTGTCACATAAGAACATAAGAGAAGCCCTGTTGGATCAGGCCAGTGGCCCCTCCAGTCCAACACTCTGTGCCACATAAAAATATAAGAGAAGCCCTGTTGCATCAGACCAATGGCTCATCCACTCCACCACTCTGGTCACATAAGAACATAAGAGAAGCCCTGTTAGATCAGGCCAGCGGCCCCTCCAGTCCAACACTCTGTGTCACATAAGAACATAAGAGAAGCCCTGTTGGATCAGGCCAGTGGCCCCTCCAGTCCAACACTCTGTGTCACATAAAAATATAAGAGAAGCCCTGTTGCATCAGGCCAGTGGCCCCTCCAGTCCAACACTCTGTGTCACATTATAAGAACATAAGGAGGGAAGGAAGGGAGGAGGGAAGGGAAGGGAAGGGAAGGGAAGGGAGGAAGGAAGGAAGGAAGGAAGGAAGGAAGGAAGGAAGGAAGGAAGGAAGGAAGGAAGGAAGGAAGGAAGGAAGGAAGGAAGGGGTAGGGAGGGAGGGAAGGAAGGAAGGAAGGGGGGAGGGAGGGAGGGAAGGAAGGAAGGAAGAAAGGAAGGAAGGGAGGAGGGAGGGAAGGAAGGAAGGGAAGGGAGTGAGGGAAGGAAGGGAGGGAAGGAAGAAAGGAAGGAAGGGAGGAGGGAGGGAAGGAAGGAAGGGAAGGGAGTGAGGGAAGGAAGGAAGGAAGGAAGGAAGGAAGGAAGGAAGGAAGGAAGAAAGGAAGGGAGGGAGGGAGGGAGGGAGGAGGGAGGGAAGAAAGGAAGGCCGCCCCTGCCCCCCCTCGCTTTCGGCCCCCTTACCTGATTCCAGGGCGGCGGAGAGTCCAGCGGCGGCGGCGGTGGGGAGTCCTGGGGCGGCGGCCTCGCGGCGAGGGAGGGAGGGAGCTGCCGGTGCTGGCCTCTGGAGGCCTCCAGGGACCAGCGCCGGGCCTCTCCACTACCGGCGCTGGCCTCTGGAGGCCTCCAGGGACCAGCGCCGGCTGCTCCGCGGCTTCCCCGCGGCCTCCGCTGGTCCCTGGAGGCCCTCCAGAGACTCTGGAGAGCCTCCAGGGACCAGCGGAGGCCGCGGGGAAGCCTTCGCTGGCCGGCGCTGGTCCCGGAAGGCCTTCCAGAGGCTCTGGAAGGTTTTCCGGGACCAGCGCCGGGTGCCCCGCGGCCTCCGCTGGTCCCTGGAGGCCCTCCAGAGTCTCTGGAGGGCCTCCAGGGACCAGCGGAGGCCGCGGGGAAGCCTTCGCTGGCCAGCACTGGTCCCGGAAGGCCTTCCAGAGGCTCTGGAAGGCCTTCCGGGACCAGCGCCGGGTGCCCCGCGGCCTCCCCGCGGCCTCCGCTGGTCCCTGGAGGCCCTCCAGAGACTCTGGAGGGCCTCCAGGGACCAGCAGAGGCCGCGGGGAGGCCTTCGCTGGCCGGCGCTGGTCCCGGAAGGCCTTCCAGAGGCTCTGGAAGGCCTTCCGGGACCAGCGCCGGGTGCCCCGCGGCCTCCCCGCGGCCTCCGCTGGTCCCTGGAGGCCCTCCAGAGACTCTGGAGGGCCTCCAGGGACCAGCGGAGGCCGCGGGGAGGCCTTCGCTGGCTGGCGCTGGTCCCGGAAGGCCTTCCAGAGGCTCTGGAAGGCCTTCCGGGACCAGTGCCGGGTGCCCCGCGGCCTCTCCGCGGCCTCCGCTGGTCGCTGGAGGCCCTCCAGAGTCTCTGGAGGGCTTCCAGCGACCAGCGGAGGCCACGGAGAGGCCTCCACCACTGCCGCCGGGCCCCGCGCGCGGGCGGGGAAGGCGGCGAGTGAGGGAGGGAGCGTCCCTGCGCGTGCGCAGGGGCCCTGCGCAGGCGCAGGGACGATCCCTCCCTCACTCACCGCCTTCCCCGCCGGCGCCCGCGGCCCACTGCCTCCGGGGCTGGCTAAACCGGGACCTTTAATGGTCCCGGTATAGGCAGCCCGGGAGCCGGGATTGGGTGGCCAGAACCGGGAATGTCCCGGGAGACCGGGACGGTCTGGCCACCCTACCCGCAGTCGAAGTTTCTCCAAGCTAAAGAGCCCCAAGCGTTTTAACCTTTCTTCATAGGGAAAGTGTTCCAAACCGTTAATCATTCTAGTTGCCCTTTTCTGGACTTTTTCCAATGCTATAATATCCTTTTTGAGGTGCGGTGACCAGAATTGCACACAGTACTTCAAATGAGACCGCACCATCGATTTATACAGGGGCGTTATGATACACATCTAAGTGTCTAGAATTCCATTGACACCTTTTTAAAAAACTGAACAACTTAGGGTAGGACCAAAAATATAGAGGGGGGGGGGAAACCCTTCCTTTCTATGAAAACATATCCACACTCTTGAGCCCTGTGAATATGTCAAAATGTGAGTATAAGCTTGAAGACTGTAACATCTGTCTCTTCTCCTGATCACACTTTGGTCAGCAGTTCTGCACAGAGCCTGCATGTATACAAATTGTGCACGTATTCTCTCATTTGTGCATAGATTCTCTCACTACATTCTTTACCTTTTTACACATCTGGAACATGCACAGGGCGCTGGGTTTAGTTCTACAATACATGAGTGGAAATTTTGCATAAGCAGGTCTTTCCTGTCTTCTCTCAGTAAGTCCCTCCTCCCACATCTGTCAAGGCTCTCTAGCAGATTGGTGGTGGGGATCCTTCTGAATTAAATGCCACTTCCTTCATGCAACCCCTGTGCCACAGGGTATTTTGTTCAAGACACTCATCAGAGACTTTGGGAACACTTGGGGCTTTGGGGGAGAAAACAATGGTGATCTATTTATGCAAACTCTTCCCGCTCATATGTGTTATTTGCAGTTGCCTCATTGGAAGCAAAGAACATATATATGTAGGGTTGCCAACATGCCAGAGCCAGGTTGGAAAACTTTTGGTGATTTGGGGGTTGAGGCTGGGGAGGACAAGGACCTCAGTGGGGTACAATGCCACAGAGTCCACCCTGCAAAGCACCCACTTTCCCCAGAGGAACTGGTCTCTGTAGTCTGGAGATGAGCTAGGGTTGCCAAGTCCAATTCAAGAAATATCCGGGGACTTTGGGGGCGGAGCCAGGAGACTTTGGGGGTGGAGCCAGGAGACATTGGGGTGGAGCCAGGAACAAGGGTGTGACAAGCATAATTGAACTCCAAGATTTGTCCTTGTGGTGCAGATAAAGTTGAAACGATTGACCATGTTTTGTTTGGGTGTGGCCTATACCCTGGCATACGAGCCAGGTACATTTATTCTTTGTTGGAGGGATGTCTCGGGTTTTCTGATTTCAAAATCAGAAATACGCTGTTATCAGATTTTAACCCCCAATTCACAATTAATTGTGCCAAATTTATGGCGGCAGCTAGGAGAATTCGTGAGGATTATGTAAAGAAGGGGTCTTGAACTGACTGTTTTTTGAATGTTTCCAAGCTTGTATTTTATCTTTTCTTAAATGCCTGAGTACTCTGTATACCATCTCAAATGCTACTGAAACTGATATAAATACAGAGACCATGCATAAAGTTGCCAAATTTTGTTCCCATGAAATCAAATTGCATTTTATGGTTCTTACAAGTTAATGTCGAGGAAACATTGTAATTTTAACCAGTGTATTCTAGTTAATATTTTTTCTGGAGCTGTATAATTTTTAAATTTTTTATTATATGCACTATATTTATTAAGCTAGAAGATGTTTGACCACTACTGTATTATTTGTCATATCTCATTATTCATACTAATGTCCTATATTTTATTTTCAAATTTATTTTTTAAATATCTTACGTTTTACCTATTTAGGTCCATCTTGATTTTTAAAATTTTTATGTGGTTGTTGTTGGCCTGCATTGTGCTGTGTATTTGGTCATGGACCGTAATAAAGCAAACTGAAACCGAAACTGAACTCCAAGGGAGTTCTGGCCATCACATTTAAAGGGGCAGCACACCTTTTCAAATATCTTTCTTCTATAGGAAATAATGAAGGATAGGGTCACCATATCTTGGGGCTCATAGAATTGGACCCCCTGGTCCAATCGTCTTGAAACTTGGAGGTTGTTTTGGGGAGAGACACTAGATCCTATACTAAAAATTTGGTGCATCTACCTCAAAAAATAGCCCCCCCATAGCCCCCAATACCCACGGATCAATTCCCCATTATTCCCTATGGGAATCATTCTCCATAGGGAATAATAGAGTGCCCAGTAGACATTTCCCTCCCCCCTCACACTTTCTAAAGTGGGGGGGAGGGCCTCCAAACCAGGGAATCCCCTGCCCCCTCTCTCTCACACAGAAATACTTACTGGGTCTTGTTCCTGCAGAACTTTACTTGCTCTGAAAATGAAAGCAAAAGAAAGGGAGGGGCCGTTCTCTGAGGAAACTGTTACTGATCCTTTCCCATGAAGCCCTTCCTGTTTCCTGCTTCCTGCTCAGCCTTAAAGGCACACATTTAAAAAACTGTTTGCAGCTTTCTAAACCTGCAGGAGCTCTAAAACGACAGGATGACTGTGGGGGCGGGGCTTCCCCCGCCGGCCAGCTGGCTGGAGGCGGGGAGAAGCCTGTCAAAACGGGGGATCCCTGGGGATTGAGAAGCCTAAAATGAGCTGTAATTCCAGGCAGGGCGAGCACTAGACTGTCTGGCCCTCTAGGCGAGGCTAACTTCTGGAGCCTCCCCCTGCACTGGTAATGTCACATGCCACCAGCCTAGTTTGACTAGTGGTAGGGCCAGCCCTGATTCTAGGGGATTCCAAGTCCCAGCTGGAAGCTGGCATCCCTGCATCCCTGTCAATGGAGAGAACCTGGACAGGCTGAAACATTGTGCTCTATTTTCTTCACTAGCTTTTTTTCTTTACATGTTTCTGTTCAGGTTCAAATTTGACTAGACACTTTGGCGTTGGAGAAGAAAGTATGGCAAACAAAACTGTCTGCATGTACAGTTAGAATTATAGGTTTGGAAGGGACCTCCAGGGTCGTCTAATCCAACCCCCGCACAATGCAGGAAATTCACAACTATCTTCCTCCATTCCTCCAGTGACCCTTGCTCCACGCCCAGAAGATTGCAAAATAATAATAATAATAATAATAATAATAATAATAATAATAATAATAATAATAATAATAATAATAATAATAATAATAATAATAATAATAATTTCAGACTCAGCATTGCTGTCAGATCAGATGGCACTCTAGTTTTTGTTTAAAAACCTCCAAAGGAGGAGAGCCCAGCACTTCCTGAAGAAGTCTGTTCCACTGAGGAACCACTCCGTCAGTTCTCTTTGTGCAATGTCCCCAGGCCTTTTTTTTGTAGCAGGAACTCCTTTGTAGCAAGAACTCCACACCCCACTGATGTAGCCAATCATCCATGAGCTTACAGGGCTCTTAGTACAGGGCCTACTGTAAGCTCCAAGAGGATTGGCAACATTGGGGTGTGTGTGTGTGGCCTAATATGCAAAAGAGTTGCTGCTACAAAAAAAGCCCTGAATGTGCCTATGTTTGGCACTCAGGGGTGCAGGGAACAACATCCCATCCCACCCTCTGACTGTGATATCCAGGGCTTTGTTTGTAGTAGGAATTCCTTTGCATATTAGGCCATAGATCCCTGATGTAGCCAATCCTCCAAGAGCTTACAGGGCTCTTTTTACAGGGCCTACTGTAAGCTCCAAGAGGATTGGCTACATCAGGGGGTGTGGCCAGATATGCAAAGGAGTTCCTGCTACAAAAAAACCCCTGGACTTATATCAGTGTTACCAGGATCTGAACTGCATCTGCCAGCCTTACAATTCATCCTTGCTTTTGACCCTCATTCTACTTTTCAGCATAAAAGTCAGATTTCTGATGGCATTGCTCCTCAGGAGAACCATCAACTCCCTCCATGCAAGTCCCATCCATTTCAATGAGGAGCCCCTGGGAGCGGAGGGGATAGGAAGACAGCATTTGGCCCTGTGAGGAATGCAGCAGAAACAAACTCCATTAAATTCAATCAGAGCTTATGACAAAGAGTTTTTATGTGCTCAGATTGTATGGGCAGCCATTAAGATTTTAGACAGGAGCAAAAAGTTTGCCATCATAAAGAACTTTTTTTTTTTACTCCTCAGACACTATTATGTTGGATAGCCAGCTCATTTTATTATTGCAAATGCTGTGGTTGTAATCTTTTACTGCTTCCAGTATAGGCCTACAGCATTAAGTTAGTATAGAATTACATATAGTTTAATATATCTGTACAACACCTTTAAACAAGCTTCTCTAGGCAGGAAGGTTATCTGTCTTATAAATCTATTATTCCATTGTACATCTTGATAGCCTAGCATTGCTCCTAGCCATGTTTAAGCATTAAATAGTGCATTATTATTTCACATAAATCAACCAGAGATGTGTGAATTCATAAATTTTGCATTTGCACAGACAGTATTTTAAACGTTTTACAGCTTCGTGGGAACTTGGAGAAGGGAGCCCGTACACAAATCAGTGCCAGGGAAATTTCAATAAAATTTAATATCACAATTACTTCTTCTCAAAGTCATTGCTTGCATACTTTAGAAGTGTTTTAACAGGGTCTAAATATATATTTAAAAAACCCCAAATTTGCAGTGATGACTATGCATGCATCGGCAGCAGTAGGTTGGTATTTGCAGGCCAGATTCACACGATTACTTCCCCTCCCCTCCGATGGCAACTGTGGTCATCACCTGACATCCCAGTCATTTGAAATGACAACTCAGAGTTGGTCTTCTCTCTAGTAACCTTTTTTAGAAGAAGAAGAAGATATTGGATTTATATCCCGCCCTCCACTCCAAAGAGTCTCAGAGCGGCTCACAATCTCCTTTACCTTCCTCCCCCACAACAGACACCCTGTGAGGTGGGTGGGGCTGGAGAGGGTTCTCACAGCAACTGCCCTTTCAAGGACAACTTCTGTGGTAACTATGGCTGACCCAAGGCCATTCCAGCAGGTGCAAGTGGAGGAGTGGGGAATCAAACCAGGTTCTCCCAGATAAGAGTCCGCACACTTAATCACTACACCAAACTGGCTTGAGCAATGTGCTACCAAGTGGGGGAAGGAAAGCATGTTCAAGTCATTGCAATGGATTGAGGAGGGAAGTGAATTCTGTATACTCTCAGATGTATTGTTTTGCATTGCTTGTGGCCAGGGCTTTTTTTGTAGCAGGAACTCCTTTGCATATTAAGCCACATACCCCGATGCAGCCAATCTGCTAAAAGATTACAGGGCTGTTATTACAGGGCCTACTATAAGCTCTTGGAAGATTGGCTACATCAAGGGATGTGGCCTAATATGTAGTTCCTGCTACAAAAAACCAAAACAAAAACCCTGCTTGTGACCTTCCATATGTGAGCCTTGGCACTAAAATTAAATTCTAGAGCAGAGAGCATGGGCATAAGAGATGAAACCTTGTTTAAATTAAGCCTTGTTAAAGCAAACATCAGATTACTATGGGTAGCCATTACATTGGCTCTTTTCTCTTAGACGTTTGGTGCATATGGACTGTATTAGTTAATTTTATATTATTCTGAATTAGGCTGTTAAAATGACTAGATCACTACAGGGCTTTTTTTTGAGCAGGAACGCACAAGAATGCAGTTCCGACTGGGTTGGTGTCAGGGGGTGTGGCCTAAGGCAAATGAGTTCCTCCTGGGCTTTGTCTACAAAAAGCCCTGCGCAAATCAATGGTGCCGTCAGGGGGTGTGGTCTGATATGCAAATGAGTTTCTGCTGGGCTTTTCCTACAAAACAAGCCCTGGATCACTATAATCTATTTCATGCATTCTAAATACACAAGCCTGCAGGTTTAGGGGATGGACTCCTGCTTTGAACACCTTGTTATTCTTTAAGCTGTATGTGGCCATGTGCACACTGTAAAACCCATGCTGGCATGGCCCATATAGTACTTTATGGCTTCCACCAGTTCAAACTCTCCTCCTGGATCTAGTGCATATATCAAAACTGCCACAGAGAGGCTCCACATAGAAGCTTTTGCAGAACAATTAATGAGGAGGTCATAATCTGCACTAGACTGAAACCCTGTTGAATTTCTAGCTCTAAGGAAGAACTTTTTACAAGCTGGGAGTCTGCAAATTAAGTAAGATAAGTTTCCCCACAGCTGAGCTTTTGGACAACTCAGGTTTTAAGTCCTACAAGAAAAAATCCTGGTTTCACAGATAGGATAAACACTGCAATCCTAAACAATCCTGTAAAGTACTGGGGTTGGCGCAGTAAGAGACCAGAGTCGGAGAGTGATTTCAGCAAGCTTTACTTCAGGAACACACACACAGACTGAGCTCTATTCAAACTTCCCGCTCTTTTATACAATTCTTGCCCCCTTCTGATTGGTCCTTAACTATCTACATGGATTGGCTATTTACAGGGCCCTAAGGGCCTATCAGGGTACAGTATGAGCCTAGATGTTGATTGGCTACTTATGTTTCAATCCTTCCCCTGATTGGGCATGCTTAGGCCTTCTCTGGAACCCTGGTGTGGAGTACAAGCTTTGGCTTGTTCAGCTTCCCTCCAAAAGTAACAGTTCTCCCATTTAAGCCTAGGACACAACAAATCCCTTCTAAGCCTATTGACTTAAATAGATGTAAAACAGTATTGCTTCTATTTAGGATTACATTTAGGAGGCAATCCTGTATTGTTCAGCTGTAATGCAAGAATATGTGACATCTTTCCAAGTTGTTTGCAATATTATCATTTTGAAATGGAATCTGAATGGATGCATATTTTAACATTAGAGTTGCCAAGTCCAATTCAATAAATATCTGGGGACTTTGGGGGTGGAGCCAGGAGACATTGGGGGCGGAGCCAGGTACAAGGGTGTGACAAGCATAATTGAACTCCAAGAGAGTTCTGGCCATCACATTTAAAGGGACAGCACACCTTTTTAAATGTCCTCCTTCTATAGGAAATAATGAAGAATAGGGGCACCTTCTTTTAGGGCTCATAGAATTGGACCCCCTGGTCCAATCGTTTTGAAACTTGGGAGGGAGAGGCACTAGATACTACACTGAAAATTTGGTGCCTCTATCTCTAAAAACAGCTCCTCCAGAGCCCCCGAAACCTCCAGATCAATTCCCCATTATACCCTATGAGAATCGATCTCCACATAGGGAATAATGAAGTGCTCAGCAGACCTTTCCCTCCCCCCCCCCATTTCTGGTGACTCTGAAGCGAGGGAGTGGCCTCTCTACTCACGAGTTGCTGCCAGCTTCTTCACAGCAACACAGACACACCATCCCAAGAGGAAGCCTTTCAATCAGAGACTGAAGCCTCCAGAGGTGCAAAGGCACATGGTCCTTTGGGGGCGGGGCTTCCCCCCCCGCCGGCCAGCTGACTGGGGCGGGAAGGAGTCTGGGGAAGCGGAAGATCCCCTGCTGGGACCTGGGGATTGGCAAGCCTAATTAACATACTTGTATTTGTTGAAATTTTTCTCCTCCAACAAGGAATGAACAAAGTGACATGGCCTTTTTAAAAAATTATTTAAATGTATTCTAAAACACTGTTGTCCTTTACCCACTTTTTCAAGTGAAGAGAAACTCCAAGGACAGTGCATTACCTTGGGGTTGGCTCCCTTTGGAGAACAGAGCATTGGAGACTGATGGCATTTTTGTAGTATTTGCTTTATTTACATATATACAAATATACCAGTAGAACTCATGAAAGCACAGAGCACAGACATCTTTGGGGGCAGAGATCCTCTATCCTTCATCAGATCCTCAGCTAATTCAAAGCAGTTTTTGTCTGCTTAGAGAGAGAAGTAGAATCTACCTAGGCTTCCCAATCCCCAGGCCCCAGAGGGGGATCCCCCGGTTTTACAGGCTTCCCCCCTCCCCCAGCCAGCTGGCCGGCGGGGGAAGCCCCACCCCCCACAACCATAATGCACCTCCATGAACAATTCCCATAGGGAATGATGGGGAATTGATCCACGGGTATCAGGGGCTCTGGGTGGGCTGTTTTTTGAGATAGAGGCACCAAATTTTCAGTATAGCATCTAGTGCCTCTCCCCAAAATACCTCCCAAGTTTCAAAAAGATTGGACCAGGGGGTCCAATTCTATGAACCTCAAAAGAAGGTGCCCCTATCCTTCATTATTTCCTATGGAAGGAAGGCATTTAAAAAGATGTGCAGTCCTTTAAATGTGATGGCCAGAACTCCCTTGAAGTTCAATTATGCTTGTTTGCTTTTGGCTCCGCCCCAATGTCTCCTGGCTCCACCCCCAAAGTCCCCAGATATTTCTTGAATTGGACTTGGCAACCCTAAATCTACCAGAATCTCAACTATGGTTTCTTTTCACAAATTATCCTCTCCCCTTGTCTCAGGGTGGAGCTCATCTCTTGCAAGTCCTGATGCACATTTGGCAAGAGCCATTTCCTGACATTTAAAGCCCACTGATGAGACTTCAAGGTAAATGTTAAGATACATTGCCCATCCCTTTGCCATGTTAGGGTAGACTCGGGCTCCCAATGTTTTTGAGCCTGCAAGCACATTTGGAATTCTGACATAGCATGGCGGACACAGCAACAAAATGGCTGCCACAAGAAGCAGAGCTAGCTCCAAAATGCTTGCCTCGGCTTAACTTCAGTATCTGTGTGATATGGCGTTGACAGTTTCACAGTAACCATCCTCCCAAATGTCTAATTCCAACCTTAATTGAAGATTATTTCATGGTGAATGTCTGTTTTAATCAGAGAAGGCAACTGTGTTGGTACACCTGCATCCCTGCAGCAAATATCTAAAGTCTGGATGACGCACCTGAGTTTTTTAAAAAACCCCATATATCTCCATGTGGGATAGAAATGTTTTGAATAAATGAATTTAGATAAAGATACACACACATCTATTCTGTATTGCTTACCCCCCCCCCCCATACAGTGAACTCAAGGCAGTGAAATGTCTGAGAACCATGTCCCAGTCAAGGTTCCCAGACTGAGTATGTATGTTTCAACAACGCACATATATTATCCACATTTTATGAGTTTGCCATAGAAAACACTGATATGTGTGTACTAGCCATAAGTTATAGAGCTGTCCTTCATACACCTCTGTTCCCAGCTTCACAGCTGCCTCTCTAGCTACTCGCTCACCAAACGGGTGGTCTTCCTCAGAGCCATATTTTCCCCGTAGCCTACCCACTGTAAGTCAACACTGAAGAGGGTCCTTTGTCTCCATCTACCATGGGGCAGACTTCTTCTTTTTTTTTGACACTCATGATTACTGCACAAGAACAACAAACAAGTCTAAGACCAAGATTAATGGTATTTGGAGATCATTGTCTAAAGATTAATCTTTTTAAAATGATGATATAAGGGCTAAGACATATGAGGTTCTCAGCAGCCTACAGCTACGCAGAGTAATAATAAACATTAGCATTGAAGGGCTGGCTTTGGATTACCAACACAAGCAATATCTCGTTATCATCAATAAAAACTAATGGCTGTTTTGTGTTTTTTCCCCTCCCTTTTTGGCTACTGATAAGCACTGAGAATGGTGTGATGGTTTCTGTTTTTTTTTTTTTAAAAAGCGACAATTGTGCTCCTATCATGGATGCGCGGCTAATATAATGTTCATTTGTTTGGGGCCATCTTCTTGTTAATGATAATGCCACCATTCCAGTTTCTCTTGCGAAACTTCAGCACAGTGGCTCGGGTCTAAGGTATTAAGGATGCAAACCATTCATTATAGAGATTACATTTTCTCCGTTAAGCCGGAAGGCATTGTCTTCCCTTTAGTTCTTCTATAACTAAGACTTACTGCTGCTTATATATATGTTTGTGCTTGGGTGCTGTATATTTAGCAGTATGTATATTTATACCACACAAGTGGCCCAGGAGACCGTCATAATAAATCCATTTCTTTTTCAAGGGTTGTATATCATTCATTGATGGCACACCAAAGGTATGCATAAACAACTGCACTTAAATAGGGTTTCTTTCTAGTTAGCTCTATTTATATATCTCATTTATGGGTTAGAAGCTGTTTTGTTTGAAAGGGAGACTGGTTAGCTCGTGTTGAGCTACAGATTCCAGTGTAAAACCTAGGTATGGGTGGGGAACCAAGTGTCTGCTTTATGGTGGGGTTTTTGCACAAAGCAAGTCACTATGACCAGGGCGTTTTTCATAGCAGGAACTCCCCCTCCCAGATGTAGCCAATCCTCCAAGAACTTACAGTAGGCCCTGTAAGAAGAGCCCTGTAAGCTCTTGGAGGATCGGCTACATCAGAGGTGTGTGGCCCAGGCCTTGGATTCAGTGGGAGCTCACAGGAGCACAGCTCCTGAACCTTTCTGAGAGTTCCGCCTCCTCCTTCTGAGTTCCACCTCCTTGTCCATTGAATAGTATGTGCCGCTGCATAACAATCCCTGGATGAGCGCCACCACCTGTTTTTCTACAAAATGACCCCTGGGATGGCCTAATATGCAAAGGCGTTCTGGGCCCCTCATGTGGTAGGAACACCATCAGTATTCTTGGTATTTGGTTCTCAGTCTGGTCAACAGATGATCTAGTAGAATGATCAGCTGTCTGTTCATTATCCCAATTGCCCCCAGCTATCAATTTTAATACATCCATTCTTGTTCTGAGTATTTGTTCCTAAATGAAAGGGAGGCGGTGTTATGTGATAATAGCATCTGACAGTCCAAGTATTGTGAAGAGGTGATGTTCTGTTGGAGTAATTTTCTTGATAAGAATGCAGTGGGTTCCCCCATGAGAGTTCTTAGGTTGGTGATTCAGGACAGCCCCAAAACTGTATGGGAAAGTATCACACAGGAGAATCAGCGGCTTCTGTTCATCATAATGAACAAATATACCCTCACATGACAACAGGTACTTCACAGCACACAAAGTTTTCTTTATTTAATCAGATTTGTATCCCATCCTCTCCTTACAGGCTTAGGGCGGCTGTTTTATTGTGTTAAGCTCTTCATTTTCACGAGCTCTGCTTATCTAGAGAGTGATGTAGAGGTTCTGTTGCAGAGACTTATGTTGAAGGAATTTATGAGAAAAGTTCAGGAGTTTCAGGAAATTTTAGAGTTCCAGCTTAATCTGTGGCACAGGGAGAATGTGGATTGCTCTCACCCTCATTGGAGAAGGACACATGCTATTTGCATCAATGAGGTAGCTAAGGAATTCCATTTGAGAGACACCAAACACAAATGGTTCATACAACCTGGAGACCAGCATTAACAAATCAATGCTATTCCCCAGACTCCTCAATGGATCTAACAGCACTATCATCAAAATATGGTACAATTCAAGAAATTTTCTTAAATATGTCTTCTGTGAAATTCTGGGAAATGCCATGGGCCTTGTGGGGAGGGGGCTGTGGCTCAGTGGTAGAGCATCTGCTTGGCATGCAGAAGGTTCCAGGTTCAATCCCCAGCATCTCCGGTTGAAAGGATCAGGCAGTGGGCGATGTGAAAGATTCCTGCCAGAGATCGCAGAGAGCTGCTTCCAGTTTGAGCAGACAGTACTGACTTTGATGAAGTGATGGTTTGATTCAGTCGAAGGCTACTTCATATGTATGTGTAAACTCCATGATAAGAATGAAATGGGCACCTGTAGCAATACCATCTACAGGCAGATAGATCCAGGTGGGCAGCCGTGTTGGTCTGAAGCAGTAGAACAAAAGCAGGAGTGAAGTTGCACCTTTAAGACCAATAAAGTTTTATTCAGAATGTAAACTTTCATGCGCTAGAAGCACACTTCATCAGACAATAGTATGGAATGGCAAGCAGTCCTAAATCTGGAGAAAGTGGGCAGTGAGTTAGTATGCAAAATCATGGAAATGTTTTTTAGCAGATTAAAAGAATCACAAATTGGGGTCTGGCGATTGTTAGAAGAAGAAGAAGAAATTGGATTTATATCCCGCCCTCCACTCCGAAGAGTCTCAGAGCGGCTCACAATCTCCTTTACCTTCCTCCCCCACAACAGACACCCTGTGAGGTGGGTGGGGCTGGAGAGGGCTCTCACAGCAGCTGCCCTTTCAAGGACAACCTCTGCCAGAGCTATGGCTGACCCAAGGCCATTCCAGCAGGTGCAAGTGGAGGAGTGGGGAATCAAACCTGGTTCTCCCAGATAAGAGTCCGCACACTTAACCACTACACCAAACTGGCTCTCCTTAGTTAGTTTGTGTTGACTGGGCTGAAACAACAATGAAGGCAATATAAGTCAGAATAGCAGATTCCAATACATATAATTTTTTGAAATACTATGATACAGCTGAGGGCTGACCCCAGTAGCAGATTAGTGCAATGTTTTTATATGCACATGAGAATTAACAGTAGCAGGGAATAATATTCAGAAACTATCAATTGAGG
This sequence comes from Heteronotia binoei, assembly GCF_032191835.1. Taxonomy (NCBI): domain Eukaryota; kingdom Metazoa; phylum Chordata; class Lepidosauria; order Squamata; family Gekkonidae; genus Heteronotia; species Heteronotia binoei. The sequence continues at coordinate 110,490,823 of NC_083229.1, forward strand.
CTGACTTGCAAAGGATATTTTCATGGAGTATTCCCATTCTGTGAAATACTAACTGAAAGGCATACTTGTCAAAAGTAAGCGTTAAACACTTATTTAAGAAAGCATTGTTAAATAATTGAAATGACTGTGATAAAGTTGTCTTAGTTTAAACAGACCACTTTTATCAGACTGTTTAATGAATTGTGCTTTTATAGGATGAGATAAATCTTACGTGAATTCAAGCAGTTGCACTGAAAATACAGCTCTTAGTGGGATCTCTTTATAGGATATGGCAGTAAAAGAAAAGAAAAAAAGATGGCAGAGGGGCTGGCATATTTCATTTTGATATGCCTGTGCCTTGAATCCTAGAGTAGCTCTAATAAAACAAGGGTTTCAAAGGAAAATTACACAAAGAGGTGTCCTAACTGGGAACACTGGCAAAAAAGTGTCCTGACAGAAGGAGAAGAAAGAGTTGGTTTTACATCCTGCCCTTTGCTATCCAAAGGAGTCTTGGAGTGTCTTACCCTCACCTTCTCTTCCTTTTCCCACAACAGACATCCTGTGAGGTAGGTGGGACTGAGAGCGCTCTGAGAGAATGGTGATTGGCCCAAGGTCACCCAGCTGACTTCAGGTGGAGGAGGAGGAGTGGGGAATCAAACCCACTTCTCCAGATCAAACCTGATCCTCCAGATTCTGCATCTGATAAAGAGAGCTGGGTTTCTCGAAAGCTTATGCTACAATAAAATGTGTTAGTCTTAAAAGATGCTACTGTACTCCTTACTATTTTGCAGCAATAGACGGAACATGGCCAACTCCTCTAGATTAGAGTCTGTGCTCTTAACCTCCACACCACAATGACTCTCACTACACCAAGCTGGCAACTTTTGATTCTATTCTTCCACAACTTCAGCAATAATTGGCAGCTCTCACTTTTAAAAGTGTAAATTATTTTTTTCTGTTTTGCTTTGTGCTTCATTTGTGATCTGTCCATCACCTAGCCATGACAGGATAGCCTCTTGCACACTTCCAAGCTCCCTGACTTCAATATATTTTAAAGGGTAAAAGACAAATCAGTGGGTTCTATATCAAATCAAGCCTGAACTCTCCCTAGAAGCTAAAATGTCTATGCTGAGGCTATTGTACTTTGGACACATAATGAGAAGACAAGAACCACTGGAAACTGATCCTGTTAGAGACATGCCACACCGATCAGATGACACCCAGCCAGTGACACGGGTATGGGCCTCACAAATGCAGTGTGGAGTGATCACACTGCTCCTGTGTCTGCCTGGCACACCTGGGGCGATCTCACAGCCTGAAACATATCCCAGAAGCACTGCAAGGACATTAATCCACTGTGGAGGCATCACAGCATGAGAGGGCCGCAGGGGGGACAGATGTGTGTGTGATCACGGCTGTTAAATCTGGAGGTTGGGGTTAGCTATTGTGGGCCAAAATGCCCATCTGATCACACCCTTTGAATGTACACAAAGGATTTAATCAGGGGTCATTTCGTAGAAAAAAGAGGTGCCGGAGCTCATTAGCACAACTCATTTGCATATGTCATACACCTTTCAAATCACCAGGAGGTGTACTAGATTTAATCAGCTCAGCATCTGCCTTAAAATGCTTCTTGTATTATAATTGTCAAAATAAAACCTTACTCTCATCATACTTTTTAGATTACTTTCTGTTATGTGGCCACAGGGACACGCTGAAGATTTCTACCTGTCTGCTTTATATTTTCCCATTTTTTTTTTTTTTGTGGGGAAAAAATATTAGAAAGTTTGTCAAATCTTGGAGTTCAACAAAATTCTTACAGAGGGTTTGAACAATGGAGCCCAGAAGCAAGTATTTTTTTTGCGGGGTGGTGGTGGTGGGGAATAAGAAAGAAAGAGCACAAAAAAGAAAGAGGTTCTGAAGCTTCGCTCTTGTGAGCTCCTGCTCAAAATGAGGTCTGGATTTAATAATAAAACATGAGCTAGCTAAAGCCAAGCGGGGAGTTAGAAATAAATTATGTCAACAAATTGGGAAGATCTTTCATTTCATTAAGATATTCTTTACTCTGTTCTTTTTCATTTATTCATTTTTGTTCTGCTCTGGCTTATATATCTAGAAAGATATATTAAATATGAGAGGAAATTGTTTTTAAAAGCTGTTTTTAAAAATTAATTTAAACTTACATAGCCATAGCATTTTAACACTAAGGCGCCCCAGGGTCTTTTTTATTGGTCCATTAATACTCACCTTGAGTGGTTAAGCACACCTGGGGCAAGGTTTAATTAAGCAATGTAAAATATGCCTCCAAGTACCATCTCTATTGCATAAATGTACCGTTTGCATATGCCATTCATACATTTTAGAGCATCTTCAATTAGCTAAAACACGGTGTCGGGTCGGGATTTAATACAGCTTCACCACGAGAAACAAAGCTGTTGCACTACTTGATTATTGTATTTTTGTTGTTGTTTTCCCTTGCCTTTTAAGTTTGAAAAAAAAAGCCCTACAAAGTCTGTTGTGCGAATGCTGTTTTTTCATGCCTTTCTTTGCTGTTCTGATAAGAGGTCCATAATGGAATCCTACGGGTGGGGTCCACTGACCTGGATAGAGCAGGCTAGCCCAAACTTGTCAGATCTCAGAAGCTACTCAGGATTGGTTCAGGTCAGTGTTTGAATAGGAGATGTAGAAAAATAGGTGGCAGAGCTCATCAGCATAACCAAGAAGAAGAAGAAGAAGATATTGGATTTATATCCCGCCCTCCACTCCGAAGAGTCTCAGAGTGGCTCACAATCTCCTTTACCTTCCTCCCCCACAACAGACACCCTGTGAGGTAGGTGAGGCTGAGAGGACTCTCACAGCAGCTGCCCTTTCAAGGACAACCTCTGCCAGAGCTATGGCTGACCCAAGGCCATGCTAGCAGGTGCAAGTGGAGGAGTGGGGAATCAAACCCGGTTCTCCCAGATAAGAGTCTGCACACTTAACCACTACACCAAACCGGCTCTCCTTGGTAGAAAAAGCCCAGCAGGAACTCATTTGCATATTGGGCCATAACCCCTGATGTCACCATTGTTCCATATAGGGCTTTTTGAAAAAAAAAAGCCCAGTTGGAATTCATTTGCATATTAGACCACACCTCCTGGTGCCAAGCCAGCTGGAATTGCGTTCCTGCTCAAAAAAAACCCTGAGCATAACTCATTAGCATATGCCCACCATCTAAAAGCAACCCAATGCAAGAAAGGAGAGCCCTGGGCGAGCAAGGCCTGCTTGGGCTGGCTAGAGATCCAGCCAGCCCAAACAGGCCTCACTTACCTAGGGCTCTCCTGGGCTGCCACCCCCAGCCAAAAGGCCAGCAAGCCACCCGCCACCCAAAATCACATAAGAAGTGGAGAAAGGGTGGCACGGGCTTCTCCAGGGATTAATGAGGGCTTCTGGGGGCATGCCAAAGCCCTTTTGGCTGGCTGGCTACCTGCTCTCCTAATCCAGGGATTGTTATGCAGCTGCACCTACTATTCAATGGACAAGGCAGATGGGGAGGAAAAGGGGGAACCCTCAGAAAGGGTCAGTGAGCTCCTGCTGAATCTGAGGCCTGGATGGGAGACCACCCAGGAATACCAGCATTGTGACGCTGAGGCAGGTAATGGCAAACTGCCTATGAATGACTCTTGCTTTGAAAACATCCCCGGGGGGGGAGCCGCAAGTCAGCTGGGACTTGACAGAAAAAATGGGCGGGGTCAACACTGGCCAGGATAGGGTGATTCATCAAATGCAATAATAATAATAATAATAATAATAATAATAATAATAATAAACAATGGCACCTGATATCTTCTCAAAGCAGCAGTGATGACTACACCATTTCTTGGAACCAAATTAAATGTAATAATATTGCATGCTTACGCTGTTTAGAGAGGAGCATGTGTGCAGTACAGGAAACTTGGGTTCACAGGGTCTTTAAAACTCAAGTTGATTTAACTGGATGTCTTTTAACCTGATGTGTTTAACTGTGTTTTTAATTTTATATAATCTATATCTTGTAAGCCTCTTCTGCATTGTGGAAAGGTGAGATATAAATATTTTAAATAATATTATAAATAAACCTGGTCTTTACCACAGCTTTCTCATTTCTGGTCAATACGGAGAAAAAAACCCAGAAGCTTCAATCCCGTCTTCTCTGTAGGATTGGCAGCCTTCAGGTGTTGTCTGGAGTTGTCCCAAAATGACAGTTGATCTCCAGAGCCGTTTCCTTGGAGGAAATGACAGCTTTTGAGAATGGTGGTCTCTATGGTACTATAAAATCTAGGAGAAACAGAAGTCCTAGAGTGATATCCAGGGGTGGAATTCTAGCAGGAGCTCTTTGCATATTAAGCCACACCCCCTGATGTAGCCAGTCCTTCAAGAGCTTACAAAGTTCTTTTTTGTAAGCTCTTAGAGGACTGGCTACATCAGAGGAATGTAGCCTAATATGCAAATGAGCTCCTGCTAGACTTCTACCCCCTGATGACATCATATCTTTACTGAGCTCCTTCCCCTCCTCCAACTTTGCCTCCATAAGCACAATCCTCAGATTTCCAGAAATGTCTGAAAGCAGAATTGACTACTCAACTCTGCCAGAGTTGACCAAGAAATTCTCTGGTGTATGTATTTCCAGTTACATAGGATGTTTTCCACTTTGGAATGCACAAATAACTCATTACTGATACATTCTTTACATTCTGATTTACCAGTGGGCTTTTGAAGGGGTAGCTGTCCTCTCTTATCTCAGTGCCCTAGCAAATGAACAATGACATTAGTGACTTCAGAGACAGTTTATCAAACACACGCCTACAGAGTGGTTCATTAACTAGAGAGGCATTCCTGGTGACAGAAGCCATAATTACAGTAAATTACAGTAGTTTTGAAAGTTTCCTATTTGCTGGCAATTACAACAGACCACACTGACTGAACACTTTTGACTTCAGTTTGACCCCAAGAACATAACTAGCTGCAAGCATTTCAGTGAACTAGAGATTTTTCAAGGGGTGCACGTTTAGACAGAAAATCAAAATACAACCTGAACAGACCTTGTTCATTAATATAGTTAATGTAAGACATCTGAATGGAAAATTAATGACAGTTGGAAAGGTAACTAAACTTTATTTTGTTCTCAGACACCTTGCTGACATGGTCTCCATTTTGTGAGGCATGATACAACAAAAGAAAGGGGGAGGTGGAGAGAATGATTCAGGAATATTTACATGACAGGGATGTTGTATATGGAAAAGTGATGTCATGTATGGGAAAATGACGTATGAAAAAGTGTTGTTATTCCTGCAGAACGGTGTAGCCTCTCTATAACAGGGGTTGACCCAAGTAGGCAGCCGTGTTGGTTTGAAGCAGTAGAACAAAGCAGGAGTCAAGCAGCACCTCTAAGACCAACAAAGTTTTATTCAGAATGTAAGCTTTTGTGCGCTAAAAGCACATTTCTTCAGATGTGGGGATAAGGTACAACGGCCTGAAATACATGTAGTTGGTGGGTTCAGAAAGCAAACTGATACAAAGCTTGGATCACGTGGCAAAACAGTAGGGTTGCCAAGTCCAATTCAAGAAATATCTGGGGACTTCGAGGGTGGAGCTAGGAGACATTAGGGGTGGAGCCAAGATCAAGGCTGTGACAAGCATAATTGAACTCCAAAGGAAGTTCTGGCCATCACATTTAAAGGGACGGCACACCTTTTCAATTCCTCCTTTCCATAGGAAATAATGAATGATAGGGGGCACCTTCTTTTGGGGCTCATAGAATTGGACCCCCTGGTCCAATCTTTTTGAAACTTGGGGGGTATTTTGGGGAGAGGCACTAGATGCTTTATTGAAAATTTGGTATCTCTACCCCAAAAAACAGCTCCCCCCCAGAGCCCCGGATACCCGTGGATCAATTCTCCATGATTTTCTATGGGAATAAATCTCCATAGGGAATACTAGAGTTCCCAGCAGACATTTCCCTCCCCTCTCCCCACTTTCTGCAGACCCTGAAGCGGGGGGAGGGCCTCCAAACCGGGGGATCCCCTGTCTCCACCTGGGGATTGGCAACCCTACAAAGCAGTGTAACAAATTAGAGGGCCATTTGGTCTGGATAGCCGTAAAAGGTAACAAAAGTTGCCTGCCAATTGGTGTTGCTGCAAGTATAGGTAAAACGAAAGGACGTGTATTTCCTTGTTCTTGTCCACCTAATTTACTTCTGTCATCTGAAGAAGTGTGCTTTAGCACAGGAAAGCTTACGTTCTGAATAAAACTTCGTTGGTCATAAAGGTGCTGCTTGACTCCTGCTTTGTTCTATACCAGGGGTTATTAACCTGGGGTTCAGGGGTCCATGAACTTGGATGGGGAAAAATTACATCTTTATTTCCACTAACCACGAACTGAAATTTAGCATATCCATGCAGGCAACAACCCATCGTGGTAGCATTACCTGTACCTGTGACTTTGTCACTAATGGAAATCACAAATATTTTCACATCACATTGCAGTTGTTGAAGATACCTTGAAATATTATTTATGCTCACCACAACTTTGAAATTATGGTAGTTATTAGACCTGCCACTAGATCCCACTTGATTGCAGTCTTCCTGTCCAGAGACACTTGTACAATGTCATTGGCCAGCTACTGGAAAATTCTGCGCCTAGTAGTCATTCAGCCAGCAAACAGTGAAGTCACACATTCTCCCATTGGTGACCCAGATATCTATGTTCAGGGGTGGAATTCTAGCAGGAGCTCCTTTGCATATTAGGCCACACACCCCTGATGTAGCCAGTCCTCCAAGAGCTTACAAAAAAGAGCCTTGTAAGCTCTTGGAGGATTGGCTGCATCGAGTGTGCAGCCTAATATGCAAAGGAGCTCCTGCTAGAATTCTACCCGTCTATGTTGCTTCCCAGTATTCCCTATCTACAATTGTTCATTGATCAATATGTGGAAGGAAGTGTTTTTTCATTGTTTGTTAAGGTCTTGCAAAACTGGACAGTGCAAATGAGAATTTTTAACTCTCCATAAAATAGCATAGCCTTTTGTAACATGGATAGGTTCATGGGCTATGAGTGTAGATCAGGCAAATTCAAATAAGTTCAAATTGTTATTTAATGCAAGAAGAAGAAGACTGAAGATTTATACCCCACCCTTCTCTCTGAATCAGAGACTCAGAGCGGCTTACAATCCCCTATATTTTCTCCCCCCCACAACAGACACCCTGTGAGGTGGGTGGGGTTGAGAGGGCTCTCACAGCAGCTGCTCTTTCAAGGAAAACTCCTACAAGAGCTATGGCTGACCCAAGGCCATTCCAGCAGGTGCAAGTGGAGGAGTGGGAATCAAACCCAGTTCTCCCAGGTAAGAGTCCATACACTTAACCACTGCACCAAACTGGCTTTCCATGTATTACCATGTATTACTGGCTCTCCATGAATTACATGTATTACCATATCACAATTTTGTTTTTTAAAATTTTGATCACTGTATTTCAATACAATTGGTTTCCTTTGTAATCCTGTGCATTTTATTTTCTGCATTTAAAATTATTATCCCGAGATAGGGTCCATAGGCTTCTCTACACTGCCAAAGGGGTCTATGGCACAAAAAATGTTCAGAACCCCTGCTCTATAGACTCTGTGTTCTGCCAATCATTGCACAGTCTCAGTAGATTTAAGAGGAATTTCCAGTTCTACATTTTGTGTGTACAGTTTGCACATGCTCATTCAGTATCTGGAACTAAGGGCTAAATTTAATTTAATTTAATTTAATTTTTGGATTTATATCCCACCCTATCTAGCAAGCGGGCTCAGGGCAGCTTACAACAGTAAAATCAGACAGAGTTAAAATAGTATCATAAAAACAAGCATTACAAAACCAGGAGTAGCACAATAAACAATCAAATGGGGCTATTAAACACTGGCAGCACACCAAGGGAGGGAATAGAGGCAGAGCCCTGCATGCAGCATCTTCCCCACCCCTCTGATCAAGATGGCAGGAAAAAAAAATCTGTTTGCAGTCTCATTCACAATTCCTCATAACACTCTGCAAGGGAGACTTTTAGTTACTCCTGAAAGAAGGGTGGGCATCCTATTTGAAATTAGGCTGGGAGGATATCGTGGATGAGTGGTAAAATCACTGAGAATGTCACCCTAGTTGGGTAGGGGGGGGGAATTACCACTGGAAATATGCTTCCAATTGAAACCAATGGGCATTAAAAACAAATGGAATAAAGACCGTGAGCGGGTACAATAGCTATATTTAAGGAAACCATCTGGAATACTGAGAGAGTTATCCTAAACAGATTTACTTGGAGTCCTACTCAGGTATATTCAACAGGGTTTACTGACAGGAAAGTATATTCAGGATCGCACTGTAAATACCCGAATACAACTCAAAGATAATTTTGACACACATCCCTAGGTTTCTATCTATTCTTTCCCTCCCCCTTATTTATTTTGTACATTTTTTATGTCACCCTTCCTTGAAGGTGCCTCAGGGCCATATATATAATTCTCCCCTTCTCCATTTGATCCTTCCAACAACCATATGGGGTAGGTTAGGTTGTAATTGTGTGACTGGCCCAAAGGTCACCCAGCGAGCTTCCATTTTTGTAGAAATAGCCCCAGCAGGAACTCATTTGCATATTAGGCCACACCGCCTGATATCATTGTTTTGACGGGTTTTTTTTTTAAAAAGCCCAGCAGGAATGTATTTGCTTATTAGGCCACACCCCATGACACCAAGCCAGCCGGAACTACATTCCTGTGTGTTCCTGCTTTTAAAAAAGTCCTGCATACAGGAAATTAGAATCTGGGTCTCTGAAATCCTGATCCAGCACCCTAACCATACTGACTCCAATTCTGCATATTGCATAATTCCTTCCTTCCTTCCCCTTCCTTCCTTCCTTCCTTCCTTCCTTCCTTCCTTCCTTCCTTCCTTCCTTCCCTTCCTTCCTTCCCTTTCCTTCCCTTCTTCTTTCTTTCTTTCCCTTTCTTTTTCTTTCTTTCTTTCTTTCTTTCTTTCTTTCTTTCTTTTCTTTCTTTCTTTTCCTTCTTTCTTTCGTCTGTCTTCTTTTTATATAAAAAAAACACGATGTAGACTTTAGCTTTTGGACTCATATTTCTTTAATTTGTTTTTATCAAGCACTTAGCAGGGGCAGCTTCAGAACAAATAATAAACGCCAGCATTGTTATTGCTAGATTATAACATTTTAGCTTGCCTTCACAAATCCATTAGTAGCAAGACTGAAGCAATTCTGGGCCACTGAAGCCAGTTGTACAAAATCAATGGAATCCTAATGCTCCTCTTTTCAGCAGTTTGGAACTTGGGTGTGGCAATTTCCCAGTACTCTCCCCCCCCCCCCCACAACTCCCCCGCCCTTCAAGTATCATTCAAGTTACCCTTTTCAGGGTTGTTTTTCTTTTCTTTTGGTAACTTGCATCTTGTAGGGTTAGTTAGGGTCAACCATAAAAACCTATCAATGAGAAGAAAAGACAGTACTGTGTATTTTATGAGATTTTTTTTTTTTGCAGCCAGACTTATAACCAAAGATGGAATTCACAAAAGGCAGGCACAGTTCAGCAGCGATTCCTGGGACTTTTGTGTGCTGCTTCAAAAGCATGAGTAACCCAAACATTAGAATGCAAACCAGAACTGCCCTGTTTCCCTTGTAATGCTTCTCCTTAAATTTGGCCTAGAAAGAGATGACCGCAAACCATCCGCAGTTGTTAGTGATCTAACTTTGCTTAAGGACACTCTGCACCTGGCAATCACTGCTGTCCCTTTAAAAGGGATTAGAAGAAAGACCACCAAGGAGATGAAGGGAGAGCTGGGTCTGTTGGTCCAGATCCCTGACTCATTGGGCAGAGTTCACAAAAGCTCAGGACGCAGCAGTGCTACTTAATTCAGCACGTGTGCTTGCAAGACTACAAAGCTACCTAGAGCAACTTGTCTGTTTTAAAGAAAGAAGAACTGCTTTGTTCTAGAAATACATTTTGGATAGTGCACGTTAGAGACAGTGACAGTTTCTGTGCTATCTAGTGAGTGATGGACGTGGATGCAGAGAGCCATCCTGTTTCTCCATCTTGATGTGCATGGGCAGGGGTGGAATTCTAGCAGGAGCTCCTTTGCATATTAGGCCCCACACCCCTGAATGTAGCCAATCCTCCAAGGGCTTACAAAAAAGAGCCTTGTAAGCTCTTGGAGGATTGGCTACACCAGGGGTGTGTGGCCTAATATGCAAAGGAGCTCCTGCTAGAATTCCACCCCTGTGCATGGGAGAGAGAAAAGGGAAGAAGGAGGCAGAAGGAAGTTGCTTTCCCTGAGAGCAGCAGTCTGCATATCAAAGGGTTTGAGTGACAGAAGAGTGAACAGGAAGAGGCCTAGTGTTTGCCTGTCTATCTGCTACTCTGTAGTTACTAGCATCTTGGCGGCTGAGACACAGGGGCATCGCATCTGGTTCTTCCAACAAAAGCTATATACCACAGATTGGCAAGTAACCTCTTCAGTCCTTTTTGCTGAATGAAAGAAAACTTGGCAAGAAGCCTAAAAAAAGGGCAAGGATAATCTGACGCATTGTTCATAGTTGCACAACACTTTAAAATTAATATCAAGAGGGTGGAAGCCTCTCTATTATGTCTGGCCAGGGCTTTTTTTTGTAGAAAAAGCTCATCAGGAACTCATTGGCATATTAGGCCACACCCCTTGATGCCAAGCCAGCCAGAACTGTGTTTCTGTGCATTCCTGCTCCAAAAAAGTCCTGGTCTGGTCTCAGAAGCTGCCGAGATGTGGATGAGAAGCTAAAGCAACCCAAGAGAAACCACGGATAAGATGAAGCAGGAGAGAGCTGAAGGTTCTGTGATAACTAGTCTAAAAAATAAATAAATAACTGTAATACTCCAAATTTAATTATAACAAAGGGAATACTAACAGTACAAATCACTAACACCAATTCAGTATAAAAAAATAAATCCAAAAACATTTAAAAAGCAAGCTACAAGAAGGACTCCCTGGATAGAGCACATCCAAAGGAACAAAAATTGCTCAGTCTTAGACCCATAAATTGCAAATTCTTTCAATATGCAGATTGTATCCTTTTTGTAAACGTGCAGCTATGCACGATTCATCCTTGTGTGACAGGATGGTATTCCAGTTGCCCGTTTCACAAATGCTTTTTCCAGCTTAGTGCTTCACATATTAGGATAAGGCAAGAACACTTCAAGGCACTTCACAATACTCAAGTGTGGTAGCCCAAAATCTTGAGGTGTGGATGAGGACAATAAAATAACATTGTTTATCTGAACAAAAGAAGGAGAAAGGAGTGTGCATAGAGTGCATCGTTTCATATCCTTTTATTCTCCCAGTAAGTCTATGAGGCATGAAGGAGGTTGGGAGGGGTGGGGGGAGGAAAGGCCACAAAGTGAACCTCTCAACTAAATGCATTTCCTTGGAGTGGACACATATTTTATCTAACACAGAGACTTATACAGTAAGAGTAGCCATTGGGCTTTAAGAAACACATAATATTAGAAGAAAAGATTGCATTCACTTTGGGCTTTTCTGCATTCTAATTTTCCTTGCTTGTGTGTTCCTGCATGTGTTTTGGTCCCTCTAGTAGTCAGTTTGATATTACATATTTTTATGTATAAAAAACTGCAAAGCTTTTTTCTGGACATAAAGCGATGTAATATCGAACTAGCCACTAGGGGGAGCAAAACACAAATGGAACAGAACCCCCATACACACATGCACACACTGCCCACTGTCAAGTTTTCAGAGTGTCTTCAGCCCACTCTGGTCCATGACAGTCCATGCCATCTGGAAAACAGGGCCAGTATCTTTAATAGTTAATATAAGAAGTATTTTACAAGTCATATTCTTCATTTTCTCTTTTGGTGTAATTATCAGTTCCATTTATTTCAATTGAAATACCAATTTAAAACCAAACACTCATTTTTCTGGCTGCATTAGTCTTTCCCAGTAATTATGGTTAGCACTGGTAATTTTATTCCTATGACCGGATTTAAAAATGAAGCTAACCATCTGCCCAATAACTTAAAAGTTTTTTTTTAAATTATATTAGTAAGGTTTGCATTTTTGAATGTAGAATCCTAGAATTGGAAGGGATCTCCAGAGTCATCAAGTACAACCACCAGCACAAAAGAAATTTCACAACTACCTCCCCCCACCCCCCCATATCTGATATGTATCTAAAGTGTGCACGTACATGAAAGCTTACACAGAATAAAACTTCATTGGTCTTAAAGGCGCCACTGGACTCAAATATTGTTCTGTTGCTTCAGACCAACACAGGTACTCATATGAATTGGACCCTAGTTAGTGTCTACACAACTTTACAAAGAGAAGTGTGAAATGTTTTACATTCTAGCCACATTGTCCCATACCAGTAACCATATTCTGTCCAGGAAGTGTGTGTACCAGGCTCTGAATCAAACAGATGTGAGGTTTGCTAATGCATTTCCCCCCCTAAAATGGCTACAGTGCCAGCTTGCCCTATCACGTTTCGCAATGATAGGTAGTTAAGCATCTGTGTCAGAGCTGGCTTCAAATCATCAAATAGGCTTGGCAAAAGATTAAGGATAACTTTGATAGCAGCGCTTGTTTCTATGGCAATGCTAGATCATAACGATATCGGTTGGTGCTTGAATAGATTGCCAAAATCAATCCACTTCTAGGATATGTCACCTCCTCCGTGGTAATGTGAATACTCAAATCCTTCTCTCTGGAAACTCATATATTTAAGCCCATCTCACGACTTCCTAATAAGGTTGTATAGCCATTATTGCTGGTCTCATCGATCACTGGAGCACTGAAAAAGAAGAGGTTCTCTCCCAAACCACCTCTCAACGCATCCACAATGAAGTGATTTCATGGTATTGCCTTTCTCTGGTTGCCTCAAATCCCAGAGTGCAGCTGGATCTATCAGATTTTTTTGTAAATGATGGCCCAGGTAGTCTTGAGGGAAGCCTCTCTTCCTCTGATGATTTCCTGTGATTTAAATTTAAAACGCTCTTATTGGTTTCCTTCAAAAAGTGGCAGGGTGGAAGAAATTATTGGTTACTGGGACATGTTACAGGCATTAGTAAAGCAAAGAAGGAAAAGGTGGTTATATCTCATAAGTAATATTGGAGCTGAAATTTCCAAATGTGACTGTTTTGTAAGCATGTTGAACCTTATAGCATTCTCTCTTTCTCCCCTCCCCGCACCATGCTGTGACAGCTAAATAATGAATTAATGGCTTGATGTTTGCAGCAGCCCTAGGGGTTCAAAAGACACGTTTAGTTAAAATAATAAGTGCTTTAAACATTCCTTGTGAACCAACAATTTTTTTTTTTTTGGTTTTGCAGAAAGAGAAATGAACAAGATATACCCCTTCCTCGTGTGCTGCCTTTTTTGTACACTTTTAAATATCTCTTTGACATTTTGGGTCTTATGTCACGGTTCAGAAGAGTCTCTCTAGGAATTTATAAGAGCCTTTCATGTTCCTGTGTACTAGGTAATGTAGAGAAAACAGCAGATACTGTTTGCACTTTCCTTAATGAACCTGTTTTAATTTATTTTTATCATACCATTAGTTTGCAAAGTTACCAAAGTTTGCAAACTAACCTTTGAGACAAAGCAGTAGACAAGTGCACCTTTAAGAACAACTAAGTTTTATTCAGAATGTAAGCTTTTGTATGCTCTTAAGCAGACTTCATCAGACAAAACGGGAATGGCAAGCAGCAATTCTTAATATAAACGGGCAGTGAGTTGGTATGTAGAATCATGGGAGTGTTTTTAGCAGATTAAAAGAATCACAAATTGGGGTCTGTGTTTGTTAATGTTTGAGGCTAAGATTAGAGGCAGGTTGAGGTGGGGATAGTGTATGCACAGGGTTTTTTTTTTTTTTTTTTTTTTTTAGCAGAAACAGTTCTGGCTGGCTTGGCATTGGGGATGTGGCCTAATATGAAAATGAGTCCCTGCTAGGCTTTTTCTACAAAAAAAAAAAGCCCTGTGCGAAGCAATGGTGATGCCAGGGGGTGTGGCCTAATGTGAAAATGAGTTCCTGTTGGGCTTTTTCTACCTGAGTGTACGCATTTAGGCTCAGTATTAGGAAAGGAATTATGGAGCTGTGCAAAAGGTTTAGGGTTGCCAGACTCCTGGGATTACACCTAAACTCCGGGTGACGGAGATCAGTTCACTTGGAGAAAATGGCCACTTCTGACGGTGAACTCTGTGTAGGCTTCCCAATCCCCAGTTCCCAGCGAGGGATCCCCTGGTTTTACAGGCTTCCCCCCTCCCCCAGCCAGCTGGCCAGCGGGGGAAACCCCACCCCCACAGCCATTATGCACCTCTATGAACAATTCCCGTAGGGAATGATGGGGAATTGATCCGCGGGTGTCAGGGGCTCGGGGGGGCTGTTTTTTGAGGTAGAGGTGCCAAATTTTCAGTATAGCATCTAGTGCCTCTCCCCAAAATACCCCCCAAGTTTCAAAAGGATTGGATCAGGGGGCCCAATTCTATGAGCCCCAAAAGAAGGTGCCCCTAACCGTCATTATTTTCTATGGATGGAATGCATTCTAAAAGCTGTGCTGTCCCTTTAAATGTGATGGCCAGAACTCCCTTGGAGTTCAATTATGCTTGTCACACCCTTGCTCCTGGCTCTGCCCCCAATGTCTCCTGGCTCCACCCCCAAAGTCCCCAGATATTTCTTGAATTGGACTTGGCAACCCTAACTCTGTGGCATTATATTATTGATGCCCCTCTGCTCCCCAAACCCTACCCTCCTTGTGCTCTGCCCCCCTTCCCCCAAAATTTACAATTTCCCAACACAGAGCTACAAAGTCTTCATTGAAAAAGTGAGATTTTGGGGGACATTTTTTGAAGTGGGAGAGGTGGCATCTATTGTGACCCTCCTCTGACCAGCTCAGTGACTCCAACTTGGTAGCCTCTTGGTAAGAGCTCAAGAAGCCAAGTTTGGAGACCGAGGAAGGCCAAAGGGATGAGTGTGGCACTACTTAGGAGCCCACTAACAATGTAGCTTCTGTGCTAGAGCCACCCTGCCAGAGCCGGTAAAAGAAACCTAAGCCACCAGCTTTATCTAAGCCAGCTAAGCCATTAAGTTTCAGCCAGACAGGGCTCAAACCTGGGCCTCTAGCCCCTTTCCAAGACCCTCGTCTACAAGAACAGTGGGGGCAGAAGGCCCAGCTTTAGGGTTGCCAGCTCCAGACGGGGAAATGCTTGGACATTTTGGAGATGGAACATCAAGAGGGTGGAGAGTAGGGAGGGGAGGAACTTCAGTGGGTCCATCAAGAGATGTAAACTTTCTGGCAATATTGAAGCTTGGAAAACTCCCCAGATTTTTTCCATTTTTTTTCTTGGAAAAAAATGAAAATTTTTGGAAAAATTGAAAAAAAAAAGCTACATTAGCACTTCTTTTTTCTTTTCCAGATTGAAAGTCATTCTGTTACTTTAGAAACATAAAATATGACTATGGACAATTTTACTTGGCATGAAATTATCATAACTAGCATATTAAAAGCATAGTGTATCCAGATAATTATTACAAACAGAATTTACTCTTTAAATAATATTTATTTGTAATTATAACAAATGGAGCAGCAGTCTCCTGCACTGTTTACTAGTTTATGTGGAACAGACAAAAAAAACCCTCCACAAAACAATTTTAAAAAATCCAGAAGTAACAATTATTCATATTTCCTCTCCACAGTATTAAATAAAAATAAAGAACTTATTCTCATAAAAAGAATTGAAGAGGGGGGAAGTGTTTAGAAGGGAGTGTAGGACTAAGTTTCAATGAATGGACATGACCTAGGACTTGCTTGTCCTCAGTGCACAGAAATTAGAATAATCTGATGCTATACATATTTTTTAACAATGATTTGGAAAATATTTGAACACCTTATCTTAAAATATTTTATTCTTCGTATTAAAATAAAATGTTCCATAGTCATTTTTTTTCTTTTCTTCTTTTCAATTTTTCCACTTTTTTCTGGGCCTTCGCATCTCTAGGTCCACCATCTAAAGCAGCCATTTTCTCCAGGTGAACCTGGAGATCACCTGGAGATCACCGGGAGGTTGATACCAGCTGATAACAGATACCACCAGGAGGTTGGAGGCCACTCCAAAGTGGCACAGAAGAGGCTGCACACCACCCCACTGTGGAAATACAGCGGAACACTGCTGATGGTGCTTCCTTGTAGGATCCTGGCTGTAGCTCAATCCAGTCTCAGGAGCTCCAGCACCTGCTTGCAGTACAGCTGGGGTCTCTCAGCCTATTTAGGTTGAGTCCTGGGAGGACATACTTGCTGCATCAACCAGTTCACAAGATGCAAGCCCTGTGTTTCAGGTTTCCAGCTCCAACTTAGGTCCCAAGCCTTATCAGCCCAGGCCTGAGGGTCCTCCTTTGGAGGAAACCTGGCTCAGCCTGAGGGTAGAACAATGTCAAGCAGAAGTCTTGGGTGATGGTTGTGGGCAGAGGGAGTAGCTCAGGAGAAAGGGTTGTCATTTGAGAGGGCAAGAGACTTTGGGTAGCTGGAGAACTGAAGGTCATCAGATGTATTTGGACAGTAGAGCACAGGGATAAAGGTGGTGGTGGTGGTGGTGGGAGAAACATAGTTTTTCCATGGTCTTTCCCCCCTGATAATCTCCACAATGAGATGCTTCTGTACAGGAAGCTAACAGAGAGATTTAAGGAGGTGTTTCAAATGGCCATGAGCTTTCTTCAGTAGGAGTATGGAACCCTTTGGAGGATCATTTTGTTTCCTTTCTCAAGCTTATTCTGTGATTTAACCCTTTATGGTGATGTGTGGGAACAAAAGCCCATCAGGTAGGATGGTTTTCTGGACATTTCCCATGGCAATTGGCTTTCCACGCTGTTGTTGCGGGCATAATGTTTTTTTAAAGATGAATCTACTAAATCAAGAAGGAGCCCCCCCCAAGGGTGGGAATGGCTGCACTATGTAATTAATTTTTTTCAGACTAGAAGGAAAATGCTTAATGTGTAGCAGATTTCTTTCTATTTGGATAGCGTGACCGTAGCCAATTAAAACGGAACCCTCTGCAGAAGTTTCACATCCTGCTTCAGAGTGGGGGCTGTTTGTGTCTGAAAAACTGAGGAACACAGCGATGAGTCTAAGCGATGTACATATATCACTCTACACAGTGCAATGAAAGAAGCAGACTCATTTTCAAAGGGTCAGAGGAATAAAAAACTTAGCAAGACTTTGCTGGCTCAAGCAAAATGTTAGAGGGCTGTTGTTTTTGACAACTGGCCAAAAATACCTCTGCATTCCTTTGAAGCTGTTCTTATACTTAGTATTATGTAGTAATTAAAGGGTATGGCTTCAGCTATGATTTTTCTCTCCTCTGATATATCATAGTTCAAGAGAAAGGTTCTTTTGAGATGTGTTGTGGAGCACAGAACAGATGTAGATTGCTTCCTCATATTTTATGACCGTAAATAAGGGAGGTAAGGATGGAACTACAAGAAACACGGGAGTGGTGCTGTAATAGCGAGTGGCCTCATAGCGAGTCCTTCCACATCTGTACGGTAAAACTTACTTCATGTCTTAAGGCCATTGGTTTCCTCGCTCCACATTATTGGCGGTCACTCGTGGGGAAATGTTCAGTGTGAAGACTTCCAAACGTGGGTAAATTGTGCTACATATCACAGAGGTGGAGAATTTGGTATAGGGCTGTCATTTTCTGTGGCAGCCCTGTGCGACTTGTAACTTGCACAAAGTTCTGTCACCTCAAGGAAGTTTGGAGCCTGCCCAGGTAAAGGAATAGACACCTCATACCCAGTCACTGGTCAGAGGGCTATTCTCACTGATACAGATCACTGGCTCTGTCTGTTCCTCTGTACCCTTTGATGGCGTAGGGCTGCCAATCCCCAGCTGGACACAAGGGTACACCACAATGTAATTGAATGCTTAGGTCAATACAGAAATGTCTTTGGCCTTGCTTTCTTTCCCTGCCTTGCTTAAAAAATAAAATATATTAAAAATAATAGGTGAAATTGAGATGAACTTGTCTTTTGTGGGCATTCCATTGAAGATGCCTATAACCCTGATGGTCCACTGAGGAAGAAGTTATCGGAACAGGTTAATATCTAGGAATCCCGTGCGGGCTTTGGATTTTGTACTTAATTTTATTGTGGACTTTGAACTCTGTATTTGACTTTAATGTGAAGACTATTGTAATATGTAAAATTGTGATGTTTGTATGCCTTGGAGGGCGGAGTGGTATGATTGCATTAATAAGACACAATTGTGCACATGCACATACGTTGTGAGAACTTTTTTTTTTTATTGTGGTGCTATTACAGCAACTCTTTTATATTTCACAATTCCCTGTTGGGGACAGGGGATCCCCCAGTTTGGAGGCCCTCCTCTTGCTTCAGTGCCGTCAAAGCAGGAAGGAGGAGAGAAATGTCTGCTGGGCACTCCACTATACCCTATGGAGACAAATTCCCATAGGATATAATGGAGAATTGATCCATGAGTATCTGGGGCTTGGGGAGGGCTGTTTTTTGAGGCAGAGGTACCAATTTTCCAGCATAGCATCCAGTGCCTCTCCTCCTCCCTCCCCAAGTTTCAAAAAGATTGGACCATGGGGTCCAATTCTATGAGCTCCAAAAGAAGGTGCCCCTATCTTTCATTATTTCCAATGCAGGGAAGGCATTTAAAAGGAGCATGGCCCCTGCAAATGTGATGGCCAGAACTCCCTTCAATCATGCGTGCAACACCCTTGCTCCTGGCTCCACCTCCAAAGTCCCCAGATATTTCTTGAGTCTGACCTGGCAACATTATGTTACTTAGATAAATTGTGGTTAGGTCAGCTTCTCTGCTGACTTGAGGGCTTAGTACCCATCCCTGGCTGCTGTGCTTACTTGTGGTAACTGTGCCTGCAAAGAGGTATATTAATTCATAGTATCGTTAAGAAAACATGACATCGGAACTGGACCAATGGTAGCCATTATGAAAAATACCTTGGCAGTAGGCAGGGGAGCTAAACATGAGCTACAGATAGGGTTGATGTGGGCATTCAGTTTAATACAGAGGAGTGTGTTGGAATGCAGGCTTGGAGGACAGAGAGAGAGATAATAACTTGGACGGGATGTTTTGCAGCCTAGTTTGATTTATGTCTCAAAGAAACTTGCTGTTGTTTTTATTGTACGCATGTGTGAGCTACTGTCTCTGGGCAGAATGCACAGGGTAATTAATTGGCTGGTACAGGTGGCATGTTATGAAGTCATGAAAGATATAAAAGGCAGCCCTTGGTATTGGGAGGGGTCCTTTTGGTTCTTCTTTTGTAGCGTCTTTGGTCTTTTGTCTTTTGTAAGGCTCTTTGGAGGAACTAAGAATGTGCCAAGAAGATAATAAAGAGTTTTTGAGTTTTGAAGAAGCTTCTGACTGATTTGCGCAGCACTAGATAACTTTTTCCAGGCGCCTCCTTGTGTGCATGTGTGTGTTTTTCTTTTGGTGTAAATCTTGCTCTTATCACCAGTGCGTGGGCTGGATCTACGCACTTGGTCCCAGCTGCTGCATTACGACAGGTTGCCAGCTTCAAGTTGGGAAATACCTGAGGATTTGGGGAGCGGAGCCTGAGGAGGCTGGGGTTCAGAGAGACTTCAGTGGGGTATAATTTGGCCATTTTCATCAGATGACCTGATGCAGTGTGTCCCTCAGAGGGCATTAAGATCAGCAGATAAGAACCTTCTGGTGGTCCCCAGCCCCCCCCCCCCCCCCAAAAAAAATATCCAGCTGGCTTCGACCAGGGGAGGGCCTTCTCCACTCTGGCCCCAGACTGGTGGAACTCTCTGCTGAATGATATCCATATCCTGCCTGATTTATTAAAGTTTTGTGGGGCATGTAAGGTAGATACATCCTGCCAGGTCTTTGCTTGAGACCAGTGACAGTTCTTTACATCTGCCTGGCACCCTCCCCCCATGACTGAATGCTAGCACTGCCATCTTGTTTTAAAGTGTTTAAAATGTTCTGAATGTTAAATATTGTGTTTTTAAAATTTTAACTTGTTTTGCGTTGCATTGATTCAAATTGTTGTAAACCACCCTGAGCCCCATGTAAGCAGGGAAGGGCAATTTTTTTAAAAAACTAATTTAATAAATAACTAAATATTGCTTGGAGATCAGTTTTAATAGTGGGAGATCACCAGCCAGCCACTGCTTGGAGGCTCGCAACCCTAGCTACACCCAGGGCTTTTATTGTAGCAGGAACTCCTTTGCATATTAGGCCACACACCCCTGATGTAGCCAATCCTCCTGGAGTTTACAGTGGACTCTATACTAAGAACCCTGTAAGCTCTTGTGTGGCCTAATATGCAAAGGAGTTCCTGCTATCAAAAACAAAAACATCCTGATATCCTTGGTAATTTGCTTACTAAACATCAACATTCCCCAAACTACTGTGCAACAGTTGTCTCCCTTCACAGTCATTTCAGGTTCCTGAGCAAGGCCTGCATGAAATGTGAACTAAAAAGCCAAATCTCAATGGTAAGGTAGGCCTGGAAGTAGCAAAGTTTCCTAAGCCACCTGACCATCTTTGTCGTCCAGTGAAAATTTGAATCTAGGTTTCCCAAATCGAAATGCAATAGCTGTGCCATGTAAATCAAATCAAGTCCCACCAGACTGCTTGAAGACTACCTATAAGCTTTTACTACTTCTAACTAGATAAAGAATCCAAATCAGATCCCTATTACTATGTATTGCTCCTATTCCCCCCTTCCTTCCTTCTCTTTTTCTTTTTCTTTTAAATAAATGGTGCTTTGAAAACAATTGATTTTGCTAGATAGGGCATTGATCATATACCTTGCCTGGGGACAGAATATAGCTTCAGAAACAATAATAACTAAGGCAATCATCTAATTTTAGTGAAATAAAAACTGAAAATGTACATCCACCAGAATAATCTCCAAGACTACTTTTGATGCCTCGTGCTTGTACTTCATCCTCAGTGACACGGTAATCTACTAAAGTTCCTCTCGCAATTTTTCTCTTTGCAATCTGGAAAGAACAGATTCACCAGTGATTGTGCTCATTTATAAAAGCATCCAAAACAAAATTGAACCCCAAGGCTGATAAACTATAAAGATGCTGATCAGATCTCGGCAGCAGCAGAATGGACGATGCTTTGGGGCTCGCTCAGCTAAAAGACGGTGCTAGAAGACGGATGGCTTTCTATACCCAATTACAAACACCATAGCTTTGTTGAATGAATGCGGAAATCGTAAAATACGTTGCATGCCCTTTATTAAGTAAAGACTGGTATTTTATAAAATACTTGTGAAGATTTACTAACTTTTCGGTAATTTAATTCCCGTCACTGTATTTTCCTTTTCGGTTGCCGAAAACTTAATCAAACAATCATTTGGAAAGAACAATCCAATAGAGCAAACTTTCCAGTCCTGAAGACTAAACGGCTAATTGATTTTGTTCATCAATACAGATCAACTTGTCCGCTTCACATATCGTTCATTCATTTGCAGGTGCTCTTTCATAATTATATTTTCAAAAATCCAAGTAAGCTGTCACCTGCATTCCTCACAAAGGGAAGATTGAACCAAAGAGTTTTACCTGTGAGTTATTGACTTCGGAAATGTGCTTGGAAATAACATGCCTGTGAAAACCATGAGAAAGGTACAGTGCTTCCTCCAAAAAAGCAGTTGGATGTTGATCCGTCAGGCATGGCTCCCCAGGTCCACCCTGTCTTGGAATTGTAAGCCTCTCTGATTTCTTTGCCTTAGTTTTTGAGCAGCCCCTAGCGTTGTTCCTAAAACTTTTCTGATTATTTTGCTTGCTTTGCCCTTGAATCTTTTCCTGTTTGTTTGCCAGTTCCTTGCCTCTTCCTTCTCCTTTACTTTTCCGTCTGGTCATGTAATCATTCTTTTTCTTTTTTTGCTGTCAAGTCACAGTTGACTTATGGTGACCCCATAAGGTTTTCAGGGCAAGAGACATTCAGAGGGGGTCTGTCATTGCCTGCCATTGCATAGCAACCTTGGACTTCCTTGGTGGTCTTCCATCCAGGTGCTAACCAGGGCCAACCCTACTTAGCACCCAAGATTTGACAAGATCAGGCTAGCCAGGTCAGCTCCCCCCCCCGCCCCATTTAATCATAACACTCCCATACTACTAGAACTTTGGGACACCTAACAAAGTAAATGGGCAAAAGGAAATACTTATTTCTGTATACTGAGGAAATACTGAGCAATTAACTTCTGGAATTTATTGTCAGTGAAAGTTATAGCCACAAGCATAGATGGCTTTAAAAGGGATTAGACAGATAACTACAGCAACAATAGTGGCTAGTAGATGGACCTATGTAATAATAACAACAACGATGATGATGATGATGATGATGATGATGATGATGATGAAGCAGAGGTTCATCTTTTAGCCATGATGACTACAAGTAACCTCTCATTTGGGCAACATTTGGGCAAGGGCTTTACCTCTGTGCCCCGTCTGCTGGCCCTTCAGGACAACTAGTTGGCCACTGTTTGAAACAATATGCTTGACTAGATGGATCACTGGTCTGTTCTAGCAAAGCTTTTCTTATTTATTTATTTTTTATTTATCTAAGATTTATATCCCGCCCTTCCCACTAGGTGGCTCAGGGCGGCTTACAACATATAAAACTAACATAAAATCTAAAATTAAGCATTAAAATCAACATTTCATAGTTATAGTTAAAAATCTAAACATTTGTTATATACATAGGCATTAAAATCACAAAGCGGACCTACAGCTACACTCATCGGTTGCATGTTCAATATTCGATGTTCCGTATTCGATGTTCAGTACTCAGTGTTCTGTGCCGATTAGTTGTGGGCCAGCCGGAAGAGGGATGTCTTACAGGCCCTGCGGAATTGGTTAAGATCCCGCAGGGCCCTTACCTCTTCCGGCAGCTGGTTCCACCAAGATGGAGCCATTACGGAGAAGGCCCGGTCTCTTGTAACTTTCAAACGGGCTTCCTTTGGCCCGGGGACGACCAGGAGGTTATGTACATCATCACCAGTCTTGTGGCTTGCCTTTTTTGACACCTACTTAATAAAGAAAACAGATATAGAAAATAGTGCTATGATTCATCGATCAAAAACCACAAAGCCGTGCATTTCTTTTTTGTAAGAAGCAACCGTCACAATAGTTTTATTTATTTAATTCCAAAGGAAACAGAAATGTCTTCAACTGTCTGGCAGAAGATAATGATTGATTGACGGGGACACGTGAATCTCCCCGTGGAGGGAATTCCACACTTTTGCTACCATGACCTGACCACAACGGTGCTTTCTCGAGTCCCCTCCCATCTAGCCTCAAATGACAGCCCTCCCTTCTCAAAGCAAAGGCCCTTGAAGATGACAATATCACAGGTGGATTCATAGGGCAGGATGCAGTCTGAGATTTTGAGTTCCCCAGAACTTAACATCAGATTGCATGATGTTCCATACAGGGGGGAAGGGGAGCATATTTCAAGGAATGATAATCAGGTTTTCCCCATCATGGTTTGAAACATTTTTTCCCATCTAACCTCACCCATTTTTTCATTTTGTACCGAAGATCCAGACTGATTAAGACTTTTAGGGAACTCAGAACTTTGCACACCGCTTTGTGATTATTTTGGGTGGCCCCAAATCTTTTTTTAGAAAGATACTCGCTTTGGGGATTTTTGTTGTGGACCAACATGTCTGCTTACATCATTTTCGATTGATCTAGTGTTTCAATTACTTTCTCTGTGGGTGGTCCTACCTTGTACAAACCTACCGTGGCACAGACCTTTACTTGCTCTGTAGTAGTTGATGCAATAATTGGTCTTGAGCATTCAGCCACCCTTGTTGAACTGTCTGTAAATATCTCTTGTATTATCTTACCACTTAGGAGATTTTTTTATTTTTAGTCTCTTGTCCCATCCCCCCCCCCTGGTTTGGAGTTTCAACCAGTTGTGAAATTGACATGCAACAATAAGTTCAGGAAAAAATAAAGAATACTATTACTACTCTCCTAAATACAGCCTCAAACACAATTGTGAATGCAGTGGAAATGCATAGCTTTAACTCCTTAATGGGTGTTTTGGATGGTGCGCTATATGGGACTGGTTCATATATCTATTGAGCTGGCTGATAAAGCAGGATAATACTGATCTGTGTGGGTGAATGAGATACCATAGATCAAGTTAGGGATGCCAGCCTCCAGGACCTGGGGACCTTCTGGAATTACCCCTCATCTCCAGACTATAGAGATCAGTTCCCCTGGAGAAAATGGGTGCTTTGGGGGTGGGGGCTGTCCTCCTTAAGCTCCATCCTCAAATCTCCAGGAATTTCCCTACCTGGATTTGGCAACCCTACACTTCATTCCCTGCCAATGGCCAGGGGAAACCACGTCAGCCACTAAAACAGAGTTTTGGTTCATACATTCAACTTGAAGTCATTGTGAGGGGAAACCAAGCGATGTGCATTTATTTCAGGCATTTTTACCCTGGGCCCTTCTTCAAGAATCTCAGGGCGGTCTAAATCCTGCTCACCTCTTCCAATTTTATTGTCACGACAGCAATCCTGTGAGGTAGGTGAGGCAGAAAGAATATGGTGAGCCCAAGGTCACCCAGGGAGCTTTGTGGCACTGTGGAGATTTGAGCTGAGGTCTCCCAGTGCTGTTCCAACACTTTAACCACAGCACCACACATGTGAGATCCAATCTTATTAATGAGGGCCAGATTAACAAATGTGTTCTTTTTCTCTCACATCATGTAATGTAAAAGGAAGCCCATCACTCTGGGATTTCAAGGGGAGAGATGTGTCCTGAGAAGTAAACTACGCAATATGTCCCTCGAGTATGTTTAACTCAAGTATGGTGTACAGCCTTATAACTCTCCTCCCTCTGTCTAAGGAAGAAAATTTCTCATGAAGGCCTGAGAATAAATGAGAAAATTTCTCACAAAGGCCTGAGAATAAATGTAACTGCTGTGGAAATCCCTCCTTTTAATCCACTGCCCTCACAATCATACCTCAGGTTTGGACTCTACATGTTGCATCATTTTTAATTTAGAACATATGTGTATTCATCATAATGGCATTGTAACAATTCACTTGGGCATCATGGCTGAAACCATTTTTAATGATATTTCACAGACTTCTTGAGAATAAGTTCTGTAGTGGAGAATAAATTCTGTACTTGATACTAGATCTCCAAAGCCATGTATTCAGGATCAGAAACTGAGGCTACCGAAGTACAAATGCAGTTATGCCCTTTTATTTCAAGGACGATTTTAACTGCTTGACTGTCATTTTGCTTTGTTCCTGCATTTAAGCTGCAGCTTGGTGTAGACCTGGTTTTGCTGGCCTCATATGTAAATATTTCAGTGAGTTCTCAAGTGCTCACCTGTCAAACAATCAAACATTTAACCTTTTCTGGCCTACTCTGTTTTCTGAGCAATGCATCCATGGTCACTCTGGAATAAAAAAGGAAAGAAACAGCCCCTCCCCAAATAAACACTGCTCCCCCACCCCCTCTCTTTCCCTTTAAGGTGCCACTGTACTCGAATTTTGTTCTGAATAAAAAAAACACACTATATTCATTGGAAATATTTTTCCATTGCAAGCACATCAGTAGTTTCAGATTATAGATGACTGGGTTGAAGGGGGAAATGGAAATTGTGAGCACAGTACATTCATTTTTAAGTGAGTTGTTTGTGAGGACTGGAACATGGTTACCAAAAAGCATTTAGATGTAGTCTACTGCAGTGGTTCCCAATCCCAACCTTTTTGGTATGGTGACCCACAAGTCCAAATGTATTTGGTAGTTACTAGGGACAGGCACGAACCGGGAAAATGGAGGTCTGTTGGAGGTTCATGGTTTGGGGTTTTCATGAACTCTGAACCCTGAACTCCAATGATGGACCAGTTTGTGGCTTGTCCAGTTTGAGAGTTCAGCCTGTCCCCAGTGAGGAAACAATGAAAGAAAACTGGTAACAAAGGGAGCTTACTTCTTATTTAAATGCCTTTGGAGTTCACTTGGGTTGGGCCAGGGGTGGTGGTAGGGTTGCCAAGTCCCCTGTGGCCTATTGTACCATAGATTTTTTCCTCCCAAATCGCTAAAGCATCTGGGAAAACCATAGAGTGTTTCCAGAAATGCCTAGAACAGCAGATATGTGGTTTTGTCGGCACGATGATATAACTTCCGGGTGACATCGCACCAGCGATATCAGGGGAGGTTCCCCCTGCTGGCCCAATGTGGGCCGGCAGGTTGGGAACCTCCAGGGTGGGAGAACCCCCACCCGGCCCAGGGGTTTGGCAGCCCTAGATGGTGGCATTTAAATGCCTTGGGAACCTGCATGAGCCCTCCCTGAACCTCACTAACACCGAGGGTAATGAGGTTCAGGGAGGCACCTTCTCCCAAACCTCTGGTTAGGGAACCATGAACTAGCCGAGTTTGTGCTCGAGTTGTGGTTCATGGCTCAGTTTGTGCCCATTCCTTGTAGGAACCCATCCAGGATTGGCCCAAGGTTTGACACCCTAGGATTGGAACACCATCTAGTTCAGTGTTCCCTTTTCTACAGTGGCTAACCTGATGTTTTTGAGAAACCAACAAACATTGCAGAAAGGGTGCAGCTGCCCCCACTATGAAGCCGTAGCAGGTGACATTCTGGCATATACAGCCTTTGTATACACTCTAGCCTTTTACCACCCTCTCATTCTTCATTACTCAATATAAATATAAATGTAGAGCACCGAACAACATCTAACAACATCATTATAGGTAGTGCTCAGTAAGAACTAACCATGCCATCTTGGATTCTAGGAAATGAAACTGAATGGAATGTTTCGGAATTGTACGAAATTGTATGAAATGTTTTTAATGATTTAATTGTGATTTTATTTTAGAACTACGTTGTTTTAACTGTTGTTAGCCACCCTGAGCCCATCAGAGGAGGGCAAGGATACAAATATAATAAAACAAATAAAATAAATAAATACTCCATTTAATTCCCCAAGTTTGTTCAGCACATGTACAGCCTAATGATGGATCCCTGAAATGCTGACATACATTTAAAAAAAAAAAGGAATCACCACCCACTAGAAGATGGCAAAGTGGATGGAGAACTAGGGTTTCCAGCTTCAGGTTGTGAAATTTCTGAGGATTTGGGGGAGGTCAGAGTTTGGGGAGGACCTACAAAGGAGCATAATGCCATAGAGTCCACCTTCTCAGGTGACCATTTTATCTGATGAACTGACCTCTTTCACCTGGAGGTCTGTTGTCATGGGAGATCTCCAGGTATCACCTGGAACTGGCAACCCTGTGGAGAACTGTGAAATAGCACATGCATTTCAGACTGCCCCAAACCTGAAACCAAGCCATTTCAGGGAGGGAAAAAAAAGATTTGGAGAAAAGAGGTTTCAGAAAGAGCATGCATGCATGCAGGCGTGTGTGTAGAAGAACAGGGGCAGCAAAGGATTGCTAACAAAGTTGTTTAGAAAAGAGCAGGACTTTTTTTGAGCAGGAATGCACAGGAATGCGGTTCCGGCTGGCTTAGTGTCAGAGGGTATGGCTTGATATGCCTGCTGGGCTTTTTCTACAAAAAAAGCCCTATGTGAGACAATGGTGATATCAGGAGTGTGGCCTAATATGCAAATGAGTTCCTGCTGGGCTTTTTCTACAAACAAAGCCCTGGAAACGAGGAAAGAAAACTGGTAACAAAGGGAAATGAAACTAGAATCTTCAGGCTGTCTGGAAGACACCGTGTTTCTCTTCTCCAGCCTTCCTTTTCTGGTTTTCTAACATTGCAATCCCAAGCATACCTTTGAAGGAGAAAGTGCCACTATAGCTCAGTGGGACTTCTGACAAAAACATGCTTACAACTGTGCTATAAAAGTTGAACAGAACGATGCCTATTGCTGTTCAATGTTAATCTGAGTTGATGATGATGGGCATATTTTTTTTTTCCAACAGTAAACTGGTTCTAAATGCAATGGGTTTCAACAAGCATTCTCTGTATATTTGGATTTGGGGTGTTTTTTTTAAAAAAAAAAACGGATCTAGCTTTAATTCATAATTACAAGCTTATTCCAATCTCTGCATAATGAAACCACATTTTAGACCAACAGCTGTTATCTAGTTTCATTGACAGCCTCGGGGTATGCATATTTTAATATTCATTTACTATGTGCCAATAAACTAAATACTTCCTACTGGAAGTCTATCAAATTAATCACAATATCTTAGTTGCTGTTCTGTCTTCCGTGCCACACTCCCCACCCTCCAAGTTGCCATGTTACGTGGACTTCCCTTTAAAAGGATGAACGTTTGGCAGGCAAAAATCTCTTTTAAAAGTGATTTTTGGTGGGATCCAAGGTGTGATAAAAGGAATGAAATGTTTTCCTTTTGACCCAGCCTTCCCCCATCCCATACATTATCATGCAAACCCCCCCAGCTAGTTGAAACATGGTGACATTGCCTTCAGCAGTATTTTTAATAGATGGTTTTGCTGTTTGAAAGGTTATGGTTTTTTAACTTTGGTTTAAACAGCATTAGGTTCTCATATACATATAACGCGGCTGAAAAGCTGATGGCTTTCCACTCTCCCCCCCCCCCCCATTGCATTTCAGAAAACACCTGAGTGTTAGGATGTAAAACAAGTGGAAAGTTTTATCCAGAAGGGTATAGGAGTGAGCAGGAAATAGAAACTCCTGCAAGCTATTAAAGTTTTAAGGCTGTTTATTGTGGATAAAGAATGGGCAAAAGATTCTAGAAAGGCACAAAAACAGATTACCTCACAAATGAGTTTGATGGGGGAAGGCAATAATGCCAAGGCCTGGAATGGCTAGATGGATTTCAAAGGCATTTATTTTTTTTCTGGAGCAACATCCGGCCTCCTCTAAACTGCTGCAGATTAGCAACAGCAGCAAGCAAGTGGTAACACGGTACAGAACAAAGCAAGTCAAGACAACTGTGTACTCACAAATAAAGAAATTTCCTTATTTAGTAAACTTATATTCTGCCCTTTCCCATGATGGGCTCAGGGCGGATCACAGCATAGATTAGACAATAAAAACCAACAGGTCAAATTTAAAATAATACAATAAAACCAAAACAGCAGGACGATAAAACTAAATAAGGTGCACCACTGGTGGAAAGGGCACATTCCACAAATATAGTTTTTTCGACCAAGAAGAAATGATGGTGTCAAAAACAGATTCAGCACCTCAACAGGCTATAAAGCATGGAAGGCCAACTGATAGAATAGTTGGTGGAATAGGATGCCCGCTGCCTCAACCAAAAGCCCGGTGGAACAGCTCCGTCTTACAGGCCCTACAAAATGGCAGCAGCTCAGGTAGGGCCCAGATCTCCATAGGGAGCTGGTTCCACCAGGCAGGGATCAGGGCTGAAAAAGCCCTGGATCTGGTTGAGGTGAGACGGACCTCCTTCGGGCCAGGGGTGGTCAGGAGATGCTGTGTAGCAGATAGGGGTCCCAAATCCCCCGCTAGGCCTGGAGACCCCCGATTTGGAGCCTCCTCCTCCCGCTGGCCATAAAACGGAAAGCGGGGGGGGGGGGAGAACGGCAGCCCTTCCCACCCAGCCCCGATCGCAGCAGCCAGAGCTCTTCCGTTTTCTCAGGCTGCTTCCCGCCCCCAGTCAGCTGGCCGGTGAAGGGAGGGGAGCCCAGCCATGCCCCCAAAGGGCCATGTGCCTTTGCACCTCCGGAGGTGAGTGAGTTCTGTCTCCTGCATCAGATTTCCCAGAAAGGGGGGGGGGGCGGGGGGGGAGGGGGGTGGAGAGGGAAACGTCTTCTCATAGGGTATAATGGGGAATTGATCTGGAGGTTTCGGGGGCTCTGGGGGAGCTGTTTTTTGAGGTAGAGGCACCAAATTTTCAATATAGTATCTAGTGCCTCTCCCCAAAGTATCCCCCAAATTTCAAAACGATTGGACCAGGGGGTCCAATTCTATGAGCCCCCAAAGAAGGTGCCCTTATCCTTCATTATTTCCTATGGAAGGAAGACATTTAAAAAGGTGTGCTGTCCCTTTAAATGTGATGGCCAGAACTCTCTTGGAGTTCAATTATGCTTGTCACACACTTGTTCCTGGCTCCGCCCCAATGTCTCCTGGCTCCACCCCCAAAGTCTCCTGGCTCCACCCCCAAAGTCCCCAGATATTTCTTGAATTGGACTTGGCAACCCTAGTAGCAGACCGCATTGCCCTCCGAAGTGTATATGGGGAAAGGCGGTCCCCCAAGTATGTCAGTCCCAGGCCATGTAAGGCTTTGAACGTCAGTACCCAAACCTTGAAGCGGATCCGGTACTCAACTGGTAGCCAGTGCAATTGGCGCAGCACCAGCCGAATGCTTGCCCGTAAAGGCAATGCAGTTAACAGCCAAGCTGCTGCGTTTTGCACCAGCTGGAGTTTCCGGATCAGCCCCAAGGGCAAGCCTGCGTAGAGCAGTTACAGTAATCCAGCCTGGAAGTGACCATTGCATGGATCGCTGTAGCCACTCTGGTGGGAAGGGCAGGATACAAATCGAAATATAAATAAATAAATAAATAAATAAATAAATTATGAAGGAAACTTATTGTATTATTTCTGTTTCTTATATAAATCTCATTATACAAAGTAGAAATGATACCAAAGTCCATAGTAGCAAAAAAAAAAACAACTCCAAAAGGGGTGATGATTCCACTAAGATTGTCCTCACAGAATAAATCCAAGCAAGGAATGACAGTAATTTTCAGCTCTTCCAGAAGTTCTTATGTGGAATCCACTTCCTTTAAAAAGGTCCGGCTCAAAGGATAGAACTTCATTATTACATGTCTGTCGACTAAGCCCATGTTTCACATAGGATTGCTTTTTCCAGAGTCTGTACACAAACAATTGACATCAAGCAAAATGTCTTACAGCATTCTCATCAGGCACAAGACTAGCAACAGGCATCATGTCATTCAAGGATATTCTTATCGTTTAATTGGAACCGGCAATTTTGAGGGATGACAATTTTGGGGAGTGCGATTTGCTGGCACTGCCGTCGCAGGGGGCATTTAGTATGCCAATCCGCAGGTGGGCAAGAAAAATAGGTAAAAACCTCTGCGAAGACCAGCCTCTTATATACAAAATTACAAATTTACTTACAAATTGATGATAACATGATTATACACAGTTAGTGCAAATTAATGATACAAAATAAGGAACATCAGTGGCCCCACCCACAGTCATCTAAGAGACAAATCAATGTCCAAAATCCCTTATCAGTTGGGTGCAGGTCAAGATTCCAACAATGCAGTTTTTCACGGAGACCGATACTCCTATGTTCAGTTGTACAGCTAGGCACACAAAGTTATATGTGACGCGGTAGTACTTTCTCCCACATTCTGCTATTTGCTTCTATGAGCTTTTCAAGGACATTTCAAAATTCAAACGCTTTTGTTTAAGATCGTTTCCATCCAGCAGCAGCAGAGGGTTTTACCTATTTTCCTTGCTCCATTATCCGTGTTGCTCTTTGTGGGGTGTACAATCCCCTTGTGGGGGCAGGGGATCCCCTGGTTTGGAGGCCCTCCTCCCACCTGCAGTCATCAGAAAGTGGTGGTGGTGGGGAAATGTCTGCTGGGCACTCCATTATTCCCTATGGAGACTGATTCTCATAGGGTATAATGGAGAATTGATCTGCGGGTATCTGGGGCTCTGGAGGGCTGTTTTTTGAGGTAGAGGCATCAATTTGCAGCATGGCATTCAGTGCCTCTCCTCAAGACACCTTCCAAGTTTCAAAAAGACTGGACCAGGGGGCTCAATTCCATGAGCCCCAAAAGAAGGTGCCCCTATCCTTCATTATTTCCAATGAAGGGAAGGTATTTGAAAGCCGTTATGAAAGGTGTGCGATCCCTTTAAATGTGATGGCCAGAACTCCCTTTGGAGTTCAGTTATACTTGTCACAATCTTGCTTCTGGCTCCATCCCAATGTCTCCTGGCTCCACCCCCAACTGGCTGCACCCTCAAAGTCCCCAGATATTTCTTGACTTGGACTTGACAACCCTAGTCTGTACACCACGCAGCTGTGGCCCCATAACCAACCAGGGAGGCAGGAATTTCAACTGTGGAATGCCAATCTTGTAGAGCTCTGCATGGAGGAAAGTGCAAGTGATGGCCATGCCACTTATGCTGTGCATACCTTTGGGGATTGTCATTCACCATCAATACACACCCAAATAACCACTGCAGGTTGCACCCTAGACATGGAAGTGGACACTAGGGTGGCTTTCTCCATAATAGGGCAGGACACCTTTGCTAGTTTGTGGGCACCAGCCATACTACCACCCGTTGCAGCTGGCAGGGGTGAGGCTTCAAACTTATGCACTGGCTGACAAGGTGCTGCTTCTTCTTCTCTCCCCCCCACCCCAAATTAATTAAAATTTATTATATTATATACAATTCAGCCTACAAGGATTTATTTTTGTGGGTGGTGCAAGAAAGAGGCTCAGTGCCGGTGGGTTGGAATTGGCTGTGCGAATTGAAATGGGCTGGCAGAATTTTTTGCTTTGCCCACATTCATTGGAGAATGTGTTGGACTAAGTTAAAGAGATTTTCACTCCAGTGTTGAGAACAGCACTGCTGAACTTACGTTTGGTTAGTCCCTCCACTCTCATTTGGATTTTCTGTGACAGGCAGTAAGTACTAAAGTATGTTAGAGCCAAGTGGCTATGCACCATGGATGGTCTCATTGACCAGTTCCATATGCCTTTCAACTGGGAGAGCATGTCTGGGTCTCTGTTTTTCAGGAGGGAACTGATGGGAGCCAGGGGTGATAAGAGGGGCAAACAGGGCCAGTGTCTTTCCTAGGGCTGCCAGGTCCAACTCAGGAAATATCTGGGGACTTTAGGGGTGGAGCTGGGAGACATTCTCTAAAAACAAATAAAAGTAAAAAAAAAATACGGCAGTGCAGTTCCCCTGAATACAGTCTTCATTTCCTCTTCCTCATTTTTGCATTCAAATGGTTCCACAACTGCACCTCCACTAAAATGAAAGTGAACTCAGACACTCACTCACTCAGCAATCAATATAAACAGTTTGCATGCCCAAACTTTTGAGATCTCTCTGGTGCAATGGTAGAGATAGCTTTACTCACTGGAGTTGCTGAATGTAACAATCTGCTGTATTTCAACCAACTCTTGGAGAGAGAGGTCAAGGGGCAGAGTTTTCCTCTATCCCATTCTCAGGTTCAAGTTAACTCTTTACTACCCTTTTACTACGCAAACAGCTTCTGAAAGGAATGCAAAATGAACAGAGGGATTGAGCTCTCTCATTTCCTCCCTCTCTCTCACACATGTAGCTCTTCCTGCTTGCCCCCCCCCCCAGCTTCAGTATCGCTGAGATTTAAAGGCACACACATACCTTCCAAAACAGAAGCAGTTGCAAGCTTCTGAACCTGCCTGAGATCTAAAGGCACATCTTGGCTGTTGGGGTGGGGCTTCCCTCCACTGGCCAGCTAGCTGGTGGTGGCCTGCAATACTGGGGGATCCCCCACCTGGACCTGGAAACTGACAAGCCTAGCTGGTTTCAGGACAGATATTTAAAAGATATCTGGATCACATCCACAGGAAGTCATTAGGGCACCATGAATGCCAGGGGGTGGCAGTAGCAATGTGGGATTTTCCAGAGGGAGTGGATGAAAGGGACAATCTCGTCACAGGGGATTGTCAACAATTACCAGCAGTCTCAGAAGAGCCTCATACATCAGGAGAGACAGAGGAGCAGCTGCCCGGCAGGTGATATGTGTCAAGAACTGCCACAGAACAACTCTGAAATGATTGGTCCCTGGAGTTCCAGGAGATTTAGAAAAAAAACAGACAAATTAGCACTCTACAACAGGATGAATCAGGACCCCTGAGGCTTCTTATCAGGCCCCCAAGCAACTGGCTGTCATTTGCTTCCTTCTCCCTCTCTTGCTTCCTTCTGCATCACAGCTTGCTTTGCCAGGCTTGCTCAATCACACAGGAGCTACAGAGCAAAGCCTCTATTTTCTTCATTGGCTGAGGCTCCTCCCTTGGGGATCAAGGGGTGAGGAATAGCTTGCTTTGACAGGCTCTCTCAAACACACTGTTGAACTTATGTGTAAAGCCTCTCTTCCTTCTGTTGGCTGAGGCTCCTCCGCCTCCTTGTCCCCTGGGGAAGGAAGGAAAGAGCCAGAGCTTCTTTTGCACAGTTCACTGGATCCCATGGGAGAAATAAAAAGAAAGTACCTCTAAGACCAATGAGTTGCTAATATTTTAAACATGTTTTATTTTAAGGGTTTTTTTTAAAAAAAATTAATTGTGTTTGTGTCATTTATAAAGTTTATCTCTCTGCTACTTGGCATTACATTTTATGACATACGTGGCCCGGCCCGACAAGGTCTCATTTAGATCCAGCCCTCATAACAAATGATTTTGACATTCCTGTTCTAGATTGAGTTTTAAAACAATAGGACCAAGAAATGCAGGTGCTGCGGTTTAGTTTCATTTTCCTTTGCTGGCTGTTGGCATTCAGCAGAGGCTGGGAAAGGCCTTGCTTTGTTCTAATAAACCTGCAATCATTCTGGCACAGTCTGGTTGTGGAATTATTACAAAAACAATTTTATTTTAGCTTGCAATAGGGGCCTATCTGTCTTTTTACGTTAAACAGCAATAGGTATGTCTTGAAAACTGAACTGCAGTGCTGAAAAGCTGCTTGAAGTCGGCAGTGCTAGCATGAAAGTTTCTATCATAAAGTGTACTGCCGAAAAAGGCAGTCAAACTTAACAGAGATTGGAGCAGAACAATATGATTTGCCATGCCTTTCAGCAGTCAGAACTTAGTTTGGTCAAATGTCCAGTTTGGACATGTTGTTGGGTAGTAGAGTGCAGAAGGCTCATAGTGCAGCAAAGTCTGTTGGATTTTTGTGTTCTAGCAAGAAATAAAATTACACGTGGAGTCTGTTTACGCAAAACTAATCTGAATCTTTTATTATCCGGAACTCCATTCTAGATAGGATAGAGTAGAGATAGGTTCTTAATCTATCCTAACTAGCTAGGATAGATGGAGATACAGGAGATGTTTTCTGCTCTCATAGTGCCAAGATGGAAGAATGTGGTATTGTGTGGAGAGAGACGGTGAGGCTGTAAGGAAGTTTTCCTACGAGCAGGAATTTATTTCTGGAAAAAAGAGGTGCCAGTATTCTCAAGTAGGAAATGAAGGAGAAACGCACAGATGCACCTCATATACTTTTAATCTTTTTGTTGTTGTTGA
Organism: Heteronotia binoei; assembly: GCF_032191835.1. Lineage (NCBI taxonomy): Eukaryota > Metazoa > Chordata > Lepidosauria > Squamata > Gekkonidae > Heteronotia > Heteronotia binoei. The sequence goes on from NC_083229.1 coordinate 110,526,070, forward strand.
GAATTTTGTTTCCAAGGTTCTGAAACTCCATCCCACTGCATTCCCCCAGTAAAAAAGCCCTGCCTAAGAGTAGCAATCGACACTTCAAAGGGGTAGCATCAGAGAGTAGCAAAGGATAAAAGGAGGTACTTCTTCACCCAAAGGGTGATTAACATGTGGAATTCACTGCCACAGGAGGTGGTGGCGGCCACAAGCATAGCCAGCTTCAAGAGGGGGTTAGATAAAAATATGGAGCAGAGGTCCATCAGTGGCTATTAGCCACAGTGTGTGTGTATATATATATATGTGTGTGTGACACAGAGTGTTGGACTGGATGGGCCATTGACCTGATCCAACATGGCTTCTCTTATGTTCTTATGTGACACAGAGTGTTGGACTGGATGGGCCATTGGCCTGATCCAACATGGCTTCTCTTATGTTCTTATGTGTGACACAGAGTGTTGGACTCGATGGGCCATTGGCCTGATCCAACATGGCTTCTCTTATGTTCTTAAGGAAGCGTGGTCAGTATCTTGCTATCAATTTCTCTGACTCTCTTGTAGACTTCTTTTGTAACCTGAGACTAAGAGACATCATAAAATCCTTCACTTCCAGCACCCTTTCTCAGTGTCTTGTGGTTCAGTGTATAAGATTTATCTTCTCTCTTAGAATGAATTCTAGGGAGTGGCATAGTGAGAACATCTGCTGTCACTTCTGTTGATCAGTAGGTCGGCTTGATATTTTCCTTTCGTAGCTTTCTCATTAGGTGGTACTTTATGTCAATATACTTGGTTTGCATGTTCACATCTTGTTTAGATAGATGAATGCATCCTTGGTTGTCTTCATGCACTTGTATAGGTTGTGGTACAACTATGCCTAGATCTGTTAGTAGCTGGCATAGCCACTAAGGATGTGCATTCAGTTTACCTGAACACCTCACCCCACCCCCAAAAAAAAACACTTTATCAGTATTTTTCAGGATGGTTTACGCTGGAAAAAAATAGAGTTTCCTTTGGCTACTGATATAGTTGAGCCTGAATAAAGGCTGATATTAGTCAACTTTTATTCTGACACAGCTTGGAGAAGGCATTTAAAGAGACTGTGAAAGAAAGGCTCCTTTCTTGTTACATTGGACATTTCTGTGCTACATACTAGCATTCCTCATTATGAGGCCAGGCTATGTATTCAGAACACACTAGATCAACATTCAGACCTACACCCTCCAACACATTTTTGTTATCTTTTAGATCTTATTCTTGAGAAAAATTATTTTAGATTCAACTGGGATTTTTCCCCTACCAAATAAAGGGTGTAGCCAGGGGTGGAATTCTAGCAGGAGCTCCTTTGCATTTTAGGACACATCGCCAATGTAGCCAATCCTCCAAGAGCTTACAAAGCCTTTTTTGTAAGCTCTTGGAGGATTGGCTACATCAGGGGTGTGTGGCCTAATATGCAAAGGAGCTCTTGCTAGAATTCCATCCCTGGGTGTAGCGATGGGCAGGGCATCAACTCCTAGTATAGCTAGGAGTTTTCATGTTTGAATTTGAAAATTTTGTTTGTAACAATGATTCTAATCCTTTCCCTCAGCATTTTAAAACAAACATTACGTAGATGATATTTTCCTTATTTTTGAAAACATTAATATATTGGATGATTTTGTTAATGGGTTAAATGGATTGCATCTTTCCATTAAATTCACCTGTCAATATAATAAGGGATTGATTCCTTTTTTGGATCCAATGGTCTTTGCGAATAATGAGGACAAATCAGCAGTTAGAATCTTTACTAAAATTACAGATAAAAATTCTTATTTACATTTTCTACTGTACCATCCTAGACATCTTAGATGCAGTATGCTCTATGGTCAATTCCTATGCATAAAGAGAAATTCCAACTTCAAGGACGATTTTGAAACTGAATGTTCCAAATTATTCTGTATGTTCACAATGTTGGGAGGCAAATTTATTCTCCTACATTTTGAAAAGGTTCTCTCATCTTATATTAATTGTACTACAGTATGTGTAATTTATGTTCTACAATGTGTAGAAGAAGAATTGCAGATTTATACCCCACCCTTCTCTCTGAATCAGAGACTCAGAGCGGCTTACAATCTCCTATACCTTCTCCCTCCACAACAGACACCCTGTGAGGTGGGTGGGGCTGGGAGGGCTCTCACGGCAGCTGCCCTTTCAAGGACAACCTCTGCCAGAGCTATGGCTGACCCAAGGCCATTCCAGCAGGTGCAAGTGGAGGAGTGGGGAATCAAACCTGGTTCTCCCAGATAAGAGTCCGCACACTTAATCACTACACCAAACTGGCTCCACTGTATGTCATCTGCTGTACATTGGCTCCACTATGCATCCTGTTAGGACAGAAATAATGGAACACAAATCTCAAATAAGAAATGGAGTACCAGATGCAATCCTTGTACAGCATTTCCAGGAAAAATGACACAGATCTCAATACTTTAAATTCCTTATCCTGGAGAAACTTGAATCTCAACAATACTCTAGATTTAATGCCCAGAAGGAACTTTTAAGTAAGAAAGCTTACTTGATATTCGGACTTAAAACCCTTGAACCATATTGTCTCAATCAGTACTTAGAACTTCTGTGTTATCTCTGTAGATATTGCATTGTATTTTAAAATGGCAACAACTTGTCATACAAACAGACATATACCAAATGAAAACATTATATAAAACTCTGGAATATGTTAGCTTCCAAAGTTTTATTTAATGTTTTCATTTGGTATATGTCTGTATGACAATAAGTTATTGCCACTTTAAGATGCAATGCAATATACACTACTATGGATAAGCACTGCTTATGTGCAGACTCATTTTAAGATTTATCTTTTCATATTTTCTTGATAGTTTTTCAAGTGGTGTTTAATATCATTAGGTAATTTTTAAACCATACATAAGCATGATCATTAGAATTTTGTGAATATCTATCTATCTATCTATCTATCTATCTATCTATCTATCTATCTATCTATCTATCTATCTATCTATCTATCTATCTATCTATCTATCTATCTATCTATCTATCTCTGTCTGTCTGTCTGTCTGTCTGTCTGTCTGTCTGTCTGTCTGTCTGTCTGTCATCTATCATCTATCTATCATCTCTCTGAAACAGTCACAATAACTTACTACTATAATTATTAACAAAGAATCACACTTCTGAACTGGTTTGAATTTCGTTATTGCGTATTACTATCCTTTTGTGCATTATAACAGTTTCTTGTTTTCATTTTTCTGCATTTTTCTGGCTGATTCCTCTAGACATCACTTCTGATGCACACTGGAAGTGATGTCACAACATCTCTGGTGACATAGCCTAGGCTTCATTCCCTCTTCTGGTAAGTGCCCCTGCCAGCCAGCTGATTAGTAGCAGAGGTGGAGAATCCCCCACCTCCAACAAGAGAGCCAGCAACCCTACCTTTAGATATGTGGGGCTTAGGCTGTGAAGGGCACAACCAGCACTGTTATAGTTTGTTCTTACACTACATGGGTTCACATTGAATGTGTGTCTGTGCATGCATGTTAGGAAGCAGGGCTCTTTTTCTAGCAGGAGCTCCTCTGCATATAAGGTCATGCCCCCCGATGCAGCCAATCCTCCAAGAGCTTAGAGGGCTCTTAGTACAGGACCTACAGTAAGCTCCAGGAGGATTGGCTACATCAGGGGTGTGTGGCTTAATATGCAGAGGTACTCCTGCTAGAAAAAGAGGCCTGTTAGGAAGTATTAAAGAAAGATGCAGGGAGAAGAAATATATTTATATCTAAATGTTAGCATGAGGATGAAAGTCAGAATGTCTGAGTATATGAGAAAATGCACACTGTGTTTTTTAAGGAGCAAACAATTGTTCATAGGTGTTTAAGAGATGAAGAAGAAGAAGAAGAAGAAGAAGAAGAAGAAGAAGAAGAAGAAGAAGAAGAAGATGATATTGGATTTATAGCCCGCCCTCCACTCTGAAGAGTCTCAGAGTGCTCACAATCTCCTTTACCTTCCTCCCCCACAACAGACACCCTGTGAGGTGGGTGGGGCTGCAGAGGGCTCTCACAGCAGCTGCCCTTTCAAGGACAACCTCTGCCAGAGCTATGGCTGACCCAAGGCCATCCTAGCAGATGCAAGTGGAGGAGTGGGGAATCAAACCCGGTTCTCCCAGATAAGAGTCCGCACACTTAACCATTACATCGAACTGGCTCTCCATTTTTGTTTTTCACAGTGTCACTTTGTGATGCAAAACACACTCTTCCAGGGCTTCAAATGATTGGGCTTTCCTGAAAAATACAAACAAACTAGCAAACAGAACTGAATCTGAGATGGTAATAAAATATAAAATTATTCTGCTTTGAGGCCTGCAGGGTGAGAACAGCAGGGTGTTTAAAGTCGCCCAGGGGACGGTTCCATCCCAGGCTGGCTGGGAGCCGGCTTGAAAAGGTACCACTTTCAAAGTGGTACCTTTTTTGCTGCAGCGTCTCTGAGGCGCCTCCTGGCTGTCTGGAAAGCTGGGAGGCGCCTGGAGAGCGCCCGAGGAGCCATGAGCAGGACATGGGAGTGTTTCAGATGCTCCCTGGCCACCCAAGGCCCACCCCTTCCTGCAGCACTGTCCGAAAGCTCCGGGGTGCTCTTCTTCAAGCCGGCTTTGTTTGGGGCAGCTGCAAGCCACCCCAAACCGGCCGTCTGTTACCAGCAGCAGTGTACATATTTGGTGCTTCATGGGTAACACTGGGATGACCTATTTCCATGCAAGAGTGACATTTCCATCTTGCCCTTTGCCAGTTTAAGCTATTTTCTTCTAATAATAAAACCAAGAGAGACAGTATATGTTTATCCTGGGAAGCAACCATCACAGAGTGGAAAAACATCTTCATGGGACTCCAGAGGATTCTACTGTAAGAGATCCAAATGGTTATTTGCTGTTCATACTACTGCAGCCTGCCTCAGCATTTATAAGGAGGTTTCTCTAACAATCATATGTTATAGCTGCAAAATAAAAGCTGGGAGGGGGGAGTTTAAAACCCTAGTCTAGGATTATTTCACACAGCTTAATATTAACTTCTGAAGTCACTGGACCTGAATATTTTAATGGTGATTCTGTTCAGCTTTCAAAATTTGGATCCACAATTCTCTACCTTAAAATGTAGGTGTACTCTCACATACACTTATATCCTGCCCAATCAAAACATCTAAAATGGTATTTAATGATTCCTAAGTTTGTAGAATCTGTAGGTACTTTTGTAATTTTGAGAGCAGGCCTCCCCAGGGGTTGGGTCCAGGGGTCATTTTGTAGCAGGAGCACCTTTGCATGTTAGGCCATACCTCCCTGATGTAGCCAATCCTCCAAGTGCTTACAGGGCTCTTTTTTGTAAGCTCTTGGAGGATTGGCTACATCAGGGGTTCGTGGCCTAATACACAAATGAGCTCTTGCTATGAAATGACCCCTGGTTGGGTCCAAGCTCAATCTGAAATGAGGTTCAACAAAGTGTTGATCTTTGGAACCCAGAATTGTCCTGTGATAGACACAACAGTTTCAGACTGGAGTCTCTGTATCACAGAAGGCTTAAAAAAAGGCATTAGATAGATTCAAAGAGGATAAGTCAATTGTGGTTGCTCCTGCCTCCTGGGCTGTTCTGAAGCACCTCCTACTTCAGTGGAGAAAGCCTGAACTATATCTTTGCTCTGGAGAAGATATGCCACAAGAAAGCAACTGGATGCTGGGAAACACATTAGTGGGCGATATAGCGCCTGTGATCATTATGTTGGGTATCACTGAACTAGACATCCATATATATAAAAAATCTTAACTAAAAGCCTTCTAGAACAGGGAGGCCTTACAAAATATGGTGCCCTCTGACCATATCTGGAAAACCATTCCATAATGTCAGTCCAATTATAGAGAATGTCTAAAACCACACAAGAGATATATGTGTGAGGGCATTACGAGCAGAACTTGTTGTAATGGGTTTATATGGAGAGATTAAATACTTATGGTAAGTAGGTTCCAGGCCTTGGAACATAAGAACCAGAAGGTTAAACTGAACAGTGGTAGGAAATGGCCACCCACGGAAGGAGTGATGAATTCAAAAGCAGCTTGAACTAGTTAAAGGATGCACAGTCATGTTTAGCACCGTATGACTCTCCAAGGTTCTCTTTCATGGTAGCCCCATGTAGAACACTTTATAGTAGTCCAAACTAAAGGTTGCTATAGCATGGATCTTTGTGGCCAGGTTAGACAAACCCAGGGTGTGGCCAGACCTACCACTTAAAGCGAGATGGAAGAGCCTTTTTCTGGACCGGGGCAGAAAAATCCGACGTGGCAGCATTCACATGAACGGTGGTATAAAGGGTTGGTCCCGTTAGTGAAAAGCAGTTGATTGATCACACGGTGATGGTGATTTCTGGGAGGGGGGGGGCGTCCATTGAACATGCGCCCAACTGTTTGGAGCTGGGAAATCAAACCTTGCTTCAGCGGCAGGGGGGAAGGGGGAAAGTTTCCGGAATTAACATTGCCGATCCAAACCACGGAACTGCCAGGAATTATTTTCCTAGAAATTGGCAGTGACAATGATATCTTGAAATCCTCCACATTGAAAAAAAAAAAGAATTTTTTCCTGTTCTGAATAGTGGGATAACATTCTCCCCCCCCCCCCGATCCTGTGTTGATTGGAGAAGCAGAAGCGTCACCTCAGATTCCCGGATGATCTGGCAATGCGCATGTCTGTAAGGTGAGAGGCAGTATTGCACGTGAGCTGTCCAAGCAATAAAAAGCCGATCCTGTGCCGCTGTTTTGAAAAAGGACTGGACTTTTTCTATAGTCAAATTAACCCGATATACATGCGGGGCAAGTCGGCAAGTTAATGTTCCGTCTGACTGCACCCCCAGATGATGAGAGCCTCTCTAAATGGTTACATTGGGGGAAAGTTCTTCCAGAGTTTTAACCCTCCATGTGATTATTTCTTAGAAGCCCCTCCCATACCTCTGTTTTTGCTTTTTTGAGTTATACACATGCTCTTTCATAGAATCATAGAGGTGGCTCCTAAGTTTGCTTAGCCTTTTAGCATCAGTAGACATAGGAAGGTATAATTCTGTTTTGGAGAGCACTGATAATGTATCACTTTTCTGCAATTTAATATGGCTGCTAACATCTCAAAGATTCCAGAGTTGGTCTTTGAATCTTGCTGTGAATCTTGCCTCCTTACTGCAACTTCTTTGCCCCCAGTCCTGAAATGATGCTCGTCCTGTCATCCCAGAAGGGTGTGCATTTTCAGAATGCAGAAAGAATACTAATGTGACCTTGCTAGAAAGATAATTTAGGGCTTTAGCTCAAGATATTCCTCCTCATTTGTTAAAAGGACAACTCTCTTTTGTTAATTTCTTAGTCTCATGCCTTTGCTGTTGAAGTCTGACTTTTTCAAATAATTGTGCTCAACAGAGGCAAATGGGGAAAAGATTGTGTGGCTTATTTGGAGTGTATAGATAGTTAAGGGGGCGAGCTTAAAATTCACCTGGCAATCAGTAATTGAAAGAAATTGCTTTATTTTCATAACTAGGATCTTCTGCCAAATTTGCCCAGTTCAGCTATAAACATTTTGAAAGATTTAAGTTACATATGAGATCACAACTTTCTTCTTGGCTTCAAAAAAAGGACAGAATCTGCTGTACACAGAGTACAGAACCTTTTGGGAAAACTGCCCAAAGAAACCTCTTTGTTTCCTTGAATGTCTATCCTCCTTATTTTTTCTAGGATCATGGCCAGCTAAAATGATTCTTTTAAATCCTGTGTCACTAGACTTGACTGAAACATCATACTTCATCTCTTGACACACAAGGGCTTTGTTTTCTTTTGAACTTTTCCTCAGAATCCTTAATTCCAAAAAAAGTGCCAGATAACTCAGCGTGTTGTGGCAGCATTAAACTCTGTTGCCATAACATCACTTTCTCCCAATAAATTTTTTTTCTCTACTGTAGGGATTTCAACACTTCAAAGGTGATACAACATACCTTTTGCTAACCAGATGATAAGGTTTCATGTATGCAACAGGAACCGGCGATTATTTTCTGAACCCAAGGTATAATTACGAAGGCACAGTGAGAGAACTTTCAACACGCTGGCAAGTGGCAGAACTAAATGCAAGGAAGACATGTCATGTAGGGGTTGAGGTTCAAAGTTAGCAGCCAGTTTTGGACTCTGCAGCTGCTATAATTACACAACGCCATAACTGGAAAGCATTTATCCTCTGCCAACTGCTGTAATTAATTTTCTCTTCAGTCGGTGGAGGGGGGGATTGATCTTTCCTTCATGAAGATGTTTCTCACGGAAATTCCACTCCGCTCCTCTATCATGCTAGTGCTGTGAAGGTAGAACTTTTTCCTCACATAAATCGGTATTGTAGGCTAGAGCCTTAGGTGCAGGGGCTAATTTAAAGCAGGTGTAAGAATCTATTGGCTAAAATACTGAGCTGATCCAGCTAGTTCAGGGGTCTCCAACAGGTAGCTCATGAGTTACTGGTAGTTTGCTGGCTGCTTCAAGGTAGCTCACTTGTCCCCTAGAAGAATTAGGAAAAGATCTGTCAGGACTTTTTTTTTAGATTTTATTTCATAGGATTTTTCTCTATGCTGCTTAGCTGTTAGCTTCATTTCTGGTGTTCTTCCTAGTATGTGTTATGTTTCTTGACTAGAAAAAAACCTGGTGACATACCGGGGGGTGGGGGTGGGGGGTGGGGAGTTGCTCAGGATATTTTTCATCATTCAGAAGTTGCTCCCATTACAGAAAAAGTTGGCAATCTTTGTTGTACTTTAAAGGCCAGTATTGCTTGTACTAGCAGCAAAGTGGGGTAATGGTACAGCCAGGGCTGGCCTTAGACTGTCTGGCACCCTAGGGACTTCTGATGTCCCCCCCTGCACCAAGTCATATGGGGGGGGCAGGGATCTTTTTCTAGCAGGGGCTCCTCTGCATATTAGGCCAATCCTCCAAGAGCTTAGAGGGCTCTTAGTACAGGGCCTACTGTAAGCTCCAGAATGATTGGCTACATCAGAGGGCGTGGCCTAATATGCTGAGGAGCTCGTGCTAGAAAAAGAGCCCTGTGAGGGGCAAATGATTCAACGCCCCCAGATGGCCAATATCTTACACAATCACCTAGTTTGCCTAATGGCAGGGCCGGCCCTGGGTACACTATTAGAATCCCATTGCTTCTTTTCATTAGGTTGGATGTAGTGACTCTCTCCTGCTGATTTTTCTTTGTCAGATTAACTCTTTGTCTATTGGAAGGAGATTTAGGCCCTCTTCAGACAACAGCCATACATTTAAATCAACACGTTTGCGGGGAGAGCAAGAATATGTGTGCTGGTCCCCTTCATCATGATTGCCAGAAAGAAAACATAGAAAATGTAGGCATGGCATGTATACATCCCTAGATTTTGTTCCTATGATCAGGAATGCTGCTGCTTTTTCAAATGTTCCTGATTTTAGGAAAAATAGGATTATGGGATTACTAGATGTACCTTAATAAATATTTAATATTGGTGTACTTTTTTGAGAGAGAGAGAGAGTATGGAAGAAACAAAAGAGAACTTGAAAAGTATTAAACAAAGCTATTCTTGTTAGAAGAAGTGTTCTGTTTAATATTTTCTATTTTGGCATACATTACAGCAACTTAACAGAGATAGCATAGCTTTAATATACCCTCAACTATGGTCATGCTTATAGGCTTATAGTCTATAAGCATGCTTATAGGCTCCATGACTAAAAAATTTATTCCACAATTAACTAAATTTTCAACTGGTTAATCTACCACTTAGATCAAGGGTCCCCAACTTTTTTGAGTTTGTGGGCCCGCTTTGGAATTCTAACACAGGGTGGTGGATGCTACCACAAAATGGCTGCCACAGGAGGCAGAACCAACCACAAAATGTCAGGAAGTGAGTTTATGCAATAACTTTGAATAGTTAAGGCTTTTTTTGAGCAGGAACGCACAGAAACACAGTTCCGGCTGGCTTGGCATTGGGGGATGTGGTCTAATATGCAAATGAATTCCTGCTGGGCTTTTTCTACAGAAATCCCCGTGGGAGACAATGAGGACAGCAGAGGGTGTGGCCTAATATGCAAAGGAGTTCCTGCTGGGCTTTTTCTACAACTCTCCCTACTAATAGTGAATCTTCAGTTTTTCAGGAATACGCTCTGCTTAACAGGATGCCCTTTGAAATGAACTATTGTTTTAAAATATTTTCTTTTGCATGGACATAGCTTAGGTTCAGTATCACAGTGAAGATCCTTATGCTGTGGGCACAGCTGCTGTCAAAACAATGCTGTTATAAACCAGATCTCCAGCGGTCAATCAGTTTGCTCTACTGGTCAAAAGCCCTGTTGCCCTCCCTTCTAAGAATACTTGGCAAGGCACCAGGAAAGCTGTCAGAGGTCATTTTGGTGTCTACAGGCGCCATTTTGGGGACTCCAACTGAAATCAGTGCAAATGCAAGCAATGCCTTTATAATAGGATTACCTACACATCCATGAACAAGATTACATATACAAGAAATGTGCATCGTTCTCCGTCCAATAGCATATCTTAGAACAACAATTTAACTCACCTTTTTGTTTAGAAAGTGATATGTCTGGGGAAGGAGATCTGGCAGAAACATCTCCTTTCCCCCCTTTCAAGTGCTGCTTGCTATATCCTACTCTGATACATTTGATAATGCTTTGTATGTTAAATGAAGCCAAAGCACATAAAACATGATCACGTAGAATTTATCAGCAGAAAACACAGTGAGTGAAATTATTAAAAAATGCTTTGAGTTTCAAAGACAAAGATACAGTGAATTCCTTTGGTGTTTAATTTCATAGGGGGATTCAGAATGATCACTTTCCAGCACTGAGATTTCTTCTATCAGCATAGTGAGTGTGTGCCCTATGTATGTGTTTAATTTTTACGGGTATGCACACGCATATACACAATGTTTTGTAACATTCCTTTTGAGCTACTGTAGTGCACAGCTTGGGAAGAAAGATAAAGAGCTAACTCATATAACTCTCAAATCTTCATGGAAACTAGATCCTTATGTCTAGCACTCATGCCCCAGCACTAATATCTGCAAGAAAAAATCACTTGAATTGGATGACTGACTTTGTAATGTAATGGTACTCTTGCCTTTCCTGTCTCTGGTGGTCAACAAAGTTTGCATGGGAAGTAGTCATATCATTCACATGACCGATGTTCCCTCTGAGCTGCAGATTTTTGTGAGCTACTGGCATTAAAGTTGTGAATAGGTAATTTGATTACTGCATAAATTAGCTTGCTCTAGGGCCATCCTTCCTGAGCTAAGGCAAAATGCATGAGCTGGAAGCTAAAAAACTGTGAGCTAGCTCACACTAACTCAGCTTAGAGGGAACACTGCACACAATCCCTGTAATTGTTCCCTACTATTGTTCCTTACTGTATTACTGACACAGCATAGGGACCTGCCACATGACAGATGGCAGAGAAGCAGTGATGGGTAAGATTCCCCATCTCCATACAGTGTGAATCCATCTCCTAAAATAAGACTTGTGGTTGGTTTGGATCTGATCTGAATTATGTAGGGTTGCCCGGTCTTACCTGACTGCCAGGGGGGAAGCCTCTTGCATGTGCTTCATGAAATCATCACACTGGGCATGTTGTATGCAGGATGCTCTAGCATCTGAGTAAAACCTCTATGGTGCAATAGAGTTTTTACTGAATGCTAGAGTGTTTCATGCATGATGTGCATGTGGTGATGATGTCACTTCTGGGTGACATCATAATGCTGGGCACGTTGGGCATCAGCAGAGCTTTTCATGGGTGGGGATCCCCCTGCTGCCCAGCTTCATGCTGGTGGGTTGGAGGGCCCCAAACCAGGGGAACCCTATAATTATGTCACTTTGAGCTCCAGGCTTGGTTAAGTTCTTGATACTGTTATGAGGGCCATGGTAAGGCCTGGAAGCTTCCCCACCATAATCTCCCAGCACACAATACAACAAGGGTTGCCACTCTTCTACTATGATGGGAGGTCTCGTGCTAGCATTGCTCTTTCACAGCTCCAGTCACTGGAGATCCGGTTTGGTGTAGCAGTTAAGTGTGTGGACTCTAATCTGGGAGAATCAGGTTTGATTTCCCATTCCTCCACATAAAATGCTGGTGTGATCTTGGGTCAACCACAAGCCCTCAGCAGAGTTGTTCTCTCAGAGCTCTCTCAGCTGCTCTGAAACTGTTGGAATTCAACAGACTCCCAGTGAAGGGTAGGCCAATCTCTTCCTCCTCTTCTTCTCTCCCCCCCCCCATTCTGCTCAGAGGCGGGAAAAAGTGATGTCACTGACATTGCTACATCACTTGCATGAAAAACCCAGAAATGACATAGGGTGGCTTTAGGAATTGCTGGAAATCCTGTGGTTTTACCATAGTGTTTTTGATCATTCCTAGAGCTACCCTATGTCATTTCTCTGTTTTCCCAGAAGTGACCTAACAATGCTGGAAATGTTGCACACCCTCCCTCCACCCCACATCCCACCCCAACCTTCCTGCCAGTTGCTAGGCTTGGCTAGGTAAACCTATATACTGGCCCCGCCCTTTAATTTTTCAAAACTTTAAGACAGCGACGAATTCAGGGAAGAGCACAAATCGTACTTGGCCCTATGCCATGTAGTTTACAGGACTTCTGAAACCTTATTAAGGATCTTTCTTCCTTAGAGCCTGACTCCTGCATTAATGGAGGGTACATTTTGGGAGGGGGAGAGAGAATGTGGCCAAACTTGTTCAAGGTTCGAGCCAGTTTTTTTTTAACTGAAATCATAGTACATTTGTTATGACTCAGCTATCTTTCTCTGAGCTTCTGAACCCCTATCTCACACGTCTGAAATATGCTGTAACTCCCTAAGCTATGGAGTCTTGTGAGCAAAAATTTTACTTTGTGAGCTACTGGCATTAAAGTTGTGAGTTGCTGCATCAATTAGTTTCTTCTGGAGCCATTTTTCCTGAGCTAAGACAAAAATGTGTAAGCCAGAGGCTAGAAACCTGTGAGCTAGCTCACACTAACTCAGCTTAGAGGGAACCCAGAGTTTGCAACAAAATGTAATAAAACTCCAAATGAGGGTAAACAAGCAAGGGTACTCACACAGCCCTGATCCAAGTCAGTTCCATTCAGATATAGGTGCCGGTGAGATTATCACCTGCAGAAATGTTAGGGAGGAAGATCTTTCTGTTAGGGATGTTAGGGAGGAAGACCAGGATCTTTGTGTTTCTTCTTGAGAGCCAGTTTGGTGTAGTGGTTTAGTGCACGGACTCTTATCTCGGAGAACCGGGTTTGATTCCCCACTCCTCCACTTGCACCTGCTGGAATGGCCTTGGGCCAGCCGTAGCTCTGGCAGATGTTGTCCTTGAAAGGGCAGCTGCTGTCAGAGCCCTCTCATCCCCACCCACCTCACAGGGTGTCTGTTGTGGGGGGAGAAGATATAGGAGATTGTAAGCCACTCCGAGTCTCTGATTCAGAGAGAAGGGCAGGGTATAAATCTGCAATTCTTCTTCTTCAAAAGTGTATCTGCCTATCATCCTTGGCTCAGTTTGGTGGTATGATTAAGTGTGCAGACTCTTCTCTGGGAGAACCGGGTTTGATTCCCCACTCCTTCACATGCACCTGCTGGAATGGCCTTGAGTTAGCCATAGCTCTCGCAGAGCTTGCCCTTGAAAGGGCAGCTTTTGTGAGAGCTCTCTCAGCTCCACCCACCTTACAGTGTGTCTGTTGTGGGGGAAGGAAGGTAAAGGAGATTGTGAGCCACTCTGAGACTTTGAGATTCAGTGTGGACGGTGGGATAGAAATCCAATGTCATCATCTTCTTCTCTGTAGTGGCTTGAGGCACTTCCTGTCAAATTCAGCGAGAAATGAAACTGCATAACTGTGAAAGTGGCTGAACCGATACATACCACATCCACTGTCCCTTGTATAGGAGCATATATGACCATGCTGAGAAACCACACTGACTCCTCTGCCCTTCCACACCACAGCCTGCAGCCGTTAATAAGAAGTTATCTCCTCCTTAGTTATGTTCTCTATCACAGTTTAATTTGCATTAATTAATGTGCCTTCATTTAGTTTTTTAGATTACATCGTTTGCTTTAATTGATATAATTCAGCTTCTTTTAATGTATGATAAATTGATACATCTTTGTGGAAAAGCAAGTAGGATGGACACAAATCAACTTAACAATGCCCAGGAGATTCTGAGTGCATTAGCCATTTCAATTACTTAATGTACTTTGATGTATTGTTGGTAAATTGTCATCCGTCATTACCATTATATGTTGTCAGGCTGACATCTGCCATGTGTCCAGCTGGAAGGCTGTAGAGGTATATGGCGAAAAAAAAATGTATTGTGTCAATTTGCCCTCAGTATCATGAGTTAAACTAAAGATAAATATGCAACAATATGGTTGGAGGTAAGGCTGGTTCAGTACCTGCAAACTCAGGATAGGATTGCTATAAGCAGTTCTTTCTTGTAGAAAAAGCTCAGCAGGAGCTCATTTGCATATTAGGCCACACCGACTGGCCTTGAAGCACGCGGCTGCTGCATGGAGGATCAGGCCAGCTGGAGCCCTGGTCCAGCAGAAGAAAAGCCCTGGCTGTAAGAGACCAGATGAACAGCACAATCTTGGTTTTAAAGTTTTATTGGTTTTCCAAAACAGAAAAGGAAAAGAGAAATAGAAAGTTTAAGTTACACTTAACATTATGATTGTAATCCAGTCTGCATACTAATAAATCTTTCATATGAAATATCGTTGAGATATTATTAGTCATTTTACACCATCATCTATATAGCATATTATGCATATTGTAAGTTGTCCTTTAAACTATCTGTCTATCCATATTGGATAACTTTTCCACATTTTAATCTATATCTTAAGAGATAAGAATAAAAGTTCACACCAGTATGTCTTAAGTATCTAGCCATGCATATAACTTCTCCCAAAGTTTCCTTGCTTCTTCTTTAGATTTCCCAGCTAACAGCAGGGATAAATAGTCTTGTCTCTGCCATTTCCAAAATTTTTCCCATCGAGTCCGATCTCTTGGGGATTTCCTGAAGTTTCCATTTCTGTGCCAGAAGGATTCTAGCTGCTGTATTAATATCAGCTGTTAAGTGTTTTATCTCTTTTGTATAGTTACTGGGAGAACAGCACAATCTTATGCAGAGCTACTTCATTCTAAAAGTCCTAACGCCAATTGGCTTAGGCTGAAAGAACTTTGCACAGGATATCACTGTTATTTGGCTTCATATGTTATAGCGCTGCATGATTGCCATTGGAGAAAAAAATGTTTCCAGAATAATGATGGAATTGGCTTGATATGGATCTTTGCCTTGGCACCAAACCCCTGTGAAGAGGTTTCTGTGATGTATCCTCAAACTGTATATTAGGTAGCACACCAATCCACGATCGCAACACAAGAGGCCAGTCTGGGATTTATAATTTAAGGCCAAAGTGACTCAAGGAAGAGGTCATGGACACAAAAGACAAAGTAGAAAGGTTCCACAAGACTTCAATGCTCAGAGGAAGTTCAGCACTTACCACTTCTATGGTTCAACCACTCTAAAGTAGAAGTGCACAGGATTTGAGAAGCCTTGCTTCGCAAGTTGTTTTTTGTTAAATAGATTTTATTTTAATGAATCTAATCCAATGCAAAGGGAGCACAGGGAAAATAAATAATAAAAATATAAATCTAACATACAAGAATCCAATTTAGATCATTGGATGCATTTAACAAACAATTTACAAAAACAATACATAATGTGCTAGGTATTAAGAATTAAGAAACAGCCTACAATTCATTCTATTTGGCAAAAAGGAAATATTCCAAAAGAATTCCAAAACTGCGGCCCAAAGCAAATCATAATCTATAACCAAATCAGTATCATTTTCAAAGGAAGTGTTATCCATTGTCTTACCTATTACATACTGGTCCCATAACTTATCATACCACATTTCAATCGTGGGTGTGTGTGAGGGTTTCCAATTTTTAGCAATCATCATATGAGCTATTGCCAACATTGTTGAGAATAAAGATTTCTGATCTTCACTCACCAATTTATCAGGCCAGATATCAAATAAACAAGTATATATGGGTTGTATTGGGATATCTGGTTAATATAGCAGAGTTTGCTCAGTCATAGAAATGTGATATTGAGTGCAGTAAAAAAAAAATCTCAACCGTATATTGCAGGGGTGGTCAAGGGTAGCTCTCCAGATGTTTTTTGCCTACAACTCCCATCAGTCCCAGCCATTGGCCATGCTGGCTGGAGCTGATGGGAGTTGTAGGCAAAAAACATCTGGAGAGCTACCATTGGCCACTCCTGGTAAATTGCAAAATATAAAACCTACATTTATTCAAGTAGATTCAGTTCACATTCGCTCTGTAGTCAAAAGAAGCATAAGAAGCCTAATCTAATGAGTACTTTTCTTATAGCAAGTGGCCAACTGATCTGGCAGCGTGTGTATGGAAGTATGAGGGCACTGTTTCTACAGAAGAAACCTGTAGGGACATGTGACTTCATGAAAAGTGATGTGGAGAATGAAAAGAACAAAGAAGACACAGAGAGAAGAGGGGTCAGAGGGCAGCTCTCAGGTTAAGACAAAAAGAGGCATCCCATTCAGCAGGGCTTCTTTTTTTTCTGTAGAAAAAGCCCAGCAGGAGCTCCTCTGTACTTTTTCCAGCATGCCCACCACAGTAGGCATGCTGGGGAAGGTTGAAGCCATCAGGGAGGCATTTAAAGATACTTCCCTGTGTCTTCCCCAGTGTGCCAACTGGAGCCCTGGCCAGTCCAGGCAGAGCTCCGCTCCTGTGTGCTCCTGCCCCCAAAAAGCCCTGCCATTAAGGGAGATAACACTTGTACACACTTAGAGTGATGTAGCACCCCACTCCTCCCAATGGCCAGGGCCAGGCATCCTGAGTCACTTACTCCAACAGGTTGACTTGCACGTGTACTTGAAACAGAATGGCATCCTTAGCCAAACATTTACTTTCGTTGGCCAATGTCTGTCTTCAAGGAAGATATTGTGTTGACTTATGTTTACATCATTTCTGTCTCCTTTGAAAATGGTTTCAGGAATCATACTGGGCTTTTGTTTTTTGAACCAATGAATGATATCCTGACTATACACACCAACTTTTGTTCTGAGATCTCTATGTTTGGGGAAGATACTACGTTAACAGTATTTTGCAGTTTCATTGAGATTTGGTCTTCAAACTTGAAATGTAAAATTTTGTCCCGAATATATGTAGCAAAACAATCTCAATATTTACAAGTTATTGTGTTACAAATGTATGGAATGCCAAATGAGTGCGTGAAACCAAAGTCCTTTATTCGGTCAGATAGAAATATGTAGTGTAAGACCCCCCCAAGGCTGCTTCCAATACTTTCCCTTCAAAACGATACTGGTAGTGGCCCTTACAATATATACTTACTATATATATATATATATATATATATATATATATATATATATCTCGGCTTGGCTTCGTGAACGAAGATTTAAGAAGGGTGCAATAGTCCACGTCTGCTGCAGGCTCACTGGTGGCTGACAAGACCAATGCGGGACAGGCAGGTCCAGCCACAGTGGCTGCAGGGAAAAGTCTGATTTGGGGTTGGTGCTGTAGCAGTGCGATTCTTCCTCAATCTCCTTTTGTCCTCAAGACCAGCTATGCGTGCGTTCTCAAAGGAAGAGACAGCCTGGTGGATGGTGTGCCTCCATGCTTTGCGATCTGAGGCTAGGTCAGACCACTGGTGATGGTTGATGCGACAGGTGCCAAGGGATTTCTTCAAGGAGTCCTTGTACCTCTTCTTTGGTGCCCCTCTATTTCGATGGCCGGTGGAGAGTTCGCCATACAGGGCAATCTTGGGAAGGCGGTAGTTTTCCATCCTAGAAATATGCCCTGCCCAGCGCAGCTGCGTCTTCAGTAGCAGTGCCTCGATGCTGGTAACCTCCGCCCGCTTAAGGACTTCAGTGTTGGTCACAAAGTCACTGCAGTGGATGTTGAGGATGGTGCGAAGGCAGCGCTGATGAAAGCGCTCGAGGAGTCGCAGGTGATGACGGTATAAAACCCACGATTCGGAGCCGTAGATGAGGGTTGTCATCACAACCGCTTTGTAAACATTGATCTTTGTGCCTTTTTTCAGATGCTTGTTGCTCCACACCCTTTTGTGCAGTCGGCCAAATGCACGGTTTGCCTTTGCCAGCCTGTTGTCAATCTCCTTGTCGATCTTGGCATCTGAGGAGATGATGCACCCCAGGTAGCTGAACTGCTGGACTGTCTTCAGAACTGATTCACCCACAATGATGCAGGGAGGGTGATAATCTTCCTGGGGTGCAGGCTAAAAATCGAAATAAATAAATAAATAAATAAATAAATAAATATATATATATATATATATATATATATATATATATATATATATATATATTTAATTCGATTTTTAGCCTGCCCTTCCCATAGAACAGGCTCAGGGCTGATTACATCATAAAAGACAATCAACAGTTAAAAACAATTAAAGTATACAAAGTCTAAAATTACAGTGATGTCTGTCCACCACCTGCCTGGTGGAATGAGCTCCCCCTGGAGATCCAAGCCCAGAGGGATTTACTTCAATTCCACAGGGCCTGTAAAACAGAGCTTTTTTGCCAGGCTTTCAGCCGAGGCAGTGGACATCATTTGTTATTTGCCTCCCCCGCTTTCATTCCATCCCAGTGTTGTAGGACCTGCTGGACCTGGACAATAGGCCATGTTTGTGAGACAGAATTTGCCATGTTAGTCTCTACTGTTCCTCTGGGGTCGGGAAACACCAAAAGGTGTTGGGTCGCTGATTGTAAAGACCTACAGGACTCATACAGGGAGAGGCAGTCCTGAAGGTATGCTGGCCCTGGCCATATAGGGTTTTAAAGGTGAGAAGTTGCCCCAGTACAGTGGAGAAACAATACTGGGGGAGCCTAACATAGCCAGGGGCTCTCATGTTGTTTGCTCCTTGTTTAACACCAAGATTGAGCAATCTTACACTACGTAGGTGCTTGCATGTTCATCATCTTTCTTCTTGTCTTCCAGAAGGCCTCTAATGATCCTGACAATTACATAAGTCTTTGGCACAGCCAAGATGGAAAGTGTTACATTTGATTCACATAAGCAAAAAAAGTATTTGGTAAAAAGTATTTGGTAACTAATCATATAAATTCAACATCAGTAATGGTTCTTCAGTTTGTACAACTTGTTAAAAGCAGATAATTTTGTGCCAGATTGAGGTCCATTCACATCAGCTACATTTGACCAATATGTAAAGGTTCACTGCAAATATTCAATCCTGCACTGAGAAATGTATGGTTTTGTTGAGAAAAAAGGAAGAAATTTTGTTGAAAAAGAAAAAGAAACCTAATGATCCGTATAACTGAATATCTATGGGAGGAACAAAGGAATATGAGAAAAGAGCTAATTGTTTAATTAGTAAATGTCTGCTTGGTTAATGACATATTAATGAGTTTTTAAGACAGTCATATCATTTACCATTAAGGACCCATGTGCATATGCCTGAATGTACTTTATAATTAAGTAATGTGACCCACAGGAGTTCATAATTTAAAAACCTGTCAACTGGTTCAAACTTGCTAGTCGATGACTAACCTCAAGAGGGGCTGGACACATGGAACTCATTGGACAGTTGCTCTCTAAATGTCTCCGCTGCTAAAGTCTGAGAAATGCCAAAGCACACTGATAAAAGAGAAAACACTGATTAGGATTGACTTTTATGGAATTCAGGTTGTATATTACTGGGAAAATCATTGACATTTTCCCTTTAACCAACTACTATGAACAGTGTTAAATTGAAAGATGAGCAAAGGGGTAACTACAGATAAGAAACCAAAGTTGAATAGAAAATCATCAAATTTTCAGCAGTGCCAAAAGAGTGCATTAGGCATTTCAAAATCCCTCTTTCTGGGGGGAGATTTTGGCATTCCCTGCAATAAAGATAAGTTATTTATTTACTTTACAATCCCTTATCCCTGGTGATTTCATCACATGGCCAAGTTTGATTGGCTAGATAGGATTATGATTTCATTTTGCTGATTGAATGATTCCTGCTTTGGTAAGAAGCCATTTTGTCTTTGATTGATACAATTAGGGTTCCACTGATTTAGCTTGTTCTGCCACAAATTGATTGCACAAAATTAACCAACACACTGTTAGCTGTACTAGCACACAAGGATGTAAATAAATAACAATTTTCATTAATGTCTATAATGTCTGAATCTCATTATATTGCTGCCCCTTAACGTGGAGCATTAAAGCAACAGGCAGAGTACATGAAAGTCCAATAGAAAAAGAAATTAATTTGCAAAGCCCATTATAAGTTCACACTCATCAGTTCTCAAATGAAATCCATCAAGTCCATAAAAAGTCCTTTATGATGTCCTAGTCCACACGATTCTAGATAATCCCTTGTTCCAATGACCTCTTCCTCAGTGAACCCTAGATAATGATAGCATGTGCCAAACTATGCCATCATATGTGGTTTTTATGTCTACCCTGTGTGTGTTTTTGTAGGTCCAATTAATTAGTTGTATAATTAAGTCCAAGTTTTCGAGTGATTATTTTAGACAAGGCACTCAAGCCACTTAAGGCAAATGTCTTCTATGACAAAGTAGCCTTGCAAGCATTACTTGTGATAGCGTATTCTCCTATAAACGGTTCATTTGTCGTTTTTGTTGATTGAGTCACAGCTGACTTAGGGTAGCCTTGTAGGGTTTTCAAGGCTAGAGATGTTCAGAGGTGATTTGCCATTGCCTGCCTTTGTGTCACAACTCTGGTATTTCTTGGAGGTTTCCCATCCAAATACTAACTGGAGCCAACCCTTAGCTTAGCTTCCGAGATCTGATGAGATCAGGCTAGCCTGGGCTATCCAGATAGAGCAAATGTATCATAGCCATTTTACAGTCCCGAGCACAGGTATACCACCTAGTATTTTCAATGGGCAGCTGGCCTAGCCTTGGGATTTGTTGTACTATAATAGTCAAAGAATGAGTCAAGGGCCATTTTCCCACTGAGCTTACCTCGGAGCGACGTCCCTCTTCACCGCACAGCGTCTGTGCGGATTTCCCACCAACTGCTCCGAGTAACCAAGTAGAGTCGTGGCTTTTGCGTCGCTAACGTAAACTGGTTTTTAGCGGTTTCCATTTGCGACCCAAAAGGTCGGGAACTTCCTGGTTCCTCGGAGCAGCCTCGGAGCAGTTGGTGGGAAATCCGCGCCGACGCTGCGCGATGAAGAGGGACGTCGCTCTGAGGTAAGCTCAGTGGGAAAACGGCCAAGGTGTAATAAACAATACTAGACCTATAGAACCATTCCTACGCTACCCACTACTAAACAATCTATTGTAATACTATATTTGAATGTATCAATAAAATCAATATCACTGCAGCTGGTGGGGCACTGTGTGTGGGATAATGTTCCACAGACAGGCCGGGGGCACTGACGGTTTCCCTCCTCTTGCTGACTTTGGAGAGGGATAGTGTAGGTTCTTCAAAAAAGAACCTTTTAATTTTGTTTTTTTCTCCAAGGCAGGGGCATGGTTTTCAGGTGCTGAAATTCTAAAACCTGAAAACTGTGACTGAAGCAATTTTATAAAATGGTATCAACCCCCCCCCACCCCCAATTTCAACATAATGTAAATCATGCCCAGGGGTGTGTGTGAGAGAGATTTTTCAATATGCACCCTCTTAGCTGGCATTTTAGTAAAACCACCCCAAGTTGATAGCTCTGAGAATGTAAGTCTTTTCAAGAAGGTGAAAGCTAGAGATACGACTGCATGTAAGTTTTTGGGCACAATAATTTGTATGTCTGGGCACCTCTTTGATTGACCCCATCCTGCCAAGAAGCCCAAACCCAGTAGAATGCCACATTGTTAGTCGTTTTAGCCATACGAGAAATATAGAAGTAAACAAAATAGTGCTAAATACACACCACATGTTGATTTGTGCTATATCGGGTTATGTTCAACCAACTCACTACTGGAGCTCTGTTCACATAATGGAACTTCCCTGTCTTTCCCTCTCAACAGAGCCTTTGAAACACTGCTCCCAGGGGATGGGAATAGGGGATACGACTACTCAGAGTGCTGGGCCTGAAGTCTTCAGTGAGTGGAGGAATCCCCCGGAATGTCCCTTGTTCTCTGCTAGCAGAAATGCCTTTTCATTGTCAGAAAACAGCCACTGGATACAACCCAAAGGATATATCTAGATTTCACTGGGCCTGAACTAATGCGCTGGAAATAGTTGAGCCAGGCAACTTAAACAAAGTGCCAGGGAAAAGTTTTGTGGGACCGAAACTGAGGTCCCCCATCTGACAAATGAATGCCTCTGAATTTTTCTTGTACTGCACATTCAGTTTGTAAGTGGACAGGAGAGAAAATTGAATCATTCTCTATAGTACTTTAGGTATTTCAGATAATTAAAAAAAAAGAAATACAACTTTGGGTTTCTTTTCTATATTCTGTAATAAGATACAGTGTTTCTTTGGTTACTGGAGTCCCCCCCCCCCCTTCCATTTGATCTGCATTTAAAAAGGAAGTGCTACTGTGAAGTTATCTGGGTTTTCAAGCGTCTTCTTTGAGGGAGATATGTGTGCAATCTGCTTGCCTAGCTCGTCTTTTGATGATAAAGTTGGACGGACTGCTTAAGTAATGACGGGTAGGTGCCAACACTATTGGAGTCTGATTTTGGGGGGTGGGGGAATTGGCATCACTTTCACTGGCTGCCTGCTTCCCTCACCCTCCCTCAATTACATTACTCCTATCAGCTTTTTACCTGCATGAAGAAAGACCAAAGGAAGGAGGCAAGAAAAAACCCTTTAAAACGCTAAGGAGCTATTACAACAAACAGAAGCTCAACCAGGAAGGGTGATGATTCTCTAATTTGGTGGTGTTTACACTTGCTAGGTGCAATCAAACAACTGCTAGCATTAACACAGGAGGAAAATGTGTTTTACACAACTTGGCTTCCAAAGAGTGATTATCCCTTCAAGACTATTTGTGTTTGCGAGTCTCCTGCTGATTATAGGCTTTGCAGTAAATCTGTTTAATATGATAACCTAGCTGTACCTTGGCTTTCCCTTACATTAACCTACTTATAGCTGTGTTGCACAAACAAGAACGGCAGTGATTTCTTTACATTGCCTGTTTATGCATTCAGGGTTCCACTTCTTGTTTCCACATAGAGGTAAATTTTGAGGTGGCTTGCAGATGATTTCTCCTTCCTCAGTCCTCCCCCCTCCCTGGTCAGTTGTAGGGTTGCCAATACCCAGGCGGGGGCAGGGGATCCCCTGGTTTGGAGGCCGTCCCCCACTTCAGGGTCATCAGAAAGTGGGAGGGGGGGAAGGTCTGCTGGGTACTCCATTATTCCCTATGGAGACCATTCCCCATAGGGTATAATGGAGAATTGATCTGTGGGTATCTGGGGCTCGGAGGGGGGGCTGTTTTTTGAGATAGAGGCACCAAATTTTTAGCATAGCATTCTGTGCCTCTCTTCAAAACACCCTCCATGTTTCAAAAAGATTGGACCAGGGGGTCCAATTCTATGAGCCCCCAAAGAAGGTGCCCCTATCCTTCATTATTCCAAATGGAGGGAAGGCATGTAAAAGGTGTGCTGCCCCTTTAAATGTGATGGCCAGAACTCCCTTTGGAGTTCAGTCATGCTTGTCACAACGTGGCTCCTGGCTCCACCCCGGCTCCATCCCCAAATATCTCCTGATTCCACCACCAAAGTCTCCTGACTCCACCACCAAAGTCCCCAGATATTTCTTGAATTGGACTAGGCAACCCTATTTGTAGCCTTAATCTACTCTGTACTCTTACATCCAGAATCCTTTGGATTCAAGTCATATGTGCATGTGTTAATTAAAGAAATCACTATATTTGTTACCCAACTTGCAATAGCTGTAATGGGAAGGGAACTGTTTTAGAAACTGAGATTTCTCACAATGCAGGGCTTTTTTTTTAAGCAGGAACGCACAGGAATGCAGTTCCGGCTGGTGTAGTGTCAGGGGGTGTGGCTTAATATGCAAATGAGTTTCTGTTGGGCCTTTTCTACAAAAAAGTCCTGCGTGAAACAATGGTGATGTCAGGGGATGTGGTGTAATATGCAAATGAGTTCTTGCTGGACTTTTTCTACAAAAAAGACCTGTCACAATGTATTCATAGTCTAATTCTTGTGGGGAGGCACATTCTTCATTTAGCTTTCTGCACTGGACAGCAAGAAGATATCCAGAAGAAAAGGTATATTTATCCTGTTGGACTTGTTAGGTTGTTGTGTATCCAAAGGATGAGGGTTTAAGATGGTTTCCAGGGATGGTTCTGGTGATGATGAGGGACATTTAGGAGCAATGCCCCCCACAAACTTGTTATACCCCATCTCTCTCTTTTTTCAAACTTACACCCCATCTCTGAATTCTGAGCCTCCATTTTTGTTGCACAGCTAAATGGGGGAAAGGTGCAAGCAGTTTTTGCTCAATTACTTGGGAAAGATGGGAGAAGTGGAAGAAGAGTGCTGGAGCTGAGTTAGTTAACTTTTCCTGACCAAATTCATTCTCTTTTGCTGTGTCTTGTAAACTTTCCCCCTGAGCTCTTTTCATTTTTCTTTTTTGGTTCTTTAGTTATATATTGGAACTGGAGTTTGGCCTTAGGGCCAGCAAAGACTTGGGTTGAGCTCCAGACCCTAAAACACCTGGATTCAGGAAGGAGGCCCAACAGGGATTGTTAGGCCAGCTATTAACCTATAGATGTGTGTAAAGGGATGATGGCAATGGGTTTTGGGGTGGGGAGGTTTGCATGCATATAAGCAAGGCCGTTGGTCCTGCCAGTCAGTTTTGTTCCTTTCTCACTACTATGCTGAATCACTGAATAAAGAGCTGAACTCACTAACTCTTGGGTGTCCTCATGCTTTGAACCCAGTACATTTTACTACTCTTCAGTGTCCTTGCTGAAAGTAAGAGTAATGGATTGAGATTTATACTATTGCGGGGGGGGGGGGTTGCCTCCTCTGTTGGCAGGATAAATTTGCTTCAGGAGTAGGTGGGATCATAGAAGGGAGAAGTTCAGGAACAGAAAAAACCAATGTCCAGTTTCATTTTGCCAGATCTCTGTTTTTAATCATTAATTGCAAATGACCTTTCTTGCCAGACTAAGCGAATGTTGCCTCTGATCATAACACAAAACACTCACTAATGGACCCCATTGCTGTCTTGTCTCCACCCCAAATTCTGGGATTAGAGCTAAAGGACTGAAGAGACATAATGCTCAAGCAGATATAAACTTCTGAAGCTTTTATGACAGAAAAAGAAAGAAAGAAATACTTTACTGTAGAGCTAAGGGGACAAAAATGCCCAGGCAATGTTAGGTTTCATCATCTGTCACTACAGGAAAATCAGATCTAAATAAATCTGGACAAAAATATCAGGACAGCACAGATACAGGGTGTTTCCCCCTGATTACACAGCAATCACTCACATAACTCTACACCAGGGGTGGCCAAACTTGCTTAATGAAAGAGCCACATAGAATAAATGTCAGATGTTTGAGAGCTGCAAGACATGAATGTCAGATGTTTGAGAGCTGGAAGGAGGGAAGGAAGGGAAATAGATGGGAGAAGGAGGGAGAGGTGGAAAGAAAGCAACTTTAACTTTAAATGCATTCTCCAAGTTGCTGGCTTGGAGAATGCATTTAATGAGACAAATGCCTTCTCCAAGCCAGCTGACAGGATAGTGGGCAGGCTTCAAGAGCCACACAATATGTGTGGAAAAGCCACACGTGGCTCCTGAGCCAAAATTTGGCCACCCCTGCTCTACACGATAGTAAAGTATCAGTTAAAGGAAGTTATTTGCAGGCAGGGGTAATTTAGGACTCTCCCGTTTCAGCAATTAAGACCCTGATTAATTGCCATCTACCCCACCTGCCCTATCTTTCCTACCCTACAATGTCATGTCTTGCAGCATATTATGAAAGAAGCAGGTAGGTAAACTAATTAAATCAACAAAACAGTCTTAGCCGTATGATCCTAGGCAAATTCATTTCCCCTGCATGGCAGATGCCGTATCAACATAGCACAGGGGCCCTCAATGTGGTGCCTCCCAATCCCTTTCCTGGTGCCTTCAAGAGTTTGAAAGTGGGAGAGCCCAAATGAGGCAAGGCTTCTGATTGGCCATTGAAGATCTGATAGGCAGTGCATTTTTTTAAAACCAGTGCTTTGGCGGGAGCTGCTTTCCCACTGCAAGAATCTTCACTGTGTCAGTGAAGGGAAGCTGCAGCAGCCATTTTGTAGCTGTGCCCACCACCCTGTGTCTGAATTCCAAAGGTGCCTGCAGGCTCAGAAAGGGAGACCCTGGTGTAGCAGATAACATAGCTTCTTTGAAAGCATATATGCATGCCTGCTTGTGACACATATGGCTTGGAGATGGTGGTGAAGTTCAGCTGACACTTTACATTTAATCAATACACTTTATAGTTAATTTCAATGTTATTTTAATTTTTTCCCCAGTCTGGTAAAAGCCTCTCTCTTCAGGACAGAACAATTGGGATTTTACACAGATCCCATACAGTACATACCTTGTGGTACATTAAAATCCTACTATCAAAGAATGAGTTTACTCAGAAGCAAGTCCTGTTGGGTTCAATAGGGCTTACTCCCAGGAAAATATCCTTAGGGCTACCATTTCTATATGAGCCTTTGTGAGGCAAACTCACCTCTTTAGATATGTTGAGATAAAACTGAGAATTTTGCTTAAGGGGGGAGAGTACAAGAAGGCGTTAAGGCACGGAGTGAATTTTGCCATGAATTTTTCAAATGCACAGTATACAGTATAGTTTAATATGGTCAAAGGCCAATCAGATAGAATATACATTCTAGATAAAAACATATATTCAGAATAGAACAGCTAAGTATAAAATCAGCCTCAGTTATATACATCCACCTTTTTAAGTCTTAGGGTTCTTTCAAATGTAAATCTCAGTGGCATCACAAGTCCCCCACCCAATGAGTCTCAAAGTTTGGGACAGGGGTGGTCAGACTCCATGGGGCTCTTCCAAAAGTGGCTCTCAAAGCCCTGACCTCTCTGTTAGCTGGCTTGGAGAAGGCATTTGCCTCTTTAAATCACTTCTCCAAGCTAAACCAGCTGGCAGCTTGGGGGGAATGCATTTAAAGTTGCTTTCTTTCTACCTCTCCCTCCCCATCTATTTTCCTTCCTTCCTTCCTTCCTTCCTTCCTTCCTTCCTTCCTTCCTTCCTTCCTTCCTTCCTTCCTTCCTTCCTTCCTTCCTTCCTTCCTTCCTTCCTTCCTTCCTTCCTTCCTCAGATGTTGATGTCTTGTGGCTCTCAAACATCTAACATTCATTCTATGTGGCTGTTATGTTAAGCAAGTTTGCCCACCCCTGGTTTAGGATGACTAAAGCTTAGCCCACCATCCCAGTGTCCATATTTCTCCTTAAAAAAATTTGGGCTATGGCTCTGTTACTTATTCAATCATTTCACCATATACAAGTCAAAGCATATTCTTATCCAGGATAGTTGCAGCTGGTTTCGTTCCCAAATTATTCTTTTAGATATTAGCGTTTGAGGAACTCTAACAGCCTCTGCAGTTTATAAACCAAATGAGCAAATTAAGAGTAACTCTGCCCTGATTTAGCTAGCCCAGGCTAGCCTGATCTCCCCAGATCTCAGAAGCGAAGCAAGATTGGGCCTGGCTAGCACTCAGATGGGAGATCACCAAAGAAGTCCAGGGCTGGGATGCGGAGGCAGGTAATGGCAAACCACCTCTAAAAGACCCTTGCCTTGAAAACCCTACAGGTTTGCTGTAAGTCGGCTGTAATTTGATGGCACTTTATCACCCCTGAGGAGCCCCGTGGTGCAGAGTGTTAAAGCTGCAGTACTGCAGTCCGAAGCTCTGCACACAACCTAAGTTCAATCCCTGGCGGAAGTTGGGTTTTCAGGTAGCCGGCTTGAGGTTGACTCAGCCTTCCATCTTTCCGAGGTCGGTAAAATGAGTACCCAGCTTGCTGGGGGGAAAGTGTAGATGACGGGGGAAGGCAATGGCAAACCATCCCGTAAAAAGTCTGCCGTGAAAATGTTGTGAAAGCAAGGTCACCCCAGAGTCAGAAACGACTGGTGCTTGCACAGGGGACCTTTTCTTTTCCTTATCACCACTGCTGTGAAACAATAATGAGTGAGTTGCCTTCTTTGTTCATTTTAATATTGTATCAGGATCATGAGTCTCCTATTTCCCCAAATTCCAGAGCCTGATGCTCAGTGCTGCTGCCCTGCTCTGGTTTTTGATGTTTTCATTTGTTTGTTAATAGTTAGCTAATAGCCAGAGTTCTTCAAAACACAGGTTTCTGTTACAATAAGTGGTCAGCAAGCTGAACTATTATGATATATCAGTTACACTTGCTTGGTTGCCTGCCTTATAGAAGGACAGAAACAAAGCCCTTCTCATTTAAAAAAGAAGTGTCTTAACATCCGCTTTAATTTAAAATTAATTCACTAAAGAGTGACTGTGAAGGATGACCTAGTTTCAGAGTCTATTTTGCTGCACTAAGTAGTTTGCTGAGAAAGCATACATCATAAGATGCTGTGGTAAGATTTTATTGGCTCTGGCCCCCTCAATAGATAACTTGGCATCTTTGTTAAAACTAAATATCTTAAGATAATACATCCAGGCATCCCTTCCCCTAATAATTTTTGTTTTGATCCTTCCTTCTGTCTGTTGAGCCTTACTACAATCCTGGGCAAGCTGATTGTAGCCTAGAACATACGGAGCACTCACTAATAGCTGTACATTGCAAGGAAGAATGGATAAGGTGCCATGGCTCAATGGCAGGGCATATGCTTAGCATATTGTAGGCCAGGGGTGTCAAACATGCAGCCAGGCTCCCAGAAGGCTCCTAGCAGGCTCCCAAGCAACTGGCTGTCATCTGCTTCCCTCTCCCCCCCCCCCTTGCTTCCTTCTGTATCACAGCTTGCTTTGTCAGGCTTGCTCAATTGCACAGGAGCTACAGGGCAAAGCCTCTATTTTCTCCATTGGTTGAGGCTCCTCCCTTGGGGAAGAAGGGGGGAGGGACAGCTTGTTTTGCCAGGCTCTTTCAATCACACAGCAGAGCTACTGAGCCAAGCCTCTCTTTCTCCTATTGGCTGAGGCGCCTCCCCCTCCTGGTCCCCTGGGGAAGGAAGGAAAGAGCCAGAGCTGCCTTTGCCCAGTTCCCTGTACTGCACTGGAGAGGTACAAAGAAAGCACCATTAAGAGATACAAAGAAAGCAGCACTAAATGCTAATGTATTAATCATGTTTATTTAAAGTTTTTTTAAAAGTCTTTAATTGTGTTTGTGTCCTTTATAACGTTTATATCTCTTCTACCTGGCATTACATTTTATGACACACATGTCCCAGCCTGACAAGGTCTCATTTATGTCAGATAGTGAATGAGTTCCTCATAATGAATGAGTTCGACACCCGTTTTCTAGGCAATGGCAGGGCATATGCCCAGAATCTCCTGTTAAAAGGATCAGGCAGTAGATGATGTGAAAAAAACTCTGCCTGATATCCTGGGGAGCTGCTGCCTGTCTGAGTAGACAATATTGATCTCAATTGACCAGTGGCCTGACTCAGGAAGGCAGCTTTATTTTCATGGTCATTTGCACATGTGTTATACTGGTAAGCAGCCCTGTGGTGCTGACTGGTAAAGCTGCAGTACTGCAATCTGAGCCCTCTGCTCGCAACCTGAGTTCGATTTCGGCAGAAGCTGGGTTCAGGTAGCCGGCTCATGGTTGACTCAGCCCTCCATCCTTCCGAGGTTGGTAAAATGAGTACCCAGCTTGCTGGAGGGGAAAGTGTAGATGACTGGGGAAGGTGATGGCAAACCACTCCATAAAAGTCTGCCATGGAAACGTGAAAGCAATGTCACCCCGGAGTCGGAAACGTCTGGTGCTTGCACAGGGGACTACCTTTACCTATACTGGTAAAGGGCATGTTGTTTGGGGTAAGCTAGCCTGATACCATTGATGTTCTCTATGAGCAAGCCCTTTTTAAGGTTACAGCAGTTATATTCTGCTCAAGATGTGAACTGTTCTGCTCTGGAGGGAAAAAATTAGAGGGAACATTGTCCCTGACTCTTTTGGAAATGTTTAAAAAAAGTCATTTTTGATTTTAAACTTTTGAATGCATCTGAATTTCAGACAATGCATGTGAAACATATCCCAAATCTCAACTCACTTGCTTTTTCTGTGATATCCATGTGCTTTCCTCTTTTCTCCTCTCTGTCTCATAAACCTCCAACAACCCATAATGAACAGTGATTATCTGTTGACTTCATTTCAGTGATGCAGAAAGCTGCAACTGGGTGTTGTTTCTTGTTCATGAAGCGTTATTATCTCTACTTAAGCTTTGATTTGATGTATCAAGCGATAATGGAATATATCCTTTCTCTGACATCACAATTCATTTTCCTTCTAAAAAGTAATAACAGACCACATTAGAGTTAAACCTCAAAAATACTTAGAGAGGAGGCATTTTAACCTGCATTAGCAGCATATTTCAGCAAGAGAGAAAGCTTTTGCTTCAGCTGTGATGAAGAGTCGAGACACTTTAACGAGGCATAATGGGGTAGCTACAATAAATGGAACGTCATAATGAACTGCATTTTTAATTGGATGTCAGACACCATACAATTATACTGTAAAGTGAGACTGATTCTGCATTAGCAGTTGCTGAGCCCCTGGGCTTCTGCTTTCCCTGCATCAATTCCCCACCAGTTGCTGCATGGCTGCATTTTGACTTGCAGCTCCCTCCAATTTCCCCTGCATTTTCCTGATCTTGTGTTTTGGAGATCAGGAAGACGTGGGGGAAATTGGAGGAAGGTGTGGGTCAAAATGTGGCTGTGCAGGAACTGGTGGGGAATCAATTGCTTGATCTGGGGAAAGCAGAAGCCTGGGGGCAGAACAGCTGCTACTGCGAAATTGGTATGAGTTTTTTGCCACTAGCAAACTGGGGAATTTTAAGCTCAGCCCTGTCATCTGACAATCCTTGGGAACCCCTTAGCAAGTTTATTTTTTTTACCTTTGCCAGCAGCCATCCTAGCCCCATGCATACAGTAGAAAGAGGTTCGGTTGTCCTCAACAAGGGCCAGGGCTTTTTCATTCCTGGCCCCAACTTGGTGGAATGCTCTGCCAGAAGACGTCAGGGCCCTGTGGGATCTTTTACAGTTTTGCAGGGCCTGTAAGGCAGAGATATTCCACCAAGCCTTTGCATAAGGACAGCAATGGTTGCCATGCTGGCACCTTTTTCCTCTCCACCCCCTCTTGGGGGGATTCCCCCACCTCTGGCGTGATGTATTGCCTAAGAGCACTTTAAAGACGCCATCAGGGTTTGTAGTTTTTTACTGTAATTGATTCTATCTATCTATCTATCTATCTATCTATCTATCTATCTATCTATCTATCTATCTATCTATCGTACATTGCCCTGAGCCTGGCGCTGGCCGGGATAGGGCGATTCATTAAATAATAATAATAATAATAATAATAATAATAATAATAATAATAATAATAATAATAATAATAATAATAATAGCTTGAGGGCACAATCTACTAAAGTCAGGGCTTTTTTCTAGCAGGAACTCCTTTGCATATTAGGCCACACCCCCTGACATCACCATTATTTTACACAGGGCTTTATGTAGAAAAAGCCGAGCAGGAACTAATTTGCATATTAGGCCACACCCTCTGATGCCAAGCCAGCAGGAACTGCATTCCTGTGCATTCCTGCTCAAAAAAAGCCCTGTTGCTATATCTTGAAATCATAGTGCACAACCCAGGGTTGGATCCAGTCAGCTTTCCCACTCAATCTCACCTAATTTCTTCCATATACCTTTGTCTCATGATCCTCATCAAAGCTGTTTTGATACTTTTTCAACAGCATAAAATAGTTGGTTATATCCAACCCATACTGTTTATGTGGGTGCAGTGGTATTTTTAGTTTTAACATTTATGCTATATATTCATTATAGAGTAGGATAATTTAGAAGCGTTGGTGTCTAGAACTTATTTTTAAAGATTATATTATTAGACCTTCGCTCTGTGGTTTACTCATTAGAAAAAAAATGGGTGAAGTATGACTAAAACCCTAATAATTTCCATATGTGCTAACGTGAAGTATAACACTTTGGTATTTGAGCCATGAGCTAGCATTCTTCTGAAATTTCC
The DNA here is from genome assembly GCF_032191835.1 of Heteronotia binoei. Lineage (NCBI taxonomy): Eukaryota > Metazoa > Chordata > Lepidosauria > Squamata > Gekkonidae > Heteronotia > Heteronotia binoei. The sequence continues at coordinate 110,558,332 of NC_083229.1, forward strand.
CACAATTGGGTAACTGGCAAGGATAATTTTTTAAAGTCAAAAAATCTGTATTTATAGTATTTGACAAACTAGTAGTAATTCACATCAGGCTGGTGTATCGGATTTCTTATGGTATGTTTCACCAGCTCATGTGATCTGTTTAGTAGTTCTGACCAAATCTAATTTTAATTTTTGAGGGTATATGGTCAAGTGGAATTATGTATTTGTTCTTTTTCTTCTGTGAATGTGGATTTAGATGGAGCTGGCTGCAGTAATCCGTTTCACAGACTCAGTTACCAAAATGTCACCAATACAAATTTGCTCCTGTTATATGAGGCTCCCTGCATTTGACATGGTGTAGCCTATCTCACATCTTCTTCAACAGAACAGATGAAGTGCTTGTGAAAATAATCTGTTCTAACGTACCATTCATTTGTTGTTAGACTGTGAAAGGCCACAAGCAACTTGTGCACTTGTAAAGTGGACTGATTTGGGCAACGTAACAAAAGTAGTATTTTCATTTGTATGAATAGTTGTTGAAATATTTTACCTTAACATTGTTAACCAGGGGATTCTCTCCTTTCTCCCATATTTATGTTATAATAAAATTCATTCTGGCTTTTATTTGATTTTGTATATATAGTACTGGGTATAAGGGAGGGAAGGTGGCATGGTGTAGCCTGATATCAGATCTTTGAAGCAAAGCAAGGTTGATATTTGGATGGGAGACCACCAAGGAAGACTTTTCAGAGCAAGGCAATGGCAAAGCCTCTCCGCTTCTCAGTAGCCATGAAACTGGGGTAATCATACGGTTGTCAGGTCTCTGTTGGAAAATACCTGGAGACTTTTTGATTGGATGTCAGACACCATACAATTATACTGTAAAGTGAGACTGATTTTGCGGTGGCAGTTGCTCTGCCCCCGGGCTTCTGCTTTCCCTGGATCAAGTGATTGATTCCCCACCAGTTGCTGCATGGCTGCATTTTGACTTGCAGCTCCTTCCAATTTTCCCTGTGTCTTCCTGATCTTGTGTTTTGGAGATCAGGAAGATGTGGGGGAAATTGGAGGGAGCTGTGGGTCAAAATGTGGCTGGGAGAGGGTGGGGTTTGAGTGGGGAGGGGCCTCATCATAGTACAATACTATGGAATCCCCCCTTCAAAGCAGTCATCTTCTCCAGGGGAGCTGATCTCTGCCAGCTGGAGATCAGCTGTAAAAGAAGATCTTCAGGCCCCACCTGGAGGCTGGCAACCGTAGGCCATCATTAACAGTTTGTGATTTGATGCCACTTGCATATGTATTCTATATAAAAATACTCTGTGTAGTGCCTTATCCAGAACCCAAATAATTGAACCCTTTTCCTACTTAGTCTTCTTCAAAGATCAGGGGAGTTGATCTATGCCACCTGGAGATCAGTCATCAAAGCGGGGGATCTCCAGGTCTCATTTGGAGGCTGGCAACCCTACTCCAGATCAAATGGGTAAGATCAAACAGGCACATCTGGCTCCCAAGCCCCACTTATCCTTACCTTGCATTAAAAAAGCGCTTCCATGGCGAGTTTCCAGGTATCTGAATGCCTGGTTGCACCATGGAAATGCATGGGTGGTGTTATCATTCTACTCAGTTTCTAGCATTCTTTCCCCCCATCCCCACTCCAATGTGCCCTTCAGCACCCCCACAGAACACTGCCAGGAATGCACATGCACTTGTCTGCTTCTATGCACTGCACAGCGGAACTTAGGGAAAATACCTAAGACATCTGTAGCTCAGTGTTGCAGTGCATTAACCAGGGCATTTTTTGTAGCAGGAACTTCTTTGCATATTAGGCGACACCCCTTTTATGTAGCCAATCCTCCAAGAGTTTACAGGGCTCTTAGTACAAGGCCTACTGTAAACTCCAGGAGGATTGGCTACTTCAGGAGGTGTGGCTTAATATGCAAAGGAGTTCCTGCTACAAAAAAAGCCCTGGCATTAGCAATGTGAATGACCAGCCAAGGGCCCATGGCACATAGTTGGTGCTATCGAATACAACACATCCCAAACTCAAGTGGCTTTTTAAAATCCAAGATACTGCCATGGCAACCAGCCCATCTGACCACACCCACAGTTTTGACATGGAAAGCAGATCTACAGGATCTAAATAGCCCTTTGCTAAGGGCTGTACTACTGTCTACTGTAGACTGCCCGGACAAATTAAAAGGAGATAATCTGGTTGGTTCTGATTATTTGGTATTTTGAAAAGATGCTATGTAGAAAGCAGCTGGGAGATCAAAATTATTATCCAAAAAGTGTTGTAATAAAAAGGTTCCTTTTCATCCCAGGAGAAAGAAAATAAAATGAACTGGGAAAAATGGAAAGTCAAGTCAAATACTTGTCTTGTGTTGACTCAAAGTCATAACAAACAGCAAACACAGGATTATAAAATTGTAACACAGTTACATTGCCAACTATAGTATAAAATTCACAACCATAACAACATAATAATATATTATATGATATGATACATAATAACATAAAAACCATAATAACAAAGATGAATTTATCCACCACAATAATAAAGTATACCATACCAAAATTTACTTATCATAATAAAACTATTCATCATTAGGACTTACATCATAAGAAAATTATCTTAGTCCTAACATCCATGGCAATAATCTTTACCATCTGCAACATTATCCATTTATTCTTATCTACCAATAGCAGTACAGGTTTATTCAAATTCAATCTCCCTGTGATTGCTACAGTGACCCCAAATGGTACCTGAACTCTCCACAATTTTGTTGGTTTTTGCCAGTGACTGTATAGGCATCAATAGGAAATTTGGGGTGGGGGATTAACCCTGAATTTGGGGTTTGTTTAAAAAGTTAGATTTTTTTTTCTTTGAACAGCAGAGTCCCTCTGAGCGTTCAGAGCCTGCATTCATAGTCATGGCTAACTTTGTGTTCACACAGCGGCCATCATATCACTAATATAGTTATACCAAGCCAGGGGTGGTCAAACTTGCTTAATGTAAGATCCACATAGAATAAACATCAGATGTTTGAGGGAAGGAAGGAAGGAAGGAAGGAAGGAAGGAAGGAAGGAAGGAAGGAAGGAAGGAAGGAAGGAAGGAAGGAAGGAAGGAAGGAAGGAAGGCAAATAGATGGAGGAGGGAGGAAGAGGTGGAAAGAAAGCAACTTTAAGTGATTTAATGAGACAATTGCCTTCTCCAAGCCAGCTGACAGGAAGGTGGGGGCTTCAAGAGCCACGCAATATGTGTGAAAGAGCCACATGTGACTCCCGAGCCACAGTTTGCCCACCCCTGTGCTAAGTGATGTCAGAGGGTTGTGAAAAGGTGCAAGATGAGGTGTAAAGCATTTTGCATATTATAAGTGTCATATAAATGCTTTCCTTTAGGCCCACTGATATCCCAGACTATAATTTCCATCTGGTTTACTTATTAAATCACCTTTGAGTATGCTTTCACAACAGCTTGTGTATAAACAGCCACCATGACATTGTGCTCTTCTCATGATGATGGCACTTTTTTTTTTCTCCACTTGATTGCTTATCCCCAGCCAGCATGACATTGATAGAGCTTCCCTTGGAAATTTGTTGTACCATTCATGATGTAATCTCCTGGCAATAGAAAACTGGCAAGAGAAAATGGTTATGTTTTCAATTACCCTGCTAAGTAATCACACAAAGTTTAATAGTGAACGATTCTTTACTCCTGGGGTGCCCTGACCAATTGTTTTGTAAATTGATTTCAGGACTAAGGATACAAGCATGAGAGAGAGAATATTATTTATGGTTTGGAAGATATCTTTTGTCATTACTGTCTCTCTCTCTCTCCTCTCCCACCCCGCAGTACTTTGTGGCAGGGCAGCAAAATAAGGTGGTTTCTTTGTAGCATCGTGTTTTCACATTAGACAGTTAAGAAATGCTCAGCCCTAATGATAAACTTACTAGGATTGATAGAGTTGTCAAATTTTTGCTGCCACTAAATATGTTTCCTGTTCTTCAGGAAATTAATTTTCCCTGTGAAAGGACTTTTAAAATTTTGCTTTGCTATGCTTTCAGAACTTATTTTCCATACAGTTGGTCCTATGTCAAACGTACTGTCCTGGTGTAGGCTGTGTCCTCCTGGATTCCAAAAATACTAAAGCAAGTTGCTCTGTTCTGGTTGCATCTATAAGAGAGTGATTTTCCCATTGTGCTTCCATTAGGCTTGCCAATCCCCAGGTCCCAGCAGGGGTTCTTCCGCTTTCCCAGACTCCATCCCGCCCCCAGTCAGCTGGCCGGCGAGGGGAAGGCCCGCCCCCAGAGGACCATGTGCTTTTGGAGGCTTCAGTCTCTGACTGAAAGGCTTCCTCTTGGGATGGTGTGTCTGTGTGACTTTGAAGAAGTTGGCAGCAACTCATGAGTAGAGATGCCAATCTGTCGCTTCATTGTCACCAGAAATGGGGTTGAGGGGGAGAGAAATGTCTGCTAAGCACTTCATTATTCCCTATGTGGAGATCGATTCTCATAGGGTATAATGGGGAATTGATCTGGAGGTTCTGGGGGCCCTCGGGGAGCTGCTTTTTGAGGTAGAGACACCAAATTTTCAGTATAGTATCTAGTGCCCCAAAGTACCCCCCAAGTTTCAAAACGATTGGACCAGGGGGTCCAATTCTATGAGCCCCCAAAGAAGGTGCCCCTATCCTTCATTATTTCCTATGGAAGGAACACATTTAAAAAGGTGTGCTGTCCCTTTAAATGTGATGGCCAGAACTCTCTTGGAGTTCAATTACACCCTTGTCACACCCTTGTTCCTGGCTCCACCCCCAATGTCTCCTGGCTCCACCCCCAAAGTCTCCCGGCTCCACCCAAAAGTCCCCAGATATTTCTTGAATTGGACTTGGCAACCCTAGCTTCCATTGCTGGTCCAAATGCAAAGGGATATGCAGTAGCAATGGAGCTTGGCCTCAGGAGGCAGGGTTCTCTTTCCTTCATTTCACTTTGCGCCCACCAGTTCTCTCACATGCCCTCACAACTATCCTCCTTTTTTGTTGGTGGGTTTTTGTGTGTGTGTGACTGACTTTATCAACTGGGCCGCCATTTTGCAACTGGCTTCTTCACAGTGCTGTAGAATCTACTCTCTTAGTTCAACACTTTGAGGGACATACATAGGGGTGGAATTCTAGCAAGAGCTCCTTTGCATATTAGGCCACACCCCCTGATATAGCCAATCCTCCAAGAGCTTACAAAAAAAGAGCCTTGTAAGCTCTTGGAGGTTTGGCTACATCAGGGGTGTGTGGCCTAATATGCAAAGGAGCTCCTGCTAGAATTCCACCCCTGCTTCTTTCCAATACTGTGCTTCAAATCCAGATGGCTACCAGCTGACAGTGCCCTAAGTTGATATAGAGATGCTACAGTGATCGGTGTCTGGTCCACGGTCCATTTTTTGCATAACCTGAACCATATGTTTGTTGTTCTCCTGTTGTAGCATTTCACACTGTTCTGGCAATATATATATATATATAAAACCAATATAGAAAAGACACCTACCTTGTCTCTGTGCTGTCACAATGTGTTGCTAGGGTAGGATGATATCAGTATGGGTGGGAACCATATCATATGCCTCTCCTATGGGATTCTGCATTATCACAATAAAGGAAAACAGCTGATTTAAGGTTTTTCAGTCCATCCTACTCATAATGGATACTGACTTCAATAGCCATTAAAGTAAGACCCCATAAATACCGAGTTCTTGTTTCCTTGTGCAGTACTTGCATATCAGAGATAAACAAGAAAGTGTACTGTAATTTTAGGTTGTGGGTCTATAAAGATTAACGTTTATGACACTGAGAAATAGTGAAAGCCCCCAGGGATATTTCAGAAATAAGAAAGTGCAGTGAGCTTGTCCATATAACTGATCACACCTTGGCTTAGCAGCTTATTCAGAAATCAATGCTGCACAAATATACTCATGCACAAAATCTGTGTGTCTGTTTCCAATAAGGATATGAAATCAGAAGCTTACATTTTAAGAATTATCAATGAATTAATATTATTTCTTGTGTTGAAGAAGAGAAAGAATCATTTTTTAAAAAAATCACTGAAGAATGACTATTGGCTCAATGTGATTGTGAAATGCAGAATGGGCTTCACACTTTCATCAGAGAATGGATCAAAAGCTTTACCCAAGCAGCATTTAACTTGTGCCATGTGCCCTTCTACCCACAGGAAGTAAAACAAGGTGTCCAATCAAGAGGGCAAAGTAGTAGAAGAATAGCTGATTTTTATACCCTGTTGTCCTCTACTTTAAAGAGCCTCAAAGCAGCTTACAATTGCCTTCCCTTCCTCTCCTCACAACTTAGAGAAGTGCGTGGGGCTAAGAGAATCCTGAGAGCCAGTTTGGTGTAGTGGTTTAGTGTGCGGACTCTTGTGTGGGAGAACCAGGTATCAGTCCTCACTCCTCCACTTGCAGCTGCTGGAATGGCCTTGGGTCAGCCATAGCTCTCGTATGAGTTGTCCTTGAAAGAGCAGCAGCTGTAAAAGCTCTTTCAGCCTCACTTACCTCACAGGGTGTCTATTATGGGGGGGGGGGAGGTAAAGGAGATTGTGACCACTCTGAGACTGAGATTCAGAGTATAGGGTGGGATATAAATCCAATATCTTCTGAGAGAATTGTGATTGGCCGAAGGTCACCCAGCAGGCTTTATGGGGGAAAGTGGGGAATCAAACAAACCCAGTTCTCCAGATTACAGCCTGCCACCGTCGACCACTACACCACGATGGCTAGTAAGGATTTCAAGTAAAGAACAAGGAGAAGAGCTGGTAAATTAGCTTTGTCTTGGGATAAGCTTCTAACTTAGTCCCCAGTTTAGCTCCTGGAAGGTAAGGTATAGGATTCCAATTATCCATCACTGTTTCTGAGAACCTGTGGTTTCTGAAGAAGTGTGCATGCACAGGAAAACTTATAACAAATAAAATTTTGTTGGTCTTTAAAAGTGCCACTGGACTCAGATTTTGTTCTGTGGGATAGAGAACATTTTTTTAAAAAAATCTGTTTTGCTACAGGTAGTGGGGTTTTTTTGCTGTTAAGTTGCAGCCAATTTCTGAAGAGTCCCATGGCGCCGAGTGGTAAAGCTGCAGTACTGCAGTCGGAGCCCTCTGCTTACGACCTGAGTTTGATTCCAGCGGAAGCTGGTTCAGGTATCCGGCTCCAGGTTGACTCAGCCTTCCATCCTTCCGAGGTCGGTAAAATGAGTACCCGGCTTGCTGGGGGGAACGTGTAGATGACTGGGGAAGGCAATGGTAAACCACCTCATAAAAAGTCTGCCGTGAAAACATTGTGAAAGCAACGTCACCCCAAAGTCGAAAACGACTGGTGCTTGCACAGGGAACTACCTTTACCTTTTTTTTTTTTTGCATCCAGTTTATGGTGATCCCATGGAGGTTTTAGACAAGAGATTTGCAGGCTGGCATCCCTACTCTGAACTTTATTGATGCCCTCCTTTTCCACTGTGCCTGGGCTCTTGCTCGTTCTGCCATAGCCATGTGGTCCTAGGCATACCTTCGCTAGGGATGCCAGTCTCCATGTGGGACCTGGGGATCCCTTGGAATCACACCTCACCTCCAGACTACAGAGATCAGTTCCCCTGGAGGAAATGGATGCTTTGGAGGGTGGAATCCATGGTATTGTACCCCAATGAGGTTCCTGTCCATACACCCCCCTCCCCCAGTTTCTGAGAGCCAGTTTGGTGTAGTGGTTAAGTGTGCGGACTCTTATCTGGGAGAACCAGGTTTGATTTCCCCCTCGTCCACTTGCACCTGCTGGAATGGCCTTGGGTCAGCCATAGCTATCACAGAGATGTCCTTGAAAGGGCAGCTGCTGTGAGAGCCCTCTCAGCCCCACCCACCTCACAAGGTGTCTGTTGTGGGGGGAGATATAGGAGATTGTAAACTGCTCTGAGTCTCTGATTTAGAGAGAAGGGCGGGGTATAAATCTGCAGTCTTCTTCTTCTTTTTACAAATCTCCAGGAGTTTCTGGATCTGGCAGCCCTATGCGGGACTGGGTATCTTAGACGCCTCACTTCTGGCAGCTCACACCCCAATGCCAAACCCCTCTGCCCCGACTTTTGCTGCAATGGCTTCCCTTGTTGCTGTCTTGCAACTTATTTTTTTTTACAAAAATAAAAAATCAACTGTGATACAGATGCTAAAGAATAAATCATTAATTAACAATGTAATTTAATATCGAATACAATATATATTCCCAAAAGGTGTCTGTTACAATTATTATTCAGATTCACATAAACAATAAAGCAAGTGCACAAGAAAACAGTCCAGAAATGATGCTCCCACTCATTTAAACCATCCAGTGGTGGAAAACGTGAATAGCTTATAAATACTGCTGAATACAAAATAACCTTTTCCATATTCAAAGGAAAGGAAAGAAAGGAAAGGTCCCCTGTGCAAGCACCGGTCATTTTCGACTTTGGGGCGATGTTGCTTTCACAATGTTTTCACGGCAGACTTTTTACGTGGTGGTTTCCCATTGCCTTCCCCAGTCATCTACACTTCCCCCCACCAAGCTGGGTACTCTTTTTACCGACCTCAGAAGGATGGAAGGCTGAGTCAACCTTGACCTGGCTACCTGAAAACCCAGCTTCCGCTGGGGATCGAACTCAGGTTGTGAGCAGAGCTTAGGACTGCAGTACTGCAGCTTTAACACTCTGCGCCACAGGGCTCTTGTTCATATTCAAAGAGCAGTCCTAAAAACAGACTGCAAAGACAATGATTTTCTTGAGTCTAGAAGGACTTGCTTATGAGCAGCAACCAGAACAATAAGATTTTGTAAATCCTAGAAGATCTTCCTTACATCATCTCACATGACATGGCTTCTGGATCATGCCAATGTTTCGTGATCTTCATCAGACATAATTTCTGTCAAAAAGAATCCAAAATGAATAATCAAGGCACCAGCCTTGGAGAACCAGGTTTGATCCTCACTCCTCCACCTGCACCTGCTGATGTGACCTTGGGTCAGTCACAAGTCCTTGCAGACCTGTTCCTCTCAAGAGCAGTTTCTGTCAGAGCTCTATCAGCTCCACTTACCTCACAGGGTGTCTGTTGTGGGAAGGGAAAGGAGAGTGTAAGCTGCTCTGAGACTCCTTAGGGTAGTGAAGGGTGGGGTATAAATCCAATTTCCTCTTTTCTTCTATTTTGTCAATGCAGTTCTAAACAGAGTTACACTCTTCTAAATCCATTGAAGTCAATAGTAGGACTACTAGCTCCAGCTTGGAAAATATCTGGAGATTTTGGGGGTGGAGTCTGAGGAGGGCAGGGTTTGGGAAGGGGAGGGACTTCATGCCACAGAGTCCACCCTCCAAAGCAACCATTTTCTCTAGGGGAACTGATCTAGGTAATCTGGAGTGAAATTGTGATAGTGGGAGATCTCTGGGTACCACCTGGAAGTTAGTGACCCTATTAAGAGCACAGATCCTTGTGGAGAGAGGGCACTCTGCAACAGAAGGGAAGAGTGCTGAGCAGGGGTGGAATTCTAGCAGGAGCTCCTTTGCATATTAGGCCACACACCCCTGATGTAGCCAATCCTCCAAGAGCTTACAAAAAAGAGCCTTGTGTGGCCTAATATGCAAATTAGGTGTGTGGCCTAACATGCAAAGAAGCTCCTGCTAGAATTCCACCCCTGGTGCTGAGGTACTGCAGTAGCATATCCCAGTTGAATATACAGCTGGCACAAATAGCAGTGGAGGAAAGTAAAAGTTCAGAGCATCTTGTTCATGACCTAGGCAGACAGATAGCCTTATTAGGACCAGCAGTGTGCCCTTGTCCCAGGCTATTGACCAGTCTTTCCCCCTCTTTCTCAAACAGTATGGCAACCAAAGCAGCAGGAATTCATCCCCAGGGGAGACTTTGGGCAAGATGAGGAAGGCATTTCAAGTCAGTGGTTGAGGGATGTACCTCATACCGAGAACATTCTCAAATGTGAAGAGGAGGAAAGCATAGTGCCCCCTGAGTTCACCCCCCTCCACAACACTTGTGGAATTCTTGGGGTCAAAAGCAGCAGTCTTTATAAATCCTAATGGATAATGCCACAACTTTATCTTGATTTTCTCAAAAACGTTACACAACACAGATTTAAGTTCTTTGCAATGCCAGCTCTGCCCCACCCCGCCCCAGTTTAGTGGAAGTGCAGCCAGCTGCTAGGGAACGAGGAAATGAAGTTGAATACCACTATATGCTTTCATTGCTGATGGGCTTATTTCAAAATGAGCACTATTTCAAACAGTTTTGCTCTGGAACTGTGGCAGCAGCATTCAGTAGGGCAGCTAGCAAGATAGTCCCTGCGGAAGCATGTTCACATTTGCTGGCCTCTTTGGGTTACATACTTTTGGATCATCATGGGGAGGACATTCAAGGGGCTGTACTATTGGTAATAGACTTGCCAGTCCCCAGAGGAGGACCCCCCAGTTTTGCAGGCTCCTCGCCACTGCCAGTCAGCTGGGCAGCAGGGGGAAGTTCTGCCCCAACAGTCACCATGTGCCTTTAAATCTGTGTAGACTTAAAAGAAGCCTGCAAACTGCCTGTGTTATAGACTGTATGCGTCCCTTTAAATCGTATGTTTAGGGAGAACAAGAGAAAAGCTGAATACGCAGGGCTACTAGGCAGAGCCACATGAGTCTTTTAGTGAGTTTGTGAAAGAAAGAGAAGCAAGCAGAGTCCCTCTGTTTGGAGGAAAACTCCACCCATTAGACTGCTTTGCTTTCATTTTCCTGTTAGTCTGAGAAAGTTGGCTGAAATACAGCAGATGGTTACATTCAGCAGCTCCAGTGAGTAAATTGCCCCAGTGAGATCACAAAAGTATGTGCTTGCAAACTGAGTTTATTTTGGCTGCTTTGCGACTGTGTGTGTGTTCACTTTCTTTTAGTGGAAGTTCAGCCAGCTGCTAGGGGTTGAGGAAATGAAGTCTGTATTCAGGGGAACTGCACTGCTATATTTTTATTTATTTATTTTAGGGAATGGGACAGTCTCCTGGCTCCACCCCCAAAATCTTCTGGCACCACCCCCAAAGTCCCCAGGAATTTTCTGAGTTAGACTTGGCAATCCTAATTGGTGGTATTAATCATACTGTCTAAATTGAGCTACAGCTCCCAAGTTGCAGCATGAGAATGTGCAAAGTATTCCAATCTCATTTGTAATACTGGATTAACACAATAATCTTCAACTTTAAGAGTCACTCAGATAATTTGCACACTGCTGGAATACTACTGATATTAGAGAGTAGAGCCACACAGCTAATTCCTAAACAGGATTGGAACAGCCAACCAAAAAAGCTCCACCCTGTACCTTGTTCCTTTATGTATATATGTATGCATAAAGGAGGAAGTCCTGCTTGAGTTTATTGCAGTTCCCATTCTAACTCTATGGCTTCATCATTTTCTCACATGAAAGAAATGATTAGCGGTGCAAATCCTGAACAGAGTTCCTCTCTTCCCTACCCATTGAATTCATATTTATAGAAGTGTATAGCTAGGGGGAGGGTTTGTAACAAGAACTCCTTTGCATATTAGGCCACACAACCTTGATGTAGCCAATCCTCCTGGAGCTTACAGTAGGCCCTGTAATAAGAGCCCTGTAACCTCTCGGAGGATTGGCTACATCAGGGGTGTGTGTCCTAATATGCAAAGGAGTTCCTGCTACAAAAAAAGCCTGGAGTATAACTCTGTTTGAGACTGTATACTGTAGATCAGGGGTGTCAAACATGTGGCCCAGGGGCTGAATCAGGCCCTCAGAGGGCTCCTATCAGGTCCCTAAACAACTGGCTATCATCTGCTTCCTTCTCCCTCTCTCTTGCTTCCTTCTGCATAACAGCTTACTTTGCCAGGCTTGCTCAATTGCACAGGAGCTACAGAGCAAAGCCTCTATTTTCTCCATTGGCTGAGGCTTCTCCCTTGGGGAGGAAGGAGGGGGAAAGAGAGCTTGTTTTACCAGACTCTCTCAATCACACAGCAGAGCTACTGAGCCAAGCCTCTGTTTCTTCTGTTGGTTGAGGCTCCTCCCTCTCCTGGTCCCCTGAGGAAGGAACGAAAGAGCCAGAGCTTCCTTTGCCCAGTTCCATGGCTCTCATGAGAGAGATACAAAGAAACACCTTTAAGACCAATGACTGCTAATCTTTGTTATTGTCTGTGTCCTTCATAAAGTTTGTATCTCTGCTACCTAATCTTCAATAGGTACACACATGGCCCAGCCTGACATGACCCGGCCCAACAAGGTCTGGTTTATACTAGATTTGGCCTTCATACCAAATGATTTTGACACCCCTATAATCATGACGCTCTGGGAGGCTATTAGTATTACAGTGAACTAACTTTGTGAACTTTTCTCTTTATGTTTGAGTCCTGCATTTATTGCAACATATTTTTATCTCTATAATTTGAGAATATATTGGACAACCTACTACTTATAGCCACTGCCAGCTCTACTTTGTGTTTTCCTGTTTCTTCCTATTAAAAAATAGCAGCAAAAGGCCCCAGCTTTATACCCAGTTCAATAAAGTGACCACTGAGTATAATAATTGAAAATTCCTGCAAATTAGGAGCCTGGCTCTGCATGAAGGCCACTAGAAAGGCATCATCCTAATGCCCAAAGGCAGAGCTCATGCTCAGAAACAATCCCTTTTGTCAGTGAATGAATATATTGTTCTCTCCTTGGAAAGCTGACAGAAATGCTTGACTTTTCCTATGGATTGAAGGAAATTGCTAAGTATATCTGTATATCCTGCCCATGTTCTTTTTTCAAGTAATTTGGGGGCGGGGGGGGGAAACAAATTTAAAACAGCACAACTGAAATATTTCCTGAATCACAATGCTTACAATGATCTCCACTATTTTTCTGTGCATAGTATTGCTGCAATTACTCAAGACTTTTATTGGGGGTGAGGCAGTTTTAGACATATTTTCAAGCACATTGATGGCAAAATCAAGGGGCACGTCACATTAAATGGCATTTTTCAGGAGGCGGGCATTGTTGCAATGTAAGGAAGGTACGCATATGCCTGTTGTTCTGTAGAATGTAAAACAGAACGGTGGGCATTTATATAAAGTAATTGATGTTATAATTAGTGTGCTCGGTGTTGAATTTAAAGTGATCTTCATTGCACATATTATGCTTTTCAAAAATATTCTCCTTTAATTTTGTAATCCAGCCTTATTACTTTAGCTTGTTGCATTTAATGTTTCACTGCATTGTCTTCCGGTCCTGTAAAGCTGTTTATTGCCTGTGCTGGTCTTGCCCTGTTTCTTGCTGCATTTACTTTTAGCTGTAACTTGCCTTCTGTCTCAGCAAGAGGGGCAAATGATAATAAATGGTCTCCATGGTCGGGGACAAAGGGTGGCTCTTGGCGAGCAGACCTCTTTGCGACACCCACTTGAGTGTGGGGTACCGCAAGGAGCTATCCTCTCACCAATTATGTTTAACATCTATATGCGCCCCCTTGCCCAGATTGCTCGAGGTGTTGCATATGCAGATGACACCCAGCTCTATCTGTTGATGGACAGCCACTCAGATACTGCTCTGGGTCATCTGACTGGGGCTTTGGAAGCTGTAGTTGGATGGTTACGACAAAGCCGGCTGAAGCTCAATCCAACCAAGATGGAGGTCCTGTACCTGAACCGTGGGGGACTAGAGCTGGGCCTTTGACTCCCAACCCTGGGTGGTGCATCCCTTGCAACGGCTCAGAAGGTGAGGAGTCTGGGAGTGATACTGGATGCTTCACTTACCATGGAGGCCCAGGTCACAGCAGTTGCTCGATCTGCCTTTCATCGTCTCTGGCAGGCCAGGCAGCTGGCGCCCTACCTATCCCCTTAGGATTTAGCTACTATGATCCATGCAATGGTCACTTCCAGGTTGGATTACTGTAACTCGCTCTACGCAGGCTTACCCTTGCGGCTGATCCGGAAACTCCAGCTAGTGCAGAATGCGGCAGCATGGCTGTTAACTGCATTGCCTTTCCAGGCAAGCATTCAGCCAGTGCTGCGCCAGCTGCACTGGCTACCTATTGAGTACCAGATCCACTTCAAGGTATTGGTACTGACATTTAAAGCCTTGCACAGTCTGGGACCAACATACCTGAGGGACCGCCTTTCCCCATATATGCCCCAGAGGTCGTTGCGATCGGCTACGCAACACCTCCCGACCACCCCTGGCCCTAAGGATGCCCGGCTCTCCTCAACCAAGGCCAGGGCCTTTTCAGCCCTGGCCCCTGCCTGGTGGAATTAGCTCCCTGTGGAGATCCAGGCCCTACCTGAACTACTACCATTTTGTAGGGCCTGCAAGTTCCACCGGGCTTATGGTTGAGGCACCTGGCGTCCTATTATTCCATCATTTGGCCTCTCTTGTGGGTACATTGTGCCATTGTACCTTATCACAGTGCTATCACCATCACTTAAATGTGGGCTTATAACTGGCTTCTTGACATGCTGTGCCTTTTTTGCAAATGCATTTTATTTATTGGTTATTGTTTTTACTGTTTAATTTTAATGTGGTTTTTTAAAACTCTTTTGTAAATTGTATGGAGTTCCAAGGTCTCAGATATTATAATATAGGGAATTTATAGAATATTTGTCAGACGCAGAAATGTTAGTGAGTCATAATATACTTTTGGTACAAACACACGCACACACTATTTCTTTTACTGAATATTTTTTCCCTCAATTGACAATATATCTGTAGCTAAATTAAGAGAGCAGTCCTAAAGAGGTCTACTCTGAATTCTACTAAGGTCTATTCAATGGGGCTTACTCCCAGGAAAGTGCTTTTGGGATTGCACTGTTATTCCCTTTGCTGAGATTTAGAGCTTGCGACATTAACTAATAGTTACGTAAATAGAAAGGATTGCTTCATGTTCTAGACAGCTTCATAGCTGTTTCTCCTTGCCACACATAAGGAAATGAAAGCCGCAGCTGTGATATCTGCTTTCAATTTTAAAATAGTGATGGCAGGCGATAAATACATTGAGATGATCAGGCAATTCACATTACAGCAGCATCTTCTCATCTCTCACTTTGTCCATGAGAGTTTTTTGCACAGCTCTTTAACAATGCTCCCATAGTTTATCCTAGCCAAAATCAAACAATGATCTACATCAGTACCCTTTAAAGTGGGCACTATCTCATGTTAGTGGGGGGGGGGGAGATTGTCATAATGTTTAAATGAAATGGAATAGATATACAGTACATATCTTATTCATTTATATATTTATATTTATGGCAGAGTTAAATCATAATATAAAATACGTAAGCAATTTGATACAATGGGTATGCAGACCGATTTGGCAATCCTCCTAAATACTATCTAAATTTTCAGTCCACTCAATTGCAGCTGGGGAGAAGTCAAAGAGTTTAGTGTAGTGGTTAAGTGTGCGGACTCTTATCTGGGAGAACCTGGTTTGATTCCCCACTCCTCCACTTGCAGCTGCTGGAATGGCCTTGGGTCAGCCATAGCTCTGGCAGAGGTTGTCCTTGAAAGGGGGGCAGCTACTGTGAGAGCCCTCTCCAGCCCCACCCACCTCACAGGGTGTCTGTTGTGAGGGAGGAAGGTAAAGGAGATTGTGAGCCGCTCTGAGACTCTTCAGAGTGGAGGGCGGGATATAAATCCAATATCTTCATCACATCTCCCTGGAAAGAACAATTCTCACATTTCTGTGACAGATAAAAAAGAGGTTGTTGAGCTGCAGATCAAACTGAATTCAGGACTTTGTATTTTGCCCCATTTATACAACAGGTCTGCACAACTGCCAAAGCCTGTTCGTTTTCCATTAGCCGTATTCAGGGCTTTTTTTTTTTGTAGAAAAAGCCCAGCAAAAAACTCATTTGCATATTAGGCCACACCCCCTGATGTCACCATGGTTTCACGCAGGGGTTTTTTTTGTAGAAGAAGCCCAGCAAGAACTCATTTGTAGATTAGGCCACACCCCCTGACACCAAGCCAGCCGGAACTGCGTTCCTGTGCATTCCTGCTCAAAAAAAGCCCTGGCCGTCTTCTATATTTTACATGGTGTCAAATACTGCAGACCTCTCATTGGCGTTTACTAGGTTTTGGATATCAAGTGGAACTGAATGCATCCATGTTCACAGCCATTCATTCCCTAGATTGGAATTTTGTGATGCAGGATTTGTGTAGATCTTATTGTTGTGTGTCAGGATCTTAGTGTGGAGAGGTCCGCATCAGCCACGTCTTTGTGAATGGGCAACTGTTTTCAATTATCTTTGTATGTTTATGAAGAAGAGCATCTTGTCTTCAGAGATGTGGGGGAGTGATGTGGGTAGCCAGTAGGTCAGAGAGGGTTCAATACATCCACTGATGGTTCTCATTGTTGTATTGAGTTGGATATCAAGTCTGTGGACATGGGGGTTGTTGAAACACACTGAAGTGCTATATTCCGCAGTACTATACACCAACCCCAAAGCTGAGCATCTAAGTGTTGTAGCAGATGCATCCAAAGTTGTAACACATAATGTTTGGAAAATGTTGTTTCGTGTGCATGTTTACATTGGTAGGACTGTGTTTATAGCTCAAGGTCCTGTCTAGGGCAATTCCAAGGTACTTAGGTGTATGGATGGATGTAACTCGAGTGCCATTAAAAGAAGACATTCAGTTTATGGTTGGTGAGATTGTTATTGAGACGGGAACTGGAACATTATGTTTTTCCAGGATTTGGCATAAGATGCCACTTATGGTAGTAATCAACCCAAATTTCAAGGTCCCTAGTCAGTATTCCCTCAGTCTTTTCAATTGATTTGTGCTTCAATCCAATCATCATGTCATCAGCATAAGTAAGTGTCCTGGATATCATCTCAGGAACATCAGAGATGTATAGATGGAAAAGAACTGGAGCAAAGACTGAACCCTGGGGTAGACGTTTATTCATTTTCTTCTGGTTGCTGATTGACTGACCTATAATTACTTGCAGAGTTCTATTGCTCAGCATATTATCTAGGAGATGAAATAATGTTCTGCAGGGATAAACTTGTACAGCAGACCATCCGTCCAGTCCAGACCGTATCATAAGCAGCGATCAGATTGATGAAGACTGCTGATGTCTTAAGACATTTCTGATACCCTGCCTCAATGAAAGTTATACAATTCTATACAATTATGGCGGGTTCTAAATCATGCTAGCTCTATAGGAACATATTCATTAATTTTGTCAATTATTCTGTTCAGGATCAGCCTTGCGAGGAGTTTATAACAAGAGCTCAGAAAGTAAATAGATCTGTAACTTCCTGCCAGATGTTTTGATTTTCCAGGTTTCAAAATGCCAACTATCTTTGCTTTCTTGAATTCCCTTGGGGGGCTCCCTGTTCTCATGAAGTCAGTGAGAAACTTGTTGAGCCACTTCTTTGTGAATGTGCCACTGTTGATTAGGAACTCATTATGGATGCAGTCAAAGCCTGGTGCCTTTCTGCTCTTGATGTCAGTCCATGCCTTGGAAATGTCATCAGTGCTGAAATCCCCTGACAGCCAACAGGACAGGTGTGGTTCAAACTCTGGAGTTCTTTTTTAAATCCCAATTGAAAGTTTCGATCCTTCAGAGTTTTGGATAGGGATACCAGTTGGGCAGCTACCTGGTTCGATGTTACCTCTGGATTTCCTCTAAGTGCCGGTGGGCTTGCTCTTAGTTTTTTCAACAGGCTCCAGGCTTTCCTACTGGAATGTCTAAAATCACTGAGATTTACAGATAAGGCCTCTTTGTTACAAACCCCCATCTGTCTGTATTTAGGTAACACTAGTAGGGGGAAAAATATGTTTATGAGAGACCGTCTCTGCTCTCATGAGTGTGCAAGGTAGATGGTATAAATGACTGTACAACGTATAGGTCACCAGTTGAAAGTGCTACTGGATGTTTCAGGTGACACGGTATTGATTTTGAGTGAAACAATGCTGCCATTAAACTGGCATTGCGAGATTACACTTCAGCCTGAGGAGCAGCTGAAGGGTTAAGGCAAACCTTGGCAGAGGGCCAAAGCCATCTCAACCTGGGGAGAAGGAATATGATCCTGTGAAAATGATCTTGAGAGTCATTTGAGGAAGCACAGGTCATAATGGAATGGCTACAGCGGATCAATAGTTGTCTTTAAAAAATAAATAACAGTTTTTAGACCGTATTTGACAGCGAACTGAAAATGATCCTTGCACAGCCCATTTGTTTACTTAAACCCAGTAAGAACTGCCAATCTGGATTAGAATTAGATGGAAATACCCATGCCTCCCTACTATTATAATAAGGTGTGGTCAGCAAAGAGCTCCTTTTGTTTTTTATGATTCTCGCATCATAGCTGCAGCCCTTGGCCAGCTGTGCAGAAATGATTTTTCTTTCTTCTGGATATCACTAGGTGACTCGGCTGATTTCAAAGCCACAACGGTAACTTTGTTTTTCTCCTTTTATTTTATTTTATTTTATTTTATTTTATTTTATTTTATTTTAAATGTGAGGTCAAGCAACGCGGCTTGTTCCTTATTTAGTTCAGATGACATTACAAAAGAGGCATTTTGGATTTGGTTCTAACTAGCTTTAGAACCATCCGCCTTTATTAGCGGAGAAGGATTCGGGAAAGCGAGCGCACTTTATTTGAGCCATGTGCAACAGGCTGAGAAACCTCTCTGTCAAAGGAAGTCTTTATTCGCTGACCGAAGTTTCGGCTGAAGGTGGTTCCTTAGCCAGAAGATGGCAGTGTGAGAGTATGAATTACAAACCTGCCATTCCCTCCTTGCAAGAAACCAGCTGAATAAAAATAGATTCTGACTTGCAAGCATTTATTAAGTAAGCCGTTCATTAGCTAGCTATAGGATTGTCATGCTTCTTGCTTCCTTCTCCCTGAAGATCAGGCAACCACAAGTGCTGCTTAACAAGTGTCCCCCCCCCCCCCCCGAAATGACATCTGCAGTTTTAAGGACACTTACTTGGAAGTACAACCCAATGGAATTCAACTGAATTTGCTTCTGCAGGGGGGTTTTTTGTAGAAAAAGAGGTGCTGGAGCTTATTTGCACAACTCATTTGCATATGCCACATACCCCTGACCTCAATGGAAGGTGAACTAAATTATATCAGCTCAGCATCTAGCTCAAAACGCTTCTTGAATTATAATTGTCATAATAAAACCTGACTCCCATCATACTTCTATGTGGCCACAGTGGCGTGATGAAGATTTCCATCTGTCTGCTTGATATGTTTTGGTGATTTCTCCATTTTTAATGGGAAAAAATATTAGAAAGTTTGTCAGATCTTAGAGTTTAGCAAAATTCTTACAGGGGGTTTGAACAATGGAGCCTAGAATCAAGTATTTTAGGCAGGGCTTTTTTGGTAGAAAAAGCCTAGCAGGAACTTATTTGCATATTAGGCCACACACCCCTGACATCACCATTGTTTTGCACAGGTTTTTCATAGAAAAAGCACAGCAGATACTCATTTGCATATTAGGTCACACCCCCTGATACCATGCCAGCCAGAACCGCGTTCCTGTGCGTTCCTGCTTTAAAAAAAAAAAAAAAAAGCAGCTCTGGTTTTGGGGAAGGGGGGGACAAGAAAGAACGAGCACAATACAATTTAGAGGTTCCAGAGCTCTGCTCCCATGAGCTCCTGCCCAAAATGAAGCCTGCTTCTGCGGAAATACTGGGCAGATAACCAAAGAACTTGTGTGTTCCATAATTGCTTTACTTTTCCAGAGCTACATACGCTCCCATCCAGCCTTTCTTCACCAGCAATCAGAAAGGTACTTCAACAACCAGAAATGGTCTTTACCAGCAACCATCCAAAGAGCAATCTGACCTCTCTAGGAGTTTCTCTAGTTTCAGGGTCTCCACGTGAATGCAGAGACTTCATTTATAAAAGAGAGATTTAGACAGAGGGTGCAAGACAATAAATAAAATCAAAGATCAGTTTATATGTTGTTTTCAAAATCTGAGTCTTTAATTGAACAAAGTTTGAGTCCAGTGGCACCTTTAAGTCCAACAAAGTTTTATTCGGAACGTAAGCTTTCATGTGCACACAAAAGTTTATACGCAGAATAAAACTTTGTTGGTCTTAAAGGTGCTATGAGACTCAAACTTTGTTCTGCTGCTTCAGACCAAGATGACTGCTCACCTGAATTTAGGCTTTGATGTTAGAACTAAAGCAAGTTGTATTAAAAATAACATAATAATGGCTAACAACTGTGCCCCGCAGGTCTTATTGCAGTTCCATAGAGCATACAAGGCAGAGATGTTCCTCCAGGCATTTGGTTGAGGACAGTGACAGTTCTATCTGGCTAGCACTTCTGTTTCTTTTGCCACCCCCTCGCCTCACGAGGCAGTGCCACCTTATCGATTTTAGGTTATTACTGATTGCAACATGATGCGATTTTAATTGTGATTTTATTGCTGGATGTTTATTCTGTTGTGAGTCATCCTGAACCCTGCTTCGAGGGGGGAGGGGAGCAGTTTACAAATGGAATGAAATAAATAAAAATAAATGCAGATCCTCTTTCTACAGGCCATTACAAGTTCTTGCTTGCATTGTGATGAATGGGAGGGAATGGGTGGGAGTAAGTTTCCCTTTCCTTTCTCAGGATCCTTAAGTGGAGTGAGCAGGTCTGTCTCAATAGCTATTTCCTTTCTGGACCCCCAAGCATAATAAGAACAAATGGTAAGAGGGCTACTTAGGCTTGCCAATCCCCAGGTCCCAGCGGGAAATCTCCAGGTTTGGCAAGCTCTTTCCCACTTCCAGTCAGGTGGTTGGCGGGGTGAAGCCCTGCCCCAACAGCCTCCATGTACCTTCAAACCTGGAAGGCTTAAGGAGACACTGGGGCAGTTTGCTCTTTGAAAGGTGCATTTGCATTTAAATATTCAGCTAGGTGGAATGTAAACTGCTATGAGACTCCTTTGAGTAGCGGAAAGTATAAAAGCCTTTTCTTCTTCCTTTACTCATCTAACAATTTATCTCTGTGTTGCTAATGCATTGCCATGGTCTAAAGAATATAAAAGGTCAGAATTTCTTAAACGATAAGTTTGGAATTGTGAGCCTTTTTCAGGCTTTGCATAAACCGCAGGTTTTTAAATTCCGTAGCAACGAGGGCTTTTTTGTAGCAGGAACTCCATTGCATATTAGGCTACACCCCTCTGATGTAGCAAATCCTCCAAGAGCTTACAGGGCTCTTCTTACAGGGCCTCCTGTAAGCTCTTGGAGGATTGACTACATCACGGGCGTGTGGCCTAATATGCAAAGGAGTTCCTGCTACAAAGAAAGCCCTGATAGTAACGAATGTTTCTAAATGTTAAAACCTTTTGTCTTGACGAAAAACTTTTAAAAGTATATTCCCGAGTCAAGTAAATATGTATATTCTTGTCATTTTGATCTTCAGCGGAGTAATGTTTTCTTAAGGCCCAGCTGAACAGACTGCCATTTTTTAAAAGCAATATTCATTCCATTCCCAAGTTCCTACTGAACAACCATAATGTCATCTCCCCAAAACGCTGCTAGATTTGATATATTTTGACGATTTATCTTGCAGGCGATAAGTATCTGTTTACCCAGCACATTTCATATATTAACTCAAATTACATTTGGGCTGCTGCTGCTGCAAGTCCTGGAGAGAAAAGGTGCCAGCCGTTTGATACTAGAGAGCACTGCATTTAACTTCAGGGGAGAACGGGACTTGTGATTCTGTCACCCAAGGTGGAAGAGCCAAGCTGCTGTTTATGTTAACATTAAGCCATTTGTCCTTATTTGGCTGCCACTTTTATTACAGTCTGCTATGCACATGACATAAATTCCAGCATGCTTCAAAACAGAAATGGACTGGTTTCATCCATAAGTACTGTATATCAAAAAGTTCCTTTTAATTAGATGGCACTAGTAGTTGCTCTACAGCTAAAGCAAACCAGTGTTTGTCTACTTTTTCATCTCCCCCCGCCCCAGGGCTGCCAAGAGCCACCATGGACTCCTGGACAAAGATTCCACTCAGGGCCCCCACATGACCCCAATCCAAACCAAATACCATAACAAAATATATCTCTTGTCTTGCTGTTATCATACACCAGGAGTAATAGAAGAACGGGCCCATCGATTCACCTGCCCAGTTGCGACAGGCATAACTCATCAGAAAATAAAGTTAGGAGATTCAAAATTGGCTACCAGCTTCAGGATGACTGTGGGAATTCCAGGGCCAAAAGTGAAAGGCATGGGAATATTCTGGACCAGGTTATCTCCAGACAACTCATCTCTTTGCAATGGAAGCTAAGAGTCTCCATTTAGGGCAGGCGTAACTCATCGGCAAATAATGCAACTTGTTTAAAATCTGGCAACCAATCCTAGAATGATGATGCCAAAAATGAAGGGAATTGGAAAATCCTGGACCAGGTTATCTTCACGATAGGCAACGTGTAATAAGAGAGGCTTCAAATAACCTGTCATGTATCTCCAATACCCAGATCCCTGATTTGCTGTGCAGAGTTGTGGGGTGACATACTCTCTGCTAAACCTACCTCACAGGATTGTTGTGAGGATAAAATAGAGGACAGGAGAACAATGGAAACAGCTTTGGGCTCCCATTGAGGAAAATGAATGGGTATGACATTTGTTATAAATCTGATTTTGCCTGCTGCAACCTTCTGCATGTGGAAGAACTTATCATTCAGCATTCAGAGTACTGTTAAATATTGCAAGTGCAGCAGTCAGGGGCCCCTTGTATCTGTAGAGGCCTTCATGATTGTGCAAGAGAAGTAGGAGCATCTTTCCTTCCTTTTTCTAGTGGAGTTGTGCCTGCCAAAAATGCCTTCTTGAACATATGAACATATGAAGCTTCCTTATACTGAATCAGACACTTGGTCCGTCAAAGTCAGTATTGTCTTCTCAGACTGGCAGCGGCTCTCCAGGGTCTCAAGCTGAGGTTTTTCACACCTATTTGCCTGGACCCTTTTTTGGAGATGCCAGGGATTGAACCTGGGACCGTCTGCTTCCCAAGCAGATGCTCTACCACTGAGCCACCATCCCTTCTTCATCTACTCCGTTTGCACAGCCTATGCCTCTCAATATTACTCTATATAGCCATGTGTCTGATTTTTGTAATTTTGCATTTATGTGCAAATGTATATGGATATACTTATGCACACACTGTAGGATATACGTATTACCTCTGATGAAGTGGGCTCTAGTTCAAAAAAATTCATGTCACAATAAAACTTCAGTAAAAACCCCATTTCACTTGATCCATGTACTGTCCTTTCCCTAGCATTTAAAAGGGGCAAATTGGTTTCGGTAGTGGTACTAGATCTAGTGGGATCGTTTGGATTGATTTTGCTGACATTGTCTAAAAAGATTACGTCATTTGTTTTATAGCAAAGTATTACAGGTCCTACCAACGCAATAATAACAACAACTAGGGACGGGCACAAACCTTGTCATTAACTAATTTTGTGATGAATATCACAAGTTTGTGAACGAGAGGTTTGTGCCCCATCCCTATGAGCACAACCCTCCAATAACCCTGCATGTGGGTGGGGGGGAGCAAAAGGGTTAAGAAAAAGGGGAAGTGGAGGGGGGAGCAAGAGGGATTGCTGAAACCATTTGTATCCATTTCAGCCTTTTAGGCTGAAATAGATGTAAGCCATTTCAGTGAATCCTTCCCCCCACCCCCGCCAGAATTCTCAACTAAGTTACATCCTAAATTTGGAAACTGTGAGGCTTCAAACTGAAGAGGTAAATAGATTATCTCAATTATCCAAGCTTGGGCTGGAGATGGACAATACTCCCCTCTTCCTCCCCCCCCCCCCCCCTGGCTCCATTTATCATTTCTGGTCAAACACATTTTTCTGGTGTTCATAAAAATTAGTGGGAGGCCCTGACCTGGTTAGCCCAGGCAAGCCCAATCTCATCAGATCTTGGAAGCTAAGTAGGGCCAACCCTGAAAGTATTTGAATAGGGGACCTCCAAAGAATACCAGAGTCAGGAGGCCGAGGCAGGCTATCAAGCCACTTCTCTGAATGTCCTCCAGGCCCCAGCAGGAGTTGCCAGCACCATGACTTCCAGGTACAGAGGCACAAAAGCACACATGCGCGCGTGCACACATACACAAATGCAAAAATACAAAAGAAAAAAAATCAATTGGAGGGATGTATTTGAATTCAATCAATTCAGAAACTTAATGGCATAAAAGAGTGGAATAAAAGTACAGACAGAATCAGAATGGGTAGTATTTGAACTGGGGCTGTCAAGCTTCCGGGTCAGGCAAGGTTTTCCCCACCCTGGAGTTTCCCAACCCGCCGGCCCACATTGGGCTGGTGGGAGGGATCCTCCCCCAACGTCACCAGTATGTTGACATCACTTGTAGTGACGTAATCGCGGAGGCATCATCATGTGCTGCTCTAGGAGCTTCTGGGAAAACTCTATGGTTTTCCTGGACACTCTAGCAATTTGTGAAGGAAAACTCTTTGGTACCTATTGTACCATAGAATTTTCCCTCCCATATTGCTAGAGCATCTGGGAAAACCACAGAGTTTTCTTGGAAGCTCCTAGAGGCTGGCACACAACATCACTTGCAAGTCATACCGTGCTGTGTGCACGTGAAACCAGTCCCCCGCTGGAGGCTGCGGGGGACTTGGCAACCCTAATTTGAACAGAGACACCAAGTGGACAAAACATTGTGTGTGTTTATTATTATGCAGCCCTCATGAAATATCATCTGTAGCCAGCCATAGAGATAGAATGAACCACACACAAGGCCTTCTGATCTCTTGTATTCAAGTCACCCTTTAAGACTGCCAGCCTCCAGGAACTGGCTGGAGATCTCCTGCTATTACAACTGAGCTCCAGGTCACAGAAGTCAGTTTATCTTGAGAAAATGGCTACTTTGGAAGGTGGACTCTATGGCATTATGCACCATTGAATTCCCTCCCCTCCCCTCTCCAAACCCCACCCTCAAAATCTCCAGGTATTCCCAACCCAGAGCTGACAATGCTAAGCATTGTCCTTTTGCCAGCTCCCCACAGATCAGCCCTGTTTGGTCCAGACTCAGCTTTCCACAAACAGAAGATTCCATGAGGCATAGAGAGTCAATAACATGAGCTGTGCTGCTATCATCTGATAAATAGTCTCCTGATGGGCTTTGGTCTGCATAAAGTTATTTTTTCAGCTGATGTCTGGCATAGGAACTCTGAGCTCAGTATGTGGTTAGCAGCAGATTGCCACTATGGCATTTTTCTTGCTATGTGGCTTCTTACTCTTAGTAGCCTTTCCAAAGCCCATCAGTATGTTGCTTTTCTCGGATGCAGCCAATGAACCATTGTTTTCCCTGAACAAATTACAAGGCCAAGCTGTTTTATGGCAAATGGCGGACATCTAACCTCCCTTCCACTACTTTGTGGCCATAAGTGAATATAATAAAAGCCAGTGACTTTACTGCAAAACGGTAATATGACTGTCCAGCGTGCTTTCAAATAACACTCCTAGTCAGTTCTGCCAATCAAGATCATATGATGCAGCTACTATGCCCAGATGGTCTTTTAAAATGTTAATTTGTATATCAAGCAAATCAGCACATTATTATTTCAAATTCTGATTTTGCGTATAAAGCACAACAGAGAATAAGAGGGAGTCTGGTTTTGCTGGATTGTGAATGTATAAAGGCACCAGGAAAAGCAAACAACAGACAGTTGGCAAGCTAGTACACATTAAGCTATCCTCTGTTGGTGTCATTTTTATATTAATGTAGGACTTTTTCTTAAGAGAAAACCTGCTAATTCACAGCCACAGAGAAGGTGTGTGTAGAGACACAGAAGAAGATCACCGTTAAATAGACACATCAGCTTGGTAGGAGCTAGCCACCTCACTACTGCTAAACACCCCCTGCAGAATCCAATTCATTGACCAAGTCTGTGATTCTTTGTTGGTCATTCATTATAACACAGACTTCTTTGTAACTCAAAATCTGTTATAGCCACAGAAGTAGCCCAAAGCATCACTCCGAGGGAAGAACGTAGCAACCAATCTACCATTTTAGAAAGAGAAATTTCCTCTCCCATTTCAAGCCACAGCTATTATATTTTTAGGTTGGTATCTCACCACAAGGCCTTTAGAGGCCTTCAAAGTAGTGATCATAAAACAATGGAATCTTGCAACATTTGAAGCTGATTGTTGTAGGTAGGAGCAGCTGTATCTGGCCAGCTCCCCAATATCATTCTCCTCTCATCCATTTTATCCTCACAGCAGCCCTGCGAGAGTGCGTGACTGGCCCAAGGTCATCCAGCAAGCTTCCCTGGCAGAAGTAGGGATTTCAACCTTTGTCTCCTAGGTAATTGTCTGACATTCTTAGCCATTACACTATATTGGCTCTCAGGGGAGGCTAGGAGACAGAAATATCAAATCTATGTATGCAAGAACTTTCTTCTTATATAGGAGTCTAGCTATTCAGGGTAAAGCAGAGGTGGTTTTAGGCTTCCCAGCCTCCTTCTGAGGGGGAGTTTTCCCCCAGTTTTGGAGCCCCCAACCCGCCAGCATGGATCTGGTTAGTGTGGGGATCCCTGCCCCCAAAGAGCTCTGTCATGTTCAACATGCCCAGCACAATGACATCACTTCCAGGTGACATTATTGGACCACATGAGGATGCACCATAGAGTTTTATACCCAAATTGCTAGAGTGTCCCTGTGTGACATGGCTGGCATGATGACATCACTTCCGGGTGATGTCATCATGCTGTGTGCTCAAAAGTGAGAGAAGATTTCCCCCCCACACAATAGGAGCCAGGTAAGATCTGACAACCCTAGGTGGTCTTTTGTATTTTTCTTAAAGCATGTAGGGAGGGAATGTCTGCACATTCCCAGACCTCATCTCAGTGTGCTCCGCCATTTGAAGCATTATGCTGGCTTCTCAATGAGTAAAAGGCAATATAATAATTGAGGGTTTGGTGTGAAGAAAAAGGTTCAAATGAATGAATCTTGTTGTCAGAACTTGTATCTTTACTGCTGGTTCCCTATAATGTGACCAATGCTGCAATGTATTTTTACTATGACTTAGAGCGGCTTTGTTACTGAACCAAACTGACTCCATGTTGTAACCCTTGCTTGACCCAAAGTGCTTGAATAGTAATTAACCTTGCCCCACTGGTATCCAAAATATTTGGGGTTGTAGAATGAGTTATGTTATGTCTCTGCACATTCTCACACTGGGACCCTTTGAAGCCGAGCAGCATGGCCTTCGGAGTAGGGAGGCATCCTCTCTACTGATAGTGATGGTGAGAAGACAGATGTGCCTGTAACGGTGTGAATTGTGGCTTTGTGAGATGTTTGTTTTACGTGTATAAAATTGTGCTGGTGCTGGCTCTCGCCATCACTGTTATCTTGCCTCTTCCAGTGCTTAGTTCTCTGCAATAAAATCCTAACTTTGTAACCAAGTATGGGATCCGTTTGAAGTTCTTAAGTTCTGACACTTGTGAGGGCTTCCTTTGTGTGTACAGAATTTGGCACACCCTGCCATTGCTGTTTAAAAAGAGGGCCTCATCCCACACCTGGCCCCCAAATGGGATTCCAACAGCTGGCAACTTGGAGGGAAAGTTCATCACTTTTGAGCTCCTCTGGGAAACCCACTTTGCTTGGCCAAATTATAATAGCCTGTAAACCAGGCAGTTTGGCACAGGGGACCCAATGGGTGAGGGTAACTGAGAGTTGCATCCTTATGAGATGGAAGAATGGACTTCAGTGGTGGGGAGGCCCAACCCATCTCTAGGGCTGCCAAGCCCCCAGTCTGGGTGGGGATTCCCCCACCCGGGAGGTTCCCAACCCACTGGCCCACATTGGGCCGCCGGGGGAAACCTCCCCCTACATCACTGACATGATGACAGCACCCAGAAGTGACATCATTGCATTGGCGATGGCGTGAGGCGGCCACTCTAGGCATTTCTGGGAAAACTCTATGGTTTTCCTGGATGCGCTAGCCATTTGGGAGGGAAAACTCTATGGTACAACAGGTACTATAGGGTTTTTTCCTCCCAAATGGCTAGAGCGTCTGGGGAAACTATAGAGTTTTCCTGGAAACGCCTAAAGTGGCCGCACGTCACATGGCCGGCGCAATAATGCGTGACCCAGGATTTTGAAATAGTGTGTGAAGAGGAGGTCAAACTGACTCTGAGCTTTGTGCAACAGCATGAGGGACTTCCTCATTCCTTCCCTTCCATCCTGTGTATTTTTGCTAGCAGAAAAGGGCTACTTGTTCACTGCCAATTCCACATGTTTCCTGGGCAGATACATGGAGGTGTCAGAAAAACAGCCCACCCCTCATAGTCCTTCGCTGCTAGCAAAAACACACAGAGTGGAAGGGAGGGAATAATAAAGACCCCCTGCTGTCATGATGTGCTTGTGAGCTATTTGCCACTATGTTCACTATTTTTAAGGTGAGTCCTGAGTCACATATTTTACCCTAACCCAGACTTCTAGCTGGCTGGAATTTGGAGGGAAGTCCCTTTGAATGAGGAGTATAGAGAATTTCACGCCAATTGACTGTGTGACCAAATCCTATGTTATCCATCTCCGGACCAAGGGAGGCCAGATTATACTCTACATGGGCGAGGGCCTTCTCGGTGGCAGCCCCTAATTTATGGAACGCATTTCTAGAGGCCACGAGAGCCCTGCAGGAACTCTCCCAGTTCCGCAGGGCCTGTAAAACTGACCTTTTCCGGCAGGCCTACAGTAACTAACGTGTGAGGAGCTGCCACTACTTTGCTGCTGAATACTATCCTCTACCTATATGACACCCAATAGAGCTATACAGAGAATTAAGAGCTAAAACGAAGCTGGACTGCCTTTGTAAGAAATTTTATAGCACCATTTTTAAGTTTTAAATTATAAATTGTTTATATGTGTTGATTTTATAATCATAAAGTATGATTACTGAGGAGATGACTGAGAGGTGATATAGTCATCTTCAAATATTTGAAGAGCTGTCATATAGAGCAGGGGTGGGGAACCTCTGTCCTGAGGGCCGCTGGTGTGGCCCTTGGGGACTGCTGGACCAAGCCGAGCCATGTGGCAGCCTCCCTGGGGCCTGGCTGGCCAGTGAGAATCGTGGGGCCCAGCTGTGCTGTGCAGCAGCCTCCCCAGGGCCAGGCAGGGATCACAGAGCCCAGATGTACTTTGTGGCAGCCTCCCTGGGGCCTGGCTGGCCGGCTAGAATTGCTGAAGGGCCTGGAAAAGTTATTTTCACAGTTCAGTTTGCACTTGATTATCCCAGATGGTGTGGCCTAATATGCTAATATTAGGGGATGTGGTCTAATATGCTACTGAGTTCCTGCTGGGCTTTTTCAACAAAAAAGCCCTGGACCCATGCATTTGCCAAGGGTGGTGGGCCATGTGTGTGTGTGTGTGTGTGTGTGTGTGTGTATGTGCTAGATTAGGCTCTCCCCACATGACTTAAAATAGAAAAACAATTATTTGCATTAATTTTGCTGGCCTGAATCATTCGTCCTCGGCGGAGCACTGTTTTTTAAGTTGATAATTTTTTTATGGCCCGTGAATGGTGTTATAAATATCTATATGGCCCTTGGCAGAAAAAAAGGTTCCCCACCTCTGATATAGAGGACGGGGATGTTTTCTGTTGCCCCAGAAGTTCAGACCAGAACCAATGAGTTGAAATTTAATCAAAAGAGTTTTTGACTAAACATTAGGAAGAACTTCCTGACAGAGTGGTTCCTCGGTGGAATAGGCTTCCTCAGGAGGTGGTGGACTCTCCTTCTTTGGAGGTTTTTAAGCAGACTAGAATCAACAGCCATATTGATTCTATGGCTCACTATGAATTTAGGTATATGGTGGCTCTTTCTTATATGCCCAGGGTAACACAGCTTGCCAGTTTGGGGTCTGGAAGGAATTTTCCTCCAGGCTAGATTGGCTCAGGAATCCAGGAGGGTTTTTTCTTCCTCTGGGCACAGAGCAGGGGTCACTGGGGGAGGGGGTGGAGGTTGCTGTGAGTAAATGATACACATAGTAAATAATCCAAACAAAAGTTCTGATCAATGAAACAAGATGAACCGGAATAAGATTTGTGCATGGAACTTGAAGACATGCTATAAGTCAGGACTATATCATAATTACATGAGCATATATTTGGACAGGTGTAATTACTGGATTCTTTTTCTCTAATTTTACTTTTTTCCATTTTGTTTCCTATTTGTGTTTATACTTATTATTTTGATAGCACTGTAATTTCTGATATTGCTTTCTTGCATGTGTCTAACTGATCATATATCGATGGTCTGTTTTTAAGAGTTCCTTTTGCATCTTTCATCCTCTGTTCAGATGGACAGAACTCTGTAGTGTATTTCCAGTTTCCATGCCATAATCCAAACTAAATGCAGCCTGCATCTATGTCCGCCGGCCTGCTAGGGCCTTGAGAAAGCTCCTTTTTGTTGCCAGCTTGAAATTGCAAAAACAGAGAGTTGTCAAACACTCGACGGGTCATGGTACCTGGCTGGTGCATTGCCTTTGGCTTGGTGGTTCTCCCTATGCACTGAGCACTGCTGTCTATTGTGATAAACTATGAAACAGTTATGACAAAAGCACATAACCCTTTCCTTAAAAAATGTTTTGTTGTTGTTTTACTTTGAAAGGTATCTGCCATTGCTAGTGGCATTGCTACTATAGATATTTTTTGGTGTAAAATACAAAATAACCCCAACAAATGCAACTAAAGCAGGGGTGGAATTCTAGCAGGAGCTCTTTTGCATATTAGGCCACACACCCCTGATGTAGCCAATCCTCCAAGAGTTTACAAAAAAGAGCCTTGAAAGCTCTTGGAGGATTGGCTACATCAGGGGTGTGTGGCTTAATATGTAAAGGAGCTCCTGCTAAGAATTCTACCCCTGAATTAAAGTGCTCTACTCGAGTGACTCAAAGTATATGTCTTTGGAGTTTTGACTCAACATTTTATTTTCTCCCTCAATGGAAATTCTAGGTCTCAAATGTAAACTCCATAGTTTGGGGCTGTTCCCCTGCATTTTGTTATCTACTGGCCCCCAGATCACAATGCTATCTCTTGATAGAGCATTGGAGGAATTAGAGCATCTGTCAGCCAGCCCTTGCGAGGACTCATGGAGCGTGTTCTATGCTATTTTTTAGTGTTGTGCCGCCTCCTACACTTCCGTCATATTTTTATCAATTGACCATCCCTAAATATTTCTTTTGGCCAGGTTTAATGCTTTTCCTTCTGTTTTCTGGATAGATTCCAAGCAGTAGCTGTAATGAGCAGTAAATGGTTAATGTCTTAGCCAACTCTGAGACCTTTAGGGGTTCAAATGGAATTCTGCCGTTGAGAGTGACATTTAGTACAGTGAAGTTCAGTTAAGAAGAGAGAGGATCAAGGAGGATCCGGAATTAGGGAGGTGAGCCCAGTAGCCAATGTTTCCTCTAATCCCGTCCCCCCAACTGAGTGGAGCAGTTCACATCCTGATAAGAATATCTGCTATAAGCAGGGCTTTTTTTGTAGCAGGAACTCCTTTGCATATTAGGCCACACACCCAATCCTCCCGGAGCTTACAGTAGGCCTTGCAATAAGAGCCCTGTAAACTCTTGGAGGATTGGCTACATCAGGGGTGTGTGGCCTAATATGCAAAGGAGTTCCTGCTGTTATAAAAAAAAGCCCTGGCTATAATCTCCCCAAGCAGTTCCTTCCATTATCAGGAAAGTCGATTTCCAGCGTGAACTAGCAACTACATTGGTTAGGGCAGCTGCATAGAGGGGAGAGGCAATGAAATTGACTTCCTTCCTCTCACTGGTGCTGTTGGAAGAGGAATCAATTTCACCCTCTTCTCAGCACTCAGACTTGTATAGGATGAAAGGGACTGCTTGAGATCGCATGAGAGCAGAATGTAGGAAAAACCTCTGATCTTTGTGCTGATGGCTTATAGCATCCAACCCAAAATACAGTTTCTGGCAAAGTAGTAACAATTTTTGCTGCACACAGAGCAATTATTGGCCTCTTGTTAGCTGAGGACACATTTTTTGGTCACATCAGAAATGCAGGCATATGAACTGCTCGATCCCCCCCCCCCGCTTTATAATTTAAATGCGTTTAATCCAAGGGTACTTACTTAGCTCAAATCGTGTTTAAACCTTGAAGGCATAGTCATGCTTTCTTTAACATCACTACTCATAATCAAAGGTGAAAGGTGACACACCCAGATCTCAGTCTGAATTAGCTGTGGGTTTGTTTGGTTTAGGGTGGGTGGGTGGAGGGGGTGAGTCAGTGGAAAGGAAGAGGTCCACTGTGGAAAATTCCAATGCACCATTGAAAAGTTACGGTTAGCATTTTAAAAATAACCAAGATTTTTTTTTGAAGGAGCCATTTGGAATTGCTACTGGGGTTGGTACTGTGGCTGTTCTGTCAAATGTTAGTCTCCAGTACAGATATTTGTGTATATATGAACAACTGTTGGGTTTTTTTTTTTAATAATCTGCCAAGAAGCTCTAATCTTCCCTTGCAGTTCTCCCGGGATTTAATTAGAATGGCTTCCTACAGCCTGACATGTTTATGAGGCATAGGTAAAGAGACAGTTCATAAAGCTGTCAATTTCCTGAGAAATTAAAGAAAAATTGGGCTTCTTAGTGCCTGCGCAATTCCAAGCTGCTGATATAGTAGCCTTGCAAACAATGAAATCAAAGGCACCGTAACAAGATACTGATGCATTAGATATGGGCTGGGTTTAAAAAAACTATATACAAGAGCATTTGTCAATTTGAATGCCTAAAGAGAGAAGTATGGGAGACAAAATAGAAACTCAGGTAGCTTCGCATGAGACCGTTTGGATTTCAGCAGTGCAAGGATGAATAATAGCCTCTTCATTGCTTCAATGGTAGCTGCAAATTTGCCTTTCATAAGACAAGTCTTAGGGAATCAAATCTGTGAGATGAAAAGGAATAGAATGGATATCCCAGCTCTGTTGCTACCTGCACTGTTCTGCTTACATAAACCTTTCACACTTGGGCACTGTAAACTGCCTGGTTATAACTAATAGCCTGTATTAAAATGGAGCGTTTGGATGGATCGGCTAAAGACTGTATTGTTGCTGTTGTTATTGTCGTTATATAATGCAGCATTATCAAAGTAGATAACATTTTATAGAAGGCCATAATTTTTAAAAAGGACACATCCGCGCCTCAAACGAACGGACAGTTTGCATTTGAACAACGGGCAAGGTGAGCAGAGCAAGGAATGGAGAACAGCAAAAAGAAAAACCAGCAGAGCCTGGAAGACAGTAGGAGAGTGATCAGTGTGGGTATAAGTGGTTACATCTATTTAAGGCTTCATTTTAGTTGGGAATAAAGAGGAAAGTGTTGATCCTTGTGTTGAGCCTGCTCCGGCGGGGAGGGCGGGGTATAAATAAAATTATCTATCTATCTATCTTGATCCTAAAGCTTCACGGAATGAACGAATAGAAAAAGAGATATTCAGATATAAAACTGGCAACTCTAGGATCGCCAGGTCCAGCTCCAGAAATATCTGGGGACTCTGGGGGTGGAGCTAGGAGCAAGGGTGTGACAAACATGATTGAACTTGAAGGGAGTTCTGGCAATCACATTTAAAGGGATCACCCACCTTCCCTTCATTTGGAAACAATGAAGGATAAGGGCACCTTATTTTGGGGCTTATAGAATTGGACCCTTTTGTCCAATCCTTTTGAAACTTGGCAGGTGTTTTGAGGAGAGGAACTGGATGCTATGCTGAAAATTTGGTGCATCTACCTCAAAACACAGCCCTCTCCCCTAGAGCCCCAGATACCCATGGATCAATTCTCCATGATACCCTATGGGAATTAGTTTCCATAGGGTATAGGGATGCCAAGTCTAACTCAGAAAATATCTGGGGACTTTGGGGGTGGAACCAGGAGACTTTCACATTCCCTGAAATAAATAAATAAATAAATAATGCAGCAGTGCCGTTCCCCTGAATACAGTCTTCATTTTCTAATCCCCCAGCAGCTGCACGTCTTCCCTCCCCCTCCCTCTGTCTCTCTCCCCCCAACCACACACACCAGCCAAAACAAACAGTTTGAAAGCACACACTTTTCCGATCTTACTGTGGCAATTTACTCACTGAGTTCTTGAATGTAACTATCCCCTGTATATTCAACCAAGTTCTTCAGACTAACACAGGGAAATCAAAGGTTCTAGTTTATTATTTATTCTCTATTTTACTGTGCAAATGACTTCTGAAAGGAATATAACAGAGGGACTGGGCTACTTTCTCTTTCCTATCACAGTTTTGCAGCTCACTGGGTGCAGCCACCATTGTTCTGCCAGCTGGCCTGGCCCCCATTTAGCCTGCCTCCTACAGATTTAAAGGCGCATACACTGTCCAAAACACAAGCATATTCCAAGCTTCTAGCCTTCCAAGGTGGAAAGGAAAATGGTGACAGTTGGAGCAGGGCTTCCTCCTGCCAGCCAGCTGACTAAAGGTGGGAAGGAGCGTGCAAAGTCTGGGGATCCCCTGCTGGGACCTGGGGATTGGCAAGCCTAAATTAAGGCATAATGGCGTGCCCAGGAGACATTTCTGTCTTCCCTCCTGCTTTTTGATGACCCTGAAGTGGGGGGAGGGCCTCCAAACCAGGGGATTCCCTGTCCCCAACTGGGGATTAGTAACCAAAAAGGAGAATCATGGGCAGAAGAAAAAACCAACAAGCAACACTGCGATTAAGCTAAAGTGCCACTCATTCACAAATATATGATAAATGTTTGTATACTATTTTTAAAGTTCACATCAAATCTTGTACAATAATTCATACAACAATTCATAAATACATTACAAAGGTACCACAATTTCCAGCATCCAGTGTTCATGAAAACTTTCCTACAGTCAGACTCCACACTTGAAACTCAGAAAGTGCTTCTAAAAAAGTGCTTGTAACCAATGTTCCCTCTAAGCTGCAGAGTCTTCTAGCCTTCCAAGGTGGAAAGGAACATGGTGACTCTTGGGGCGGTGCATATGAACGCATACACGTCATATGTCATAGTGGCTGTTGGAGCCAGTTTGGTGTAGTGGTTAAGTGCGTGGACTCTTATCTGGGAGAACCAGGTTTGATTCCCCACTCCTCCACTTGCACCTGCTGGAATGGCCTTGGGTCAGCCATAGCTTTTGTAGGAGTTGTCCTTGAAAGGGCAGCTGCTGTAAGAGCTCTCTTAGCTCCACCTACCTCACAAGGTGTCTGTTGTGGGGAGGGAAGGTAGAGGAGATTGTGACAACTCTGATACTCTGAGATTCAGAGTATAGGGCGGGATATAAATCCAAATCCAATATCTTCTTGTGAGCAAAAATTCTACTTTGTGAGCTACTGGTATTAAAGTTGTGAGCTACTGCATAAATTAGTGTACTCTGGGGTCATCCTTCCTGAGCTAAGACAAAAATGCATGAGCTGGAGGCTAAAACACTGTGAGTTAGCTCACATGAACTCAGCTTAGAGGGAACACTGGTCAGGGAGTGTCTGGCTGGCTTGGTTTCAGGTTTTTTTTCTACAAAAAAAAGTTCTGTGTGAAACAATGGTGATGTCAGGGGGTGTGGCCTGATATGCAATTGAGTTCCTGCTGGGCTTTTTCTACCCCCAAAAAAGGCCCTGCTAAAAACTATGGCACACAGGGAGCTGCTCTGAGAAACTCTGACCCTTTATTTTACTGAAATGGTAGTGTATGCATTTATATGTCATTTTACAGTCTGGAGCTAGGTATTAACTTCCTGACTCTTTGATTTGCCCCTTCTGCTGTACTGTTCTTTTGACTTACTTTCATTTGCCTTCATTAAAATTCCTTCTTTCCCCCCCATTCTCTGGTAGTTTTTTTCTCTTCTTAGACTTTAACATTACAGCCATTACTGCCACAAAAGACATTGTAAGAAGACATCTTATACCAGGTTCCTCTGATGTGTCTCTTATAAGCCATAACCCACCTGAGGGAGAATACTTCCTCAGTTCTGAACATCATATTTTTTGTGTGTCTCTTGCAAGATTATTTAACCTCCTATCTCCTCATTTTTTTCCTAGGTTTCTAACATACTTATAGATATATATTTTAAAAATGTGCTTATAAAAGTGAAACCTTCCAGACCATCAGATCTACTTTTTATATATTTTAACACATATATGATAAAAATGGAAAAAATAAAACTTAACGACACAGAATAAAAAAGAAAAGTGTGGAGCGGTAATGGGTCAGCAAGGTAAAGCTGAGATTGAGTGCAGATCAAAGGAAGTTAAAATTATTTGACAGTACATGATTTAAAACAGCCACTCTTGGAAGCCTCCTGTAATAACTTATTCTATCTTTCACTTGCAGATTGCTGAGCTGTTTTGAAAGAATTCAGAGACTACTGAGAGGGAGTACTGCTATGAATTCAGAGATCATATATAAGATTCAGTGCCATCTTGATTGTACTATGACACTTTATATATAAAGATGGGCCTGGGTGATGATTCTGAATTTTCTGAGCTATTGTCTGTTCATAACAGAAAATTCTTTTGTGATTCTTCAGACGGAGAGAAATAAGATGGGACAAAACCTCTCTCCCCCACTCCACCTACACCTTACAAAATCTTTGTGTTTCTCAGGGAACAACACAAGGATTTTCTGTCACAAACGAAAGGGGAGTTTTATGCCTCCCACAAGCATGCCAGCTCTTTTTTGTCTGCAACCAAACCAGGCAGGGGGCTTCATTCCCCTCTCCGTGTTCTTTTGTTTTTAAACCACCCTGTGAATTGGAACTTGGTTCTGTTAAAAAATCATGCTACTTAGGCTAAGCCTAAGCTGCAGTACGGCAGTCAGAGCCCTCTGCTCATGACCTGAGTTTGATCCCAGTGAAAGCTGGTTCAGGTAGCCAGCTCCAGGTTGACTCAGCCTTCCATCCTTCCGAGGTCGATAAAATGAGTACCCAGCTTGCTGGGGAGAAAGTGTAGATGACTGGGGAAGGCAATGGCAAACCACCCCATAAAAAGGCTGCCGTGAAAATGCTGTGAAAGCAACGTCACCCCAGAGTCGAAAATGACTGGTGCTTGCACAAGGGACTACCTTTACCTTTAAAAAAAAAAAATTCACAAATTTCAAAAATTTCATAACAGCAGCTCCATGGGACAATCTGAGGACATGGAAACAGAAGGAGATAGAGACTAAAACTGCTTCTCCCTGCCTGCTTTGGACAAAAGTGACAAAAAAGCAGTGATGTGTGTCTTGGAGGCACAAAACTCCCCATTGCATGTGTGATACTCATGTTGTTCTCCAACAAATGTGACGACTGTGTAATGTGCAGGGCTTTTTTGGTAGAAAAAGCCCAGCAAGAACTCATTTGCATATGAGACTACACCCCCTTGACATCACCATTGTTTCACACAGGGCCTTTTGTAGAAAAAGCCCAGCAGGAACTTTGCATATTGGGCCACACCCCCTGACACAAAGCCAGTTGGAACTGCATTCCTGTGCATTTCTGCTCCAAAAAAGCCCTGGTACCGTGCAAACAGAAGATCTCTCTACCTGAGAACACTTTGTTCAGCAACTGTTGTAGACCATTCCATACTCTTCTGGTAGAGTTCTGCCCTACTCGGAAAAATTTCTAGGACAGAGAGGTAGATAAATATTATCTTGAACTTCCTGTTTCACTGTCATCATGGATCATGTCCAAACCACCTGCCCCAGAAGGGAAACTCACTATTCTAACTCTGAAAAAGTCCCCATATTGTAAAGTTTCCTTGGGCAGAAGGACTTGGGAACATGTGGGGCTCCCTTGATCTATTGGCTCATTTTTATCCGAGAAGTCTTATATTTATTGTCCAAACAAATCTCAATGTGGCCAGATCTGTGGATACTTAAATCTAGAGATTGGAGCCATGAACAGACAAGACAGATCTTTTTACAAACCTGAGAAAATGCTTCAGGTTTGCAGAAAACTCTGAAACCTTAAAAAAAAAACAAAAAAACATGGAGGGGTTAAAAACCCCCAAACTGGTTCCATGCTTCTAGAACCTCAAACTTGTGAACAATTCTGAAGCCCTTCTGCCATTCCGTTTGCTTATCTTTACATGTTTTGTTAGCTGCATGCAGTCTACTGAGTACAAGTGGTTCTTCATGCCCTCATTCATTCCAACAGCACTAGCTGAGGAGCACAGGTATTGTATACCCTTGACTGAAGAACGGTACACTTCTTGTAACTGGGATGGTCGTCCTCTTCCACCGAGCGTGCAGCTTCAGGAGGGACGTACATGGAGCGGTGAGGGAGGTAGGGGACACCTGCTTAGCCAGTCAGATCAGCTGAATCAACCCTGGCGATCAATGGGATGACA
This sequence comes from Heteronotia binoei, assembly GCF_032191835.1. Classification (NCBI taxonomy): domain Eukaryota; kingdom Metazoa; phylum Chordata; class Lepidosauria; order Squamata; family Gekkonidae; genus Heteronotia; species Heteronotia binoei. The sequence continues at coordinate 110,596,634 of NC_083229.1, forward strand.
GATGTTGCAGCCAGATCACCCTCACATCCTCCTACAGCACTAGTTCCAACCACATGTTCAACACTGTTGTGTCCCGGCTTGATTAACATAGAACTGTGTGAGCTTCAACCCTGTAGACAATAGGATTGCAACAGTTGCAGTCTGGTTGGGCGGGGTGCCAGGGACTACCTATAGGGGGCTTGAGGAGAAGTCTGAATGCACCTATGGGTCTGCAGTAGGGTAAGAGTTTCACTGTATTTAACCAGGCATGGTCGGAATGGGGTGGAAGTGGGGGTTTGCATGCTTGTACATAGTTCTGAAATCACTTTAAGTAAAAGATGCTGATCATTATTCTGGGAGTCCTCGTTCTTTCCACTGAACCCAGTATGTAACAAAAATTAAATAGCACCAGCTATTTTTGACGACAGCATAGAAACTGCATGGGAAAACAACAAAGAGCATCCTTTTTTTTGGAATTTGGTGCCTGAAGCTACTGTCTCACACCGATTGTGCTAGAGTAAGACTGTCTTTGAGTAGTACATTCAGCAATGTCATCAATGATTGAAATCTCAAGGAATGTCTTCACCATTGAGTTCATGTCTCCGGGGCACTGTAATCCATTTGTCAGAGTTCGTGGGGGTCATCTCTGATCTTCAGTTTAGTGACAATCTGTTTCTCTCCTTATCAACCCTTCTCCTCATCTCTTTTCCAAGTTCACACGTTATGACTTTTTCTGGCACAGATGCTCACCTGAGCTTTGTCTCGCTGCTCCTTTCCTTTGCATGGTCTTGGCATTTGCTAAAGTTGCTGCTCCCAGTGAACTGCTGCTTGCCTGAGGATCCAAGGGGTATTGTATATCTCACCTAGATGTACAATGTAGGGGTTTTAAGAGCAACCGGAGTGTGACTTATTCCTGACTTTTTAAATGGTATCATGACCTCTTGGCAGCCGGATAGCCTAAAGCATCTAGAAGTGTTTATGCCTTACACAAGGTTGTTTACCTGTATAACAGGATTCCCATATAAATTAAATCACATTCTAGAACCATTGTATTTATAGCTGCTACTTTTTATTTAACACTTAGATATGGAACAAAAAGGTAACATCAAGAATCCATCAGATCATCAGGGCAAACATGACCTTTGTTTAAGTCAAAGGCCTAAATAATGAAGTTGACTTCAAGCAGAATGGACATTATTCAGATCATTATAATTTTGTCCAGCCAAAAATAGTGACCATACATCATCAGGCTGACCTGGACGCAAGGTGGGTGTGAACATTTTGTTGTTGTTGTTCAGTCGCACAGTCGATTCCGACTCTTTGCGACCCCATGGACCAAGTCATGCCAGGCCCTCTTGTCTTCCACTATCCTCCGAAGTCTGCTCAAATTCATGTTAGTTACATCAGTAATGCGGTCCAGCCATTTCATCTTTTGCCTTCTGTCTTTCCCAGCATCAGGATCTTCTCCAGCGAGTGCTCCCTTATAATTTGGTGGCCAAATCCCTCAAAAAGGAGCCCTAAGTTTTTGGAAGTTTCACTTAAAAACCATCGTTTGATCACACACCTAGGGGTGCCAGGTCCCCCCTGCCCACTGGGTGGGGATGTGGGGGGGGTTAAGGTTGCCAGATACATGTTGGGAAACTCCTAGAGATTTGAGGATGTCCCTGGGGACAGAATCCTCAGTGGGGTACAGTGCAGATTCTACCTGCAAAGTATCCATTTTTTCCAAGGGAACTGATCTCTGTAACCTGGAGATGAGCTGTAATTCCTACCACACCCCTTTAAAGCAAGGATTGTGCAAGATAATTAGGATAGCCAGGCAGCTTTGTGCTCCTCAACCTACCAGCAGGGTTTTGAGAATTTTGTTTCCATGAATAGGTTCCGGAACCTTGTTCCCTCAGAAGAAAAGCCCTGGGAAGGGGGGGAACGGCCTTGAGGAACAGAGTCTGGTGTGCCAGCAATGAAAATTGAGGCTGATTCCGCACTAACCTTGCTCCATGCCAGGCTTCCATTTCTCTCCAGAGCAAGCTAGCAATATCGCACCAGCTGCTCCACTCCATTTTGCTGCTCCACTCCATTTTGTAAACCTGTTTTTTCAGGTTTACACTGTGGCGTGGCAAATCGCAGGTTTTTCCAGTGCAAAATGGCGGTGTGGAGCAGCTGGTGTGAAATCACTAGCTTGCTCCAGAGAGAAACGGAAGCCTGGCACAGAGCAAGGTTACTGCAGAATTAGCCTGAAAGTAGCTAATTTTAGCTCTCTAAGTTTGGAGCCAACCAGAGTGACTGGTGAACCTTCTGGGTAACCTCTTAAGGTGCCTGCACTATTTTTTGTTTTTACCAGATGTACTTCAGCTGCTAAAATGAGTAAACTTTAGTTTGAACCAAATTTGTAGTGTGTGCATGTCTTCCTTCCAGGAGCATGGGACCATATGGCTGTACAAACATTTCTGGATTTTTAAAAAATCCAGTCATTTATTAGCATTAGCCCACAGCAATGGACTTTAAAAAGGTGTGTGTTGATGTTCATTAATGCACAAAAACAGACTTGTAAAAGTATTTTAATCTCATGATTGTTTTTTAAAGTCAGGCATTTAAGCACATCAGCTCACACCAGTGGGGCTGTTAAAAATGTGGAAACGTCCTTACAAGTTTTTTTTTTTAAAAAATAAATAGGAAGAATTTTGAGGAACAATGTGTGCAATTAAATGTGGGGAAAAAATCACAAAAGATGCATTTCCGCCATGAATCTTTTTTTTTCATTGTTTAAAACAATTTTATTTAGTAACATATGGTAACAATATCTATTTCTTGCATCGTTAATAACTTCTTTTTATCTATCCCATATATTACTTTCTAACCACCCCTCCCCCTGTTACTTGACCCCCACCGGTGTTATTTACTTTAAATACTAACATTTAAAGATACCCTTAACTAATAAAAACAAAGATTAATATTCTTCTTCCTTCTAAGACTTAATCATTATCAAAAATTGTCCAATGTCCTTTTATTTTCCACTCTTTTTCTACATATCTTCTAAACTTTTTCCACTCCAGCTTAAAAACTTCTAAGTGATAGTCTCTTAAAATTCTTATTAATTTGTCCATTTCACTCCATGTCATAACTTTTACAATCCAATCCCATTTTCTGCTATTTTTTCTTGCTTCCACAACTGCGCATACAGTGTCCTAGCAGCTGAAAGCAAGTACCAGATTATAGTTCTATCTTCTTTTGGAAATTTTTCCATTTGTAATCCCAACAGAAAAGTCTCTGCAACTTTCTTAAATTCGTATCCCAAGATCCTAGAAATTTCTTGTTGAATCATCTTCCAATACTTTTTTGCTCTTTCACAAGTCCACCACATATGGTAGAAAGAACCTTCATGTTTTTTACATTTCCAACATCTATCTGGCATCTTATTGTTCATCTTTGCCAACTTTTTAGGTGTCATATACCATCTGTACATCATTTTAAAACAGTTCTCTTTAATTAGGGTTTGTAGAATCTTTTGGGCTCAAGTGCCGTGTTCTACTGGAGAAAGTTTTTCTTCCAGACGTTTTGTTCTCAGCTGCGGAGAACATCCTCAGTGGCGTTGCAGCCAGAGCAGGCGCTCTGACCTTCTTGGCTGCTGTGCATTGAGTGAGGCCAGGGCTGCTGGAGAGCTGCTATTTCTAGGCTGGAGGGGGTGTGGTGAAAGGGCAATTGGTTTGTGGATGTGCTATTGTTTGGTGGGGCTTCCTGGAAGGGTAGTGATAAGGAAACTGGCTGTTGAATGTGCCCATTGTTCTGTGTTAATTGCTGGGAGGGTTGGAAGGGGTGTGAAGATAAGGAAGATGGTTGTTGACTGTGCTGATTGTTCTGTGTAATGTGCTGGTTGTTCTGTGACTTTCTGCAATTTATAGTCTGTAGGGTGTTTTGCAGAGCTGGATACCAAGATTGGTGGATGAAAATGCCTTCTTCCTTTCTGTTAAAATTGTGCTGGTGTTTGTAAATCTCAATAGCTTCTATGTTCAGGTGGGTATGATAATGTGAGACCGTAGAAAGGACTTCAGTTCTTTCAAAGTGGATGACGTGATCTCCTTCTTGAAGTGCATGTTCAGCTATAGCTGATTTTTCTGGCTGAAACAAGCGACAGTGTCTCTTGTGTTCGGTAAGGCGGGTGTTGATACTGCGTTGGGTAGTGCCAATGTAGACTGCACCACAGGAGCAGGGTATTTTGTAGACTCGAGGGGTTGAAAGTGGATCTCTCATATCTTTCTCTTTAATACTATGACACGTCGAAAGCTTTATAGAATTCTTCCACAAATATTCCCAAGTTTCCATCTGTATTTCTTTATTTACATTAATTGCCCACTTAATCATTTGAAATTTCATTACTTCATTTTCCGTAGACCATTTTAAAAGTAATTTATATAATTTTGAAATTAATTTTTCATTGTCTCCAAGCAGAACTTTTTCCATTTCTGTTTGCTCTCTTCTTATTCTTTCAGTTTTTTTTATAATTTAAATTTTATTAAAGAAATTTAAATAACATTCCAATAACCAAAAACACGCCCCAACATGGGGTCTACTACATTGCCTTACATGTACAGTCACACTCGATATTGTCAGCACGTTTTAACAAATAGAAAAGGATTCCTCAGGAGTTGCATACAGATCGACATCTCGAAAACCTGTAGATTACATCCAAATCAAAGTTAGTAAATCATAAAGTTCACATATTTTGCCGGCAGTTTCCCAAATATAGTGTCAGAGCTGTTTACATAGTCAAGGAAACCAAACCATTTTTGTAAAAACCAATCTCCTGCTTTGATATTATCAAGCATAGTAATAGCAGTAGTTAGCTTGTCCTGGATCAGGACGTCCCACACTTTTGTGCACCAGTTCTGGAGTGGAGGGGTATCCGGTTGTTTCCAGTATGATGCCATTTCCACCAAACTCTTTATTTGTTGCACTTGGAACCAATTATATTTATTATTCAACTCTTCAGCAGTTTTCAATTCTATTTTGCCACTTTGTATTTTTAATAGTTGATTGTATGACAACCACTTTTCTTCACCCGTCTCAGCTGTTATTTTTATTACTTCTGCTGGCACTATCCATAACGATTTTCTCTCATCCCCATACTTCTTATATTTCATCCAAGTATTTAGCAAATTATTTCTTATATAATGGTGAGAGAAAAAACCATCAATTTCCCCCCCATAGAACATATAAGCATGCCAGCCAAATTTATTTTCATGACCTTCCAACGCTAAAAGTTTTTTGTTTAACAGCATCAACCATTCTTTTAGCCACACTAGGCAAACTGCTTCATGATATAATTCCACCATGAATCTTTTCTTAGCTTTTTTTTGTATGTGTCAAAAATCAAGCATCTCAACAATTTAGCACTCAGTTATTGTAATTATTACGGCAAAATGCATGTCAGTGTTGGCCTCTTTATTCTGTAGTTGCAATCCTAGTTACTTTCAGTTCCATGAAGGCAATTTAACTTGAAATTGGCTCTAAAAGATTTCTGCTCAACAGTTGACATTTATTTATTTGCATGTTTTCCAGGCGATTTCCCAGCTATTATTGCAGAAGCACTGCAGAAAGTAGTTCTATAAAGCACCATATGGTCACACATTAAAACAGTAAGAAAATTAATATGGCTAAAACAGAAGAAAATTAGGCAGCAGGCATTAACTTCCTGAAGCAGAATCTTTATGTGTTTTGGGAATATCTGAGAGAAGGAGTCATAGAATCCTATTCTAAGCTCTGGCGCAGCCACCCAAAAAGCCCTGATTTTGAAGATCCCCGGGGTCTCCGTATAAGATAAAAAACTGCATTAGAACCATCTTAATTTTGGAGAAGAATGTGAGGGCAGCATTTTATAAAGAGGCACACACTTCACATTCATGGCAATTCAGCACAGTATATTCATGAATATTGCATAGCATAGGCCTGATCGATTTAGTTTGATGTTGGTTAAAGCTCCTTGCGTGTAAGAATGTTTTACCTCATGACTGCTGTAATAAAAAAATAGCTGCTGCATTAATCTACATCTAAGCCATAGTGTTAGCAATAATGTTTAAAAGCATGGGTTGGATTCTATCGCTAATGGAAGTTATGTGGATCCTTGCCGTGTTCTCCTCCTCCACGCTGCAGTTCCTTCTGACTCCAAGCTCTGGAAACTAGGAGGAAGGGGCCAAAATTGTTTTCTCTTCCAATCTGGAGAGTGAAGAAACGGAAAGGTGCAGCATCCCATACAGGAGGAACGCACACTAGGCTTGCCAATCCCTAGGTCCCAGGAGGGGTTCTCCCACTCTTCCAGGCTCCTTCCTGGCATGCAGATTTGTTTGCGTATGCTCTGTATTTTCCATATGGGTACATATGCGTCTGTGCACTGGTAAAACACATCACACAAATTATGAATAAAATCACATGAAGATTTTTAAGAACATAAGAGAAGCCAATGGCCCATCCAGTCCCACACTCTGTATCACACAGTGCCCAAAATACACACACGCACTGCCAAGTTTTTTTTCTGCCAGGTTTTGTTACTACCATAGCACATGTGCACATTAATGTACAGAAAGGAAAAATACTTATCCCCAACCTGGATCCAGCAAGGAGAGGCATGAGCTTCCTTGCCTCTGACACTAGGCGATAACCAAGTCAAAATAGGGCACCAGGAAGCTGCTAGCCCTGACTAGGGTTGGAAGGGCTGTTTAATTTGTCCCCTTTGCCCCATTATCCTCACTGAAATATCACCAGCCCCGAATTCTTTTAGTCCCTTCAGGAGAAACCATGAACATCCAGAATTTTTCCACAGCAGAAGTTAAAATACTGCAGGACAAGCGATTAATAGCAGGAAAATAGAGGGAAGGGAAAGATTCCAAAGCTCCAGTCCTCCCTTCATGCCAGATTCCCTGTTTAAGCCTTTGTCTAAAGGCAGAATGAAGAAAATGTAGTTCTGCAGCTGATTTTTTTTTTAAAAAAAAATTGTAAAAAAAGATCATGGCACTGAGCATAATGTATACTTTCTCCCTCAGACAGAACATCCTTTACCATCCCAGAGAGCCAGTTTGGTGTAATGGATAAGTGTGCGGACTCTTACCTGGGAGAACCAGGTTTGATTCCCAGTCCTCCACTTGCAGTTGCTGGAATGGCCTTGGGTCAGCTGTAGCTCTTGTAGGAGTTGTCCTTAAAAGGGTAGCTGCTGTAAGAGCTCTCTCAGCCCCACCTACCTCGCAGGGTGTCTGTTGTGGGAGGGGGGAAGGTAAAGCTGATTGTGATCGCTCTGAGACTCTGATATAAATCTTTCTTCTTCTTCTCCTTCTCCTTCTCCTCCTCCTCCTCCTCCTCCTCCTCTTCCTCTTCCTCCTCTTCTTCTTCTTCCAAAGCTGGGGCACCCTAAGTGACCACTGGGAAGGAATTTCCATTCTGTATATTGTAGGACGATCCCTTGTACTTCTAAATACTGAACAAATCACCTATGAAACATTGACTTATTTCAAAGGGTGCCAGCTCCAGCTTGGGAGATACCTGGAGATTTTGGGGGTGAAGTCTGAGGAGGATGGGGTTTGGGGAGCAGAGGGATGTAAAACACGGTATAATAATGCCATAGAGTTCATCTTCCAAAGCTGCCATTTCCTCCAAGGAAACTGATCTTTGTCACCTGGAGATCAATTGTAAACCCAGGAAATCATTGGCAACTCTACTTATTTAGATTTGTATCCTCTCCCTTGATGAAGGTTCCATTGGCTATCAAAGGAGTTAATGCCCTACTCTGCATCAGACCACTTACCTCCACACCCTTAGCTGTTATTTGGAATGCATATATATATAATGAAGCATCCATATAACCCTCACAAAGGAAAGACAGTTATTGACTTATTTCTGCATGCACACAATCAAAATGTGTTGCAAACCATAAGATATGTTGATCTTGAAATGAAACAGGACAAGTAAGATTCTGGCTGCAAATTGTATTTATAGGGTCCTCTCAGCAGTTACAACAGGTTGTGCAACAGTTACAACAGAGCTTCAAGGGGGGGGGGAGATATTGTGGTATGTAAGCCAAAATATGAGGGGGGGGGGAGAGAGTTCCAAACAGTAAAAAAGCATGCATTCCACCTCCCCCCCCCCCAAGCTTCCAAAGGAAGTGGTTTTGAACACCTTCTCCTGAGGAATTTAGCCTCATATCTGTTGTGGGAAGTGGATATAAGAAAAATGCCATGGGTATGGAGAGAATGGGGGAAAGGCCATATATTTCAAGAAAGAATATTGTTTACAAGGAGTGTTAATAGGTTTCAGGGGAAATGTTAATTTTTTTTTTTCCTAGGCCGAAATAGCTACTGTAAGTTTTTAATGGTTAATCATTCATTCTTGAATTTTTATATTAAGCATTTCATATTACTTTATTGACTTAACTTTTATGCTCTTCTTCATTTTGACAGTAAAGAATGACCAGGCAATACTCTTTGAAAATTGGAGGCCATTTGCAGCTGCTCTCTGCTGAGGGAAGTGAATAATAGGGTGCCCTCAAGGAATTTCAAAGGTATCACTCAACAGAAACTTTTGTGTCTGAAGAAACGAGACCATTTTATCATGGTAGGCATGCTGATATGTTTGCTTTAATAAAATGCCATATTTCTGCCTTTAATCTCTTGTCAACCAGCTATTAAAACCCCAAAGTGTATGCGTGCAGCACATGTAAACACTTTGTGGTTTTGGGTCCCCCCCCACCTTTTTCTGAAATAGCCACATAACACACCAATAAAGCTGGCAGTTTGTGTTTGGTGAGCAGGCTATAATAATTTTCTGAGTAATGGAAAGAAATAAGAATCCCCCCCCCCATCCCAGCCAGAAAGCCAATTTGATTTAATTCAGTGACCCATGCAATTAAACAGAAAGGGGAGGCAACCTTGCAAAAAAACCCACCCCCAATCATAACAGGGAGGTATAAAACAATGACCTTAAGAAATACTGCTTATTTTTTAATGCCATAACAAAAAATTATCATTTACAAAACTAATGTTGCAAAGTGATTATTTATATGAGTCTATCCTTGGAGTTTTTGAGTCTGCTGTGAATTTTGCTTACACTTCTCCAAAAATCTTCCTTTGATGATACACTTCTTTGTTGAGTATAATAGTACCATTAACAATGAATGCCGTGGGGACAGCTTTTCCTCAGTCGGTTGACTTGAAAATTGTCCACACAAAAAAAGCACAAAGCTAAAATCAACTTTGAATAGTCAATGTTGGGACATCTTTCTTTATTCTGCAACACAACTGAGAAGGGTGGTAGTAGAAATAAAATGAATCTCACAGCTACTCTAGGAAACAAAGGCATGCCATGGGGAGCTCTCTGGTAGCCAAGGCCAAGACCTCACTGACTTTAGCATGACCTTCTCTGGGCTTGTTAACCATCCTTATCTGACTTAGGTGAATTGGCCAGGTTTCTCTTGAACTTTGATTAGGCAACCTATCAGTTTCCTGGTGATGGCAAATCCTTTCACCTATGTAACGAACCTTACTATATAGTCTCAGTGTGTTTCTATCGCCTCTCTTTAGCACTTCTTTTGATTTGGTTCTGGGACCAGCTCTTGCGGGGTGTGTTGCTCATTGCATTGACTGCTATCCTGTGGATTGCATTAACTCACTTTGTGTAGTATCCACTTTGTATCTTAGAGAGAAAGGTGAACGATACATAATGTGCATCAAAACAATAAAAACAAGGAAGTAAAGATCAGCTTAAACTGCTGCATTTCTGTTTGTTAAACTAGGGTTAAATATTCAGTTAGACTACTTTTAAAAAGGAAGGGTGGTGGTGGAATCTAACAGCTCTAGAGTTTGGCCCTACTTTTATTTCCTTGGTCTTATATCTAGCTGTATTCTGGTTCCCCAAAGAAGAATGCTGAATAGTATATTTTAGTGAGATAGAGTGCCAGTAGGGTTGCCAGCTCTGTGTTGTGAAATTCCTGGAGATTTTGGGGGTGTAGTTTGGAGAAGGGTGGGGCTTGGGCAAAGGAGGGACCTCCGCATGGTACAATGCCACAGAGTCTACCCTCCAAAACAGAACCTCAAGAGCTTTCAATATCATTACCCCTCAGGGCTTTTTATGTAGCAGGAACTCCTTTGCATATTAGGCCACACACCCCTGATGTAGCCAATTCTTCTGGAGCTTACATGGCTTTTAGTACAGGAGCTACTGTAAGCTCCAGGAGGATTGGCTACATCAGGGGTGTGTGGCCTAATATGCAAAGGAGTTCCTGCTACAAAAAAAGCCCTGCCTCCCCTTTCTGAACTTTAAGAATGGATGCCCATGTAAATGTATTATCTCTACTGAAAATGTGTATGTTTTAATCTCTTATCATTTAGTGAAATAAAATTAGTCCAGAGAGAAATCCTTTAGGAAGGAAATTAACTTCTTGAAAATCAGCAAGTGTGTTTATGACTAGGGATGGGCACAAACCTGCCCCAGAACACTGATTTCAGGCTAAAATTGCCTGGGTTATGGCTCACAAAATGAGGGTTGTGTGAGTTCCACTCCATGTCCTTCCCACAAGCCTCCACATTTTTTTTCTTGAGGTTCGTGCACGTCAAGGTGGGAAGCGGGGGGGGGGGGGGGAGGAGAATGAGAGGGATCACTGAAATGGCTTGCATCTATTTCAGCCTAACCCTTCCTGGGAAATCTCCTCCCCACTTTCTTCTGGCCAAGGCTTGCCACAGACAGGAAGAAGGGCAACCCTTCCCAGGAGATCCTCTCCCACTTTCTCCTGGCTGAGGGAGACCCTTCCAGGGAGATCCCCTTCCCACTTTCTCCTGGCCATGGCTTTAAGATCTATCCCCTTCTATTGGCCTGAATGGGAGTCTATACCTACTTCCCAAACTTCTTCACCAACTTTCCCCCAGTTCTCTTGTCTATGTTAAACTGCTCTCTGCTAAAGCCGAATTCCAAAACTGTCAGTATTCAACTTCTCAGCTAGGGCTGAAATCAGACTCAACTCAGTTAAGGAACAAATCAGACTGGCTCTCTCCTCAGCATGCAGCTCTCTCCAGACTTTTCACTGTTCAATGGATGCTAACCAATCAGATTCCTTGGAGCAGTCTGTCACTTACAGCTCTCTTGTTGTGCTAAGAATTAACCCTTCACAGTCCTTTATCTGTTTACACAGCACTTCGAGGCTTTTAAAAAGTGCATTCTGTCACAGTGTTATATGGAAATAAGTCCAAAGGTCAGGGGTGAACAAATTCGCAATGGCTAGTCCTGATAAGTGAATTGTGCTTGTGTATTCAGGGCAGATTGTGAAGACATGTATTTTTCTTTGAAATTTTGAAATGAGCAAAATTGTCACTCTGAGTTTTAGAAGTTTTTTTCTCTCTATCTGGGCAGAGAACAGCAGGAAGAAGAGGAAAAGTCAGTTCAATTACTTTCCAGACTTATCTCAGCCCACCTTAATACAAATGCTAATAGGTGTAAACAATGTAATGATCAAGCTCTTCTTCCCTCCAAGCAGGGAACACAGATTAGGAGGTGTTAAATACTAAAGAAATGTCAGGAAGGAAAATTCCAGAGACTTCAGGAAAACCTTCTCTGATCTGGTCAGTGGGTGTGGAAAAGAGAGGTGATAAAACTCAGAGGAGTAAGGAGGAAGCTTACTTTGGTGCAGTGTCCATCAGAGCAGGCAGAACTATTAATTGAGATCTGGAGGAGCTGTGTAGAACGTCATGGTAATAGTAACTCTTTAGAGGTCTGTAACTTCCTAAGCTAAGGAGCCTGCCCTATATTTTAAGGTCTAATAGGGCATGCATAGAGAGAGGGACAAAGGAATTGCATTTTACCCATTTCTTTTGAATCCTTTGTTCAGTCTGGTGCTGTGCTAGAAGTATGTTTGTGAACATTTTCTTTTTAATAAATACTTTATAACTTTTGATGCTGGTAGTGGTTCTCTGTACCACATAGAGCTTTACCATCTTGGACACACTTTTTTAAAAGGAGTGCCAGAGGGCAGTCAGTTGGCAAGTGGTTATTCCTCCAGTAGTGCACAAGGCAGTAAATGGTCTGCATGGTGACCAGGGGCTGGGCAATAGGAAACACAGAGGCAAGGTCTCAGAACTTGGAAGGGAAACTGGGAGTCCTGATCTCCCAGTGGGCAACTCCTACAAAGGTCAGGTGGGTGGCAGGTTACCAAAGAGAGAGAGAAAGCCTCTCTAGGTGTTGAGAGAACTTTGTAGGGCAGGGTAGAACAGACCCATTCTACCACAGAGTTCTTTCAATTTGTCAGTGTTCGTAGAAAGAACCTGGTTAAGCACTTTGAGATAACTCATCGTACTCTACAGTTGAGCAATGTATGTGTCAGCTTGCCTTTGGTAGTATTTTCTACACAAAAACCATATCTGCAGACCACTATAAAAAGAAAATAATGGTCTTGGCCAAAGTTGGAATCATGAGCTTCACCATGAACTCAGTGAGATAAATTTTGTATGTTGCTCAACAGCAAGCTCAGTTTGTCATTGAACTCAATCGAGAGCTCTAGCCAGTATACTTGTTTGATACATTTTAATTAAAATTAAGAGTGTTCATACTCCTCGTATGTGTTTGTGTTTGTTTGTTTGTGTGTGTGTGTCTGCACCTGGAAGTCAGGTTGACCTTTGGTGACTGACCCCTACTGGGGGCCTGAAGGATATTCAGAGAGATGGTATTTGATATTCAGAGAGACGGCCTTTGAAACTGCTGGTATTTCTAGGAGGTCTCCCATCCAAGTACTTGTTAGAGTCGATGCTGGTTAGTTTCCAAGATTGGGCTTGCCTGGACTATCCAGATCAGGGCTCTTTGTGCACATTTTTGAGTGTACACAGAACATCTTACACTTATGTCTTGAACAAAGGGATTTGAGATTGCAGATAGGATTTGAATGCGGGAGAGTAACACACACTACTCCCATCACCAAATTGCTTGTTGGGTAAGGCTGGCCCTGAATCAAGCTTAAAATAACAAAAGTTGCATAAGATGGTGGTTCAGTCTGGCCCTGATGTGTTTCAGCTGATGTGATACGAACGCTTAATTAGAAGTGATTGCTCCATATGCAGATGTCCCTTCTTGATGCTGCAGTCCTCAAGTGTTTGAGCATGCATGTGAACCCTACTCATTAAGAACACATAGTGAGAAATGTTTCCTGCATGTTTTGGAAGATAGTAGGAAGATAGGTACTCCTGAGAACACAGACCAATATGGACTAGGGTTGCCAAGTCTTCCTCAAGCCTTGTTGGGGACATTTGCACGTGCAACAAAATGATGTTACCCGGAAGTGACAGCATCAAAATGGCGGTGTGCACATGGGCTGCTGTAGGCATTTCCGGAAAAACTCTATGGTTTTCCCATGCGCTCTAGCCATTTGGGAGGTTAAAACTCTATGGTACCTATTGTACCTATTGTAGTATAGAGTTTTACCTCTCAAATGGCTAGAGCGTCCGGGAAATCACTATGGTTTTCCCAGAAATGCCTAGAGCGGCCCTGCATGTGCACCACTATTTTGATGACATCACTTCCGGGCAGTGTTATCGCACCAGCAACGCAGCGGGAGGTTCCCCCCACCAGCCCAATGTGTACCGGTAGGTTGGGAACCTCTGGGGAGGGGGATTCCCCTCCTGGACCGGGGGCTTGGCAGCCCTAATATGGACTTTTGAATTCTATCAATGATAGAATTTATATTTTTATATTGCAAAACTTCTGCATAAATAGCTCCAAACAGCCCCACTGCCTTTTTTTGGGCTTGTACAAATATGTAAGGTATGGGGCCTTTGAAAGCATTCCCCCCCTAAAGAATACAGAATTTGAGATCCATTCTTCTTCAGTATTGGCTATAGAACTGGTCTTTAAAAAATTAATATCACAATATAATGCAAATATGAATCTTACTTGGGATGTTAACGTGTAATCCAGAGCCAGTTGGTGTAGTGGTTAAGTGTGCGGACTCTTATCTGGGAGAACTGGGTTTATTCCCCACTCCTCCACTTGCAGTTGCTGGAGTGGCCTTGGGTCAGCCATAGCTCTTGTAGGAGTTGTCCTTGAAAGGGCAGCTACTATAAGAACTCTCTCAGCCCCACCCACCTCACAGAGTGTCTGCTGTGTGGGAGAAGGTAAAGGAGATTGTGAGCCACTCTGAGACTCTGAGATTCAGAGTATAGCGTGGGATATAAATCCAATATCTTCCTCTTCCTCCTTCTCCTCCTCTTCCTCAGCAAAGTTATAGCCTTGTAAATTCATTGAAATAAATTAGTTTAAAGGGGTGAAACTCTACATAGGATTTACTCTGCATAGAATTTCCTGAGACTTCAGTATAAATTCCTATAATGTCAGTCTGTCAATTTATCCAGAATAAAATGAATACAAAGGACATACAGGATCCCTCAACTGAGCAAAAATAGCCTTGCTTTGTCGGGGTTTATGATGATTATTTCAATCCAGCACTATTCTGTTAACTTAATTCCGAGATAGGAAAAGAGACCTACTGTATCTGGAGTTATTAAACAGAACATCATGGGTTGGATCACTTCCTTCAGTTTGTTGAGGCACAAGTTAATGGGTTTTGGCAACAGGATACAATTTAATGGATTGAAATGTGTGCCACTCATAATGGTAACTAGGCCACAGAGAAGTTCCATGTTATTTCTACGAAAAGCATTTCACAGGGATCATTTACCAATCCAACATCAGCTATAAAGCCATTATTGGAATATGCTAACACTTTTGCTCCAGTCATTGATATAGCATGTAAATATCTCACAGCTTTGTTAACTCTTAACAAGGAAACTTTTGACCCGTCTATAGGTTAAAAAAAATAAATAGAAAACTGTACATAGTCTTAGTGCTTAGGAAAAGAATGTAAGGCCATTTAACGTCTGCTTTTTATCCATGCCATTACAATCAAGATAGCTATACTACTTTCCCAAAATAAATAGATAAAATAAAAATGCACAAGCTCGAACTCTGGCAGGTCATCAAGGGTGTTGTTCTGAATGTATTTTAAATATCACAAATGAAACAGGTCTGTGTAGTATACAATTAAGAAGAGACAGGAACACAATCCACATAATGCCTTTTATTGGGGATGGAAAATGCCATCAAGCAGCAACTGACTTATGGAGACCTCATAGGGTTTTCAAGGCAATTGACAAACAGAGGTGGCTTGCCATCGCCTTCTGCGTAGTGACCCTGGACTTCCTTGGAGGTCTCTCAATAAAATACAAACCAGGGCTTACCTTGCTTGGCTTCTGAGATTTGATGAAATTGTGCTCGCTTGAGCTGTCCAGATGGAAGCAATACCTTTTATTAGGACCAACCAAATGATGTAATAGTGTGTACATTCTGAGTTCTCTAAAAGAGCCCCGTGGCGCAGAGTGTTAAAGCTGCAGTATTGCAGTCCTAAGCTCTGCTCATGACCTGAGTTTGATCCCCGGTGGAAGCCGGGTTTTCAGGTAGCCGGCTCGAGGTTGACTCAGCCTTCCATCCTTCCGAGGTCGGTAAAATGAGTACCCAGCTTGCTGGGGGGAAAGTGTAGATGACTGGGGAAGGCAATGGCAAACCACCCTGTAAAAAGTCTGCCGTGAAAACGTTGTGAAAGCAACGTCACCCCAGAGTCGGAAACGACTGGTGCTTGCACAGAGGACCTTTCCTTTGAGTTCTCTAGAACCAGAGCTGGCAGAACTAGGTGGCCAGAAGAGAAAGGGATTCCTAAGCACTGAAAGAAATTGGCCAGTGTCAAGCAGCCACCCAGAGCTGCGCCCTGAGACCATGGAAGGCTAGGCAAAGGCAGTGTGGTGCTGGCTGCTGTGGTCCATCTGGCCCTGCCACTAGGTGGCAATTGCCTAGGGTGCCAGCCTTCTGGGGGTGACGAATTGAGCGCTTCCCATGTGACTTGGTGACATTATCAGTGCAGGGGTGGGGAGGGTGCCTAGCCTTGCCTAGGGTGTCAGACAGCCTAGAGCCAGCCCTGTTCTCTGCCACAGAGAAAGAGGAAGGGAGGAGGAGAGGGCTACCACCAGTCCCTCTGACACTGCTGGGCTCTTCTTCATGCCAAGTCCTCCCACCCAGCCTCTTCCCCCACTAGCTCCTTTGCAGCTGCTGCAGGCCCTGCATCCACCCAGTTTGTGGGGTGACAGCAGCTCCTTGCCTGTCTGTGGGGCTTGGGGATCTCCCTCTTTTACAACAGATCTCCAGCAGGTAAAGATTAGTGCTCCTGGAGAAAATGGCTGCTTTGAAGGGTGGGCTCTATGGCATGGTACCCTGCTGAAGCCCCTTCCCTCCCCAAACCCCACCCTTTCCTGGATCCACCCCCAAAATCTCCAGGGTGGTTTTCCAGCACAGACCTGGCAGCCTTGCCTGCCTGAATCCTCATGCATCTGGGCCATGGCTGTTGAGTGGGCTTGCTGAGGCTAGTGGCAGGGCTTGTTAGGCCAACAGTGGGGGGTATCAGACAGGTGGTGGTCCGGGATGCCAAAATCCCTGAGGCTAACTGAGTCTAAGACTCTCCATTGGGTTGGATCCTACCCCACTTCCAAAAACGGGGTGGGGGGGAAGGGAAATGCTTCAGGACATGGGGTTTAGTCCAGTTTGCATTAGGAGGAGAGGCAGTCTAGTGTTGCTTCTAGAGTTTTTTTTTGTTTGTTTGAACATAGAAATTCCATTTTCAAATCCGTGTCCATCTATGAAACTTATTGGGAAGTCCAGAGTAAATGTTAACCTTACACCTGCAAAGTCCATTGAAGTCAGTGACCTTAGAAGGGTAGAAGTTTAGGGTTGCACTTTTAAAAGAGGACAATGGTCTGTTTAGTGGAAGGGTGGGTGAGGGAAATGATTTTGGTGTTTGAGCTGAAGTGAAACCCGAAGTGTAAGGGTTAACTTTAGCCAACAGAAAAGCAGACGTGAAATGTAGGGATGCTGCATAAGTTTCTGTGTTAGACAGAGTTTAGTACATCACAAGGCCATAGATTAGATAAAGGTTTTTTTCTTGGCAGGGAGAAATGAAAGTGGGAATACTGAGCATGCTTAATGGCTTTATGAATATTCACTAACATGCCCAGCATAGGTAATTGCTTCATTTACATGATCATACAATATATCAGGTAGCTCTCCAGATGTTTTTTGCCTACAACTCCCACCAGCGCCAACGGTAGCTCTCCAGATGTTTTTTGCCTACAACTCCCACCAGCTCCAGCCAGCATGCCCAACGGCTGGGGCTGATGGGAGTTGTAGGCAAAAAACATCTGGAGAGCTACCGTTGGCCACCCCTGCAATATATGTTGGGGGTGCGGGTTCGTATTAAGGAGCTGATAATGTAAATTGTGTGTGAAAGGCAGATGGAAAATTGTAAACCTTGCTCTCTCATCCAATGAGAGGGATGGGGAGGGACTTGCGGTCGGTGATAGCTATAAAATGTATTTTTTTTATTTTGAACTTTGAGCTTGCCTTGGAAGTACAGCTCCTACTGATATCGATAAAAACTTTGGAATAGATCTATCTGACTGACTTCATTTTTCTTTTTGAGGTTCAAGGGGAACCTGTTTATCACAGTGGGATATAACTGGAATCTGTTATTTCCATATGCTTACTAAGAGGGAAATATTACATTTATTATATGAAACATGGTTTTAATATAGGCCTGCACAATTCGTGACCCACTAAGCAGAAAGAAGCCCACTAGCCATGTGTTGGGCTCTACTAGGAATTTTATATTCCTGTTGTGACTGATTTTGTTGTTGTTGTTGGGGCTGCGTTTAGCTTGGTGGGTCACAAGGTGTCTGGGCCTGTTTTAATATATTTGGGTATTTTATCAAATCACAGAAAGAGACAAAATTAAAACAAAAATAGCTTTTTTAGAACCACACACTCTGAAATGCAAAGCAGTGGCAAACCAAATAGCCTTTTATGACTGCTGCTCAGCTATATAGGGGACTGTTGCTATGCCAGTTACTAGTATTAAAAGGGAATGGTACTTTTGTTTTGCTTGGATACACAGTGATATGCTCTCTCTCTCTCTCTCTGGGTTGATAAATACCTTGAGATTTTGGGGGTGGAGCTTGAGGAGGGTGGAGTTTGGGAAGGGGAGTAGCTTCAATAGGGCATAATGCCATAAAGTCCACTTTCCAAAGAGGCCATTTTCTCCAGGTGAACTGACCTCTGTTGCTTGGAAATCAGTTATAATCCCAGGAGTTTTCCAGTTACCATCTGGGGGGGGGGGGGGGGGTTGGAATCCTATATATATTAAAGCCTGCTGCCTGATCCTAATCTTTTTGCAGAATGAGCCTGCATTTTCCTATCGTTCACGAAGAGTAGCTTCATAGTCGGATTTCAACACGCACTGAGCTTACTTTTAATCTGCATGTGCTTGGAACACATTTTCAAACATACATAGGCTTCCCAATCCCCAGGTCCCAGCGGGGGATCCCCTGGTTTTACAGGCTTCCCCCCTCCCCCAGCCAGCTGGTCGGCGGGGGAAGCTCCACCCACCACAGCCATTATGCACCTCCAGGAACGATTCCCATAGGGAATGATGGGGAATTGATCTGCGGGTGTCAGGGGCTCTGGAGGGGCTGTTTTTTGAGGTAGAGGTGCCAAATTTTCCGTATAGCATCTAGTGCCTCTCCCCAAAATACCTCCCAAGTTTCAAAAGGATTGGACTAGGGGGTCCAATTCTATGAGCCCCAAAAGAAGGTGCCCCTATCCGTTATTTTCTATGGAAGGAAGGCATTCTAAAAGGTGTGCTGTCCCTTTAAATGTGATGGCCAGAACTCCCTTTGGAGTTCAATTATGCTTGTCACACCCTTGCTTCTGGCTCCACCCCCAATGTCTCCTGGCTCCACCCCCAAAGTCTCCTGGCTCCACCCCAAAGTCCCCAGATATTTCTTGTATTGGAACTTGGCAACCCTAAACATACATCCAGCATCACACAGTATCAGGAGCATAACAGATTACAATAATAAGTGTTCCTATCCCTGGACTGCTTATGCTATATTACTGTTAAAGGAAAAATGTGTTCAGCATACGTGTGCTACTTTAAAAGCACAAGCACTACAGACTTTATAGCAGTTTTTTGATGCCACATTATTTAAACCTATATGTGAAATTCAGAATCTTCAGCCCCATTGTCCTTCATGCGATGCCCCTGTTTATCCATTTCTCAAACTGTCTTCCAGCAGCACACAACTTCTCCTGTCATCAGGCTTTGTATGAGATTAACCTCAGCCAAACTGACCTTCCACTTCCTTTAATGGCTGCTGTAAAATGGAGGGGTTTATAATTCTTTACAATGTATATGTAGTCAGTTTTCTTGGACTATATAGTTAAACTTGTAATACGTGAAATATTTTGCTTCCTGGCATAATACCACTGTAATATTTATTTGCTGTGTCTCTTCTGTGTTGCCATCTCTATTATGTTAAAACATACACTGTCAATTTTAGCTGTTCTGAGGTAAATGCTATGTATGCTTTCCCACAAAATATTGTTGTCAGCATTGGCTCCTGCCTCTCCTCCCCACCCTTTCGCCTCTCATCTTATCTTGGCCAATGTTTATTGAACTCTATGAGTTGTCAAGACGGTACTTGTAAATGGGATTTAACTGTAGGTGAGCTGTACAAATGTAATAATATTACCCAACTCTTGTTTAATTTTGAAAGCTCTATCCTTGACACCGTGACTCATAAAGGATGGTTCAAGCTGAATTATCCATTATTGTTCCCAAAGTCTACAATTAAACTATCGATCAAAGCTGGTGGAGAGAAGGCTTGGGAAGTCGGGTGCCGACACACCGCTGACTGTGTCTGACAAGCAGCCTTGAGAAAGGAAATGTGAGGCCGGAGACTGCCTCCTTCAGCGAATCCTCAGTTCCAACTGGTCTGAATGGAGCCTTGATTATGTATTGGGCTTATGCAGTTTTAATAGGATGGGATCTTATACAATTTGCAACCTAACATTTCTGCACCAGGAAGACTGGGAGGCTTAACCGGTTCAGATCCACGGGGAACCAGTGCTGGCTCGTAGACTTCTTCAGAATGCATCTTTTCTGGGGAATTCCACAATAAAATGACTGTTATTTATCATTACAAACCTCTTTATCATTTAGTCAATAAAAGGCCTCTCTCCCTCACTTTTTTTTTCTTTCTGTGGTGTGCTCAGAGTCAGAAATCTGTATTAGTCTCTACTGGCCTGAAGGCAGGAGATGTCAAAAGCTAAATCATGATCTGCCCTGGCTTTCTGGCTAAATTGTGTATGAAGGCCTGAGGCAAAAAGGTGCACATGCTCATTATTTGAAACAGAATGATTTCCCCCCACCTTTCTTTGCTTTTTCTTTAAAAAAAAATCATATTGAGACATATATGGTCACATGAATACAGTATATATTCTCCTTAAAAGTTATCAGCCTTTAACAAAAAAAAAAGAGAGAAGAAACCCTGCTTAAATATAAATTCCACTTTTTTTACAGCAAAAGTTAAAAGAAGTAATAGCACAAAACAGTCTTCTTTAGATCTCTCTAATAGAGAAAAAAATGGGTATTGAGATTTCACAAAGATGAAACAGCTAAGGATTGTGTCAAAGCTTTGTGCAGATTCTTCTTCTTGTGAGAAATGAATGCACCCATAACCCTTTGCGGGCAGTTTGGGATACAGCTCATCCTCCAGGCTGCACTATCCTTGTTGGGAACATCTACTGTTTGTAAGATCAGGGGTGGAATTCTAGCAGGAGCTCCTTTGCATATTAGGCCACACCCCCTGATGTACAAAAAAATTAAGCTCTTACAAAAATGTAAGCTCTTGGAGGAGGATTGGCTACATCAGGGTTTTGTGGCCTAAAATGAAAAGGAGCTCCTGCTAGAATTCCATCCCTGTGTAAGATGATTCTTCAACTTTTGTGTGCACCTGATTGGACAATGCAAATGACCCCTATCAGAGACTGGGGCTGCCACCATGAAGGATTGCACAGCATGGAGGTCAGTGACATTTACCTGGTGAATAACATCTATTTAAGCCTCAGTTAAAGGGCCACTTTTTCTCCAGGCTGTTGGCAAACATACCAGTCACTGTATAATATCTTGACTGGCTTTCACACATGCTAAATAATGCAGTTTCAAGCCACTTCAGTGACCGCTCGCAAGTGGATCTTTCCATTTCATGCAGTAAAATCCAATTGCAAAGTGCATTTCGAGTGGATGGAAAGTGTGTTATTTAGTGGTGTGAAAGTGATTGTGTTCATGGTATAAGGGTTAAAGTGTTGGACTAGGACCTGGGAAATCCAGGTTCAAATCCCCACTTGTGCCGCAGGAGTTTGCTGGCCCAGTCACACACTTTCAGTCCAACATACCTCACAGGGTTGTGAGGATCAAACATAAGAAGGGAGAACAATGTAAGCCACTTTGGGTCCCAAACAGGGAGAAAGGTGGGATTACAAATAAGGTAAACAAATGCAGAATGCTATTGTCTGGATTGCATACATTGATCGATGTGGAAATGCTTTGCAGAAGGTCTACGGTTGCCAGCTCTGTGTTGGAAAATACCTGGAGACTTTGGGGATGGTTCCAGGAGAGGGCAGGATTTGGGGAGAGGAGAGGCGTCAGCATGGTACAATGCCATAGAGTCCACCCTTCCAAACAGCCATTTTCTCCGGGGGAGCTGATCAAAGCCACCAAGTAATACGCCGTCTTTCAGTTTGCAAAAATATATTACAAGGATTGTGTACAACACATAAT
This sequence comes from Heteronotia binoei, assembly GCF_032191835.1. Classification (NCBI taxonomy): domain Eukaryota; kingdom Metazoa; phylum Chordata; class Lepidosauria; order Squamata; family Gekkonidae; genus Heteronotia; species Heteronotia binoei. Next base: position 110,618,346 of record NC_083229.1, read on the forward strand.
CAACAATACAATAATGATAGAGGCCGGTGGTGCTGGGGCCTTTTAAAGTTACAGAAACCTCAAGGGGGGCAAAAAACCTCGTTCCCAAATGTATAGATATAAGTCCAAACTTGGAAATAGTCCAACTGAAATTCTCAAGGTGGGTGCTCCTGAGGAATGTAGCTTCAACGCAGCTTTCTTAAAAAGACGTCTCTCTAGATTTTGATGACATTTCAATTCCTTCTTCAGTTTAACAGCTCAATTATTTAGGAACCCTGTTCTACATTCTCTAATCACAGCATTAAGCTTCTCATTTCAGTGTGAACATCGGGCTCTTTCCTGATGGAAGATCAAAGTGGGAGATCACCAGGCTTCACCTGGAGGTTGGCAGCTCTAGGAAGGTAGAAAATTACAGAGAATGACAGTGAATATCTCTCTTTGGAATTAAGCTTTACAAACAAAATAGCTCCCCCCTCCAAACAGAACACAGCTCTCTCCCCAGGATTTTGGGCAAAAAGTAGTTTTTCCCAGGGTATATGACAGTGAAAATATCAGGCAGTGAATTTGGAATGACACTGTGACTTCAGCAAGAGATTTCTAGAGAACCTTCCTGTTTTTGTGGCTTCTGATATGAGGCAAGTAAGACAGGAATGAGGTATTTTATTGGGACTGGATAAAAACCTTTGGGGCTGTAATGCTCATCTTTGATTCCAGATGATTAGTGATTATGAACTTCACTAGCAGCTCTAGTTATGCCCTGCACTTGGGCTGGGGTGCTATCTTGAATTCCACGAGTGTGCTTCCACAGAAGAGGTCAGTGCTCAGAGGTAGAGCATCTGCTTGGCATGCCGAAGGCTTCCAGGTTCAGTCCCTGGTATCTCCAGTTGAAAAGATCAGGCAGTAGGTGATGTAAAAGAACTACTAGGAGACCCTGGGTGAGCCGCTGCCAGTCTGAGTAGACAATACTGACCTTGATTGACCAGTGGTCTGATTTAATATAAGACAGGGGTGTCAAACTCATTTGTTATGAGGGCCAGATAAATGAGACCTTATTGGGCCAGGCCATGTTGGGTTGGGCCAAGCCATGTTGGGCTGGGCCATGTGTGCACCTATTTAAGATTAGGTAGCAGAGATACAAATTTTACAAAGAACACAGACAAACACAAATCTATATTTTAAAAAAACTTAAAACATGCTTAAAACATTAACACTCACTCGTCTTAAAGATGCTTTCTTTGTATTTTCTCCCATGGGATCCAAGGAACTGGGCAAAGGAAGCTCTGACTCTTTCCTTTCTTCCCCAGGGGACGAGGAGGAAAAGGAGCCTCAGCCAATAGAAGGAAGAGAGGCTTGGCTCCGTAGCTCTGCTGTGCAATTGAGAGAGCCTGGCAAAGCAAGCTCCCCCCCTTTCTCCCCAAGAGAGGAGCCTCAGCCAATGAAAGAATGGAGGTTTTGCTTTGTAGCTCCCGTGTGTTTGAGCAAGCCTTGCAAAGCAAGCTGAGATGCAGAAGGAAACAAGAGATAGAGAGAAGGAAGCAGATGACAGCCAGTTGCTCAGGGGCCTGATAGGAGCCCTCCTGGGGCCTGATTCGGCCCCCGAACTGTATATTTGACACCCCTGGTATAAGGCATCTTTGTATAAGGAAATACTTTCAGAGGCACACCCATGAAGAAAAATGTGTTTAAATGGATCTTAAGCAGTCTGCCACTCAGGGAAGAATTTCTACAATAAGATCCATCCTGGAATTGGCAGTACTACTTTATGCACTGAGTTGGCTCTCACAACAAATTAGTATGTTTAGGGTACATTGAAATTAATTTAAAACTTGGAAAGTTTTAATTGAGAGCTTCACCAAAAGTACATCTCTGTCTATTCAACCCATATTTATTATATGCAGCCAGCCATGTGGGTTTAGTTGTAAATTGTTTGTATGGCATACACAACCACTTCAGGCTATGTTTTAAAAACAAGCCACCTTGTTCCTATGAACTGACTCCAAATTTAGGGGTGCAGAGCAGGGGTGGAATTCTAGCAGGAGCTCATTTGCATATTAGGCCACACACCCCTGATGTAGCCAATCCTCCAAGAGCTTACAAAAAAGAGCCTTGTAAGCTCTTGGAGGACTGGCTACATCAGGGGTATGTGGCCTAATATGCAAAACAGCTCCTGCTAGAATTCCACCCCTTGTGCAGAGTAAGTGTAAAGATAATCTGGGGCCAATTTGCCATTAACTAACCAGCAATCTCTTACCCCATTTGATTGGCTTTGTTCTAGGTATTACTCCAATCCTAACAGTAAAAAACTGGGACTTTCATCCAAATTTTATCTGGTATAATCTCATATGGTTTCTCTTTCCACATTCTATGTCTCTCAGTTTTAGGGTTGCCAAGTCCAATTTAAGAAATATCTGGGGACTTTGGGGGTGGAGCCAGGAGACTTTGTGGATGGAGCCAGGAGACATTGGGGCGGAGCCAAGATCAAGGCTGTGACAAGCATCATTGAACTCTAAAGGGAGTTCTGGCCATCACATTTAAAGGGATGGCACACCTTTTCAATGTCTTCCTTCCATAGGAAATAATGAAGGATAGTGGCACTTTCTTTTGGGACTCAAAGAATTGGACCCCCTGGTCCAATCGTTTTGAAAATTGGGGGATATTTTGGGGAGAGGCACTAGATGCTGTGCTGAAAATTTGGTGCCTCTACCTTAAAAAACAGCTCCCCCAGAGCCCCAGATACGCACGGATCAATTCTCCATCATTTTCTATGGGAATAAATCTCCCCAGGGAATAATAGAGTTCCCAGCAGACATTTCCCTCCCCTCCCCCCGCTTTCTGACGATCCTGAAGCGGGGGGAGGGCTTCCAAACTGGGGGATCCCCTGCCCCCACCTGGGGATTGGCAACCCTACTCAGTTTTGAGATATTTTGTTTTTCAGCTAGGCTTTTAGTTCAGTAGGGTCAGATCAAGTGTTATTTGTGTGTTCTTATACTTACAGAAGACATCTGATAGGATTGCCTTCTACCTACTAGTGGCAGGAAGACTTTTACCAACCCCCCCCCCCCCCTTCCCTTCTTGTTCTCTGTTCAGTGGTAGGAGGAAAGGCGGGGGGTAGGACATTAGTGACTAGTTGACAACACTTCTGGCTCCAACATCAAAGTGACATTGGTAATGCTCTAGGAAACTTTCCGGATGGTAAAAACCAAAGAGACTGGTGACATCACTTCTGGGTTCCAGCTGGAAATGAAGTTGATGTGTTACCAACATCCTTTTTTCCTTTGCTCTGCTCCCAAACTCTCCCAGGGGTACCAGGTATGTGCCTGCTAATAGTAGCATCAGGAAAGTAGTACGCTGCTGAATTCCGGGTAGACTTGTGTTAAAGCAGTGATCTTCAACCCATGAGTTGGCGGGTCATGCTTGCTGGCATCAAGCCCCTATAAAGCTATATTTTTATTTTATGTTACATGACTATTGAGTGGAGCAGCAGTTCAGCAAGACAAGATCATTAGTGGCTGAAAAGGATTCCAATATGGCTGTGATCTGTAACTTGTTCCCAAGTCTGCAAAGGTTGAAGACCACTGCACTAGATCTTGAATGAAGAAGGAACTGTAATACAATGTATTGCAGGGTTACAATATAAAAGCAAATAGCAAAGTAATAAAAGCTGTAGAAATGATGACAAGGAGTAGAAAGGGTAGAGCCTGCTGCCATTTCAGTGGCCTTTATTACTCCGATGTTCTGATGTTGTATTTGATCTCTTTCTAAGTGAATTGTTTCAGAAGATACCTTCTTTCAGTGTCATATGCAAAAAAAAAAAAAGTATGCGTGTAAATCTTTAGTGATAAGAGAGAATAAGATTTGTTCTCTATCTGAAAGATAATTAAATTCATGAGACCAGTTTTAACGCTAGGCAATACCTTACAGTAAAATGCATAAAAGAGAATGAGCAAAGCGGCGTTGAGCATATACTCTTAAGCAATTGCATTAAGGACTATTCCAACATAACAGGGAAATGAGGTTAGTATTCATTTTACTTTTGGTATATATTATGATGTAGTGCTTCTTTCTCAAAGGAAGACACTGCTTTTGGCAGTAAGGGAATTACTATTTATTCTTATTTAGTGTGCTTTATGAAAGAATCGGTTGCGCACAAAACATTTCCGTGATATTGCTTCTCATGTTAAGAGTGATTTGCTACATCCTTGCCACTTGATATTGCAACAGACCTTCTTGAGTTTTTGAAAGCATTCTAATTTTTATGTGCTTGTTTTTTTGAGATGAAGAATGGGTTTTTTATTTGTGGTATCTTTCGTAACTCAATCATTCGGCACTTTTTCTCATGTTATGCTCCGCCCTGATTCTTAGTCCATTTATGCCTAAGATCATTTGTCATATTCAACTGTTATTGCTTTTTATTATTTATTTACTTAGGGAATTTGTATGCTGCCACTCCTGGGAAACCTTCCTGAAGTGGCTTACAAAAGAAGGTTTATTACAGAACAAAATTCGTTATGGAAGAATTATTATGAAAGTAGATCTGAACATGAAAAAAAAACCTAGAAGACAGGGGGAAAGCCAGGCTAGAACTTTTGTCGCTGGTGGAATTTTTATATGGCACATTCTATCATGGAATTCTTTCCCTGCAGTCAAGCATGGTAAAGCCTGACTAAGGTTACCACTGCTGTGAGAACTACACCAGTGACTGATTCAATTGAAAAGCATTGCATTTGAGGGGTGTGAAAATTCTCTTTGTGATGTTTTATTTGTGAGGAGCTTACGTTCACACAAAACACAGCACCTGTTCAGAAATGTTCACATAAATGATTGTGTTGTAATGCTGGCGATGGCCCTGTAAGGTTGGTAGAGCCGAGTCATCCTCCTATTATAAAGGAGATTCTGAAACCGAAAAAAGTTTGCCTGTCAAGATCAGCAGTGAGTTCATGGCAGAAGCGAAGTTTGAAACATTCTTATGCAGTTACTCCAGTCTGATCCCATGGAGTACAGCTGATTTTTGGGTTTATCAGCATGTGCATAATATGTTATATAAGCAAAGTTAGTCCAGTCTAAACTGCAATCCTATGCAATGTCCCTCCTGTCAAAGCTCATACTCCATCTTGTTTTTGGGCAGCAAAGTGGTGAATCACAGCATCAAAACCTGCATATTCTGCATCACGTGATTCAATTGGAAGGACTGCTAAAGCATTTAATCGATCTTAGGACATTTGTGACCTGAGATAGTTCTTAATTAATAACTTCAGCTGATGTCGTTGAAACAGGAATTGTCAGCAACAATTTCAAAGCCACAACTGGATTTGGGGCTCAGTGAATGAGATATGATGTAGCCAAAATTCCACGAAGATTAAACAATTTTGTTTAAAACGAAATGTCCTCTTCCTTTCGTTACACACAATGAACAGTTTTCTAAATGGATGAAGATTCCCCCTCCCGTATTATTTGTTCCACTTTCCTGAGTTGCATTGTGCCAAATGGGAATTCATCCCCCCATGTATCACCTAAACATATCTCTTTCTTCTTCTGAGTGCAAAGTGAAGCTTTGCTCATAGAGCTTACAGAAGAGTGTGTATTTTCTTGGATGAGTAGCCCTTTGATTCACAACACCATCTCCCATTAAACTCACTCCTCCCACAAAAAGGCTCAAAGGCCTGCTTTGGTTTGGCTCCATGTTACTTGCTATAGGAAGACTCAAGGGACAGCTACAGGGTGAGTGTCAAGAGGACTCTTGCCATTAACTGGGAGTGCTTTCACTTTCCACTGTCTCTGCTTTGCACTGCCACTCTCTCTGTGTAACAAGTGAAGCATTCCTTTCTGCCTAGTCTCAGGGATGGCCAAGGTCGTTCCTGCCTGCAAGGGGCCTGGAAAGAACTCTGAGGGGAGGGACTGCTTGCTTCGCGCCTTTACCTTGTTCATAAATGATTTTACTTGTTCATAAATGATTTGGAGTTGGGAGTGAGCAGTGAAGTGGCCAAATTTGCAGATGACACTAAATTGTTCAGGGTGGTGAGAACCAGAGAGGATTGTGAGGCACTCCAAAGGGATCTGTTGAGGCTGGGTGAGTGGGCGTCAACATGGCAGATGATGTTTAATGTGGCCAAGTGCAAAGTAATGCACATTGGGGACAAGAATCTCAGCTACAAATACAAGTTGATGGGGTGTGAACTGGCAGAGACTGACCAAGAGAGAGATCTTGGGGTCGTGGTAGATAACTCACTGAAAATGTCAAGACAGTGTGCGATTGCAATAAAAAAGGCCAACGCTATGCTGGGAATTATTAGGAAGGGAAATGAAAACAAATCAGCCAGTATCATAATGCCCCTGTATAAATCGATGGTGCGGTCTCATTTGGAATACTGTGTGCAATTCTGGTCACCGCACCTCAAAAAAGGATATTATAGCATTGGAAAAAGTCCAGAAAAGGGCAACGAGAATGATTAAAGGGTTGGAACACTTTTCCTATGAAGAAAGGTTAAAACGCTTGGGGCTCTTTAGCTTGGAGAAACATCGACTGCGGGGTGACATGATGGAGGTTTACAAGATAATGCATGGGATGGAGAAGGTAGAGAAAGAAGTACTTTTCTCCCTTTCTCACAATACAAGAACTCGTGGGCATTCAATGAAATTGCTGAGCAGTCAGGTTAAAAAGGATAAAAAGAAGTACTTCTTCACCCAAAGGGTGATTAACATGTGGAATTCACTGCCACAGGAGATAGTGGCGGCTACAAGCATAGACAGCTTCAAGAGGGGGTTAGATAAAAATATGGAGCAGAGGTCCATCAGTGGCTATTAGCCACAGTGTGTATATATATATGTGTGTGTGTGTGTGTGTGTGTATGTATATAATTTTTTTGGCCACTGTGTGACATAGAATGTTGGACTGGATGGGCCATTGGCGTGATCCAACATGGCTTCTCTTACGTTCTTATGTTCTTATGTACTTTGAATGTGTAACAATCTATAAAAAGGGGGTAAAGCCCGCCAAAGTCAGTTTTCGCAAGGGCCGTCTTGTTCTGACCTGTCATGTATCAATAAACAGCTATTCTTGCAATGGACTGTCTCTGATCTTTGAACTGTCAGGGAATTGCAATAGGGTGTCCAACCTCCCCTGGAGAAAATAGCCCCTTCAGAGGATAGACTCATACCTGATTAAAATCCCTACCCCACCTCTCCCAGGCTCCATCCTCAAAATCTCCAGGAATTTCCCAACATGGAGTTGGCAACTCTAATGAGCACATGCACAGATGCTCATCCTTTGCAGCTACAGCCTGCCTGGCATGCAGGGGAAGGATGGCTTTATTGCTTCAGGCAGATGGAAAGGAAAGCTGGGAGTGATCCCTACAAATATAGACAGTGATTCCCTTCCCCCTCCACACTGAGCTCAGCTAAAAGAGAAGGCAAAATTGTGGCCAGCACCAGTTTGGTGTAGTGGTAGAGTGTGCGGACTCTTATCTGGGAAAACCGGGTTTGATTCCCCACTCCTCCACTTGCAGCCGCTGGAATGGCCTTGGGTTAGCCAGAGCTCTTGTAGGGGTTGTCCTTGAAAGCACAGCATCTGGGAGAGCTCTCTCAGCCCCACTTACCTCACAGGGTGTCTATTGCGGGTGGGGAACATAAAGGAGATTGTGACCGCTCTGAGATTCAGACTATAGGGCGGGGCATAAATCTAATTTCATCTTCTATCTATCTTCTTCTTCATCATCACCATTTTACAATAAAATGCTGCAATGCCCTGATCCACTGTGGCCTGTGGTGCAGAGCTTTCCCCTCCCCCCCACCGCAATCATTTGCAAGGGCCAAATCAACTAAGCAGGTACCCACACACAACGATGCAGAGTGGTCAACGCAAGTCCATTTGTGAAAGGCAGAACACAGAGGCTACTGCTGCCGCCCACGTGCTCAGTTTCCAACAACCTTTGACCACTCCCCCTCCCAAGCAAAAATAAAGTCCTCCCCTCCTAAAAAAAGCAGCTTCCTACCATATGTGCTGCTGATGAGGGGAATTCATGGCTGGCATGATCTAACAAGCTATGGAGTGAAAAGGGCTGGGCCACATGCTTCAGAGCACCTGGAAGCAAATGCTTTGTGCAAGAAGCACATTGCAGAAGTAAGCTGGAGAGGGAGGGAGACTCAGAGCCTCATTTGGTGAGCCAGTTCGGTGTAGTGGTTAAGTATGCGGACTCTTATCTGGGAGAACCAGGTTTGATTCCCCACTCCTCCACTTGCACCTGCTAGCATGGCCTTGGGTCAGCCATAGCTCTGGCAGAGGTTGTCCTTGAAAGGGCAGCTGCTGTGAGAGCCTCTCAGCCCCACCCACCTCACAGGGTGTCTGTTGTGGGGGAGGGAGATATAGAGGATTGTAAGCAGCTCTGAGTCTCTGATTCAGAGAGAAGGACGGGGTATCAATCTGCAATTCTTCTTCTTCATTGGCAAAGCCTGGGAGGGAGGCAGGAGGAGGGAAGGAAACTGCTTCCCTCTTTTGCAAAGTTGGGAGGGAGGCGGGAGGAGGCAGTGAGATGCCTTCCTTCATTGGCATTAGATTTCATAGTAACAGATTTCATGGTAACAGATTTCATAGTCACCTCTAGCGCTAATTGGAGGGACATGACAAATGATTGATTGGGCGCTGCCTCTTTTTGCACCACCATGGCTTTGGGTGTGTCATCCAGCAAGTTTCTGTGTTAATGTGGGGTCTCTCACATCCTAGTCTGATGCTCTAACCAGGCTCTATCAGCCTTCCCTCCTTCCATTCCCCTGGCAGCTTTTACCTGGGACAAGTTGCAAAAGTCATGTGTGTTGCTCAGGTGAGTTTTGTGGTGGGCACTGCTGTGCCCAGCCAAGTCGCAAAAGTTGTACAGAAGCTGTCTTGGGGCCCAAGCAAGTTGTGTGGCTTCAAGTTATGTAGCCATCACTGCACTTTGGTGAGTTGCGCCAATTGTACCAGGTATCAGGTTGCCCGGTAGTTGTTTCTAGATATGGCCCCAATGAATCCTTTCTCTGAGGCAAGAGGAATGGGATCAGGGATGGACAGCAAGGCCAAAACAGCCCTGGAAAGAGCTCTGCTTCTTCTCTTTTACTGGACACCCGGTAAGGCTGGCGATATTGTTGTGGTTGCCTAGCAACCCCCACAATAGCCACTGAGATCTTCTTCTGTAAAAGTACAGGCACTTCTATTATTTTTTTAGATTTCATATTTTTCTGTACTTACCAGGTTTGTAGAAAAATCCAGGTTCCATTTCATAGAAGAAGAGGTGCTGGAGCTTATTAGCACAACTCATTTGCATATGCCACACACCCCTGACATCACCAGGAGGTGTATTAAATTGTATCAGCTCAGCATCTACCTTAAAATGCTTCTTGAATTCTAATTGTCATAATAAAACCTTACTTCCATCAAACTTTTAAAAAGACTTTCTCTTATGTGGCCACAGTGGCATGATGAAGATTTTCATCTGTCTGCTTGATATGTTTTAATTATGTATGGTGATTATGCATATTTAGGCATGATGATTTTCATCTTTTTTTTTTAACATGTAAGCTGCCCTGAGCCTGCTCTGGTGGAGAGGGTGGGATATAAATTAAATAAATAAAATAGTTATTTTTTCCCAATTTTTTTGTGGTATGGAAAAATATTAGAAAGTTTGTCAAAACTTAGAATTCAGCAAAATTCTCACAGGAGGTTCGAACAATGCAGTCCAGAAGCAAGGGTTTTTTTTTTGGGGGGGGGGGGTGTATAAGAAAGAAAGAGCACAATAAAATTTAGAGGTTCCAGAGCTCTGCTCCTATGAGCTCCTGCCCAGAATGAGGCCTGGAAAGTTCTATTTAGGTTCCAGTACATTTTCTTGCATAACTCCAGAACATTTAAATCTGCACACGGATTCATTGCACCCTGCTTCGGTTTGTTTGCTATTCATACAAGAGCACCAGTTGGGTGTGGGTAATGAGCACGGCTTAAGGATGATAGGTTGATTACCCTGGTGTTGTGTTTCTTGCAGTGCATGGATGCATTGTTCAGAATTTTTGCTATCAGAGTCCAGTGCTGCTGTGGAGGACAAGAAAGACCTATAAAGATGACATGTTTGCTGTCCGGCTCCCTGACGGGACTTCAATGTATTACCTGGATCTAATTATCTCATCTTCGGCTGACAGAGAGGCTACTCTGGAACATTTTCCATCACTGGGGGGCTCAGCCAAGCTTTGAATGGGCTGTCTAATAGCATGATGTATTTTTGGACCTGCCGCTCATTGGATGAACGGGCCGAGGTAAATCATGTATTGACCTCCGAGCATTTATAAACAGTGGAACATCACATTCTCATCAGAGCCACAGGGGCAGTAAACTATAGTTTCTCGCCTGTGAAACATGGTTTTGGTTATGCACTGCGTTTCTAGGGTTTGTTCCTAAACAACAATACATCATTTGTGGCACTTGTCGCCTTCTTTATTGAAAGGCAAAACAAAGAGTTGAGGACAAAAATCATTACTACTTTAGCAATTTTTCACAAAATGCTTTTGTTTTCCACTTGACACACAGATGGGACGTTGCACCACACAACAAATGATGTATGGCAGCTTGACAAATTTCATTTCCTTTATAAAACAAGGATCAGAAGAGTGTACAAATTTGGGAAAAGAGAATGCATGGGGGATTTTTGTTTGTTGCTGTTTTTAATTTTTTTTTTTTAAAGGACTGTGAGCTTTACGAGGTTTTCTTGGTTGATCAACGAAAACTTTTTAGTTAGTAAATCCATCGGGTCCAATTGGAATGGGTGAAAACCAGCATGGCAGGAAAGCTAGTTAAGGAAATGGGTGTTTATTTTTAAAGTCATTTTGGTTTCAGTGCAATGATTTAAGAGGGAAAGGAGATATTAAGGGAGGTCTTTCCTTGTAACAATAAATGTAGGTTTTGCTTGTTTATTAGATTTCATATTATTGAAGGAAGTGTGAGAACTTACATTTGAAATATCTGAAAATGTCACTTTTGCTAATATCCAGAAACCAGAGGCTCATCAGCTCATTCAACAGGCTCATCAGCTGGAAATGTGTTAATTGGATGATTTTGTGTGCAGTTTTGTTTTTAAATTTGTTAGAAAGAAAAAAAAAAACCTTTCTGGGACATGGTTCAAAACTGATTTTGAGTCCAGTGGCACGTTTTAAGACCAACAAAAGTTTATTCAAGGTATGAGCTTTTGTGTGCAGACACACTTCTTCAGAAACATAGAAATGGAAGCTAATGTTTCATATACATAACCAGATACCTCTACATAGATGAACAGCAAATTAGCATACATCTTAATGAAGATGTTTTGACATATGCAAAGACTAAATAGCAATAACAAGTTAAAGTTATAGGTCACAGTATGTTTGGATTTAATTAGGGGAAAAACCTGTGGAGCAATAAATACGTCAAAGTAAGAGACTAATGTGTAAAACTATCTTTCTTAATTGTTAAGAGCGTTTGTGACTCTGCTGTTATGCACCATTCATCTCCTCTTATGCATGGAGTTAGCTGACAACATCTTTTCCTCTTAGTTGGGTGTTATGTCAAGGGATATATTCCAATATTCAATGCTTTACATTACATTCACTATTTCAGTATACTATTCCAAAAAAGAAATACACTAAAATATAGAGAATGTTTAGTTGTTGTTTTTTTGTTAAGCATACATATGTAAGGACTGAATGAATTCAGCATATGTAATGAAATTATTCAGCATATGTAATGAAATAAGAAACTTGTATCCATTTTAAGTCCTGGGAGGTTTTAGCAATCTCTCTTTCCAGTCTGTTCCTGAAGTTCTTTAGCAATACAACAGTTACTTTGAAGTCACCTGTTTGAGGAGTTTCATTGGCTTGGCTGGTATTTATTCAAGTGTTTATGTTAAAATATTGGAAGCAATAGAAATAGCTTGTCTTAGTGCTTTCGTATGATCTTGATAGTTATAATCCTTGGCTGAAGAAGAAAGTGATGTAAGGCGATGCAGTGTGGAAAGTCTGTGCTATATTGTTACGTTTGTATGCAGAAAATCTAGAACGTGATTTAAAGAATTGTGCATATTCTATATTTTTAGAGTGCCTTCTCAAACGGCAGTCTTTCTGCCTTCCACTATATGGTGGATGACTTTTGAAATTGAAGCCATATGAAATGTGTAGCTTCAGTCCCAGTCTTGCTAAGAAAACTAATGGGGAGACTTACATTGGTGGTTCAGTAGGAATGATGCTTATCCCCTCTTATGACTGCTGATTCTTCCATTTCCTTGCTGTCCCCTTGCCCCCCCTCCCGAACTCACTTCTGGTTTTGTATCCCAGATGGCAGTGGTGGTGGTGATGGAGGAGGAAAGTGTCATCATGTCACATCCCACTTATGTTGACTCCATAGGGCAGACGTATCAAACATATGGCCTGGGGGTTGGAACTGGCCTGTTCTGGGATCTTATCTGGTCTGCAAGCAACTGGGTGGAAACCAGTCCAAATATGGACTGGAAGGGCCTGTATTAGGACATTATATCCCTTGCTGAGGTCCCTGCCTTCTTTAAATGCAGGCCCTCCTCAGGGTCTTCTCCCAGACCTCTAGGGATTGCCCAACCCAGAGTTGGCAACCATAAGGGGCAAGGAGGGCTGGTTTGGCCCTGAGCTCTGCTAAGGAGGGCTATGGGCCATGGTTAGTGGTGAAATATATCCAGTACCTGGCATTTATGGCATACATGACCCAGCCCAATAAAGGGGCATATATGTCAGATCCAGCCTTGTAACAAATTATTTTAACATCTCTACTGAGTTTTCTGGACAAGAGAGGTTCAGAGGTGGTTTGCTGTTGCCTGCCTCTGTGTATTGACCCTGGACTTCCTTGGTGGTTTCCTATCGAAATGCTAACCAAGGCTAACTCTGCTTAACTTCCAAGATCTGATGAGATCAGACTGACCTGGGCCATCTGGATCAGAGCTTCGATCCCGCATAGGGAATAAAAATTAGATGGTGCTGTTAGAGGAGTTTTTTCAGAGGAAAACCAGTAGGTGGGGAGTTGAACTCTCATGAGAAAGTTTGTGCTGTGGTGTTGGGCAATATTGTGTGTAGGAGATAATGTCTGCTGTCCAAAGAAAAAAAAGGAAAACAATGTGTTATTTAAAGTAGCTTTGTGGATCCTATTTCCAAGTTCTGAAGTCAGGTCGCTGTGAGGAGCTGTGGCTCACTGGCAGAGCCTCTGCTTCACATGCAGGTCACAGGTTCAATCCCAAGCATCTCTAGTTAAAAGGATCAGGTAGGAGATGATGTGAAAGACCTCAGCCTGAGACTCTGGAGAGCTGCTACTGGTCTTAGACAATACTGACTTTGATGGATCCAGGGTCTGATTCGCTATCTTGAACATGTGAACACATGAAGCTGCCTTATAGTGAATCAGAACCTGGATCTATATGGACTATATGGACTTTTGTTAGCAGGCTGATGTCTCTACTTTTTATTATACTGCCCAGGTTCGCCATAGCTGTCCCCCCAAGGAGCATACCTCTTTTAATTTCATGGCTACAGTCACCATCTGCAGTGATCTTGGACCCCAGAAATGTGAAGTTTGTCACTACTTCCATGTCTTCCCCTTCTATTTGCCAAGGTGTGATGGGGCCAGATGCCATTATCTTAGTTTTTTTATGTTGAGTTTCAAGCCTACTTTTGTGCTCTCCTCTTTCACCCTCAACAAGAGGTTCTTTAGGTCCTCCTCACTTTCTGCCATTAGAGTGGTGTCATCTGCATATCTGAGGTTGTTGATGTTTTTCCCAGCAATCTTAATTCCGATTTGTGCTTCATCCAAGCCAGCATTCTGCATGATGTACTCTGCATATAAATTAAATAAGCAGGGTGACAATATACATCCTTGTCGAATTCCTTTCCCTATTCTAAACCAATCAGTTGTTCCATATCCCGTTCTGACAGTTGCTTTTCAACCCTTATACAGGTTTCTCAGGAGACATGTGAGGTGGTCTGGTACTCCCATCTTTTTAAGGACTTGTCGCAGTTTGTTGTGATCCACACAATCAAAGTCTTTAGTGTAGTCAATGAAACAAAAATAGACGTTTTTCTGATACTCCCGTGCTTTCTCCATAATCCAGCGAATGTTGGCAATTTGATCTCTAGTTCCTCTACCTCTCCGAAACCCAGCTTGAACTTCTGGTAGTTCCTGATCGACATACTGCTGAAGCCTCGCTTGTAGGATCTTTAACATGACCTTGCTGGCATGTGAAATGAGTGCAATGGTGTGATAGTTTGAACATTCCATGGCATTATCCTTCTTTGGGATTAGAATATAAACTGATCTTTTGCAATCCTGTGGCCACTCTTGTGTTTTCCAAATTTGTTGGCATAATGTGTGCATCACTTTAACAGCATCATCTTTTAGGACTTTGAATAGCTCAGCTGGGATACCATCATCTCTGCTCTCACCCAGGCATAGTGAGAATGAAGGCCCTAGCCAGGAGCTACGTATGGTGGCCGGGGATGGACGGGGAGATAGAGAACTGGGTCCGGAGATGCTGCACATGCCAGGAGTCGAGGCCGGACCCACCCAGCGCCCCAGCTACACGGTGGGAGACCACAAGGAAACCGTGGTCCCGGCTCCACATTGACTTTGCCGGGCCGTTCCAGGGACAGATCTTCCTAATCATTGTAGATGCATACACAAAATGGTTAGAGGTCATCCCCGTAGGGTCTACCTCGTCAGCAGCAGCCATTAGAGCATTACGCAGGGTCCTGTGCACCCACGGTATCCCGGACACCATAGTCTCGGACAACGGGGCAGCGTTCACATCGGGGGAATTCCAGGCGTTCCTCCAGAGGTACCTCATTAGACACATCCGGTCAGCTCCCTTCCACCCGGCCACCAACGGCCAGGCCGAGCGGATGGTCCGGACAACAAAAGAGGCCCTGGGCAGAATAGTGCAAGGCGATTGGGACCACCGGCTAGCCGCGTTCCTCTTCGACAACTGGGTCATTCCCAACCCAGTCACCGGGGTCAGCCCAGCCGAGCTCCTCATGGGACGCAAGCTCACCACAAGGCTAGACCGGCTACACCCCGACAGAGCCTCCGACGTGTGAGGGTCCCCGGAGGTCAGAGACGCGGCTAGGGGGTTCTTCACGGGGGACCCAGTGTTCGCCCGCAACTACGCTTCAGGCCCAGAGTGGGTAGCCGGGCGGGTACTACGGGTCGTGGGTTCCCGCCACTACGAGGTATCCACCGAGGGGGGCCAGATCCTACGCCGGCACATCGACCAGTTGCGCCGCCGGACTCTCCCAGAGGTACCCACGGAAACGAGGGAGGGGGCGGGGCCCGAGGAGTACCCAATGACACCTGCGCCGGCACCAAGGCCACACCCACCGGCAGAGGCGGACCAACCCTCGGATCCAGACCCACAGCCCCCCAATGCTCAAACCCCCGGGGAAGCCCCGGATGCGGAAGGAGCCCCGGCACCACAAGCAACTCCAAGGCGTTCAACACGGGAGCGTCGACCTCCCGCCTACCTCCAGGACTATGTCACTAACTAAGGGGGGAGGAGTGTAGTGTATGGCGTTCGCAGAACGCAACCAGTTCATAAAGGCCACAACAGCGAAATAACATCAGTCCACCCCAGCCGCGGAGGTAACTGAGAAACATCCAGGTGCCTCCGCGCTGGACGCGACTATCCGCCAATCACAGCCAGTGGCGGGAAATACGGCTGGTCTGCATTAGACCAGCCAGCAGGAAGAATAGTCCGGCAACTGTATATATGCGGGACCCGGCCCGCGTGCTCTTCTCTTCCATCTTGTATTGTGCCATGTAATAAACTATGTTGCCCTGCGTGCGTCTCCTAGTGTGGTACTTTACAGTAATGCTTTCTAAAGCCCATTTGACTTCACACTCCAGGATGTCTGGCTCAAGGTCATCGATTTCACTGTCATGGTTGTCCGGGACATTGAGATCCTTCTTGTATAATTCTTCTGTGTATTCTTGCCACCTCTTCCTGATCTTTTCTGCTTCTGTTAGGTCCCTACCATTTTTGTCCTTTATCATGGCCATCTTTGCACAAAATGTTCCTTTGATTTTTCCAATTTTCTTGAAGGGATCTCTTGTCCTTCCAATTCTATTATTTTCCTCTATTGTTTTACATTGTTCCTTCAGAAAGGCCTCCTTATCTCTCCTTGCTGTTCTCTGGAAATCTGCATTCAGTTGGATGAATCTTTCCTTTTCACCTTTGCCTTTCGCTTTCCTTCTTTCCTCAGCTATTTGTAAACCCTCATCAGATAGCCACTTTGCTTTCTTGCATTTCTTTTTCTTTGGGATGGTGCTGGTTGCTGTTTTCTGAACAATATCATGAACCTCCATCCATAGTTATTCAGCTGACCCCAACCAATCACTTTATTTCTATTCCTCCCCTCCCTCCCCCAATCAGTCTGGATTCAGTAATCCTTGCAATCTTTGGAATATTTGGGACTCCCAGAACTGCAATTTTTGGATATTTCTGGACTCCCAAAACTGCAATCATAATTGAAGAGACTGGCAGTGTTCCAGCAGTATTTGAATGCAGCTTCCAATATATAGCTATCTTCAAAAATTTATAGTTTTTGGAGAAAGGTTTCATCAAAGTTAGGAGCAAGGTTTATTCAAGAATCAGAGAATGAATCCAGAAGAACGTTCAAGAAGCATGTCAAGAGATATTGGCTGGATTATCAAAAATTAATCTTAAATTACAAGAACTAACACAAGAAACTCTGATAAACTTTGCTCTTTAATTATAGTTATTCAGAAAGACATTTATGTAACCAGTTTGAAAGAACTTTATTTTGGAAGAACAGTACTTGGCTGCTTTTCCTAGAAAAGGTCAGCTTCAATAACAGAGCAAAGATACTAATCCAGAGAACTGCCGTGTAGCTGCGCTTGAGTGCAAAATTAGTGTAGGCAGACGCAGTCAACTCCCAAACGTTACACTACACGCGGAGAGGGAGTGTGGGCCTGACAAGTGAGAGAAAACCCGTCACTATGGTTATTCCGTCCATGTGCACGCCATGGGCCGCTGCTGAGGCAGGGGTGGAGGAGGCACAGGCTCACGTGGGACCACGGGATTGGCCAGCTCATTCCATGTGACTGGGAGAGGGGGTGGAAAGCCTGCACCTGAGAGGCTGTCAATCGCCTCACACCCTCCTGCTGTCAGAGACTCTGCCAATGGCAGACAGACAGGCAGAGGCATGCGCAGACAAACAAGAACCACAAAGTGCAGGAGTTCGCTGCCCTAAACAATGGCTGGAATATGTGTCAGGGAGTTGGAAGACCACCAAGACCAAAACACACCCCACCACCACCCAGAGCCCCCCCCCAATGTTGCCCTGCTGCCACCCCCTGCTATGTGCAAGGGACACCTGCCCTGGATGCTTGCATCCACTTCATGCCGCCCCTTTGTGCCCCGCGCACAACAGCCCTGTGGGGTCGGGTAGGCTGTCAGCCCAAGCAGGCTGAGGGGTGGCATCCCCCTCCCCTGTCCAGCCACGCGGGGGCAGTGTGGCGGCTCATAGCCTGCTCCCCCCCCCCCCAGAACCAAGTCTGCTCACCCTCCCAGGCATTCCCTCAGAGAGGCCACTGACAGAGTGGGGAGGGGGTTGCCCAGGGAATGTGCAGCAGATGCCAAGCAGGAGAGACAACAGAGGGTACAGATCAGACTTTATTTTTCAAGAACAGAGTGCCACAGTTTCCCTGGTGTGCTCTGGGCAGTCTCGCCATGGGTGGGGCTCCATTCAGAGTGGTGGGCAGATACAGTTGAGGGAGTGGAGGGGGGGGGGGTGGAGCGACACACACAGAAGCCTCTGTGTTGGATTTCCACCTGCAAAATGGAGACAGCGATCAAGAACACCTGTAGGAGCGGCAGCTGAAGGAGCAGGCTGTGTTTCAGCTGGGCGCTGTCTTAAAGGGACAGTCTCTGACCCACCTCCCTGCATCGGGGTGGCTGCCACATCGTCACCAATGTGCCTGCCTGTCCCTCTCTCTAAGTCAGTATGGCAGGGAGCTCACCGGCAGAGTTTTCCACCATGCAAAGCTGTCCCTAACAACTGAGTTGTGCGAGGCCAGAGCAGAAGTATTTCTAGGAGGGGGGACCCCGATTGGGTGCTGAGGAGGGGGTTCGTCAGCCCAAGGTGTGAGAGGATTGGTGAGGCATTCACATTGCTCCCTAAGGGGTTTGCGAGGTTCTGCAGTGGCGAAGGTGACCTTTGTTTTTGGTTTCAATGAGTACCTATGGGACACGTCGTAATGCAGCAGACGTAATGCTGCGCCTCTCAGGAAGGGGGCGTGTCATGGCCCAAACTACTCAGGTAGCCACTGAAGCCTGGCCTTGTCCCCAACTCCACCCCCTCCTGCACCTGAGCGCCGTGCTCTGCCTCACTTCCGCCAACGCTCAGGCGCAGCTGCTGCTCTCGGGCGGAGCGGTGCTCTGGCGGCCCCATGTGCACATAACTCTCCTCCGCTGTGGTGGTGCTGGCCGTACATGGGTGCAAATGCTTCTTGCGCCCATGTAGTGGATCGTCTGCTCCCAAAAGGCTTTCCGCCCCCCCCATAGGATTGTGCTCTAAGTGAAGCTTTTAAAAAATCTTATTATGTCGTCGGTTATTTCCATTTTTTACTTTTACTTTTTATTTAAAAAATCTTTGATAAGAGATGCTTGTTTGAAGCATTGAGTGTTTCAGCTGTGATGTGACATAGCAGGGATTTTTTCAAACTCAGTTTGCCAGACAGTTGGCTTATTGGAAGAACAAGATTTATTCATGTTTCTCTGTTATATATTTTCCTATTTGGACATGTGAAATTTCCCAGAATGAAAAACAACATGAAAACGTTGGGATTTTTTTTCTGAAGATCTTAGATGAATCAGTGTACCAGGAAACAAAGCTAAAACACTGCTCTTCCCCCCTCTATTTCCTTGTTGCTCCTCCTCTTCTTCTCCCTTCCCATTCCTTCTTCTCATTTATCACCTTTCTGCCCTGTTTTATAAATTACAATTTTAATAGAAAAAAGGTTTTATTGGTGATAGATTGATTTCTGTGATTTAATGATTAGAAGATAAGCTAACCTTTCTCATCTACACTATATTCATTACTTGCTACATTTTGCCCTTTTTTATAAGAACTGTAGAGAATACTATTACAATTCTAGTGCAAATATACTTTAGTTATTTAAATAGTATAAACTTTATTGTGCATTTGATATATGCATGGGAATAATATACGTTTTTTTTTTTAAATAATAGAGCTGTGACGGAATTGGAAGGGTTAATAGAAAAGCTAAGGACTCAGGGAGTCTGAGTCATGTGATCTGAGGGTGGGGGCCGGAGTGCTCAGAACTCTCAGGATGGGTGAGTGACAGATAATGGCTGGAGAGTCAACTGTCAGCAACTGTCAGAGGGAGACAGTTGAAGTGAGCAGTATATGGTCAGCAGGAGAGCTTAAGAGAGAGCTGATACAGAGAGCTGTGAAGAGACTTCTGGGGAAGTGAAGCTATCTGTTAGCTCTGTGGAGACAGCCAGGTGGCTGAATGTGACAATCGAGTGTCACAGTGAAAGACCTGAGTGGTCACAGAAATAGTTACACTACTCTTAAGAACTAACAAGGTTGCTGAGGGAGAGATGTGGGTCTGAGGGAGTCAGGAGGGCTGGGAGCAGACACACCAGTCGTCTCAAGAGACCAGACACATAAAGCCCAAGAGGCCAACCTAATTAGAGTTTGGAGAGTGAAGAATATAAGAACTGTGGACCCTGAGATACCTCAGTGAAACTCTGTATTGTAAAGCCTGAACTGTTTAGCAACTGTTATTCATCCAAGATACAAAATAGCCTATGTAAATACATCTCATCCCCCCAGCTGAAGACTGTGTGTAAATAAAAATCTGTGGTTAACTGTTAAGTTCCCTGGTGCCTGAGTATTTGTAATCAGCAGCAAATCAGCAGTGGTCCCTTACATACATAGTTATCCATCTATCTGAAAATAAAAGAGAACCCTGAAGAGACTAGAAATCCTTATTATACCCACCCCCTTTACTCAGTAGTTGTGAGGTAAACCCGAGAAGGAAGAAACAAAGGCTGAAAGAGGGGCTGGGGTCGCCATAAGTCAGCTTAAGTAGTGCAGGGCGGTCATAAGAGCAAATAGGAAAATGGCAACAGGAACACGTCAAAGAGACAAAGAAAAGGGAGTACAGATGAAACAGATGAGGACCAGAGAACTGAAGAAATGATGGGTAAATTATTGTGAATATTGATACACCAAATGCAACGATTTGAACAAAGAACTCTAAAGACCATTCAAGATTCAGAGACAAAAACCTTACCCAGAGTATTCAGAGAAATATTCAAGAATCTGAGAAAAGAACCTTAAAAAACATCCAAGAAATGAATCAAGAGATCTCAGATGGATTATCAGAAATCAATTTAAAATTACAAGAATGAACACATAAAATTACAAAAATCAAAGAGAAGCAAAAAGATAATGACACACATTTAGAAAGGATCTTCAGACTGAAAAGGTAGAACAATTTTTTTTAATCCTGGAAACTCAATGCAGATCTAATAATCTGTGTTTTAGAGGAATCCTAGAGGATTGGGGGGATTTGGGGGGAAAGTTTTCATCATTTACTTCAGAACTATTTGAAGGTAGAGGAAAACTTTCCTGTAATTGACCACATTTTTAGAGTGAATTTAAGATTTGCATGCAAGAATAAGCTACCTTGAGATATTCTGATTTGATTCACCTACAAGACACGTGAGGAATGATACTGATGAATCACAGGGAATCACCACTCAAGGTTGCAGGAAAAGATGTGCAAATATTTCAAAATTTACCACAAGTGTGTTAAAGAAAAGGAAAGACTTCAACTTTTTGAGACAGATCTTACAAAAGAAATAAAATATTGTTGTAAAATACCATTTGCAATAGAGGTATTTTTACCAAAAGGAAGGAAAATAATCACAACAGAGGAACAATTAGCCAAAGATTCGCAAGCAGAAGAGTTACATAGAAGAATAGAAAAAGAATCTCCAAGTAATTCAGAACAATCTGCTAGTAGCTCAATGCAAAGTTCACAAACCAGAAACTCTGAAGAAAAAACAGACATAGAAAAGGATAAGCTGGATTTGGCAACAACATCAGGGCAAAATGGATAAATTAAAAATAGTATCAATAAATATCAATGGGCTGAATTCTCCTTCAAAATGAACGAAAGTTTTCAACCAACTGAAAAAAATCAAAATGCTTATATATTATGCCTACAAGAAACTCATAGAAAGAAGAAATATGAACATATTTTAAACAAAAAAATTAGGCAAAGCATATCTTGCTTCAGCACAATTTTTTTTAAAAATGTGGAGTAGCCATTTACATAAACAACCCACAATTAGAAGTATTAGAAGAATTAAGAGACTCAGATGGAATACTCCTGGAAGGCAAATATGCATGATATGCACTAAATGAGGAAAGAGTTAATTTTAAAGAGATTCCCCCCAAATTATGCTAGTTTTCCAAGATGAGGAAATCATGATTCTTGGAGATATGAATGGAGTACTGGACCCCCCAAAAGACCAAGGGATATTAAAGATGGGAAATTTCCTTAAAACATACTGCAATACATGGAAATGCGGGAATCAGAATACTCCTGGAGGACCAAATACCAAAGGGCAGAGACTTTACCTTCTTTTTGGACAGACATCAAACATATTCTAGAAAAGATCTGTGCTGGATATCAAAAAGTTGGACAATGAATTTAGAAGAAGTAGAGATTCGACCGAATATATTTGCAGACCATAATCCCATAGAAGTAGTTTTGCAATGGAAGAGAGAATTAAGAAGAAGATGGAGATTAAATGATAGTACAAGAAGATTATAATAATAACTTTTTTATTTATATCCCGCCCTCCCCGCCAAGGCAAGCTCAGGGCTGCTCACAACATATAAATACAATACACAGTAAAACCATAATACACAATAATTACAATTAGATAAAACCATCCTTAAATCAATTTATATTAAAAATTAACATTATGGTGCTATAACTCAGATCTTCTATAAAATTCAGTAGCTAAAACATTTCCAGCGAATCTATCTTGGCTCAGCATTAAGTGAAGGCCATTTTAAAGAGGAAGGTCTTGCAGGCCCTGTGGAATTGGTCCAAACACCGCAGGGCCCGCACTTCCTCCGGGAGCTGGTTCCACAGTAGTGGAGCTGCAATAGAGAAGGCCCGTTCCCGAGAAGTCTTCAATCTGGCCTCCCTTGGCCCAGGGATATTCAGCTGGTTCTTTCCAGCTGACCTCAGCGCTCTCTGGGGTTCATATGGGGAGAGACGGTCCCTCAAGTAGGCAGGTCCTCAGCCATATAGGGCTTTAAAGGTAATAACCAGCACTTGGTAACAAACTCGGTACACCACTGGCAGCCAGTGCAGCCCACGCAGCCCCGGCTGTATGTGCTCCCACCTTGGGAGCCCCAACAACAGCCTAGCCGCCGCGTTCTGCACCAGCTGCAGCCACCGGATTCGGCACAAGGACAGCCCCATGTAGAGGGCATTACAGTAATCCAGTCTCGAGGTGACCGTTGCATGGATCACCGTTGCTAGGTCCTGGCGCTCAAGGAAGGGGGCCAACTGCTTCGCCCATCGAAGATGAAAAAACGCAGACTTGGCAGTGGCCGCTATCTGTGCCTCCATTGACAGTGAAGGCTCCAGAAGAACCCCCAAGCTCTTGACCCTGTGGGCCGCTTTCAGCGGCACACCGTCAAAAACCAGAAGAGGGATTTCCCTTCCCGGGGCACCACGGCCCAAGCAAAGGACCTTTGTCTTCGTTGGATTCAACTTCGACCCACTCAGCCTGAGCCAACCTGCCATGGCCTGCAATGCTAGGTCCAGGTTTTCTGGGACGCAGTCAGGCCGACCGTCCATTAGTAGATAGAGCTGGGTGTCATCTGCATATTGGTGGCACCCAAGCCCATAAATTAAGTTTATGAAGTCAGAACTGATGAAAAAAAGCAATGTAGAAGACCCATCCTTTAGGACTGACATGTTTAGTGGAGTGCCAGATTTTCTGTCTTTTTTTCTTCACTAGAAACAACCGCCCTGAGCCACTTGTTGGGAAGGGCGGGATATAAATCATAAAATAAATAAATAAATACTTTCAGTGCTCTGGATATTGTGCTAAGGACACTGGCCCCCAACAACCTCCCTACAATGAAATAAGATGCTGATTTGTAATGTCACGTTTGCAACACAAAACTTTGTGGCAGGATATTAAGACTGTGAACTAAGGGCATCTGATTCTGTTCATGTTGTGTCTTTTTGTGTTTTAATTAAATACAGTTATTTTGCACTACAGAGGTGCATATGGGAGGTAACACCACATTTAAATGAGGTTCCAGGTTTCCTGGATTAGAACAAGAGGGAGAAAGCCAACCCTGCACACCTAAATGCAAGGACTATAGTCAGGGGTCATTTTGTAGAAAAATAGGTGATGGAGCTCATCCAGGGATTGTCATGCAGCTGCACCTACTATTCAATGGACAAGGACCTGGAACTCTCAGAAGGAAGAGGTGGAACTCTCAGAAAGGTTCAGGAGCTGTGCTCCTGTGAGCTCCCACTGAATCTGAGGCCTGACTATAGTCAAATCCCATTGATTTCTTTCACAATTTCCACCAATTTAGTCACATTTCTTCCATTACAATCAACAGAAGAGAGGAGCAAAAACTGGATGAGATTTTGACTTCATTATATTTCTGACCACCAGCCTCATTATTTTCCAGAAATATGATCCACGTGAGAAGAGGCACACGATGCAATGCAACACTTTCTTTGCAGGAAAAAAAAAATCAATTTATTTTATTTAATACATTTGTACCCTGCCTTTCTCCCCAGTGAGGACCTGAAGCAGCTCACATTATTCTCCCCTCCACCATTTTATCGTAACAAAAACCATGTGAAGTTGGTTAGGCTGAGAGTATGTGACTGGCCCAGGGTCACCTGCAAGCTTCCATGACATGAACGGAACCCAGATCTCCCAGGTAAATGTCACCCAAGATGATGCTGTATTTAATAGATGTGTATTCTACTATAAAGATTTCAGGCACAAATCCCTTTTGTGTTTTTAATAATATACTTTACAAAATTAAACACATGAAGGAAACATCCCCTTTGATGATTTAAAATGGATTGGCTGTCTCTGTTATCCTCCCTTGCTGGTGACCACTGCTCTGCTGCCTCTCATAGTACAAAGACCAGTTATTTACTCTGGGACACAAGTGACTGAACTTATAAAAATCGCTACAGGACAAGATGTATTGAGGCCTAGCGTGGAATGACAAATTCTGGCGAGGTTCGCTAAGAAGAGACGTATTGATTTTTAAATGATTAATAAGGAGAATATAATTGTATTTCATTAAGATGGATGGGATTTCATTTAGTCCGTCTTCTCCCCTTCCCCACTTCAGATGCAAAAGAAAATCAAGTTATCATCAGTGGAAATTCATGTTAGCCTTCCATGGCAACGAGTCCATTGATTGAATGAAACAAGTTTCCAAGAGGCCAGCAAACTCCGTTAATGGGGAGTGTTGATAATGTGACACAGATAATGTGAACTCAGTGACAGCTCTGGAGAACCGACAGGGAGAGGAAAAATAGATTGCCATCATTCTCTGAACCTGAGCTGCAAATTATCCATTATTGTCATTGTTTTAGGCTGAAGCTAGACATTACACAAAGCTGCATGCAACTTTACCCTGATTTTTCAAACTAAAGTTATCCATGTTCTTCCCCTACCATTCTTTCATTAGGGGAGAGCATGCTGAAGTATTACCTCTCTGGGCATTCTTTCATATTTAAAATCAGGGGTCATTTTGTAGAAAAATAGGTGGTGGAGCTCATCCAGGGATTGTTATGCAAACTATTCAATGGACAAGGTGGGAAGGAGGAGGTGGAACTCTCAGAAAGGTTCAGGAGCTGTGCTCCTGTGAGCTCCCACTGAATCCAAAGCCTGTTTAAAATCATTCTCCAGTTGCTTTTCTATTGTTTGGAGGGAAATAGATAGAGGGTACCATGTGTTTTCTCCTGAGGATGGAGAAGAAGATGGGTGGATGATATTAAGCAGGGCTTTTTTTGGTAGAAAAAGCCTAGCAGGAACTCATTTGCATATTAGGCCGCACCCTCTGACATCACGTTTCACACAGCAAGGTTTCCTATGCATATTAGGCCACACCTCCTGCTCAAAAAAAGCCCTGATATTAAGAAGAAAAATGGTTAAGCAGCTCCTCCTCCTGTTCCTCCTCTGAAATTCACAAGCCCTTTTCGGGTGTTCTAAGAGGGCAGAACGAATGTGCAAATGGAGGGGGGACGGAGCATAGTGCAAAGTAGCAATATTTAATTAAAGCAGTTAAAGATACATGAACAGAACCAGGTACTAAAATGTTTCCTGAATTCATGGTATTAAAAACTCTGCCCCGACCTTTTCACATTCATTTGGGATTAGGTATAGCAGCTCTTTATCTACATCCCCTCTGTGCCTTCACCATGTGAAGAAGGGAATAAGAATGAGTGCACGAGCCCTGCTCCCTGCCACTGCATAATTATCAGCTTGTGAGAGCATGGCACCTAGGCATGAATGAAAGACACACTGCCCATGATCAGAAACATGTGGAATTTTGCATCACTGGAGAAGAAGAAGAAGAAAAAAAAGACTGCGGATTTATACCCCGTCCTTCTCTCTGAATCAGAGATTCAGAGTGACTTACACTCTCCTATATCTTCTCCTCCCACAACAGACAGCCTGTGAGGTGGGTGGGGCTGAGAGGGCTCTCACAGCAGCTGCCCTTTCAAGGACAACTCCTGCAATAGCTATGGCCAACCCAAGACCATTCCAGCAGGTGTAAGTGGAGGAGTGGGGAATCAAACCTGGTTCTCCCAGATAAGAGTCCACACACTTAACCACTACACCAAACTGGCTCTGATAGACAAATGGAAAGATGTCCTTTGGTAATTCCTTAAACAAAGAGGGTTGAAAAGGTGGCATTAATAATGTGGCTTTGTGTATTTTAAATATTTTTTTTATTTTGAAAAATAACAAGGACACAGAAAGAAAAAGAAAGGAAACCGGGAAATTGAAAGAAAATCATATAAAATTATAGGAAATATTTACACTTATAAAGGACATTATAATGTATAAATGTATAAAGCGCATATAAAACATATTCACAGATGCTTTCCTTCTCAACCCCATTGTTAGTTTTTGACGAAGCATTTATAGTTGCAGCTACATCAAAAAAGGGAGAGAGAAAAAATGTTAAAATGAAAATGATAATGTGGCTTTGTAGCTGAATCTTTACCCAACAGCCTTCCCCCTACTTGGCACAGCCCAACACCATTTTCATGATCTCTCCCTGAAGTGAAGTGAATTGAAGTGAAGTGAATTGTCACACGGGGAAGTGGATTTGGCTACATGGTTAATATAAGTGAAAGCCAACTGAGATTGAGGGCAACGCTGATGAGGCAAAACTCTGATGCGGCTTTGTTTGCCTTCATTGATACTGTAGATATTAGTAATAGTGTAGATTACTTATTCTGAATAAGGAAGTTACAATGGAGATTCCAATTTTTTTTCTTGAAAGTACTTGAAGTGTTTAGTATCTTGGAATAGCCAATAATGGCTAAAGAGGTTTACTAATCAGAAGACATCTGCCACTTTTCCCAGTCAAGAATCTACTTTTGCTCCAACAAGCACCCATGTAACATGCCTTTCCGCCTCCCACAGTGGCCAGATTGATGTCCCCAATAAGCTGAGGAGTTACACCCACCCCCTCCATTCTGGCACCCACCAAATCTTTTAAGAAAGTGGGCAGGTTCAGGTGGGGCTTTTGCCCAGCTAGGCTTCTGACTGCCGATTGAAGATTTCTTTGTCTCTGCAGATTTTTAAACATGTTGCTTTGGAGGCAGCTGCCACCACAACACATAGATCTTTACTGCAGCGGTGTTTTGTGGCTAGCTTCACATTCTGTGGCAGCATTTTGTTGTTGCGCTCATCACTGTGTGTCAGAATTTTAATGGTGCCTGCAAGCTCAAAGAAGTTGGGGACCCTGAAAAACACATTCACTAACTCACTCACTCACTCACTCTTATTTATTTAAACATTTATATGGCATCTTTTCAGAGACTACATGAGAGGAGGACCAGATCTACATGTTTTTTGAGGGGGGGGGGCAAAATTAAAAAACGATGCCCCCTTTTGGGCCATTCTGTCTTATGATCCCATAGAATATAATGGACTCCCTACCCAATTTGGCACCCCCCCCCCTCTGTCAGCGCCCAGGGCAAGCACCCCCCTCTGCCCACCCCTAGATCCGGCCCTGCATGAGAGGCAGCCAAGAAAGGCCTTCTGGGTTGTAGTGAAGAAACTTTGGAACTCTCCCCCACCCCAGAGATTCATGTTTCTCCTACTGTCATTGTCTTCCATTAGAAGGTGAAGCCTTTTGTTTTGTTTGGCACACCCCCAATAAGCTCTGACTGGCCCTCATCCCTACTGTATTGTGTTTGTACTTCTATATGGTTCTATTATATTGCTAAATATTTCATGTGTATATTTTAGATGCTGTTTTTTATATGTTAAAAGTTTTTTTTAAAAAAAATGTTTGCTGCCTTGGAGATCTTATTTGGGTGGAAAGACAGCACAGGAATGCTTTAAAAAAATAAATAACAAGTAACTATGTTGGGGAGAAGGAACAGAAGGGAAGCCCTGTTGAACAGGGTAATCCTACAGAGATGGAACGTCCTCCCCTCCTACAGCTTAGAATTCTCTCTTTTCTCTACTGCTATCAGCAGGGGTGGAATTCTAGCAGGAGCTCCTTTGCATATTAGGCCACACACCCCTGATGTAGCCAATCCTCCAAGAGCTTACATGGCTCTTTTTTGTAAGCTCTTGGAGGATTGGCTACATCAGGGGTATGTGGCCCAATATGCAAAGGAGGTCCTGCTAGAATTCCATCCCTGGCCATCACCATCCCTCCCACACATGGCCTTTAAAGCATAAAAAGTAAAACAAATTGCTAACAAAAATGCTGCTTCCAAATGATGGCCAATATTCACTACCAGATCTGGCTGGCATTCTACTCTTCATTTGAGGTCCAGATATTTGAGGGGAGGGGAGGTGGAATTTGCTAGACTTTTAACCCCTGTCCTCCCAGTCTCATGTGTCTGACACTTATACATACATAGCCCAGTGCATTTGTTCTGGGCTGGTAAATCTTGTCTGCAATGCTGTATTAACATCAAGTGTTAGTATTAAAGTGGGTTATTTCCTAATGTCCTGTTGGTTTCTCTTTTCTTCCTACTTTCCCTTTTTTAATTTCAGTCCATAATTTATTTTTATTAGTTGCGAGAGAAACTGTATGCATTTGAACACAGCTGCTAACATTGCTATGAATTCCACATGTCAGGACAAAAAAGAAAAAAGGAGCACTATAATCTGTTATAATGGCTCCCTTTGGTTGTCCTGTTCAGTGTTTTTAGCTCTGCCACGTGTTTTAAGCTTGGCCTGACAAGAACTAAAACCTAGCCCTAATTACCTCATGCAGCGCGTTGCAGAAAGTGCCTCAAACAACTCATTTGTATGAGGTAGCAACAGTCGCGATGCCTAATTTCATCCAGCTAACCAGAAAATCTTTCAAGTTATTGACTGTAAAAATGCTGCTTGGGAGAATTAATATCACCACGGGCATGGTAGAAGGGCAAATTACCCGTGGCCTGAAAAAGAGCATAACTTTGGGGCAACTCTTTCAGTTCCTCGTTCAGTCGGCTTCAGCTCTGATGCTGCACCAAATTATCTCACTTCTCCAAGGGGAATGGCCAATAATCAGCCCCACTGAAAATATTTTCAGCGGTGCTAAATAAATCCCAGCTCTAATTACGTTACAAAGGCTCCATGGTGACTGCACATCTGGAGGTGCCTCCCCCACCCCAAAGTAAGCACATTACAGTAATTGTGTACACAGTCCCCTTGGAAGCTCTTTTTCAACTAAATAGATATCTGGAAGGCGCCCTTTGCAGCTTTAGATGTTGTGCACTGAAATTATTGTAAACCTTTTCACTCTGTAAGGCAGGGGTGTCGAACTCATTTGCTATGAGGGTCAGATCTGACATAAATGAAACCTTGTTGGGCTGGGCCATGTTGGGTTGGGCTGAGTCATATCAAGCCAGGCCATGCGTGTATCTATTTAAGATTAGGTAGCAGAGATATAAACTTTTAAATATATTCAAATCATTAAATATATTTAAATAAAAACTTAAAACATGCTTAAAACATTAGCACTCGTTGGCCTAAAAGAAGCTTTCTTTGTATTTCTCCCATGGGATCCAGAGAACTGGGCAAAGGAAGCTGTGGATCTTTCCTTCCTTCCCCAGGGGACTGGAGGGAAGGGGAGGAGCCTCAGCCAATACGAGGAATTTATTTATTTATTTATTTATTGGACTTATATCCCACCCTTCTCACCGAAGTGTCTCAGGGCGGCTTACAACATAATAATTCACACAATTCAATTTAAAACATTTACAAGTACAATTAAAACCATAATTAATAAAACAAGATAAAATAAAACCAGCGGTCTATAAGAGCATTTTGTTCCATCCAGAGATGTTCTCATTATCAGTTAGGTGTTATAGGCCTGCCGGAAGAGGGCTGTCTTACAGGCCCTGCGGAACTGCCCTAGGTCCCGCAGGGCCCGCACCTCCTCCGGCAGCTGGTTCCACCAATAAGGTGCCGCTATTGAGAAGGCCCGATCCCTGGTGGATTTTAGACGGGAACCAAGAGAGGCTTGGTTCAGTAGCTCTGCTGTGCAATTAAGAGAACCTGGAAAAACAAGCTCTACCTCCCCTCCCTTCCTCCCCAAGGGAGGAGCCTCAGCCAATGGAGAAAATAGAGGTTTTGCTCTGTAGTGCCTGTGCAACTCAGCAAGCCTTGCAAATCAAGCTGTTATACAAAAGGAAACAAGACATAAGGAGAAGGAAGAAGATGGCAGCCAGTTGCTTGGGGGCCTGATAGGAGCTGTCTGAGGGCCTGATTCGGCCCCCAGACCGCATGTTCGACACCCCTGCTAAGGCATTGCTCAAGTTTAAGTAATGAAGAGAGTTCTTGATAATCATGTGTGATCAGGAAGATACACATATGTACAGATCTGCCTCTAGTACCACTTTCTGTGGCCTACTTTCCAGACTGGTCCAAATTAATTCCGAAGAAGCCAAAGTAAAACTTCCTTCTGTTGCCTCCCAGTCCTATGATGATGATATTGGATTTATATCCTACCCTCCACTCCGAATCTCAGAGTCTCACAATCTCCTTTACCTTCCTCCCCCACAACAAACACCCTGTGAGGTGGGTGGGCTGGAGAGGGCTCTCACAGCAGCTGCCCTTTCAAGGACAACCTCTGCCAGAGCTATGGCTGACCCAAGGCAATTCCAGCAGGTGGAAGTGGAGGAGTGGGGAATCAAACCCGGTTCTCCCAGATAAGAGTCCACACACTTAACCACTACACCAAACCGGCTCTATGTGAAAGAACTGCCAATTTAGGTTTTATACTTGGCTCAACCTGGATAGCCCAGGCTAGCCCAACCTTGGCAGATCTTGGAAGCTAAGCAGACTTAGCCCTTCTTCGTTCTTGGATGGGAGACCACCAAGGAAGTCCAGGGTTGTTACACAAAGGCTGGATTCAGATAGCCAGAGCCAACATAGGCACTTCCCCCAGGTGGATAAGAAAGTCAAAGTCAGACAGGCACAGCTGCTGCCCATTCTGCTCTCACACTCACCCTGTCCTCTGACATCTCTGAGAGAGATCAAATAGCAGTAGGGAAGTGGTAGCGAAATCTTCTGCCACACCCCTCCTGCGTTTCTTGGTGCCTGACTGCACTCTATGTACTCACTTTTACTAAAATGCACTCTAGATACTCACTTTAAAAAAAAAATCACTGCCAGGGAGCGCATGAGCACATGGCCACTAAAAATGCTCTAAGGGGATTGAGTGCAACAACCGTGTGAATGTGTCAAAGTGCCCTCTGCATAATATATGGACACCTCACATGGGAGTGTGCGAATTGGATTTGTCCGCTCCATTTTTAAAAGAATAAAGGTAGTCCCCTGTGCAAGCACCAGTCATTTCTGACTCTGGAGTGACGTCGCATCATGACGTTTTCATGGCAGACTTTTTACGGGGTGTTTTGCCATTGCCTTCCCCAGTCATCTACACTTTCCCCCCAGCAAGCTGGATACTCATTTTACCAACTTTGGGAGGATGGAAGGCTGAGTCAACCTTGAGCCAGATACCTGAGCCAGCTTCCGCTGGGATCGAACTCAGGTCACGAGCAGAGACTTCGGACTGCAGTACTGCAGCTTTACCATTCTGCGGCACATTTTGAGATGCCTCCCGTACTCATGGAGCTGCTCGTCTGTACCCAGCCAAAGAAAGGCAATGGCAAACTACCTCTTTTAGTCTCTTGCCTTAAAAAATCCACAAGGTGCCCTAAGTCAGCTGTGACTTGACGGCATTTTCCACTTGAGGGGTATTGCATACCCAAATAATTGTAGCATCCATTTTGACACCAGGTTCGTAACCGAACTTGAAATGAACACTGAGACCTGTGTATAGTGAAAACCAAAAAAAAAGAGGATAGTACTACATGCTGTCATGTTAACATCAGGCATGTAAAAATAGCACCAAATAGTCCAGTGCTCACAATGAAATGCTAGTATTCTGAACATCAACAAACCCTTGTGTAACCATTCAAGAAAGGGAAGCCACCTCCAGAAAAGGAGAATGAGAGGGAAGGGAAGAAGCTTATAGTTTCTTCTCACTGCAGGTCCTCAACAGGGATTCCCTTTGGTGAGAATGCAGAGCAGGTAAGGATGAGAGGTTTTTTGGCTGCAGATGCTGACATACCGATTTTCGCTGATCACACCACTCCGTACTACTGCAGATGTTTATTTCACCCTGAGGATCTCTGTCCCCCCAGAGCAGCATTTGAGTTGCAGGGGAGAGGAGGGGAACATTTTATTCTGCTGGTAGAGGCATCTTATATGGGTGGAACATGACCTTTACATCCTTCTGGAAGATGCTTAGATTCTTCTGGAACATCTCTTCTGAGGGTGAAGAAGAGAGCAATGAGGATGATCAGAGAGGCCTGGAGAATAGGCCCTACGAAGAAAGCCTGAGGGAGTTGTGAATGTATAGTCTGAAGAGGAGGCTGAGGGGGTGACATGATTGTTCTCTTGAAGTATTTGTCACTTAGAAGAAGGTAGGGACCTGTTCCTACGATGGAGGATTAAATATTACAAGCGGAAAGATACTGGCAGAATATTAGTAATTTTAATATATAGTAAGAGTAGTTCATCAGTGGAATCAGCTGCCTAGAGAGGTGTGAGCTCCCTTTCACTGGTAGTCTTCAATCAGTGGCTGGATAAACACTAGGGATGCTTTAGGTTGATGCTGCGTTGTGCAGGGTGTCAGACTGGATTGCCTGTATGTCCCTGTCCAACTGTACGATTCTCCCACATAGCTCAATCCCATGACTCCAGTACTATCTGAAGGAAGGAACTGTGCAGAGCACAGACGTGACATAATTCCTGCTCACGTCCCTCACTGATAATATTGAGGTGGATGACTGGGATAAAACTGTAATAAATAAGTAAGTCTGTATATTACTGTGCAAAGTTCTCCAGAATTACTCTGGTTGAAGCCCACTGCTTTCAGGGGACTGTGAGTGGAGAAACTCCACACTGGATTGCGCTGTTAGTTTATCTACTCTGTGTTGTTATACTGCCCAAAATGGGTGTTCAGTGGGTTCTGTTCTTATGTTTAAATGTGGCCGTTGTTTTCTGTCTTTTTTAAAAATGCCAGGGGTATGGACATTTTGTTAAAGAGAACCCGATTGTATCTTTGGTTGTGTATAGGGTGTGTGAAACAAAGCTCTCCAAGGTAAACTCTGTAAAATGGATAATTCTGCTGAAAGGAAGCAACAGAGGCTAAGCATAAGATTAATATATGCTCCTGAGAAATGCATTTTACAACACATTGATTACGGGGAAAAAACAAAACATTTTCTGTTTGGTTTTTGATGGAGCCTCTTTGCCTGACCTAATTTAGTTATAATTTCTTAAAAGAAACAATTTGTCTGAGCTAGGAGACTGGTTTTTTCCCCCCAGTTTGGTTCAGGTACAAGGTCCAAGTGTTTGAAGGCCTTTATGTTAGAGCTGCAAGCTTCAGTGAGTAGATCAGCAAACTACAACATTAGCTGGTTAAGTGGTATGTGCCTATTTAATCAGTGAGGTCAGTTTTTAATTGCTGAGACTGACAGTTTGATTGTTTTTTCCCAGGCTATTTTGGTTGTGATATCTTACAATAATAGGGAAGGGAAAAAGAAAATATTGAAGGGAGCTGTTCTGTTTAACACAGCTATATCACACTTCGCCTTTAGTTTACTTCCAAGTAAATAAGCTTACAGCAGGCTTGACAGATTGCAAACTAATGTAACTACTGCACCCTAAATGCGTGTGATGCTTACCAGTGTAAAAGTCGGCAGAAATTGTCAGGCCTCTGCCCCAAGAAGCAAAAGGAAGGCACGGATTTCAGGAGGCTAGCAACCCTACATGCCTGGATGAGAACTGGATGCCTTTGGAGTGCAATTTATTGCTGCCTACCTGTTAGAACTAGGGATGGGCATGAACCAAAAAAACCCAAACCCCTACAAGCTGGGGCAATTCAGGATTCATTTTAAACCGATCAGTCATTCCTGAACCCCAAAACGAACCACCTTTCCTCCATGGAGTTCCATGTTTTTGCACTTTGTTCTCCAGGCAGCCTGGCACTGATTAAACACTATGGGCGGACTTGTAGAGAGCCCTAGGAATCCTGAAAGCAGTTGTCCATAGCTTGATTGGCAACTCTGGGAGCCAACCACAGAGCTCCTATTCTGCTCTATGGGAGCAGATTATTTACCATCATAATACACACTGACTCACCTGCTTTTACTTTACGGCATGAAGAGAGAAGAGTTAGTTGTCGTGAGAGCAGAAGAAGAATTGTTTGCTGCATGGCTGATTTAGGGGAGGCTTTGAAGGACTCTTCCCCCCACCCCCCACACACAGTGGGACAATTTTTTAAACACTTCTTCCAACTGGGAAGGTGTTCCTTGCTGTGGTTTTAGGGACCAACTCTGAAGCTAGAGCAGAGCATACCCGGGCACCTGTTACAGGGGGATATAACTTGGACATCCCAAATCCAGTCCTTGCTGAACTTGGAGGGCTGGTGGAGGAGAGCCTGCTGAAGACTTCCTGTGAACCAAACAAACCAAATGAACTACAAACTGGTTCAGGGAATGGAAAAATTCATGTACGTTCATGGTTTGTGCAATCAAACAAACCATGAACCAACACGACCCACCATTTTCCCAGTTTGTGCCCATCCCTAGTTAGGACATATTAAAATATCTTTTAAGTTGGAAATAAGAGGGCTATCAAAGGAGACATGGGGTTTGTGGCTGTTTGTTGGTTTCAGCCATGCAATCGCAATGTGTACAAAATAATTATTGTAATGGTTCTGTATATGCAAGAAATTAAGTTGTGACTACCAGTGTTTATCACTGGACAGATCGGCTATAATTTAGCAGCCTTGGTGGATGAATGGAAGCCAGGATCTTCTATGTAATTTCTTTTTCCCCAACTCTACACCAAGCTGCTAGCAAATTAAATTACTACATTGTCAGTGTTTGAGAAGAATAGTAATGTTTGGATTTTCTTTTCTGGAAGTTGTGGGTCAAAGGTCTGATTCTCATGCTGTTTGGAATAATTCAAGGTCTGCCACCAAGAAGTGAGCACTTGACAAAGCATCAGAGCCAATGCTAGCTCTTTGATGAATCTGCGTGTATGATACATAAGTTTTTAAACATGAGTTTGGTATCCTTACATCTCACCTTTTAAGACACAACTAAAAAAATATCTTAGTGTTTTCTCTCTCTCTCTCTCTCAACTAGCCTGATCTTGATCTTGGAAGCTGAGCAGTGTCAACCCTAGCCAATATTTGGAAGGGGATGAATACCTGGGTTGTGACTCAGGGGCAGGGAACGGCAAACTACCTCTGAATGTCTCTTGCCTTGAAAACCCTGTGACTTGACGGCACTTTCCACCACCAATGAAACTGGCAACAACTGATTTTGAATTTTTTTGGGGGAACTGCGAACTCATATAGGTAGCATATAAGGTTGCCAATTCCCTCCTGGCCACCAGTGGGGGATGGGGGGGTAGGGTTGCCAGATTGCAGTTGGGAAACTCTTGAAGATTCAGGGATGGAACCTGGAGGATAGGGACCTCAGTGGGGTCCAATGCCACAGCGTCCACCCTCCAAAGCACCCATTTTCTCCAGGGGAACTGATCTCTATAGTCTGGAGATGAGCAGTAATTCCAGGGGATCCCCAGGTCAGAACTGACAACCAAAAGGTTATTGTGACAAAAGTTACCAAAGATTGGACAAACCACAATGCAAACAATATAAATGTACAACAATTCCAATTCCATGATAGCAGCTGAAGTGACTTGATCTTCAATGACATTGTCCCAAAAAGTCCAACACAGTCATAGAAAAAATACAACTTAGAAGCATCCAACAATATTTATGACTGCATAGATCATTGTGGGATAAGTCTGGGGAAGGGAAGCAATGCACTGTGTTGAGTATATATACATGCATTTGTGCTAGAACAAAAAGTAATGGGTCAGCTCCGCATGTGTGCATGCTAACCTTTTTAAAAACCATCCCCAACATTGTCTAGAAGACAAAACCAGTTCAGGAGTTTGCCTGGACAGTTACTAGAACATATTTACTTTCTTCCCTTTTAATTTATATTCTGCTTTCTTTGTAGCATCCATGGTCCTCCCCCCACCCCCGCATGATCTCTTCCTTGCAACAACACTAACCTAAAGTAAGCTAGGCTAAGAGACAGAAATTGGCCCAGTTTTGTTTTTTTTTAAAAATTGCACAGCCAATCAGACTGTCCATGGACCATTAGAATCTCTGCTGGGCAAAAGCCCCACCTGAGCCCCCGTTTATGACAGGTGCCAAGGAAGGTGTTGGCAGGTACCATGATGCCCATTGGTGCCACATTGGGGACTCCTGCACTAGGCTGTCAGTGCCATCCAAAACAGCATTACACCCTCCTAAGCCGAATGAAGCTTAGAAGCATTTAGCTGTGTTCAAGACTGCATTGTCTGTCTACTCAATAATAATAATAAGACTGCAGGTTTAGACCCCGCCCTTCTCTCTGAATCAGAGACACAGAGCGGCTTACAATCTCCTATATCTTCTTCCCCCACAACAGACACCCTGTGAGGTAGGTGGGGCTGAGGAAGCTCTCACAGAAGGTGCCCTTTTCAAGGACAACTCCTGCAATAACTATGGCTAACCCAAGGCCATTCCAGCAGCTGCAATTGGAGGAGTGGGGAATCAAACCTTGTTCTCCTAGATAGGAGTCAGCACACTTAACCACTACACCAAACTGGCACATCTAACCACTATACTAAACTGGCTAAGAAGGACAGTTGAATAATATGATCCAAGTAATATTAGTTACACGCTTCACAGTTCTTAGAACTAGCTGAACTTCTTTGTTAGTATAAAGTGTATTTTCACTTGTTCTTCATTAACAAAGTTTTGTGGTGCTGAATTTCTATTTATGATTACTGGCTGTAGTTAATGTTGTTGCTAATAGCCACTGAACAGAACATAGACGAAGATGTAGTTACCTCCAGAGAGTGATTTTGAGTGTCAGACTGATGTCTACTGTGCATACAGTGCCTTGGGCTACGTATAAAATCACTTGATAACCAAAAACTATGCATGCAGAAGAAATCTCAAGTACCAGAATTAGACCACCACCACCACTACCACCCCATTCCATTACGCAGCATTAAGCAAACAATTGTTTTATTGCAAATCTTTTCTAATTAAACATTAGTCACACACTCTCCCTTGCCCTCCATTTTCCATGTTAAAAATTGCAACCCTAATTTTTTCCCCCCTTAAAAAAACAGCTCTTATATAAATGGCCTAATTAGGCATTAAGTTGGCTTTTAAGATGTGTTAGCTGTTCTTGTCTTTACGTTGCAGCAGCGATTGGTGGCATTTACTGCTTTCTATGAGGACAAATTCTGGCCCAAACGTGCGCGCACACCTACAATGTGTACAAACGGTGTGCACAAATATAATATATAACAATCTCTGTCTGCAAACAGCTCTTCAAAAGTGCAACGGGGAGTGAATGAAGAGAATGTACCAGAGGAGAAGAAGCTGGGGATTCAGGAGGGGGGGTGTAGCGAAAGGAAAACAATAGGTACAGATTTCTACCAGTTTCCTCGGGCATCCATAGCAGCTGCTTAATGATACATGTATCATTATATCCTGGAGTAGTTGGAGGGCAAAAGCAGAGTTGATTACACTACAGACAATTGTTTCACAATAATTCCAGGCCATTTTTCATTAGCTGCCTCTCCTCACAGCAAAACTAGGGATAATTTTTTTTAGGAGGGGAGGACTTCTACCTCTCAAAGCTTGTCCAACAGTTAAAGATTTTTAATAATTCATCATGCGAAACATTGAGAGCTAAATGCTAAATTTCCCCAGCAATAACAACAAAAAGATGAATGGAAGGGAGCTGAGGTTAACTTGCTTTGATAGAAGCAAAGGGGTAAATAAAAGGAATGGTGCTATCGCTTTCCCATGATTTATTACTACAATTTTTTTTATTACTCTGCTCTGGTTTGAAATGTGTTGTCACTCAGTCTGTTGAGTCAAACCAGTTCATGCTGTGCAAACTGATTAAGTAACTGATTAAAAACAAAGCAGTATCTGCCCTTAATCACTCGGGTTATCTGGCAAATGGAGGTATCACTGCTAAATTTATCTGTTAGAGAAGTAGGGAGTTTTCTTTGCCAATAGGCCTAAACCGCTAATTACCCTAGTAGGATCTTGATGCTGGTGTTCTTGTTGCTGTAGGGAGGTGTGGAATTCCCACCTGAAAAATTCTGCTAGTCTTATCCAAAGTCTTTTGCTCTAAAGCAAATCCTCAACAAAATGGCTGAACCGTACAGGATGTGTGTGTTAGTAATTCCAGCAAAGGGCCAAAATACGCAATATGTTGGATTGCCAGTTCTGTGTTTGGGAAATGTATGGAGATTTTGGGGGCAGAGCCTGGAGAGGGTGGGGTGGGGGTTGGGGGGACCTTAGCATGGTGCAAAGCAGCTATTTTCTCCGGAGGATCTGATCTCTGTAGTCGGGAGATCAATTGTAATAGTGGGACATCTGCAGGCCTCACATGGAGGTTGGCAAGCCCAATAATATGTCCTATGGTTGCCAGGTCCCTCCTGGCAACTGGTAGGGGATGAGGGGGAACATTGGAAGAAAGAGTAAGGCCCAGGCCATGTCACCAGTGTAGCACAGAAAGTGTCATAGGGCTGCCAATCCCCAGGTGAGGGCAGGGGATCCCCCAATTTGGAGGTCCTCCCCCTGCTTCAGGGTCATCAGAAATAATAGGCTTCCCCAGCTCCTTCTGGAGGTGGGTTTTCCCCTGGTTTCAGGCCCTCCAACCCGCCAGCATGGAGTGGGCCACCAGGGGGATCCCTGCTCTCAAAGAGCTCCTTCATGCGCAGTGGTGTGAAGTGTGATGATGTCAACCAAAAGTGACATCATTGCACTGGGCATATTACATGGGGGACACTCTAGCAATCAGTGGAAAACTCTATGGTTTTGCATGGGGATGCTCTAGCAATTTGGGGGGAACTCTATGATGGGGGAAACTCTATGGTAGCTGCTGGGGGCTTTGCAACCCTACTCTGTGAAGTAGATGGTGCTGAGAGAGTTCTGAGATAATGGTGACTGATCCAAGGTCACCCATATGGCTGCATGTGGAAGAGTGGGTGGTAAAACTTGGTTCTCCAGATTGGAGTCTTAACCACTACACCACAGCTGGCTCATTGCACAGCTCTTCCTTCATTAAACCGTTACTCTTCTTGCATGGTACCTTTCAATTTCAGGAGAATGTGAAACTAGCTTCCAACTACAACATGCAGCAAATCGTCAGACGTCTTACTCTGCTTTCCTTTTCTTCCTTTCCTGCCCAGCAATTGATTCTTTCTTCTCTTAGCTGATGAGTTATGGCTTTAGAAATGGGCTGCTCTGCCAGATTTTGAGTCAGCAGTCGTGTGCTGGCCCTGCAAAATGACAATTCTTATCTGCTTCTTTCTTTTTTTGTGTGTAGCCTGACATTTTCAGTAAGGCCTGGAAGGTTTTGGTTAATAGGGTTTGTCATAAGGGGAACTACGATATAAAACTCTGAATTATGAAACACGAACAGAATGGTGAACCCATGTCACCTTAAATGTTATCCAAGCAATTTCTGGAAACTAATTTTTCACAATAGATAACTAAACTGTAAATCTTCGTTACGAGTGGGAAAATGGAATGCAGACATATCCTTGAAAAGCATTTAGAAAGCCTTCGATGCTAATAGCTCATTTGAAAGGAAAATGGTAGATGCGCCAGAGGCTGTGGAAGATGAGAGTTCACAGATGAAAGGAGATTAGTCCCTGGACTCGTGTACGGTGAATCTTGGCAAGACACGTTTCATTATCCGGTGCTTGATATCCCTGATAATCAAGTATGGTGATGGTTTGCTGATGTATTGGGAGTGGACTTACCCATAAGAGGCACAAATCAGTCATCAAGTTAGGCTGAGCCAAGCTGACATAGAACAGTTCTACACGTTAGGTGGCTGCAAACCATGGAAGGTATCCTAGAAAGAAAGCTACACTTCTTCCTGATTTGCTCTTGAGTGAACCTGTACACTATGCGTGTTACTGAACAGGGGTTTATTTCATTCATAGCACATCCATTTAAAAAACAATCACAAGTGTATACCTTTAAAAAACAGGAAGTGGAACAGCCCTACAATATGATGAGGACAAATTCTACTGGGGCCGCCTTCTTATTAAAGAAGGAAGGGGCCATGGCTCAGTAGTAAAGTGCAGGTGTCCCCAACCTTTTTGAGCTTGTAGACCCATTTGAAGTTCTCACACAGCATGATGGGCACAGCAACAAAATGGCTGCCATAGGAGGTGGAGCCAGCTTCCCTTCAGCTTCCCTTCAGTCACAAAGTGCATTTCCTTGTGCTGTGGTGGCAGCTGCTGTCAAAACAACATCTTTTTAAAAAAAAAAAATCAACACACCCAATCAAATCTCAAATTGTTAATCTGAAGCCTTGCTGGGCAAAAGCCCTACCTGCCCCTCCTTCCTAAAAACACTTGGTGGGCACTAGAAAAAGTGTCATTGGGCACCATGGCACCCACGGGCACCACACTGGTGACCTTTGGTAAAGTGCATGTGTTGTGTGCAAGGGGTCCTGATTTTGATCCTGGCATGTTTACTTAAAAGATTACAGGTAGGCATATTTTCTGCCAGAGAACTTCTGCCAGTCAGGGAGGATGACACTCAGCTGGATAAACCAATGATCTGACTTGGTATATATCAGGGGTGGCCAAACTGCAGTGGGGGAGCCACATGTGGCTCTTTCACATATTGTGTGGCTCTCGGAAACTTCAGGAAATTCCTATGAGATCGGACTTGATGGGGAAAATATTGGAAACAGCGGAGATGGACTACTTATCCCAGTTGCTTGCTGGGAAATCTAAGGAAGAAGCAAGAAAATATTGGGAGAAGTTATATGTGTGGTTAGATACTTAAGACTTACCAATGTGAACTTCTATTTCTACTTTTTTACTATTGTAATGTACTGAGTGACGAGATGGGTTGAAGGCAACATGCTTTATTCGGTGGCACATTACAAGAGAGAGAACATGCGGGCCGGGTCCCGCTTATATACATTACCCGGAACTGCCCCCCAGTCTGACCAGTCCAATCCTGGCCAGTTAAACTTCCCGCCACAGATCTTGATGGGCGGGGCGTCTAGCGAGCTACATCCGGGGACCCGTGGGTTTCCCCTGGTCGCCTCTGTAGTGATCACACGCGGCACATTAGCTTACGTTTCAAGACATAACAACTATATATACTATATATACTAGAAATATAATCTAAAAATAGTTTAAACGAAGACTTACAATCTTTACAATGTTTTATATAGATTATGGTGATATGATGTAAAGCACGCAACAATGCACTAAACACATTTTATTCTATTGACTTACTGACATGCAGAATGGATTATAGTTGTATTACTATTTCCACTTCCCCTGTCCCCTTTATTTTTCTGGAAAACTAATAAAACTTTTCTATCACATATCTCAAAGCTCTCACCTCCCTGTCAGCTGGCTGGAGAAGGCATTTGTCTCTTTAAATCACTTCTACCAGCCAAGCCCACCAGCAGCTTGGAGAATGCATTTAAAGTTAAAGTTGCTTTCTTTCTACCTCTCCCTCCCTCTTCTGTCCCCCATTTATTTTTTCCTTCCTTCCTTCCTCTTCTTCCTTCCTTCCTTCCTTCCTTCCTTCCTTCCTTC